>NC_142998.1:7840000-8480000 GCF_061535395.1 Colias eurytheme | reverse complement strand
CAATTAATTTGATTGAGTACATTACAGGAACTTCATAGACCTGTGTATAGAATACTCGGTATTAATAACAATGATACACGTGGGATGATCGTTACAACCTAATATTGTAATTGTGAAATCGTTTATCTATAATATGTTAATTTATCATGCGAAAGCCTTTGCGAAAATAGCTAAATTTATTTAAATTTCTCTTTGAGAGTTGTTTTATCAAAATAATAGAATCACAAAATATTGTTCAACATACTTAAGTTTAGTTTTTATGTTAATACTAGTGGTCCGCCCCGGCTTCACCTGTGGTACATATTTAGTATCCTATGTCCTTCTCCTGGCTCTAAACTACCTCCCGGCCAATTTTCAGCTAGATTGGTTCAGCCGTTCTTGAGTTATAAGTGGAGTAACTAACACGACTTTCTTTTATACAGGGTGTCCCACTATTGGTATACTAAGCGCGAAGGGATTTTTAGTTTTGCATACACTGATCACGTAAAAAATATTATTTAAACAAAAAAATTACGTCAAAAATTTTTTGCTAAATTTTTCCTGAAAATTCATGTTTTCTTCTCTAGCTTCGCGCAGCCGGCATATACCGCTTCTCTAATGAGAGCATTTTGTCTATGAAAACATAATCTTAAACGATAGCTCACGTTCTGGTAGCAAAGTTGGGCGGGTTGCTTGTTATGGGTGTACACATAGAGTTTTAAGAATTCATCTATTTGAAAAAAAATGCGTCTGGAATTTTATAAGTATTTTTTACGTACTCAGGGTATGCAAAACTATAACCTCCTTTGAGCTTATTTATTTATTTATTTATTTAATTAAGGTCAGCCAACAGTTGTTTACATCAACACATACATACAGAAACAAGAACACAAAATAACTTATATAAATGCAACAGCTACTTAAAGGCTAACACCACATGCATGATCTTATTTTTTTTTTTCTTCAAAAGAAAAGAAAAACAAAACGGTTATGAAAACAAAACAAGGCAGTTAGTTAGTACGTACATTACAGTTAGTTTACAATTTAAGTTTAAACAAAAAAAAAAAAAAGATTAACAAAAATAGTTTTCTTAATAATCTAAATTGGATTAACATTATGACATTATGAAAGAATTATATAATATAAGCTCAATGATTTTAGATTAAATTAATAAAGTGTTCGTAGATTTTATTCAGGAACAATCTATGGCTATCAAAATTAATATCCGTTACATCACTACACTCATTTAAAATTTTAAACATTCTTAGAAGTGGCGAATTAGTACCAAGAACAGTTCTTCGTAATGGAGGGTAAAAAGGGGTAATACAGCTACGGGGATACCTATATGGCACGCGAAACCTAATTTGACTCAACAAACCGGGACAGTCAATTTTATTTCTGAGAAGTTTGAATAAGAAAGATGCATCAATAATGTTGTATCTAACATGCAAAGCACGCATTTTAAAATAGTTAAGACGCGACTTATATGTAGGCAGTTGTCTAAGCTTCCCAACAGAGAATGCTAAGTGCCATAGAAATCTTTTTGTACTCTTTCTAGTCTTAGCATGTGAGTAGAATAGTGGGGTCTCCATACGGAACTACAATATTCCAGGCTGCTTCGTACCAAGCAGTTGTATAAAATAATTTTTGTTCGGTCCATACTAAAATTTTTCGTATTTCGTAATACGAACCCAAGCATTTGGGACGCTTTTTTCGTTACATTCTCAATATGTGGTACAAAAGTTACTGATTTATCAAACAGGACACCGAGGTCCTTGATTGTGTCTACTTCCTGCACTACCTGGCTTCCAATATAATATTTTGACTGCACTACAGAGTTCTTTCTAGAAAATTTCAGATGGTAACATTTTTTTGGGTTCAACTGCATATTATTGAGTGCACACCATTGAATAAGCCGATTTAGATCTTCCTGTAGAAGACCGGTATCACTTGGTTTATCGATTTTTATGGCAAATTTAAGATCATCTGCATACAGAAAAGCCTCTGAGAAAGAAAAACAGCATGGCAAATCATTAACATAAATGTTGAAAAGGATTGGCGCTAAATGGGATCCTTGCGGAGCACCAGACGTAACATGATGGACATCGGATGCAAAGCCATTTACGACAACGACAAATTCTCGGTCTGTTAGGTACGATTGTAGCCAATGTAACAACGAGCCAGTAACTCCATAAGCCGAAAGTTTCTGTAATAGTATGGAGTGGGAAATTTTGTCAAAAGCTTTACTAAAATCTGTGTAGATCACATCGAACTGCTTATTCTCATCAACACATTGCACAAGCGATTCAGTAAAGGTCAATAAATACCAACAGTGGGACACCCTGTATATTATATCCAGGATGTTAACAAACACATTTTAAAAACTCAAACCTACACTCACTTTGAGACATACATTTATTTCAACAGTAATACCTATTGTATTAAGTGATGTACCATGGCTTGAATAATTCTAACTACATATGAACGCAAATAACGGAACCAACCTCTACGCATTTGCATCACAATTCTCAATAACCTTAAATTTTATTACGTAAGTAAACACGTTCCTGTAATACAAAAGCACCGTACACAATTTCATTAAGTAACAAAGGGTAAGAATCAAAATACCACAAACGATAGGATACAGCTAAAAAGCCATACATTAAGCCTTACCTTCCCGATTTAATTAAAAGTGATCTTAGGGTTTCCGCAACATATATCAACATAAATCGAGATAACCAGCAATTCTTCCTTAATAGGTTTTGGGTTATTTAATAACGATAAAATCCATCCACAGATACGATCCTTTTCGAAACTGAATCTACTTAGCGGTCGTGTACTACCACGTCTAAAGCTCTGTGCTGCAGTTCGGAATTTTTCAGCAGCCTTTCTACCGTCTGATCATCCATTAACGTTTAAAATTATTATCGACAACATTCATCGTAACTACTTGCATCCGGGCATCAATACTACGCATTTCTTACTTCTTCAATAATTTTGGATCATGTTGATAAAACGTACTGTAGGTACGCAATCGTTTGAGCAAGTGTACACAATGCTATCGAACTAATCTGAAGCCATTTATGAGTGATTTACCGTCATATCGTGTTAACCAAATCAACCACCAAAATGGTTATTTTCTATAGTAGGCGTTGATTTCGGCGGACTGTTTCGTATTAAATTAGGCTCACATCGAGGTGCTAAGATTGAAAAGGCTTACCTCTGTCTTTTTATTGGTCTTACAACAAAAGCAGTACACCTCGAAGTGGTGTTAGACACTGTCAACTGACGCATTTGTTTACGACGCATTTGCGTTACGACGCTTTGTGGCACGCCGTGGTTCACTTTATCGGTGCAAGAAAGCAATTATCGTCTGTTATGCATCAAGCTTCCAATTTAGAAAAGATTGAATTAATGTTTAATCCTCCATCAGCCCCTCATTTCGGTGGTGTATGGGAAATTCAAATCAAGGCGGCTAAATCTCATTTACTTCGTGTAGTTGGGGATCAAGTTTTTATGTTTGAAGAACTTACAACGCTTTTCGTGCAAATCGAAGCTGTGTTAAATTCGCGACCGCATTGTCCAATCAGTTCGGATCCAAATGATCTATCGGTCTTAACTCCAGGCCATTTTCTTACCTTAGAGCCTTTCACAGCTGTCCCTGATGAAGATCTATAAAATATTAATATAAGTCGGCTCCATCGGTGGCAGTTGTTGCAATCACTTCACCAGAGTTTTTGGTCCAAATGGAAACACGAGTATTTTAACTCACTAACACAACGCCAAATGGACTAAGGATTCTAAACCGCTTCAGATAGGCACAATGGTAATAATTAAGGATGAAAATTATGCGCCACTACAAAAGTCTCTTGCCAGAGTAGTAGATCTTTTAACAACGAACAACGAACAACGAACAACGAACAACGAACAACGAACAACGAACAACGAACAACGAACAACGAACAACGAACAACGAACAACGAACAACGAACAACGAACAACGAACAACGAACACGAACACGAACACAAACACAATCAAATTCAAATTCGAATTCGAATTCGAATTCGAATTCAAATTCAAATTCAAATTCAAATTCAAATTCAAATTCAAATTCAAATTCAAATTCAAATTCAAATTCAAATTCAAATTCAAATTCAAATTCAAATTCAAATTCAAATTCAAATTCGAACACGAACACGAACAACGAACAACGAACAACGAACAACGAACAACGAACAACGAACAACGAACAACGAACAACGAACAACGAACAACGGACAACGGACAACGGACAACGGACAACGGACAACGGACAACGGACAACGGACAACGGACAACGGACAACGGACAACGGACAACGGACAACGGACAACGGACAACGGACAACGGACAACGGACAACGGACAACGGACAACGGACAACGGACAACGGACAACGGACAACGGACAACGGACAACGGACAACGGACAACGGACAACGGACAACGGACAACGGACAACGGACAACGGACAACGGACAACGGACAACGGACAACGGACAACGGACAACGGACAACGGACAACGGACAACGGACAACGGACAACGGACAACGGACAACGGACAACGGACAACGGACAACGGACAACGGACAACGGACAACGGACAACGGACAACGGACAACGGACAACGGACAACGGACAACGGACAACGGACAACGGACAACGGACAACGGACAACGGACAACGGACAACGGACAACGGACAACGGACAACGGACAACGGACAAAATTTAAATACACAAATTGTGTTCGTGTTCGTGTTCGTGTTCGTGTTCGTGTTCGTGTTCGTGTTCGTTGTTCGTTGTTCGTTGTTCGTTGTTCGTTGTTCGTTGTTCGTTGTCCGTTGTCCGTTGTCCGTTGTCCGTTGTCCGTTGTCCGTTGTCCGTTGTCCGTTGTCCGTTGTCCGTTGTCCGTTGTCCGTTGTCCGTTGTCCGTTGTCCGTTGTCCGTTGTCCGTTGTCCGTTGTCCGTTGTCCGTTGTCCGTTGTCCGTTGTCCGTTGTCCGTTGTCCGTTGTCCGTTGTCCGTTGTCCGTTGTCCGTTGTCCGTTGTCCGTTGTCCGTTGTCCGTTGTCCGTTGTCCGTTGTCCGTTGTCCGTTGTCCGTTGTCCGTTGTCCGTTGTCCGTTGTCCGTTGTCCGTTGTCCGTTGTCCGTTGTCCGTTGTCCGTTGTCCGTTGTCCGTTGTCCGTTGTCCGTTGTTCGTTGTTCGTTGTTCGTTGTTCGTTGTTCGTTGTTCGTTGTTCGTTGTTCGTTGTTCGTTGTTCGTTGTTCGTTGTTCGTTGTTCGTTGTTCGTTGTT
The DNA here is from genome assembly GCF_061535395.1 of Colias eurytheme. Classification (NCBI taxonomy): domain Eukaryota; kingdom Metazoa; phylum Arthropoda; class Insecta; order Lepidoptera; family Pieridae; genus Colias; species Colias eurytheme. Next base: position 8,474,687 of record NC_142998.1, on the reverse strand, counting down.
CGTTGTTCGTTGTTCGTTGTTCGTTGTTCGTTGTTCGTTGTTCGTTGTTCGTTGTTCGTTGTTCGTTGTTCGTGTTCGTGTTCGAATTTGAATTTGAATTTGAATTTGAATTTGAATTTGAATTTAATTTTAATCTGAATTTTAATTTGAATTTTTGTTCGTGTTCGTGTTCGTGTTCGTTGTTCGTTGTTCGTTGTTCGTTGTTCGTTGTTCGTTGTTCGTTGTCCGTTGTCCGTTGTCCGTTGTCCGTTGTCCGTTGTCCGTTGTCCGTTGTCCGTTGTCCGTTGTCCGTTGTCCGTTGTCCGTTGTCCGTTGTCCGTTGTCCGTTGTCCGTTGTCCGTTGTCCGTTGTCCGTTGTCCGTTGTCCGTTGTCCGTTGTCCGTTGTCCGTTGTCCGTTGTCCGTTGTCCGTTGTCCGTTGTCCGTTGTTCGTGTTCGTGTTCGAATTTGAATTTGAATTTGAATTTGAATTTGAATTTGAATTCGAATTCGAATTCGAATTTGAATTTGAATTTGAATTTGAATTTGAATTTGAAGATGAATTTGAATTTGAATTTGAATTTGAATTTGAATTTGAATTTGAATTTGAATTTGAATTTGAATTTGAATTTGAATTTGAATTTGAATTTGAATTTGAATTTGAATTTGAATTTGAATTTGAATTTGAATTTGAATTTGAATTTGAATTTGAATTTGAATTTGAATTTGAATTTGAATTTGAATTTGAATTTGAATTTGAATTTGAATTTGAATTTGAATTTGAATTTGAATTTGAATTTGAATTTGAATTTGAATTTGAATTTGAATTTGAATTTGAATTTGAATTTGAATTTGAATTTGAATTTGAATTTGAATTTGAATTTGAATTTGAATTTGAATTTGAATTTGAATTTGAATTTGAATTTGAATTTGAATTTGAATTTGAATTTGAATTTGAATTTGAATTTGAATTTGAATTTGAATTTGAATTTGATTGTGTTCGTGTTCGTGTTCGTGTTCGTGTTCGTGTTCGTGTTCGTGTTCGTTGTTCGTTGTTCGTTGTTCGTTGTTCGTTGTCCGTTGTCCGTTGTCCGTTGTCCGTTGTCCGTTGTCCGTTGTCCGTTGTCCGTTGTCCGTTGTCCGTTGTCCGTTGTCCGTTGTCCGTTGTCCGTTGTCCGTTGTCCGTTGTCCGTTGTCCGTTGTCCGTTGTCCGTTGTCCGTTGTCCGTTGTCCGTTGTCCGTTGTCCGTTGTCCGTTGTCCGTTGTCCGTTGTCCGTTGTCCGTTGTCCGTTGTCCGTTGTCCGTTGTCCGTTGTCCGTTGTCCGTTGTCCGTTGTCCGTTGTCCGTTGTCCGTTGTCCGTTGTCCGTTGTCCGTTGTCCGTTGTCCGTTGTCCGTTGTCCGTTGTCCGTTGTCCGTTGTCCGTTGTCCGTTGTCCGTTGTCCGTTGTCCGTTGTCCGTTGTCCGTTGTTCGTTGTTCGTTGTTCGTTGTTCGTTGTTCGTTGTTCGTTGTTCGTTGTTCGTTGTTCGTTGTTCGTTGTTCGTTGTTCGTGTTCGTGTTCGAATTTGAATTTGAATTTGAATTTGAATTTGAATTTGAATTTGAATTTGAATTTGAATTTGAATTTGAATTTGAATTTGAATTTGAATTTGAATTCGAATTCGAATTCGAATTCGAATTCGAATTTGAATTTGATTGTGTTTGTGTTCGTGTTCGTGTTCGTTGTTCGTTGTTCGTTGTTCGTTGTTCGTTGTTCGTTGTGCGTTGTTCGTTGTTCGTTGTTCGTTGTTCGTTGTTCGTTGTTCGTTGTTCGTTGTTCGTTGTTCGTTGTTCGTTGTTCGTTGTTCGTTGTTCGTTGTTCGTTGTTCGTTGTTCGTTGTTCGTTGTTCGTTGTTCGTTGTTCGTTGTTCGTTGTTCGTTGTTCGTGTTCGTGTTCGTGTTCGAATTTGAATTTGAATTTGAATTTGAATTTGAATTTGAATTTGAATTTGAATTTGAATTTGAATTTGAATTTGAATTTGAATTTGAATTTGAATTTGAATTTGAATTTGAATTTGAATTTGAATTTGAATTTGAATTTGAATTTGAATTTGAATTTGAATTTGAATTTGAATTTGAATTTGAATTTGAATTTGAATTTGAATTTGAATTTGAATTTGAATTTGAATTTGAATTTGAATTTGAATTTGAATTTGAATTTGAATTTGAATTTGAATTTGAATTTGAATTTGAATTTGAATTTGAATTTGAATCTGAATTTGAATTTGAATTTTTGTTCGTGTTCGTGTTCGTGCTCGTTGTTCGTTTTTTTTTTTTTTTTTTTTTAATGTATAAGTCGGCAAACGAGCTTGCGCGTCACCGTACAGAAAGCGATGATTGGCGCCGCCCATGAACAACCACAGACTCTGGAGTATTGTGGTTGCGTTGCCGGCCTTTGAGGGAGGAATACGCTCTCTTCTTAAAGTATTCTAAATTATAGTCCTTGGGAAATGCCGAATTTGGAAGGTCGTTCCACAAAGGAGTAGTGCGCGGTAGGAAGTTCCTCCTAAAACGCACGGTGGAAGAACGCCAAGTATCGAGATGATGTGGGTGAAATTTGAGCTTGTGGCGTGCGCTTCGGTGGTGAAATTCGGCGGCTGGTATTGTACCGAACAGCTCTTCAGAGCATTCACCGTGGAAAATGCGGTAAAAAACGCAGAGAGATGCGACATCTCTACGGAGAGCCAAAGAGTCCAGCCGATCAGTAATACAAGGATCATCCACAAACCGTGTTGCACGTCGCTGGATTCGGTCAAAAGGAAGGAGCTGGTACTTGGGTGCACCGGCCCAGATATGGGAACAGTATTCCATGTGCGGCCTGACCTGTGCCTTATAGAGTTGAAGGCGTTGGCCGGGTGTGAAATACTGTCCCGCTCTACAGAGCACACCAAGTTTTTGAGAGGCTAACTTAGCCTTGCCTTCCAGATGACAACGAAACTGGACATCACACGAAATGTCGACACCAAGCATACTAATACTAGCTGAGACTCTGGTAGGAATGCCCTGAAAGCATGGAGATATGATGAAGGGTGTTTTTTTTGTGGTAAACGCACAAACTTGTGTCTTTTTAGGGTTAAACTCAACGAGGTTGGCTTTTCCCCAATTCGAGATCTTCTCGAGAGAGTTCTCAATTTGAGACACAAGTTCGTTCCGGTGCTCAATAGTGGTATCCCGAGACATATTGCATCGGCCGGTATAAAGCGCGTCAACAGTACTGTCGTCTGCATAGCAATGAATGCCACTGGTTAGTAGCATGTCATTGATATGCAGAAGAAACAGAGTTGGAGAAAGAACGCAGCCTTGTGGGACCCCAGCATTCACAGGCTTAGACTCGGAGCACGAACCGTCGACAACGACTTTAATGCTCCGCTCTGTGAGAAAACTGGTGACCCACTGACACAATTTCTCGGGAACCCCGTACGATGGAAGCTTTGAAAGGAGTGCCTTGTGCCAAACCCGATCAAAGGCTTTCGCTATGTCCAAACTTACCGCTAAAGCTTCACCCTTGCTTTCAATAGCGGTCGCCCATTTGTGTGTCAAGAGCGCTAGAAGATCACCAGCTGAGCGACCTTTACGGAAACCGTACTGGCAATCGCTAATCAGCTGGTGCTCCTCTAGGAAGTCAAGAAGTTGGCGATTAATAATGGATTCCATTATTTTTGAAAGCAAGGAAGTGATAGCAATAGGTCTATAATTGGACGGATCAGAGCGATCGCCTTTTTTGGGAATGGGATGCACTAAAGCAGTTTTCCAGGAGCACGGGACAATGCTTGTAGAGTACGAGAATCGGAAGAGTCGCGTTAACACCGGAGTCAGCTCTGGAGCGCACATCCTTAGCACAATCGGTGGAATACCATCCGGACCGCATGACTTGTTCACGTTTAAAGAAAGAAGGGCTTTACGTACCGCTCTCTGCGTGAAACGGATTTCCGGCATAGAGCATTTAGAGTGCGGTATATGAGGTGGTGGATTACCCTTGTCCTCCAAAGTAGAATTATCTGCAAAAAGAGAGCCCAGAAGATCGGCTTTCTCTTTTGCCGTGTGTGCTAGCTGGTCATTTTCCATGTGTAAGGATGGAAGAGATGGGCGACAGAAGTTGCCTTGTACGGCCTTGGCGAGAGCCCAAAAAGCTTTTGTTCCAGAAGGAAGGCGGGCTAGTTTTTCCCCAAGTTTGGTAATATACTCCGACTTCGCTTTCGCAATCGCTCTTTTAAAGGCTCTTGAGGCTGTTGTTCGTTGTTCGTTGTTCGTTGTTCGTTGTCCGTTGTCCGTTGTTCGTTGTTCGTTGTTCGTTGTTCGTTGTTCGTTGTTCGTTGTTCGTTGTTCGTTGTTCGTTGTTCGTTGTTCGTTGTTCGTTGTTCGTTGTTCGTTGTTCGTTGTTCGTTGTTCGTTGTTCGTTGTTCGTTGTTCGTTGTTCGTTGTCCGTTGTCCGTTGTCCGTTGTCCGTTGTCCGTTGTCCGTTGTCCGTTGTCCGTTGTCCGTTGTCCGTTGTCCGTTGTCCGTTGTTCGTTGTTCGTTGTTCGTTGTTCGTTGTTCGTTGTTCGTTGTTCGTTGTTCGTTGTTCGTTGTTCGTTGTTCGTTGTTCGTTGTTCGTTGTTCGTTGTTCGTTGTTCGTTGTTCGTTGTTCGTTGTTCGTTGTTCGTTGTTCGTTGTTCGTTGTTCGAATTTGAATTTGAATTTGGAATTTGAATTTGAATTTGAATTTGAATTTGATTGTGTTTGTGTTTGTGTTTGTGTTCGTTGTTCGTTGTTCGTTGTTCGTTGTTCGTTGTTCGTTGTTCGTTGTTCGTTGTTCGTTGTTCGATGTTCGTTGTTCGTTGTTCGTTGTTCGTTGTTCGTTGTTCGTTGTTCGTTGTTCGTTGTTCGTTGTTCGTTGTTCGTTGTTCGTTGTTCGTTGTTCGTTGTTCGTTGTTCGTTGTTCGTTGTTCGTGTTCGTTGTTCGATGTTCGTTGTTCGTTGTTCGTTGTTCGTTGTTCGTTGTTCGTTGTTCGTTGTTCGTTGTTCGTTGTTCGTTGTTCGTTGTTCGTTGTTCGTTGTTCGTTGTTCGTTGTTCGTTGTTCGTTGTTCGTTGTTCGTTGTTCGTTGTTCGTTGTTCGTTGTTCGTGTTCGTGTTCGAGTTCGAGTTCGAATTCGAATTCGAATTCGAATTCGAATTCGAATTCGAATTTGAATTTGAATTTGAATTTGAATTTGAATTTGAATTTGAATTTGAATTTGAATTTGAATTTGAATTTGAATTTGAATTTGAATTTGAATTTGAATTTGAATTTGAATTTGAATTTGAATTTGAATTTGAATTTGAATTTGAATTTGAATTTGAATTTGAATTTGAATTTGAATTTGAATTTGAATTTGAATTTGAATTTGAATTTGAATTTGAATTTGAATTTGAATTTGAATTTGAATTTGAATTTGAATTTGAATTTGAATTTGAATTTGAATTTGAATTTGAATTTGAATTTGAATTTGAATTTGAATTTGAATTTCAATTTCAATTTCAATTTCAATTTCAATTTCAATTTCAATTTCAATTTCAATTTCAATTTCAATTTCAATTTCAATTTCAATTTCAATTTCAATTTCAATTTCAATTTCAATTTCAATTTGAATTTGAATTTGAATTTGAATTTGAATTTGAATTTCAATTTCAATTTCAATTTCAATTTCAATTTCAATTTCAATTTCAATTTCAATTTCAATTTCAATTTCAATTTCAATTTCAATTTCAATTTCAATTTTAATTTGAATTTGATTGTGTTTGTGTTCGTGTTCGTGTTCGTTGTTCGTTGTTCGTTGTTCGTTGTTCGTTGTTCGTTGTTCGTTGTTCGTTGTTCGTTGTTCGTTGTTCGTTGTTCGTTGTTCGTTGTTCGTTGTTCGTTGTTAAAAGATCTACTACTCTGGCAAGAGACTTTTGTAGTGGCGCATAATTTTCATCCTTAATTATTACCATTGTGCCTATCTGAAGCGGTTTAGAATCCTTAGTCCATTTGGCGTTGTGTTAGTGAGTTAAAATACTCGTGTTTCCATTTGGACCAAAAACTCTGGTGAAGTGATTGCAACAACTGCCACCGATGGAGCCGACTTATATTAATATTTTATAGATCTTCATCAGGGACAGCTGTGAAAGGCTCTAAGGTAAGAAAATGGCCTGGAGTTAAGACCGATAGATCATTTGGATCCGAACTGATTGGACAATGCGGTCGCGAATTTAACACAGCTTCGATTTGCACGAAAAGCGTTGTAAGTTCTTCAAACATAAAAACTTGATCCCCAACTACACGAAGTAAATGAGATTTAGCCGCCTTGATTTGAATTTCCCATACACCACCGAAATGAGGGGCTGATGGAGGATTAAACATTAATTCAATCTTTTCTAAATTGGAAGCTTGATGCATAACAGACGATAATTGCTTTCTTGCACCGATAAAGTGAACCACGGCGTGCCACAAAGCGTCGTAACGCAAATGCGTCGTAAACAAATGCGTCAGTTGACAGTGTCTAACACCACTTCGAGGTGTACTGCTTTTGTTGTAAGACCAATAAAAAGACAGAGGTAAGCCTTTTCAATCTTAGCACCTCGATGTGAGCCTAATTTAATACGAAACAGTCCGCCGAAATCAACGCCTACTATAGAAAATAACCATTTTGGTGGTTGATTTGGTTAACACGATATGACGGTAAATCACTCATAAATGGCTTCAGATTAGTTCGATAGCATTGTGTACACTTGCTCAAACGATTGCGTACCTACAGTACGTTTTATCAACATGATCCAAAATTATTGAAGAAGTAAGAAATGCGTAGTATTGATGCCCGGATGCAAGTAGTTACGATGAATGTTGTCGATAATAATTTTAAACGTTAATGGATGATCAGACGGTAGAAAGGCTGCTGAAAAATTCCGAACTGCAGCACAGAGCTTTAGACGTGGTAGTACACGACCGCTAAGTAGATTCAGTTTCGAAAAGGATCGTATCTGTGGATGGATTTTATCGTTATTAAATAACCCAAAACCTATTAAGGAAGAATTGCTGGTTATCTCGATTTATGTTGATATATGTTGCGGAAACCCTAAGATCACTTTTAATTAAATCGGGAAGGTAAGGCTTAATGTATGGCTTTTTAGCTGTATCCTATCGTTTGTGGTATTTTGATTCTTACCCTTTGTTACTTAATGAAATTGTGTACGGTGCTTTTGTATTACAGGAACGTGTTTACTTACGTAATAAAATTTAAGGTTATTGAGAATTGTGATGCAAATGCGTAGAGGTTGGTTCCGTTATTTGCGTTCATATGTAGTTAGAATTATTCAAGCCATGGTACATCACTTAATACAATAGGTATTACTGTTGAAATAAATGTATGTCTCAAAGTGAGTGTAGGTTTGAGTTTTTAAAATGTGTTTGTTAACATCCTGGATATAATATACAGGGTGTCCCACTGTTGGTATTTATTGACCTTTACTGAATCGCTTGTGCAATGTGTTGATGAGAATAAGCAGTTCGATGTGATCTACACAGATTTTAGTAAAGCTTTTGACAAAATTTCCCACTCCATACTATTACAGAAACTTTCGGCTTATGGAGTTACTGGCTCGTTGTTACATTGGCTACAATCGTACCTAACAGACCGAGAATTTGTCGTTGTCGTAAATGGCTTTGCATCCGATGTCCATCATGTTACGTCTGGTGCTCCGCAAGGATCCCATTTAGCGCCAATCCTTTTCAACATTTATGTTAATGATTTGCCATGCTGTTTTTCTTTCTCAGAGGCTTTTCTGTATGCAGATGATCTTAAATTTGCCATAAAAATCGATAAACCAAGTGATACCGGTCTTCTACAGGAAGATCTAAATCGGCTTATTCAATGGTGTGCACTCAATAATATGCAGTTGAACCCAAAAAAATGTTACCATCTGAAATTTTCTAGAAAGAACTCTGTAGTGCAGTCAAAATATTATATTGGAAGCCAGGTAGTGCAGGAAGTAGACACAATCAAGGACCTCGGTGTCCTGTTTGATAAATCAGTAACTTTTGTACCACATATTGAGAATGTAACGAAAAAAGCGTCCCAAATGCTTGGGTTCGTATTACGAAATACGAAAAATTTTAGTATGGACCGAACAAAAATTATTTTATACAACTGCTTGGTACGAAGCAGCCTGGAATATTGTAGTTCCGTATGGAGACCCCACTATTCTACTCACATGCTAAGACTAGAAAGAGTACAAAAAAGATTTCTATGGCACTTAGCATTCTCTGTTGGGAAGCTTAGACAACTGCCTACATATAAGTCGCGTCTTAACTATTTTAAAATGCGTGCTTTGCATGTTAGATACAACATTATTGATGCATCTTTCTTATTCAAACTTCTCAGAAATAAAATTGACTGTCCCGGTTTGTTGAGTCAAATTAGGTTTCGCGTGCCATATAGGTATCCCCGTAGCTGTATTACCCCTTTTTACCCTCCATTACGAAGAACTGTTCTTGGTACTAATTCGCCACTTCTAAGAATGTTTAAAATTTTAAATGAGTGTAGTGATGTAACGGATATTAATTTTGATAGCCATAGATTGTTCCTGAATAAAATCTACGAACACTTTATTAATTTAATCTAAAATCATTGAGCTTATATTATATAATTCTTTCATAATGTCATAATGTTAATCCAATTTAGATTATTAAGAAAACTATTTTTGTTAATCTTTTTTTTTTTTTGTTTAAACTTAAATTGTAAACTAACTGTAATGTACGTACTAACTAACTGCCTTGTTTTGTTTTCATAACCGTTTTGTTTTTCTTTTCTTTTGAAGAAAAAAAAAAATAAGATCATGCATGTGGTGTTAGCCTTTAAGTAGCTGTTGCATTTATATAAGTTATTTTGTGTTCTTGTTTCTGTATGTATGTGTTGATGTAAACAACTGTTGGCTGACCTTAATCTTATATATAAAAATGAATCGCAAAATGTGTTGGTAAGCGCATAACTCGAGAACGGCTGAACCGATTTCGATCATTCTTTTTTTATTATATTCCTTGAAGTACGAGGATGGTTTTTATGTAGAGAAAACGTAAATATTATGTACCACGGGCGAAGCCGGGGCGGACCGCTAGTCTTCTTATATATAAAAATGAATCGCAAAATGTGTTGGTAAGCGCATAACTCGAGAACGGCTGAACCGATTTCGATCATTCTTTTTTTATTATATTCCTTGAAGTACGAGGATGGTTTTTATGTAGAGAAAACGTAAATATTATGTACCACGGGCGAAGCCGGGGCGGCGGCTAGTTAAATAAATAAATAAATAAATAAGCTCAAAGGAGGTTATAGTTTTGCATACCCTGAGTACGTAAAAAATACTTATAAAATTCCAGACGCATTTTTTTTCAAATAGATGAATTCTTAAAACTCTATGTGTACACCCATAACAAGCAACCCGCCCAACTTTGCTACCAGAACGTGAGCTATCGTTTAAGATTATGTTTTCATAGACAAAATGCTCTCATTAGAGAAGCGGTATATGCCGGCTGCGCGAAGCTAGAGAAGAAAACATGAATTTTCAGGAAAAATTTAGCAAAAAATTTTTGACGTAATTTTTTTGTTTAAATAATATTTTTTACGTGATCAGTGTATGCAAAACTAAAAATCCCTTCGCGCTTAGTATACCAATAGTGGGACACCCTGTATAAAAGAAAGTCGTGTTAGTTACTCCACTTATAACTCAAGAACGGCTGAACCAATCTAGCTGAAAATTGGCCGGGAGGTAGTTTAGAGCCAGGAGAAGGACATAGGATACTAAATATGTACCACAGGTGAAGCCGGGGCGGACCACTAGTATTAACATAAAAACTAAACTTAAGTATGTTGAACAATATTTTGTGATTCTATTATTTTGATAAAACAACTCTCAAAGAGAAATTTAAATAAATTTAGCTATTTTCGCAAAGGCTTTCGCATGATAAATTAACATATTATAGATAAACGATTTCACAATTACAATATTAGGTTGTAACGATCATCCCACGTGTATCATTGTTATTAATACCGTGTATTCTATACACAGGTCTATGAAGTTCCTGTAATGTACTCAATCAAATTAATTGTCCAACACGGATTGCCTCGATTTATATAATTGTGACCGATAACACAACGAAACATCTGTGTCCCTCATAACTTGCTGTAGGTATTTATAGTTTGCAATGATGTTTGTGGTTTTAATACGATTTATTGATAAGTTAATGTGAGGGGCTTTTCTATGTATAATATTAATTGTAAGTCTATTGCGTGGGAGACAAATTTACTACAAAAATGTAGGTGTTATAAAATAATTACACATTTAAATGTTGTGTTTAATTTATTTCAAAGGTTGTGTAAGTACTTATTCATAATGTAGTATTTGAATGTGTTAATTTGTCAACGTCTATAGCCATACAAAACAAAGCTTATGGCCACTTCTTCCTTATAATTTACGAATTAGGTTAGTAAGAATGCAAAGGCAATTAAATCCTTCAATTAAATCACGTTTAACCTAATCTCAAGAAACCCATAGCATTAGGTCATACTAGGGCATCAGCTTAGCTAACGAGTCCTATCCCGGGCAAAGTAAAGTAATAAAACAGGCTTGTCCAGGATATTACCCCATAATGTCCGCTGTCTTAATTTATGCAGTTTAAACATACGGTGGATCATGGTATATATCAGTTTTATATAGGCCTGGATGGGACCAGGATTAAAGATTCAATTTTTTTGGAAGCTCTGTTACGGTATTTTTATTTTGTTTGAAAACTGCTATGTTAATGCTTATAAATGGATGTATTTAAAGCAATAGTTATTTCCCCTTTTATATTTTACTTTGTGTACTACAAACCATGTTTCATTAAATGATTGGTACAATTATTAAAATTAAGGAGTACAATTTTAAGATGATCAAATTATTATAATTACCTATTATTACTTCTTAGTGATTTTGATTTGAGCGGATTTTGCAGAATAATTTTTCGTATTAGTACAAGTTTTGTTTTACATAGTGAAAAATAACAGTACTTTATTTAATTTAAACGATAAGTTCATAATTGATATATGTATAAATAAATGCACGTATGCTCTTTCCAGAATTTATATATTAAGGGAGATAACGAAGTGGCAACGAGTGGGAAAACTTGGCAATTTATTATCATACTTTCTGCGAGTTTTATCTTAAACATTATGCGGTATAAGCTGACACATTTTTAGGGCAGCTGATGTTTTAAGTTTGAGATTAAAATTTCAACTAATTAAAGATTGATATTTTTAAGAATTTGTTTTTATCTTGTTTCATTTAAAACGTAAATATAATTAACGTTGCATAGATAGCTTCGTATTTTTACTTTCATTTTGTACACATACATTTTTGCTCTATATGCTGAATAAACTGAATACTTTGCTGTTCTTCTGGGAACTGCCCTTGCTTTAAATTATTATGACGAAAGAGTAAACGCTTTTAACAGACATATTACGTGATACGTCTCACTGGTCGTAGACAAACATTAAAATGAGTATAAATTAAAACTGCTCTTAAAATAACTATTACATAAGTAGGTATAAGTACGTATACTTCTATTCAAAATAAACACGTATTTCGCATACAAGAACATATTAAATTATAGCAATTCTTTAGAGAAAATTACACCAGCTAATTATATTGCGCAGGTTGACAAATTCTATACTCCTTATTACGTTCCCAACTCTGCTTTCAATGGATTCACTAATTATACATTTGAACATAAGTTGACTTGAACTTCTCTCGTCTATACGTATGGGAAAGATTGTTGACGGCATTTGCATGTCAATAGCTTGCCACATAGCAATCAGGGATTTGGGGTACAGTTGCCTTTAATAATGCCTTGGTAAACTTTTGTGCCACGTTTCTGCCACTTGAAGTTGAAGGTCGTGTGTAGCAATTTTGTGAATGCATTATTTTAAACATTGTTTCTCTTTTTTTCTGGTCGGTTCAGTTGAATAACAAAGGAAAAATGGAAGGTGGAAACAATAGAAAGAAAATATTTTATACGTTATGGACGGTCCGAAATGTTGAACGAAAAAACACAAAATATTTGAACGGTTAGACATTTTTTGTGCCCACGTCGCTGTATAAATACAAATAGCGATACCTCGAGGGGATCATACAAATACTACTATATAGTAGTATGGCAACATATAAATTAAATTATAACAAATAATTGGTTATTTGTTCTCTTGGACTGATTTATTTAGGTACTTGTACGATATGTATTTGTACTACATATTTAACACATACAAAACGATAAAATGCTTTATGTTAAATCTGTAGTGTATTGTCGAAAACTTTTTTATTTGTTAAAATTACCATGAGCAATTGAGCATACTTTCATAATGAGAAGCTAATTTCAATATGAGATACAACATTACTCTGAGTCTAAACTGAAATTTAACATTTGGGATTATTATTTGGAAAGGCTACAAGTGTAAGTGTGACTTTTCACTATTTGTCGTTGCTGACGAGACAATAAAGTCTTTGTATGGTCTACTTTTAAAACTCTCCTGGCGCTACAGCACTTCATCATCCAAATTTTAATGCTCTCAACAACCAGTATCGATAAAAGTCATTCCAATTTCACCCTAAGCTCTAAGAGCTTAAAGTCGTATTTAGCTGCTACATACAAAATTACATAATACGCAATATCCTACAATATGATACATCCAATCATTCATGCATAGATTCGACAAGATGACATGCATCAACGCACCTAGAGACGAAGCAGTAATATTGTTATCTATTTGTTAATAACGTTGATCCATCGTGTCGTGATTAAATATTCATTTATACCCTTGTCACAGATAATTACTATTCTCTATTACCTTAGTGAATCAGTGCTTAACACACTGGACAGAGACATAGAAAGTACATAGTGCCAAAACTGTTTAATAGAATCCCAATGAAAATTAAGGAGAGTGGTAAAAAGGATGGAATTATTAGGAAGGAATTAAGAAGATATTTTTTAAATGCATTTGAGAGTGAGTTGATGTGTTGATGATCTGTGGCCGTTGAAATGTAACATTCTTAGTTAGAATATCAAAGTGTTAAATTAAGTTGTAGTGTAAATTTCTTGTATTTATAAGTAAAATGGAAGTACATTTGTAAAATGGAGCTAAATCTGCCAACAAACTGTTTTACAGTTTGGCAGAGTATTGTGATAATATGTATATGTGTCTTTGGTTCTGAAATGAAAAATAAATAAATAAATAATAACTTTGATGCTGTATTTCAGAGTTTACTGAATAATACAAAAGTATAGTATTGCATCCTTATAATAAATTCCCGTAACAACTTGTCATTTGATATTACAGAGGAATAAAAATAAAACTGTAGTATCGGGAAGTGTTCAATATCGTAACAAACGGACAGATAAAGTAACACAAGGGTCTAACAATCGGCTTTTAAAACTGAACTCGAAAGATAACGACCTCCTTGCCAACTACAACTTTACTTGTTAGTGACAAACTGCTATACGATAGTTCTGTTCCCGCGTTTTAATGTGATAGTTCTTATGGTTTCCCGCGCTTTTTCTGCGGGCGCCATGTTGCATTTGTTTACATACAAAACAATTCCCGTAAATCGTAGTCTTTATCAATTTTCTGCAAATATATTTTCTGTATTTTCGATTATAAGTATAATCTATTCTATATAGTATTGTTTCAACTGTAACATATTTGAAGGCTGAGGCAGTCAAGAGAATTATTACATCACGATTATAATTCGAGTAAATGAGGAAACAACAATATTGAATATCCAAACTGTATGGCTTAATTAAGTAATAAATCTTTGTGCTTGGAGATAAATGAAGTCGCTTGTTATGCGGAAGATAGCGATACATTACCCATTGATTGAGCTCTTATTTTATTAAACATTTCATTTTCCTCACCGTATGTGGAATATTTTTGGCTAATGCATCCGGAAAATCGGTTCGTGAGCTCAATACGAAATTGGGCAAATGTAGCAAACGATTTTCGATTGCTACTTATGTATATTTTTCAATTGATGAGATGTATTTTTGATGCGGATTTGTCAACTTTCTTGTAATTTGGTTAGAAAATACAATTGTCTAAGATCCTTACCCTAATGTCTCTTTACATGGAGGAGGTTGTAGAGCGTACTTACTTAGCGATACCGAGTTCCTGTAGGAACTAAATATATTCAAGACTACTTTTATCAAATATAGCTATAAGAATAAACAGTGTCCTTGGCGAAGTACCATCTTTATATGACGACCGACTAAAACAAAACGCACGCATATCTATTAATCCGTTGGAGAGCTACGAAGTATGCTACGATGGTGCTACGATACCGACATACCTACACGTCATATTAAGCTTTCAATATTAAATTGTTATTGGTAATGGCGTAAATTTGCGATGATAATCACCTTTTTATGTGCCACATATTTCATTTCTTTTACAAGAATTTTCATATCTTTTACAATATTTAAACAAGTTGATTTTTGATTGGTGTATAACACATGAAATTCAAATTTGATTGGTGTATTACACATGAAATAAAAATATTTTTCTTATAAGCATTTGTTTATCTTTATGACTGAGTATTACAATACGTAGATTAACTATTTAGTTATCAGTAGTATAACGCTATTTTTTCCAAATTTTCTTAACGTTACTCAATTAACGTGTCAATAAGGAGTGTCATACTCCATAACAATTTACCCCTAAATAGCACTACAAAATAATCAGCAGTAATTGATCCTGTAATATCATCATCCACATGGCTTGTTATTGGCGGTATGACTTATACCGAAGGCACTGACGTCGTGGTAAAATTTGCATAACAGCCAATCAGTGATTTGCCCCTTGCGACACTCCTATTACCATAAATGCCCTGGAGGTTAAAACGATGGAGTTTGCTTACCAGTTTTGTATGTTATTATCTATGTGGTGCTGTGGTTTATTTTTAAGTCGGTGTTTGGGTTTTGAGCTTCAATAAGTGAGCTTATTACTTAAATGATCTACTTTGATAGGAGACAGTTTTGTTTGCCCAACTAATTTATTTTAAGAAGTTATCGTAACGTAAAAGTCAAAACATAGTTAAAATGAAAATATTAAAAATAGAAGGTTAGTCAATGTTTATATTTTGTAAATTGTATTATAATAAGATTATCGAGTCTTTTAGATGCGAACAAAGTTTTGTAAATGATGCAAATAATAAATAATGAAAATGGTAGGTATTATATCAGAATATAAAACTTTATAATACCCATATTAATCATACAGGCTGAGAGCCATAGCAAGTTTATGTATAAAATGGCGACGCGGGGTAAAATAGGTACAAAATAAAATTGTTTGGATTAAGGCCGCCATGTTTAGAAAAAGTTTTAAATTGAGATTTTTCTCAGCGAAAATTACTCTCTAACACATAACTTTAAAGGCTTTTTTATCAAACTCATTTCGTCGTATAACGATTTTGCTGAAAACAGAGCCATAAAAATGCAAAATTTAACCATTTTTTGTTTCACTGTGAGTCACTGAGGGTCATTAACCAAAGCCTCGTTATGTGTTGTAATTTATTTTGTTATATTTTATTTCAAACTAGTTTTGGAATATAATTTAATCCAGCTAGTTACCATACGGATTAGTGGTTTTTTTCTATGGAACCCGATAGCCGTTAATTGTTATTGGAAATATCGATATAGTTTGTAGCTATATTGCCATCATGCAATACAAAATTCTATTTAAAATACAAATATGATCTTTTATCGTATATCTACAGAGCATTTTCCCGCCTTTAATGACTTCAATCTAATAAAAGGCCGATGTTATCTTTTATAGGTATCTCACATGTAAAAATTCATCTAAATTGTATCATCGTTTCAATTGTGATACAACAGTTGTTATACCCTCAGACAGAAGTACACATTTATTCTCAAACAAAGTAAGAATTTTACCCAACAAAATTGCATAAATATTTAAAAACGTCAGCTGTATCAAGAAATCAGTTAAACGGATGGTTATTGATATATGCAATACATGATCCTGCTAACATAGTACTGACCTAACGTGACGTCATAAATCATATGTAATAGACGTGAAGATGGACACCGACGATCCAGCAAATTCTAGTTCCTATTGGCAAGCTTAGAAGAAAATGATGCATCTATATTCTATATTTGGAAGGTTTCATAGATGGAATTTTTACTTCAGATATTTTTTGTGGACATTTTGTGACTTATCCTTGATCTTCCTGAAAAACAATTAAACGAATTTATAGCGAAATTTAAATAAATGCCACAAAATTCAGTAACTGAGCAAAGCCGAAAATTAAACATGCCACTAAAAGTTAGTATTTAAGTTTTATTTTCAGGTGAGCATAATTCATAAAAATCTAAAAAAGCATAATTCCCTAACCAAGTTTCTAAATGCAGATGTGAATTGCATTTACTAATTGCATGTATTCGTAGCACTTAAAGTAACAAGCGGCACTTAAGTACAAGTTAACGGTAACAGGTAGAGATGTATTGCACTATTAAACTGAATTACGTTCCTTAGGGGTCTATAAACTTCGGTCGGGTTATCTAGTTGTGGTGAGATGGTATGGTAATTAAGGGGTCGATGAACTTTTTCGTCATGACGGGAATGTGAACAATGCAATTAGTTAGAGAAGTTTGCAGTCCAAGGTTGGCCAAATAGAATTCGATTATTTATTTGTAAATACTTAAGTTTCAATATTATTCCCAGATAAGGTGTAGTCGTTAATTGAGAGTTGTTTTAATAACTCATAATATTGCGATGGTAATTCACATACCTTTAAGAAATAGGTTAAACATTAATAACTGAAGAATGCTGAGAAATTAATATTATTCAATAATATTTTATGTTTGAAGTGCACATAAGTTGCTCCTTGAATTTGATTTAATTTTACAATTATTGCAAACATACCAAGAGCAGTTGAAGCTGTGAATAAAATCTAAATTTACGTCCGTCTGTCTAGACTCAAGAAGGTATTCATGCGAGATGGAAATAGTTTACGAACAACTTAGTTTATTGATTTCTGTTTTCTTTTGGTTTTAGTGAATAATTTACTGAAACCAAAAGAAATTGGCTTAGTAGCCAATTTCTGTATAAGTACACAATAATATGTTATTTCTATGAATTAAATGAGATAAATGAAAACTGTGATATAATTGAATTGAGTCTGTAATTCAATAAGTCGATTTAGAAAGGTATGAAGTAAACCCAAGCCCATCCCTTTGCCTATTCGTATAACTATTATTTAATTGTTTTTTTCAATCTGATATAATATTATAATGTTTGTATAAATCTGCAAATAGAGCGATATAACTTTCTTGACATGTATGCATTAACTGGGAACTTAGCTTTTGAAATAAAGTGAAGTGAGCATTGCGTAAGTTCTATAATTCTAATCAAAATAAGGTAATAGCACATATTGAGTTAAAGCCCGTACGGGACCCACAACACACTTCAAACTATGACAATGTCATCTCAAAACGAGATTGCAGCGTTGCAAGAGCACAGTTGTAGAGTAATAACATTAGTCTGAATTACTACGAAATCTTTAGTATTGTTTACAGTTAACTTCTTAGGACCGGCGAGCTTTAGTGGTTAAACTTTGTTGATTTAATACGAAGTAATTTTGTTAAAACCTTCTAGTTTTTAGTGTGTTTAATTTGGACTAAGTATGTTTTGTGGACGTGTTTTATCCTTGGTATTTGATGCATATATCTCTGATATTTACAATAATTACATAAAAATTAAAAATTATAGGATAAGTGATAACTTTTAGAAATTAAAGACTCCCCGTGACCACGCTCGCTGTAAAGTGTTCGAAACGTCGGGAAAATAATATAATGAATATATCGCGTTTAAAATCCGTTAAAAAGTCTTTAATTTCAAAATGTATAATACTCGCGTAAAATCAAACACTAGAAAATACTAAACTGTGATAACTTTTTTTATATGTATAAAACTTATAGCTTACATTTGTTGCTTCTAACTCTGGTAGATAAATTAATATTGACTTAACATAACAATTTAATCAATCTGTTTCCAATAAATCTCTAACATAAAGCACTTAATCCATTGCAAGTATTGGAGCGATTTATAAAATATCCTGAGGTCACAGCAAAGGTTTAGGGGTCACAAGTGACTTAGCGGAAAAGCGAGGTTTTTCGCAAAGAAGCCGGGACCCTTGTCATCTAGGCTACAGTCGGATTTGTTTGACTTTCGCAGTACACACAATATGATAGAGAGTGTATCTACGATACGTGAGTCTAGCTCTAAAGGATATCTTGTAGTTTCAAGATTTCATGCGGAGTCATACGAGGGATTATTGTACGGTGGTTTTGACTCAGACGACGGCTAAATAATGTGTGTGAAGAAATATTGTATATCGCAACGATTACTGAGAGTAAAGAAAATGTATAAATAACAAAAATACGAATAACGAACTAAATGCGATCCAAATTTATGTAACCAAATTAAGGACGGAAGAAAGATAAAAAAGTAAGAATATTCATATACAGATATAAAAACTACTCATAATAAATGTTCTAGACTATATTCAGATTTCGGAACGTTGTGCGAGATTAAATATCAAACAAACATGCTATGAAAAAATTCATTGCTTTTAAATATGCATATATATAGAGTTATGAGCGCATACTATTTTAAAAACAGTCGTTTTATTTCAGGTTTAAGACGTCTAACTTCAATCCTAGATATAAGCCGATAGCTCTTCGTAATGTTTATCAAATAGGTTTATGGGGAAATCGACTACCTACCACAAGACATGTCTTCCTCAGAAATATATTATACTAGTGGTCTGCCCCGGCTTCGCCCGTGGTACCTACATGTTTAAACTATCCTATCTCTCAAGTTGGATCGAACTGCACATGGTGTGCGAATTTTATTATAATCGGCTAAGTGGTTTAGGAGTCCATTGAGGACAAACATTGTGACACGAGATTTATATAATATTATATATTAAGATTATTTCGTAAATATTTGTGTTCTGTGTGTCTGCGTTTAAAAACGTCAAATCTCTTAAAATTTTCGCGCTTTAAAATTCAAATACCTTGAAGTGAAACTTGGATTGTGAAGGTGGAAGCAGCTTTAAAATACTAAAGTTTATCCGTCGAGGTGACTTTTAATACTTACAAGTTTTTAAGAGGGTTGAGATTTTAGTTTTGGAGTGAATTGAAATTAGTGACGGTTAATAATAATTAAACGATTTTGTAATTAATTTATCGTTAGAATATTAGGTAGCTATTTTTTTATAAAATTCTATAAGTAAGGTTTTATACTATATGTACTTGTACTGTTTTGAAATGACCTGACCGCCTCCTTGGTAAAGTGGTTGACGCGTGAGCGTAGCACCGAGGGGTCGTGGGTTCGATTCCCGGTGGAGACGAAGAAATAAAAATGTCCCGGTCTGGCAGGACACAGAAGGCTGATCACCTACAAGTTGTCCTTAAAGAAAATCGATCAGTGAAACAGATGTATAATTCATCTGCCCCTTACCCCGCACTAGGGGACATGGTACTTCACTTTTTACACTGTTTTGAAATAAAACAGACACACAAAGAGATTATTAAATAGTTTAAATTAATTTTTAGAGTGTCATGTGTCTGGAGTATACTGAATGAGAAATATTTTAGTGTAACAATTATTATTATTCGTAAGCTTATTATTTGAAAACTAGGAGGATTCATTTTCATTGTAATTTTCTTGGAAATTTCAAAATTATACTCAGCGTTTAAATGAAAAATATACCTAAACGTACACATTATATTGACAAAAAAGTCTTTGAAGTACTTGAAATCGTCGAAAGAATTTATGTAAAGGAATAATACTGAATTATTAGGCTTGTTTTATAAAAAATGTTCACGAATTTGCAATAAATATGTTTATTGTGTTATTAATGTTGTTAACATTTTCGATACCGTATCCTTTCTCAATATATTCATTTAATATTTATCAAGTTTCAATGTTGTTACAAGAATTGCTTTAATTTTAAATTTTGTAATGAAAATATACGATAGAATTAGTTGTAGATTCATATTGTTTTCGCTATTTCGCACAAAACAATTAACTAGTATTGTTAGATGACCTTTCAACTCGATTGGATGACTGAACCAATGACAATCATGTATGCAGTGACTATGATTTTGTTTTTGTGTTTTCTTCTAAATTATAATTAAAGAATATAATTTATATGTTTGGGTGTGTCTATAAATTTTGTTTAAATTTTTTAATACAAGTGAAATATTACCACTGAGATTAAATTTTATAGAGAACTAGCTTCCGCCCGCGGCTTCGCCCGCGTTGTGTTTTTTCGCAATAAAACGTAGTCTATATGTTCTGTCTCAGGGTCTATATATTGTCTGTGCCAAATTTCATCAAATCGGTTGAGAGGATTAAGCGGGAAAGCGTAACAAACACACAGACAGACAGAGTTACTTTCGCATTTATAATATTAAGTAGGGATAAATAATTAAGAGTCAAGTTTGATTAAATGAAGACTTGATAATAGGAGGAAAGTAGATAGGGACTTTAAACTTTCTTCTTATTAGGTACTATCAGGCTTCATATTAAGACAGGCAGCATTTTTCTTATTTCATTATAAAAAATACAAATACATGAAATGTTTTTTTAAAGCACTAAAAAGGTCGCATGGGCCATATAAATAGATAACATACAGTAGGTAATACAACAATTAATTAATCATGCTAAACTGTGATGCTAAAAACCCAATATTGAAAAAATAACCTACTTTGATACTAGCCCGTGGTCACACTATTCTGCAATATTGACGGCACTTGTATTCAAAATGCTGATGGAGCGTTTTTATTACACGAATTTGATGAAACTTGTCCTAAAATTGTGATGGGATTGCATGGTGTTGAAATAAATAGAAATAATTTATATGTGTGCCTTTTATTTAAATAATTATGTAAATGGTATAAAAAGTTATTGATTTTGTAAATATATTACGTACACCGTACTCAGTATTTCAGTAGGTTCCGAATATTAGTGCTATCCAAATCTATCTATCTATCCTATCCAAAAGAAACCAAGGAGATCTTTTTAATTGTCTTTATAGTAGAGCAATTTTAATTGGCAACATTTGACAGTTCAACTAAATTCAACAACGTAACCTAGTAACGACGACATAGAATAACATGATATTTCGTTTTGTTAGAACTGCACATTTGCTTAACTTTTTTCAATTACGATTACATATTTATAATTATAATGACCGATACAAGTCATTTTAAGATTTAATTTTACTGATAAACCATTCTAAACATAATAAACAATTTTGTGTCAGTAAACTTTTTTTATTTTTAAATACCAGAGACGTTACTCGAAACTTAAAAATCGAAATCTGACATCTAGAATCGAACACTTACATTGATTACTTGTGAATAAAAATCATCATAAATTAATAAATGTGTTTCAAGTTCGATTGACAAATGTTTCAAGTCCGTATCGATTAATTCACTTTAATCGATGTTTTTAAGCAGGTTACCTCTCTTCGAAGATAAAATTGATAGACGTCAAATGTTGCGTATTAAATTGGCTCGACTATATGGTTAGGGAGCCAGGTGCAAATTTGGTTAACTATTTCCTCTCAAGAGATAATTCGTCAGACGCATGAGAGTATAGTATTATAAAGCCTCGTGAACGTCAGCTGGCGCTCGGTTGGGGGGGTGAGCGGTTGTAGCCTCCCACGCACATAGGAAAAAAAATACATTCATTCATTCATTTCCTCTCAGCTAAAAATTTGTCAAATTGTAGCTAACCCAATATCTCAACGAAAAAAAATAGTCAGCTGGTTACAACATGGTGTATTATACGTCAGCTGGTGTCTCGAACATGAAAGTTAAATTTAAAGAAAAATTTATTTTCCGTTATTTCCTCTCAAACAAAAATTTACCTGATGATAGCTTATATGTAACTGTGGATAAATATATATGTCAGCTGGCTGTATCTTGGTGGAAAAACCGTCAGCTGATACGGGAGGCTACAACCGCTCTTCCCCCCAACCGAGCTCCAGCTGACGTTCACGAGGCTTCATAATACTATACTTTGATGCATTTTACTAATTACCGCTTGAGAGGAACTTGGTCATAAAATCTGCTGCTGGCTCCCGGACCAATAGTATTCAGTATTTATAACCACCTTACTTACAACCGTTAAATGTTTGTTAATATCACAGATACAAAATCCGTGAAAGTAAAAGTAAAATAGTAAATACACAGCCGTTCAAATAAAGTGTACCTACATTTTTGTCACCCACACCGTTGGAACTCTAATAAAAATATATTTCGTCGCCCCAACGATGCCGACGAAAGACTTTATTGGCATTTGCTCATGGGCGCCGTTTCGTTTGATTGGCCATTACAAGAATTGGAAAATAACGAGCTTGCTATCCCATCAGTTATGACGCCAATTCATAGAGCACACGCGTATTTTTTATCTTTGACAGTTTGTGTTGTTTATGGATTGTGCTGTCAAACATTTCAGTTTTGGAACGCGCGAAAGTATAGACATGATTCATCGTTTTTATCTTTTTTTAATCTTAATTTTTTTTCCAAATAACTGATTGTTTGACTACATTAAATTTATCGCTTTTTATAATTATTTTAATGTTAAGTAATTTTATTTACAAAGTAAAATTCTCAAATTGTTATGATGCATAAAACATGAAATTTGACTTTACCAAAAATTACGACTCATGGTGAATACTAGATACAGCCATCTTCGACTGTCACCAAAAAAAAAAAACATCACTCATCGTCACTCATGCAAATGCTATTACGAAAACTGGTTATCCAAACGACTTTAGCTTCAGGTCCCTCTCGGGCCAATAAAATACGTTATAATTGAATTCGTATGGGTTCGTCCCACCCGACCTGTCGTGCGTTGATTGGCTGGTATTCAAATTTCCCTTCGTCGAGGTGTTGGGTTATAAGGTTATACTGTGGCTAATATTTTTGCATGTCCCCAGGCTAAACGGTTGGTAATGGACCATGAAATTAAGCGATTTATGGCAAGGGTGTGGTTACGGGAGGTTATTCCGCAAATAAACATTTCTGTGAGTTTACACGGAGTATGGAATTTTTCGGCTTTGTGCTTTCACTTAGATCTAGTTTTATAATAGTTTAAAGTAGTCGCTTTGCAGCTGAAGTATTAAAGAAAGTATGGCAAAATCAATTTAATACACGATCCTCTAATTTAAATCTTCCATCGAGCACTCGAAAGATAAATATATTGAGAAAGATATTCGCAGAAAAACATAGCAAATTATAAAAGTGGTATATAAATTTAAAATTATGCACAGCATAAAAATGTATTAAATTTTTTGCTTTACTAGCTTTGCAGAATTAAAAATAAGCAATCTAATTTACTTATTACGAACTCATTCCAGACATCAATATCAAAATAATATCTATTATCTATGTCGTAATTTATAACTGAAATAGTCTATTCCTTCATTAAAACTTTTCATAAACGTTTATGCCTAATTTATCAGGGCACTAAATCAATCTGATACAAAACAAAACGGAAGACTATTGTGAAACAGGTTCGTTATTTCAAAGGCGATCGTAAACTTACATCTCGTAAAATTAGGCTTGATTAAATTGAAAAAGATTAGATTCGATGTTAGATTTTGTTACTCGCCTTTCATTTGAAGCTTGATGAGAGAAAATAAAACGGATAGCTTAAGATAATTAATTAAAGCACTTCGATGGAATACGGTGTTTTGAACTCAGTCTTGTTTTATATGAGGGTTGAATAGATATATGTACATCAGTTGAGAAAGTACACGCATAAAGTAACGATAAGGTATGTATAACTTTTAAGATTTTTTGCCTAATCATTTAAAAAATGTGACGTACTATCAGTGTAGCGTAGGAGAATACAACTGTGACATAATACTGTCTTCATGTACAAGATTTATATAAAGCAACGGTAAAAAAATACATTTTTCTTTAAAAAATAAAATCATACCGTTCAAAGCCATAACAAATTTGTCATTTTTTAAATTTCGACTATTATCTAAATTGTTTTATGTTTTGTATAACATGAACCTCTTCTGGTCAATTTAAAACTGACCCGACGGTTTGATGGCGGGATTTATATACTTTTTTATGGCGCAATAAAGTTCCCTTAGAACCAAGCAAGATAGTTAATCTAGAGTTGACGTAAAACGAAAGCATTCAATGACACGGACGAGGGTGTTTAAAGAAAATGTTTATTAAATAAAACTTTATTCATTTAATTTATTCAATAATCAACAGGAATAATCAAAATATTTTAGTATCACGGAAAAATGAAAGGAATTATATTTAACCTCCTTCTTATCTCATCTAATACTGGCCATGCATAATATTTTAATAAAAAAAAAATGTTGCGTTGCAATGTTCGAATTTTGAATATGGCGCGCGAACATGTCTGCAATGAGACATTTGATAAAAAAGTGAGAATTTAGAAATCCGCTGAAAAGAAAATGCACATATTATATTTTAACAATTAAAGTGCTTTAAATAGAAGATAGAAGCATGGTCTGTGGTTGGTGGTGGTTCTTAGATTAAAAAGCGTTAATACCGAAGCAAGGCTGATTCTAACAACAATGTTTCAAAATTTTCGGTGAGTTTAATATGGAATATACTTATGCCTACATTAGAATTAATTTTGCATAAAAAATATTTTCATTTCATTAAGTTAATAATATCAATTATGTTTTCAATAAACCGCTAAATATTAAGTTAATTTTGAGTTTAGTATGTGTCACGCAGAATATTTATGTCAAAATGTTTTTTTTTTATGATATCACCGAAATTTTATACTTATGTATAACTTTATATGTTGACGACATTTTTGGTAGTCATGAATTTTATGTGTACCTACTTTATGGTGCTCGTTACCAATCTAATTTTAAGGAACCGTAGATCGTAATAAACAATTCAATTTTAATGTTCAAGCATCTTCTGTTGTACGAAAATCACATTTACGTCAAACAGAATTTCAATATTAAAATTAAAATAGATTCGATTTTATGATCGTACATTTTTTATCGGAATTCTTTTATCGAGTACTAAATGCTTCATCTTATATTTTATTATAATGAAGGGAATCAATTCAATTTTCGTTTACGGATTTAATTAAATTGCAAGTTGTTGTTCGTAATATTTGTCATGAAAATTAAGTTCGATGTGACAAAATCGGACAAAAGCTTTTGATAAATTTTTGAAATTAATTTATTCGTGTTTTATATATTAAGAATTATCCGTATTCTCGGAAGGGACCTTCACCTAGCATTGACAGGTTGATGATATTAACTGTGTTTTTACACATACTAATTCAACTAATGTTGTTTTTTGTTCAATAGATACTAAAAAAAATGTAGAAGAACCAGATGTGAAAAGACAAATATATTTAGAGGCCTGTGTCTCCGTGCAAGGCCAATAGCAAAAAATCCCATACCATTTTAGGTATAAAATTTTTAAATATAAAATTTAAATGATGAATTCGAAAAGGTACCTATATTCGTTGCGTAATTAAAAAATTTAAAATAATCGCCTATTAAAAAAAATATATTAAATTTAAAATAATTGTCATAGTTTTAACACGAGTTTATGCATATTAGGATAAGTAAATTACTTGGTGAGAGTTACCGACTCTTATTTGACGTAGCGTAGTGATATCATTTTAAAATTCTTATTTCCAGAAAGGTTTCTTATATGAGGTATTTACACATAAAGTTGTATTAAGAAACGAGTTGGAATATAAAATATATATAACGCTAAAGGTTGTCGGTCATTTACGGTTTTATCGCACTATTTACGAGGGGGACAGTTTGAAAAGATCGTTGCTTACAATAAGTTTATGGCAATCGCTAAGCGAATTTGCGAGTGCCATAGCACTTATTGGAAATACATATTTTTGTAAATAATGTTCAACATACTTTTTTACCGGAAAAATAGCTGATTTATAGCTGATATATATTGATCATATAGTCGGTGATAAAAATCCGCAATTAATGTTGATGGTATAACCATCCACCTGAAGTTACATGTTGCTATAATTTTAGATTTCTACATAAAATAAAATGTCAATCCAAAAATGTATTATAACATTTTATTTTATGTTATAACACAATATGCTATTGATATAAATGTTAGGATGCTTTTATCCACTTCTGTTAAAATAAAACTACTTTGAGATCGTGAATTTTTTCCTGCAAGCGTGACCTAATTCGCAGAACTCTATATAGCATTAAAAAGCCACTGATGATCTTTTTCCCAATACCCTATTCAATTATTTTGTCTTTCAAAATAATTCCCGCGTTAAATTTAATTTTCCTGAAAACTATCATTAAGCGCTCGGGTCCATACTTGTATCAGATGGAACCTGAATATGACTTGAGACTCCTTAATGAATAGCGTTCAACCTTACAATACAATTCTAAAGATCTATTCGCAGGCCCCTTTCAAGGATTTCTTGGAATAAAATGAGAAAGGATCTATCACAATTCATTATAATATGAAGCGGATTTTCTATTGTGAACTTCCATTATAGTCTCATTTATATAAGATCAAACGTGATTCCACAATGGGCCTTGTCACATTTGAAATCGATTAGGATATTCCATTATTAAATTGAATTTATTTATCGGATCACAATATACTTCCTGAAAATTAACGGTTGCGTATTTTTATTTTAAGGGAAAGGGGCACTTTAGAAGTATAACTGAATATACTTAGATTTATAAATCAAATTATCTTAAAACGTTTTAAATTTAAAAAAGGCATTGAGCCAAAAACGAAACTTTTTAATTCCTCCGTGAAATCGCATCGACTGCTCCCAAAATATAGCGCTGATGGTGAACGGACATTTTTTCCAATCCAAAAATGAATACTCTCTCGGACAAATGACAATTTACAATTTCATTTCGCTTGCAAGTCCGTTTTATTTTGTTTTGTATTTTCATTGCAGCATAGGCGTTGGGGACATCAAAAAGATATTTTAGTCCACATTCGGCCAGAGGATCAAGGTATGTTTTTTTTTCGTACTACATTTATGTTATTATATAAAAAATACCATAGACACATCACTACCGTTTATTGCGTGCATTTAACAATTGATGTATAAAAAAATACTATTCCATATCGAATATTTTTTCAACAAAACGGAGAAAATATTAAAGTAGACAAGGAAGAAGCTCGAATAAAAGTTAGCAACATGGAGACGATAGGCAGATGTCATGTTATCATTGCATACGACACGATGTTCACAAACTTACTTTTGGTACGGACTTAAAGAAAAATATAGAGAGCCCTTTGTTTTATTAAATTAAAGTTCATCAGCTGAGATAGAGCCTATTTGCCTTTACTTAATGTCTCTTTTATTTCTTTGCATGTGTAAATAAATTAAAATTGCAATAAATCTTTCTTTGTATTGTACCTATATTCGGGGAAATTCATTCACAATAAAAGTACAAAGCATTCATTAATATATCGTTGGCTTAAAAAATTAACAACAACGCTGAATACAGGCGGATTTTTTTAGCATTTCATCTATTTTACAATTCCACACGGTCACTAAATCCTAAATCCTATTTTGGGTTTGCACATCCACAACTAATTGATGCGGAAGCTTGTGGGCGGCGCTTGTCGTTTACAATTTGGTGACGTCAGCTCGTTTGCCTTCCTGCCACATATAAAAACGAGAAATGGGTCATCCGAAATTAAGTCATCATCACCGCCCATGTTTTCAACACCGTAAGTACAGATTAAGATTGCCGTAAGGGGCGTGGAATCTCATGAATAACACAAACTATATATTAGTTAGTTTAGGTTTATAAGGGCCCCGTACGAGGGTCCCAAACAAACGTAGATCCAAAACTGCAACCCTGAACACTTTAGATATTCCGAACATTGGAGCTCATCTAGGGAACTTTAGTCTCATCCGTACTTAAAGTTGAGAAGTTCTCGCTTAAACAAATAACGCATTTGAATATCCAGCCCAGTTTGAATTGAATAGCTCGAATACTTGCCAGTTTCCACTTGAAAACTTAAGTTTGTGGTTAAAAATTGCCTCATACGTTACACGATGAAAGCAAGCCGGATAGCAACGGCCAAATTATTAAGAGTTGGATTTGTAAAGAATGGTACTCGTGCTTTGCATTCCTTATAATACGTAAGAATTCTTTGTCGTCGTTTCGCTTTATTCTTTTTTTAGTGTGGTAATTTTTGATATATACTGAAGGCGTATATTATAATTCTTTTAATTTACATTAAAACATATTTTTTATAATTGAGTATTTGAATGAAAAATTTTTTTGTGATAAATGGAAAGATTATATATTAGTTTTATAACAAAACTGTTTTTATTTTTATTTTTTTTGCAATAATTCAAAAGTTATTTCAAAATAAAAATTAGTCTTTGAATCCAGTACCGAAGACACGCCGACAACTCGCGAAGCGTCACCCGAGCGCGTGTGACGTCATAATGTTAGTTTTCACTCATTGCAGTTGATAGAAAAATAAATATAGTTTGAAAAACTAAACAGGATAATAAGATAAATTCATGAAATTATTGTATTGTTACCGGGTTTTTATAAGTATACAAAATTTAAATTAAATCCGTCGGTTTATAGTGGGTTTAAATCGAATCGAAAGGAGAATTGGTTACTTACAGACATATGTTTTAAGCTGATCCTGGCGATCCTTATCAGTATAAAAGGATAAAATGATATTATTGTATTGTCATCGGACCTTGATAAGTGTTCAAAATTTGTGGGTCAAAATCGGGTCGAAACTTCGAAAGGAGTCGGTTACATACAAACATACAGGTGAAGCTAATAAAAGCGTGTTAATAATAAATACAGTGTTTTGATCTATTTAATTTTGTTGTCATTATTAAATTACATATTAATTATATAATATATTATTTAAAGGAGACGATTTTTTTTGTTTGGAGAATAGGCCCACCTCAATTTCTTAGCGTATATTAATGAAATGTGTGTTAATTTGTTCCTTGAAGTCCCCAGATTATAGTGGTGAAATTACTTTTACATGTTTTAACCGGAATCTTTAGAAACACGATGTGCAAACATTTACCTCCTTCCTACATAAAACTAACTGATAAGTGATAATGAGCGATTTGTCTTGTGTGACCCATCCGAATCATTGGGTTACAATATATTTAAATGAATGAATAAATAAATATTAGAAAACATCACATACATTGTCACGATTCCAAGCTCGGAAATCGAAAACAGCGAAGTTACCACAAACACAGAGACCCGATTTGGTTATAAATAGTATAGAAAATAAGTGATATAAGTGTGTGTACCTCAACTTTCTGGACCCTATGCGATTTTAGCGAATGGGAAAACTGATTAAAATAAGAAATTATTAGTTTAGTAGGTAGGTAGGTACGTGATTTATGACTAGGAGTAGATACATAATATTAGAATAGGTAGCCATTTGCACAGCTATGCTATTATTCATGTTCTATTGTAATATTAAACGCTCTTAAGTTGTAGCAATTACATTTTAAAATAGGGAATAAAACATTGTTTATGATAAAAACATTACAACTACGACAGGAGAATCTGACGTCTATCAAAGCAGCCAATAGATGTAACGTTTCGTTTACACGGATTTTTTTAGCTTAGTAGAAACAAATTGTTTTATTTGATTAATAATTACAGGATTTAAAATCGCTATCAATCACATTCTTCAATATAAATAGGAATAAAAACAGTTTCTAAAGTAATTTGTTTAAGGCAGTTTTTTTCGCTTTTTGGTTTTATTTTCATTCTATCGATAAAAACGTTTCGTTCCAGTTATTTTTAATGTTGGCCTGGTCTTGGTTTCTAGACAGCAGGGATGATATCAAAATAAAGCTTTTTAATTCGATTTCATGATTCCGGTTTCGTTTGTAAAACAACGAAGCTTCAAAATTCATAATATAATTTTATATTTTTACACGTTTTTTTTTTATTACTATACGTTACCGAGTCTTGGTGGGCCCACAAAAAATAGTCTCCTTTATATTAAAAATGGCGAACCTCAAAAGTTATCGTTTTGTACCATTATGTACGAATATTACAAAGGCAACTCCTTACAAAAATCGGTGATCATAAATATATCAACATCAAGAATATTATTTTCGTAACTAACTAATTCGGAACCAACAAAAAAATCGCATCTTAGCAATAAATCTTCTTATATATAAAAATGAATCGCAAAATGTGTTGGTAAGCGCATAACTCGAGAACGGCTGAACCGATTTCGATAATTCTTTTTTTATTATATTCCTTGAAGTATGAGGATGGTTTTTATGTAGAGAAAACGTAAATATGTACCACGGGCGAAGCCGGGGCGGACCGCTAGTTTTCAATATTATTGTCTAGTCACGTGTAATAGCCGTAAACGCCTATGTACTGCAGCTAATAGCTATAACATTATGACGTCACAACTATGGTGACCAGTCATGGCGCGTTTGTAGTCACGTGATTCCAATTTAAATTTCATCAATTTTTAATTGCTTATAATTAACGGAAAAAAATTTTTTTGAAGTTATTTTCATTAAATATCAATATTATTAATAATAAAGTTTCAAAATACATAAAAAAAATCAATAATTTTTTTTTATTCAAATACTCAATTCCACATGTTTTGGAAAACGGTTTTCCTATCCCTTACATAATATACTTATTATTTGAATTATTTTAACGCAATTAGTTGTGTAATTATATCAAACAAGTATACACAATAATAGATAAATGAACTTCTAATTAAGCTGTGCTGATTACGAGTCCTGTCACGATATGAACTAATGTATTCATCAGGCTTTAGTTTTGGTGAGACAGTTTGATTAATTTAATTTTCCACGTCGTGTGCTAGGAGGAGGACATATTGTGACAATATTAAATAATTATGCTGCCAGTCATTTAATTAATGTTATGAACTTGCTTGAAGTTTTGGTGGCTTCTATGTTAGTTTATTATAATTTTTATAATTATCCACTTAACACAATTCAAACGGAGACTGTAGATTAATAACTGTAATTAGTTATAACTGACAAAAAATTAAAAAAGGCGGAAATTGGTCTTTAATTTCAGATTTACAATTACAAAATTGGCTTGTAATTAAATACTAATTTTAGCAAGTAATTAAGTCTTCGATTGTTTAGTTTCTAGTTTATATATAAGGCAGCTAAAACCTACATTTAAAATAATAATTTTATAATCCATTAACGAAAATATCTTCATCAGTTTGAGTTATAACGACTTTCAGTAATGTACGCTAACATTACGAGTTACGATGAACTAATTGTAAATTCGCAAACTTGACTATTTGTGTGAAATCAGATAAACAGAGCAATTAATTGTCTTATGAAGTTATGTGCGTCGGTAGTTGTATAATAATTTACCAACAAACTTAATATCACTATGCTAAATACGCCAATATGCCAATTTCTTGGTATTGCCAGTAGGTATTACAGTATCTGTGGTATTGCGTTTAGAATGAGAAGAGAAGTACAGAAGTTGCACACTTAATAATTCCGCGAAATCTTACTTATAAGTGTGAAAGTTTGTGTGAGGATGTATGTATGTTACTCCTTCACGAAAAAAACTGCTGGCCGGACAAAATATACCTATAGGTATAGGTTACACATCAGAATAAGAAAATGGCCTATAGAAATATTAATAAAAGTTGAGCGCGGGTGAAGCCTTCTAGTCTTATCTGAATTATATTTACACAAGCGCGTAAACGTAAAAAGTAAGCACGTAAAAAATGCATTGATTTATTTAAATAAATTCATAAATCATCCGACGGTTCTTAAATTAAAAACTTCTCTTAAAATTATAGTTCTTCATTAATTGACATTCTTTAAACAACTTTTTGATTGTGATTTTCTAAATGTAATGATTTTAATGAGTTCATAAAAATACCATTGTCACCGATTATAAAAACATTAAAATAATCACGTAGATAATATTTACAATGTAAATAACATTTTCAGGATGATTTTAACGAAACTACTACTAAATGGCGCTAGGTGAATGAAAGTTTTTATTGCGAATCGCAAAGTAAATGTTATAATATCGGGATACTGTAAAAATACCAATAATTATTGAAATAAAATAATAATTACTCCAATAAATTAAATGTAAATATAAACATTAAAGTATTAGAAATATTGAGGTCAGATAAAATTCAGAGTAACAGTAAAAGTTGTTTCAAAAGAGAAATATTTTTTACGTTTTTCACGTGAAATTGTAAAGAGTTCCGCATAACTCAATAGCTTCGTTAATCCAATTACGAATTCCTGTCAATTGATGCTATGCACACAATACATTACGATAGAAGATGAAGAAAGAGCGCGAAGTTCCACGCATGCGCGAATAATACAGAGGGTAGATGGTCAGTCACGCGGTTTCAGTCGACGGAGGAACACCGTACAGATAACACGTGCGCGGTATCACGGGATCGCGAGTGCTATAAAATTACGTAAGCGTTATAATGAAAGTTCGGAAGCGGTAGCGTGCAATGCGCGACCTGCGTTATGCCACCGTTTCTCGTGGTCGTGCTGTTAGCAGTGCTGAACTTGTGTGAGCCGTTGTATCACGGTCAGTTCGCACTGAATGTGCCCAGTGGAAATGCGAACGAACTCGCACACAGACATGGTTTTATTAATCATGGACAGGTAAAGTTTCACTCCTGAAAAACTTTTTCACTATCACGAATTTTGCAGATTAATGAAATGAGATATTTTTTGCATATTTTTTTACATACATTTCCCTAGTTGTTTCATATATTTTACGTTCACGGTTGACTTGAAAAAATCAAAAATATGCATTTTTGTTGAATGTATATTTCTAAATTGTAATAATACGATTTCCATTCAACAACTGATATTGTAGAGCTACGGTTATATTAAAACTTATTACCGAGAATATTGATATATAAAATTAAATTAATGCACATCTCTAAAATGTACCTACATAATAAAAAGGTCTAATTTTTGTTTTAAAGAAAAACGTTACATTTAGTCGTTTTTGAGTCTTAGCGTTAAAAAAATTTGTAAAATTCACACGGTTTCTGAGAAACGAAAGCTGTAGGTACATATTGACTAGTAGATAAGGGGCATAATAAATATTAAATTTTTTAAATAATTTACGAAACATACAATTTCTCTTGAATATAATAATACTCTATAATCGGTATTTTATCAATTAAAATTCTACAGTTTTTCGAGAAAAGCCCAAATATTTACTGAATACTCACTTATAAAATTATAATGCAGCGGAGCTTTTCGTTGCTATTCTTTGAATAGGTAAACTTTTATCAATTGGTTCATAATATTACGTCTAGGAATATGTTCTATATGACTATATATCTTCTTCTTTATATATAAAAATGAATCGCAAAATGTGTTGGTAAGCGCATAACTCGAGAACGGCTGAACCGATTTCGATCATTCTTTTTTTATTATGTTCCTTGAAGTACGAGGATGGTTTTTAAGTAGAGAAAACATAAATATGTACCACGGGCGAAGCCGGGGCGGACCGGTAGTTCATAATAATAATAAGTCTAGGAACTTTCATATGTATTAGGTCTCTGTTTTTATAATCAACGATTCCTTCAACGATTTTACTAATAAGTTGTCAAATTTTGAAT
The DNA here is from genome assembly GCF_061535395.1 of Colias eurytheme. Taxonomy (NCBI): domain Eukaryota; kingdom Metazoa; phylum Arthropoda; class Insecta; order Lepidoptera; family Pieridae; genus Colias; species Colias eurytheme. The sequence continues at coordinate 8,440,925 of NC_142998.1, read as the reverse complement.
CATCTGCGCTAAACTCAAAATACCAGCTTCTAGCAATAAAAAAAGAATTTCTAGAAAACTGATTTATATTAAATGAAAGCCTTAAGTTCATTCGCATATAAATTTTTTATTACGTATAGGTTTTTTCTTGGCTTCATTCTTTCATTACGTTACTCGAGCGATCCAAAGCTCATTCTAAGATGAATATATTTTAAACGCGGGAATATGAATATAATGATTGAATATCATACATTACTAAACGAGGCTTTTACTTCATATTTAAGGTTATTTTATTTTGATTATATTCTCGCTATCAATTTTTCTATCTAATTTTTAACATATTTATCTTATCAATTTTAAGTGCTCTATGGCAAAAATATATTTTGCGTTTGAAATTAATATAGTTTTAGTTTTTAATATTTGAAGTATGTATTAATGCCACTTATTTATTAGTAAATTATGAATGTAATCCTTTTATTCGAATACTGGATAGTTGAGTTATTCTTTGATAGACACGTCCTAGTTTATAATCCGGGTTTTCGAACCGCACCGAGCTAAACATTTCAAATTCAATCCGATATTCGTCGAAACTTTGTGGATTGTTGAATTTAATTCAGCTTTGTTCCGAGTAAAGAATTCAATTTTACATTATTTATTGGATTCTCACTTGTAAATAATTTGAATATTTGTCCATTTTCGATCACTGGTCCGTGTCAAATTGCTTTATCTATAAACTAGCGGTCCGCTCCGGCTTCGCCCGTGGTACATATTTCGCAATAAAAGCTAGCCTATGTTCTTTCTGAGGATCTAAAGATTATCTGTGCCAAATTTCATCAAAATCGGTCCAGTAGTTTATGCGTGAAAACCATACATACATACATACATACATAATTACAAACCTTTCCTCTTTATAATATTAGTATAGATAAATACCTAATGTAGACGAATTCTATTTGTAAATTTGATATTTACTAAATACAATTTGCAATTTAAGAAAATATACATTAAAATAACAAACACAGTGAAACGAATAGGTACCTACCTACCAAAATAATACGTAGTAACTAGTAAGGTAAATTGTGTTGGTCGATTTCTATCGTAATTTACCTACTTACTCATATTTTCGGGATTATTACTCGAGCATGTATACGCAAACTTTGTTGTATTTGATAATATATTTACTCACGTGCTCTTACAATAACTCTTATTGAAATCACAACATCCTAACATCCTTTTAATAGTTTGTTTGTTTGTCTCACTTTCATGTCGCAATGGAGCAATTTACGATATTATTTTCGTGTCTGGAGATAGTTTCGAGGCTACACAGTGATAAGGGCTGATTTTTACTGCGTTGGAAGTTTTCACTCCTTGGGGAATTTCCTTTGATTACGTGGGAAAAGCCGCGGTTAAAAAGCAAATCTATCTACCTATGTACATATGAACATAAAACAATTAATGTGTAACAGTAATTTAGTTACCAAAGTCTTCTCAAATGACTTGAAGTAGATTTTTATGGAATTCACTATGTATCATATTATTATGTAGTAAACTTTTGCCCCTAAAGCGCGTCACACACGGTGAAGATACTATAATATTTTATCTTAAGATACTGTTATATTTTATATTACAGTATCTTAACGCATCCGGTATCAGCGTTCGGACCATCATTTTTCTTTTTGTCATTGCGTACTAAGACCCTGTAGAACCGCCATCCTGTTACAAATGACGCGAAATTTTGTGGGTCATTTGTAACAGGATGGCGGTTCTACAGGAGTCTTAGTACGCAATGACAAAAAGAAAAATGATGGTCTGAACGCTGATACCGGATGCGTTAAGATACTGTAATATAAAATATAACAGTATCTTAAGATAAAATATTATAGTATCTTCACCGTGTGTGACGCGCTTAAGTGATAAGTGTGCTATAAAAGATCAAATTTGGTCTGGCCAGTTAGTTATAAGGCAACAAAATTTAGCTATTTATGTATTTAACAAAAAAAGCCTTAGTAAAGCTTTTTCTATAGCGAAATATTGCTGTGTAATTTATTTATTTACTAGATTTCCGCCCGCGGCTTCGCCCGCGTTTTCAAAGGAAAACCCGCATAGTTCCTGTTCCCGTGGGATTTCCGGGATAAAACCTATCCTATGTGTTAATCCAAGTTACCCTCTATATGTGTGCTAAATTTCATTGTAATCGATTCAGAAGTTTTTACGTGAAAGAGTAACAAACATCCATACATCCATACATCCATACAAACTTTCGCCTTTATAATAGTATTAAGATAAAATAAGATCATTATAAACTCTTTTATTTAGCTAAGTAGTTTCTATGTAATTCATGAACTTTAAAATAAAATGGTTGCAGTGTTGAATCAATAGACTGTATTCCAGGAATAAATTATTGGTAACCTACTACCGGATTCAGGAAAGTTTATGGTTTGAAGCGATTTTCAGACGTTTGCGTTTATTTCGTACTTCTGCTACACCTCCCTTTCCCCTGGGAGTTGAATATTTTAGATGGATAAATGTCTTAGTGCTCTAACTAGTCTGTTTTATCTGGAACTATGAGGATATATCAATAGATCTATAAGTCTGGATGTTGTAGGGAACGCATTTTAGTACTTTCTAATGTATGATTTTACGCGAATATTATACATTAAAAAATTAAAGATATTAACGGATTTTAAACGCGATTTATTCCTTGTGGTCACGGGGAGACGGTCGCTGCAAAGTGTCCGAAACGTCGGGATAATAATATAATGAATAAATAGAGTTTAAAATCCGATAAAATCTTTTATTTCTAAACGCATATTTAATTAGTAGATAGTGTTATTACGTTGACGTCATTGTGTATAACTTTAATTTAAATATAGTTATGAATAAATCACATAATATATACCTTTATGTTCGAATATTTTAAATAAGTTATGAGAAGTCGGGATTCTAGCTTAAAAAAATCATTTATATTTTTTTTTATTTATTTACATATTTATTTACATTTTATTTTTTTACATTTTACATAATTGAACATGCCAAAAACCACAAAGATTTGTCCGGCATGCAAAGCAATCTATCCACGACAAATACGATGTACAGCGCGCTCGTGTGCTCGCGACAAGACAATTATACCACATAAAAATTAAGTATTTGAATTACCTCATAGATCAGGTTTTTTTTTCAAAGGAAAATTCTTGAACAGCTATTAAATGAAATATTGACTAAAATGTTACGTAAAAGGGCTACTCTAATAAACATAAATTATATTCACGATCACGATTACTAGAAATATTAATAATCAAATACTGACAAGATTATACCGCATGTTATTATGTTTCATTTGTAAATGTTGAGCTACTAAAGCTCCACTGAAACTCAGGTAGTAATTTTACTCTTTCCTCAATTCAAAAATGAAACAGTTGAAAGGAACAAAAATCTCGGAGAGGCTACTTGAAATATAAAATCGTGTCGAAATTCAATTTTGTGAAACAGTACGAAAAGTTCGTTGACTCGTCTATTTGTGAGTCGGCTGCGACACTGAACTATAAGTAAGTTGTTCACTCCTACAACTTTTAGTTTTTAGAGATTCTGGAAGAGTATTTAGGTCGAAGTAATGCTATTACTTTGAGTAGCTTTTTGTTATATTATATTTTATAGCTTCCCATGCTTGTTACATTAATTATAATCATACTAGCTGCTCCACGCGGTTTCACCCCCGTGGCTCCACTCCTGTTAGTAGTAGCGTGATGATATATAGCCTATAACCTTCCTGGATAAATGAGCTATCTAACACCGAAAGAATTTTTCAAATCGGACCCGTAGTTCCCGAGATTAGCGCGTTCAAACAAACAAACAAACACACTCTTCATCTTTATAATATAAGTATAGATTATGTCTAAGTATTATCAACTAGAATCTATGAAAAGTAAAGTTAAAGAACTTATTTCTTTATTGAAAAACAAATATCAAACGGAGAGATTTTTTGTAAATGTCCGAAGTAATAGGGCACATGAAATAAACATGTAATTTAGCGTTAAAATAACTAGTCGAACATTTCAGTAAAATTAACAAAAAAAAATCAAATACATAGTGAAAAATGCGTGGAATATGTAAAGAAATTATGAACATCTTTTTTAATAACTCAGAACATGTTAGAGAATTGTGTTCTCTTTGTAGTATCTGAAAGGGATAATCACATTAAGATGTTAGAATACATTCGCATCCTTTTAGAATAACGTTCAGATTTATATAATATTGTATACATGATTGCTACATACTATTCTTGACGTAGTTTGAATTACACGTTTCAGCAACATCTAGATCATCAGTTGCATTTCAATTTTATTTGTAACTAGCTGCTCCGTGCAGTTTCACCCCCGTGGCTCCACTCCTGGTGGTCGTAGCGTGATGGTCTATAGCCTAATAATAGCCTTCTTCGATAAATGAGCTATCTAACACCGAAATAATTTTTCAAATCGGACCAGTTATAGTTCCCGAGATTAGCGCGTTCAAACAAACTCTTCAGCTTTATAATATTATAGTATAGATTAGTATAGATCATATAAATGTTCTTCTTCTCTTATATATTATTCGCTATTTTCTTATTTATATGATACATTTTAATTTGGAAATAAAGCCTTTACCTGGTTATTTATTTAGCAACTTATCAACAATCCTTTCAGTATAATAATATTAGAATGTAAAATTAAATTTAAAGCCAATGATAAAGTGTCTGCCGTTGTTATATTTTGCGAGGCTCAGTAATTACCTCCCGGGGCGATCGATGTGGTCTACAGTTAACTTAATTTAAACTTAAGATTAACTTGCCCTCCCATTTCTATACGATGGGAATTAATTTGCTCTTAATTATATCAATGTCTTGTTAGTTTAGTTTTATTCAATTATAAACTCGGTTTATTATGTAGGTTTGAAGTAAAATTTGAATATTTTATTGTATAACTTTAATTAGGGATATTTTAAATGGGTTAGTTTTAATTATAATTCTAAATATAATTGTTTTTTGACTAATTGTGAAAGTTGTAGATACCTTAATTAAACAACGTCTACGTGGGTTTCAGAATAATATAACAGCACAAGCGTGTTATATTAACGCTGAATTAGGATTCTAAGATCATATTAATATTATGGGTACTGATATTGAACCTAACTACACAAACTGCTACCAATAGAAGCGAGGCAGTAATCAAAAATGTTAATAAAAATTCGTTGTTTAATTTTAACTGAGGCACATCAGGAATGTCATGTTCTCTGATTTCCATGAAAACTAAATGAGATGGACAGATTGTGTGACGAGTACAAAGGTATCTTGCCTTTGTAAGTTTGATTCCTAGTTATATATTTTAACTAGCTTATCGCCCGCGGCTTCGCCCGCTTTGTCTAAAACCTAATAAATTATATACTAAAATCTTCCCCTTGAATCACTTTATCTATTAAAAAAACACCGCATCAAAATCCGTTGCGTAGTTTTAAAGATTTAAGCATACAAAGGGACATAGGGACAGAAGAAGCGACTTTGTTTTATACTATGTAGTGATAATTAAATTGAAGTCCGCAGTCTTGGTCAAGGATGTAAAGATTACAGTTTGATGAGGAGACTGAAATAAAACCTGAAATCTGGCATCGTAACTGAAACTATTCCTTGCATAGTCTATACATATAATAAATCTGTAGAAGGGTCAATTCTGTACATTGAAAATATTGAAAAAATAAATAGCGGGGGGTGTTACTGGATCGATACCAAACCCAAATATGTGATTTAAAAAATTTTTGTCTGTCTGTCTGTCTGTATGTGAAGACATCACGTGAAAACTAACGGTTCGATTTCGATGAAACTTGGTATAATTATACATTATTATCCTGGGCGTAAAATAGGATACTTTTTATCCTGGAAAAATACGTAGAAAAAAAAATAATCTTAATTTTTCCATAGACGTTGTTCTGTAGAACCGCGAACACACGTTGCGTATTATTATAGGCCTAGCCGTATTTGGGTCCAATAGATGTCATTGTAAGAGTTACTCAAAATGGAGAAATCAACCATCCACGCGAAAACCGACATCCGCGCGGACGGAGTCGCGGGCGGAAGCTAGTAACTAATAGGTTTCATATAAAAACCAATAGGTACTTTATTATGAATCGCCTTTTGGTGTTATATATAATGTAAATTTCATCATTCTTGATTTATATATAAATAAAAACACAAAAAGACATTAACTGACAACAAAATATTGAAAAGACAAACTCTTAAATTTTATTTTTAACCCCCGATTTTTGTGTATCACATTAAAAACTCAAATTCCATCGTAAAGTTTTAAATAAATAAAATAACTAATATCTTCTACCAAGTCAATACAAATACAGTTGGTTATTTGATATTTAATATTAATGGCTCCAACTAACAAGGAGATGTCCTTATAAAAATATAACGAAGGGTCCTTAATACCACTTGGTAAGTAAGCCGATGGACAAATCGATTGTTGACAAAGAAAGCGATTGCTCGTTTTGAACGGTTCTTATAATAATATTATCTATTTTTATTTATTTAGTTGGTAAACCTTCTTCGATACGTATGTTTGTTATTACTGAATAAACTATATCAGCGTTGAAATACTAATAAATAAATAAATACATATTTCAGGACAATTTTCACACACGGCACGATCTGATCCCATACTAAGCTTTCGCTTGTGTTATGGAAACCAAATGGCTGATAAACATACATATTATATAATTTTAAATAAATACTTATATAGATAATTATCACTCAGACACAGAGCAAACATCTATGTTCATCGCACAAATATTTGCCCCGGGTGGGAATCGAACCCACGACTTCTGGCTTGGAAGGCAGGGCCACTACAACCAAGCCAACCGGTCAGTCAACTAATAAACTACTCACTTCTAGGAAAAATAATGTAACATCTGATTTTGTGATTGTTATATTGTATAAAAATTTATAAATGTAGAGACGTTTGACTTATCATCGTTATTTCTTAGACATCTCTCAAGGCCAAAATTCTATTACACTTCAAAGGGAAAACGTAGCTCATTAAATCGAGAATCTGTATAAATCCTAACTTTATTTAAGGAACATCATCTGAAATGTATTAAATATTTATTACAATTGAAAGACAAGTTTTTGTGAAAGTTATTATCTTTTCTTTGATTCTAACGGTATTTAATATAACGTGTAGAGAAATTTCTTTGTACCTACCACTTTATCATACTAATATTATTAACGCGAAAGTTTGTTTGGATGGATGGATGTTGGTTACTCATTCGTACAAATACTACTGAATCGATTACAATGAAATTTGGTATTTGGTAGCTTTTAGACCCAGAATACGATAAACGCTACTTTTTATAATGGAAATCCCACAGGAACGGGATCTATGCGTATTTTTCTTTGAAAATCTAGTCATTAATATTATAAACTAGCGGTCCGCCCCGGCTTCGCTCGTGGTACATAATATTAACGTTTTCTCTACATAAGAACCATCCTCGTACTTCAAGGAATATAATAAAAAAAGAATTATCGAAATCGGTTCAGCCCTTCTCGAGTTATGCGCTTACCAACACATTTTGCGATTCATTTTTATATATAAGACTAGCGGTCCGCCCCGGCTTCGCCCGTGGTAGGTACATATTTACGTTTTCTCTACATAAAAACCATCCTAGTACTTCAAGGAATATAATAAAAAAAGAATTATCGAAATCGGTTCAGCCGTTCCCGAGTTATGCGCTTACCAACACATTTTGCGATTCATTTTTATATATAAGATTATAATGTATCGCTACGGATAAAAGTTATCACAATCACTTTGTGCTATAAAATACATTGTAATTTGTTCCTTTCACAATGCACAAAATAAATATTATTAAAATGAATTTATTCACAATGACAAAAAACGTACATAATTAATCCGCTTAAGGGGCATTAATTAGCGAAATAGCATATTATTACAGGGAAAATAACAAAGCTTTTAACATCGCTTAATGAGTTTCATTATTTGATGAAAGTGCGCATATTTCAATTTAAAGGTTTATCATTAAGGAAAATATTTATGCTTATAATGGTATTAAAATATAATTTTCTTAGTCATTTAAAACTTTTGATATACACAAAATTAATAAACATTGGTGTGGTTTACCAAAGCATAACAGAAAAAAAGGCTTTGATAATTATAATCTTTCCGCTTTCCGCCCGCAGCTTCACCCGCGGTTTCAAAGAAAAACCCGCATATAGTTCCCGTTCCCGTGGGATTTCCAGAATAAAACCCATTCTAAGTGTTAATCCAAGTTCGGTTAATCGGTTCAGTAGTATTTGCGTGAAAGAGTAACAAACATACATACACAATACACATACATCCATCCTCACAAACTTTCGTATTTATAATATAAGTCAGAAGTATGCATAAGCACAGATATTTCTTCAATAACAGCAAGTTACATATAAAAAGAAAATAATTGAAAGTGTTGAATTGTGTAATGCACGAGAGTACAAGATACAAATAGTTATACATTTTACGTAACGTGTTGTCGCTCAGACTCGACAGTGATAACTTACAGTACTGCAATACAGTTATGGGTGATTTATACATGCTTTATGTACTGTTTGCCACGTTTTTGTTGATGCATCTTTTTTTAACACTTGACTGCAGTGGTTTAATGATATTTAGATAAAGAAATCGGCATTTTGAGGTTTGAAAAACTTACATAGATAAAGCTACTAATGTTATTATTTTTAATATGAATAGGGAAGTGCTTGACCACAATCTCGCCTGATGTTAAGCTGAGATGTGGTCTAAGAAGGTACACGATTCCCTAGAAGGTACCTGTTCACTCTACGTATATAAGTAGGTATAAAATAATGTCTGGAGGTAAAGCCGCAAGCTGATCTTAGTATACAATACACAGTATTTCTAACCTATATCTAGTTTTTGTACGGTATAACAATGAAAGTTACAAAAATCTAGGTGAATAAATGAAGTGTAACGCTTGAGGGTCGGAGTTCAATTTATGGGTCAACAATTTCTATTGAGTTCCATATGAAAATATTCAGTTCTAGCCGGGATTTTTGCGTGATAATAATATATGATTTGTTTATTCTCAATACCAAAGCAAACCCAGTAAATTTTGATTTTAGTTTTATTCTGTTAATTTAAATTATTAGTAGGTATAATATGGTTATTAATTGCACTTCGAGTGTGATTTTATAATGATTAATTTAAGCTTACATTTTATTATTTTATAAATTTATTAGCTTTCCGCCCGCGGCTTCGCCCACTTATATACTAAAACCTTCCTCTAAAATCACTCTATCTATTAAAAGAAACCGCATTAAAATCTGTTGCGTAGTTTTAAAGATTTAAGCATACATAGTGACGGAGAAAGCAACTTTGTTTTATACTATGTAGTGAAAACTATTATGTCTTTTTCTTAAAAACATTAGTGATACTCAAACTAAATATGGAACATAATATCATTGCGCCACCTCTATAACTAACTAGAAATATAAAGTAATAAAATGAACAAGCCGTGTAATAAGTACATCGAAATAATCTTATTAAAGGGAAGAAGTACGAGTACATTCACTCGATCCTTATATCCAGCAAAGTGAAAGGGTTTCGTCTGCACGCTATGTGACGAAGCCACATAATTCCCTCTAACGAAATTATAAAAATTAATCCTTTATACAAGATGAAATATAAAATATTAGCATTTTTGGTTGGTTTTATTAAATTGTATTACGTTCTCTCGAAAATATTATATGAGTTTCATAATTGTTACGCATTTATTCGTAGGTAAATATTTCAGTTCTCAGAAAGATTTAAACTATTCTTTTTATTGGTTTGAAGGTATAAGCCAATATATATTTTATAACATTTTTACTCTCATGTTTTATATATTTTTTACATGTTTTATATAAATAACGTTTAAAATTAATTTTTCATTTAATTTCAAATACTTACTACAATTTAATACCTATAGAGTAATAATTCATGTAATCTATACCTCTTTACTAATATTATAAACCGACTACTGGACCGATTCCAAAAATTCTTTCACCATTAGAAAGCTTCACTGAGCAACATAGGCTATATTGCATTTTCAAAAAAAATTGAGATCTTTACCAAAAACGCAATAATGTAACCCAAGGTGTAAAAAATTCCTTAATAAAAATTCTGTAATCGCGTGCGCTGCGGAATCTATTCCTTGAATTACGAGGATGGTTCTTATGAAAAAAAAAAGTAAACATGTAGGTACCACGGGCGAAGCCGGGGCGGACCGCTAGTGGTTCAAATAAAATAATATACAACACATTATATTTTTATTTAAGTTATATATAGCAACGTTGCATTGTAGGAGCTTATGTAATAGATCAAGGAGAAAATAAAACTAACATTACGAGCGTAGCATGCAGTCATTCATGCAGTACATTGTTTTATTGCAATTGCAGTTATAAAACCGAGCTTGTAATTACGTTGTTGTATTTCCTATCGTATATCTTTCCCATAAACGCTACTGGAACTTTCTTCAAGACAGCTTAAGGGTAAAGAGACCGAATGAAGGCCCCTCGACGCATTTATATAGCCTTAAGAAATAGACGTCAAAAACCTCTACGGTGTAGATGGCGCACAGCTTTTTTGAATAGACTTCGTTTTTCCGATGTTAGTCTCTTGCAATTAAAATTTTTGTTTATGTGACGATGTTTTAATGATGTTTCTTGGAAATAGGTCTGCACTGAAATATAAAACGAATTTTACAACTCTCAAATAAATTCGTGATTTAGTTAATTCAAAAATGATTGCTGCATCACTATAGTTCTCTCTTTCAAAGGCTTAATAATATAAATGCTAACAGGTTTTATGGTAAAATCTAGACCATGGAACGGCGGTTATTATTCATTTTTTGTAAGTCTATTACTGATTGTATGAAGTTTAATGGCGCCTTTATTAGACCTGTTTGTATGAAAAGCAATAGTTAATGGTTTAATTTGAAAGCTACTTTATTGTATAAGACGACAAAATAGTTAGTGTTTCAAATAATTTTTCAATGGTTAAAATAGATCAAAGTATGTTGACATTCTGTGTCACAATAGAACAATCACCATAAAAAAAAATCCTGGTTTACTAATTAATTCTAGTAATAAAAATTGTAATGCATTAAAAAAAAATGTTGTGTGGTTTTATGAAACCACGGTAAAAGTGAAACTGTTCAAACGGTTCCGAACACTGCTTTGTGTAGCGCATGTCGCGTGTATCGCGGCTGCCGAGTAGGTATACCTACTCGGCAGCCGCGATACACGCGACATGCGCTACACAGACCAAAAAGTTTGAGACGATGTAATAAAAGTTTCACTTTAATAAAATGTTATACCGTTATAGGTACGGCACTGTTTTTCGGAAATGTCCGAAACTCTTATGTTATTTTCATTACCTTTAATATAAGCAATTTATTGTTGCAAAAATTGCTTTGAATTTACAAAAGGTATAACAATAACATTCCCATAACAAGAACTATGTCGGGAAAAGCCGATTTTACTAAATGTGAAACAGAAATGGTCGGTCCTAGATATATTATGTTATTTGAAATTTCCATGAAAACTGATTTTGTTCTTTCACGAAAAGTATTATACGAGTGTTTTCATAAAATTTCAATTAAGCACTTAAAGGATAAGAGGAATAGGAACTTTTTGCTAATTCAGATTGATTCTTATTGATATAGTAAGTAGATATAGTAGGTATATATCTCATATCATATTTTAAAGGTATTATTATACCTTTAAATTAGAATATGTTGAATCATTTAATGATTTTCGATACTCTGTGACATTTAAATTGTATTTACAGTTTTTGCGTATAATAGAAAGTGGGTGAATTTAGCCGAAATGTATGTTTAAGAGTTTTTATAGTTGGATGTATAAACAAGGTTAAAACGATTCTTATCATACATCAATGAAGCCTTGCTCCAAATTAGTCGATTTCGCTTTTAATAGTTCGGAGGTATTATTGAATAGACTAAGAAAAGCACCTACTATTGAGTCGTGAATTTTAATTAATCGTACCTATTGTTCACCGTCCCGTTGTCATATTCTTGTCGAATATTTTTATCCCCAATCAGCACATGGAAATAATTAATTGACTTCAATATACAAATGAAGCTTTATTACCTTACTAGCATTCCGCTTGCGGCTTCGCTCGTGTATTGAAAGGAAAATACGTATAGTTCCCGTAACCCGTTCACGTAGAATTTCAAGAATAAAACCTTATTCTATGTCATTTCTCAGATTACAAACTAAGTAATTTTTTTTCAAATTTCACCGTAATCGGTTCACCGGTTTAGGAGTGAAGAAGAGACAGTTAGACAGACATATAGAGTAACATTCAGATTTATAGCATTATATTATTATAGAGAAAATATGTATAGTTCTTGGAACGATATGTATAGAAATTATATTAGTTTAATCAGGGCCATGTAGCTCTTACATAACAGCAGTAAATTGTCTATGTAGAGTCTTATGTATAATATGATGAAACCACTCGGGCAACGAATATTTGATTAAATTTGAATTTTATTCTCTGGGCGTACTTTATAGTCTCTCAAGTACATAAAATATTACTCATGTAGAGCATATCAGACAGTTTAATATGTTGGTGGCATATGAATCATTATAAATAGTACTTTCTATACCAATTTATTAAGTTATTTAATGTTGTTATTGTCAATGTTCATCATATTATTTTCTATTCGATATTTATTATTCGTAAATTATTTAGACACGTCCTCATTCCCTTAAGTTCATTATGTAAATAAAATGACTGTCATCTCATCATAAAAATAAAAGCACTAAGCAAAACGAAAATTCTAACCGAAAGCTAAGCTACGGGCGGAATTTTAAAATCTCCATTACAAAATATTCTCTCAAAAAGTTACACTCTGTGAAAGTACTTAATTTGATAAAATACCAAGTTTCATCCAATTTCAACCTAACTTGCTTCCAGTTATAGTTATACACTTAATATTTTCACTTTCAAGGAAAAAATGGTCATGAATAATGTACGAAGGAAGCCGAAAGAAACTCTCGACAAACAACATTACAATTAAATTTCTATCAAAGCTGTTTACCTATTCAGCGACCGCCTTTGAAGAATACAAAATAATGAATTAATAAAAATACATTTAAACAGTTTGACCTCCTTTCAAGTTTGCGCAGTGTTGATTTGGAAAACAGCGTAAAACTAAGTATCGATACCTCATACCTAAATAATATTCAATATTTATATAATATACTAGAGGTCCGCCCCGGTTTCGCCCGTGGTATATATTTCGTAATAAAAGGTAGCCTATGTCCTTTCTCGGGTATCAAAATATCATGCAAATTGGTTCAGTAGTTTAGGCGTGATTGAGTAACAGACAGAAAGACAGAGTTACTTTCGCATTTATAATATTAGTATGGATGTTTCAATATCCATTTAAAATCAAATTAATTATGAGTATCCACCGCTACTCTCATGAATCTGTTATGTACCTACTAGAAGAATATAAAAAAGAAACTACATTATTTTTATTACGATAAATCTTAACCCGAAACCATTAGGGATTTTATATCTACGTTTATTATTTTCATCCAAGTACCAACATTTCGTGGTTTCAAACGTGATTTCTATGTTATAAAACAAGACTTCCTTAATATGTATAAAATTATTGAGTACCCTCTTAGCGGTTATTTTTATACTTACGTTAATAAATATAGTTAAAAAAAGAAAGGACACAATCAAATAAAATGTCTCACTTGCTCTTACATATAGAGCATACAAATTGAAAATTATTTGATCCTCACGGATCTGATAAGAATAAAAAGATAAACTGATGAAATAATTATTTTTGTAAACCATGTATGATAAGTGTATAAAGTTTGAATAAAATCTGTCCGTTTCGCGTGGGTCAAAATCGAGTTATAAGGAGGAGGAAAAGCTTGTTATTTCAGGGTATATATATCCCAGTTTGTAAACTGTAATAAAACAGTTGTTTTGTACTTAAATTGTTGCATACATAAAGTAGCTCAATAGAAATGCGATTGCAGTTCTAGATATTATGAAGCTGTTAAGTTGCGAATTCGTACCGTGACCACACACGGGTGGCTAACCACATTCCACTGAGAATGCTCGAATTAATTCCTCTAACGTGTTTGCTGAGTTTCTATAGATTTTTAAGAACAGATTGCGGACTTTAAGCGTATCGATTTTGGAAGTTATTTGTACTGAGAGATGGTCTTACGTTTATCTTAATTACATTTGTGTATCATTGAGATTTCGTAATTGGTGATGAAGTTTACGAATAACATATCTACCTCCACTACAACAGATATACATTTGCACTTAAACTTAAACTCAATCTCAAACATTTATTTATTCAATTAGACTTCTTCTAGAAGCACTTTTGAAACGTCAAAAATATGTAATTTTTAACATTTACCACCGATTCGGAAAGCAGTATCTACGGAGACAAACCGGCAAGAAACTCCATAGTTGCTCTTTTTAATCATGTCAGTTTTACAATTTAATTTTACAAAATACATATGTAACATCATATATTATCACAATCAAATCTTAAAAATTCAAATTAAAAAGTCAATTCAAATCTTAAACATTTCATTGCATTTATTGCATTAATAAAAATAGAGTACCTACTACTTTCACGAGTTTAATACTATAAAGTTGGAAAACGTATTTCATACCCGCTACAAATCACTATGTAATACATACCATAACCATCATTGAAATAAGAGTCGCTTTTCTTTCATTCAAACAATAATTTCATTAAGATAAAGACAAAAACATAAGATAGGCATCTATCGAGCGTTAAATGCGAATTGGTTACAGTCCAATAAAAATATCCATTGTGTTTCCATTCGCAAATCTGCGGAAGGGAAAAATAAAAATAAAGGAAATCAAATATTTATCGCCTTGGATAGACTCGTTATGTTGTAAGAATTATTCTGCAAGAGGATTGGTAATTTGATACGAATTTATAGATTTTTGTTGAGTTTACTACTTTATTTTTAAATGTATTTGGCTATTGTTTCTTATGGTGTAATTGAAAATCAATTGAAACGTATTTGGTTGTAGTTCAAAGCTGAAAATAATATGTATAACTCCACTTTGCATGATAAAAGTTGAAAATTTTATGTATCAGACAGTATCTTGTTAGATTGCTTTATTTTTTGCGATATGAATCAGGAAAGTCGATGATGTCTGTATTTTGCATTATATTATGTATCAAATATTTGGGTAGTAATATTTAGTAAATAGTTAAAAATCAACCAATTCATAAAGTATGTTAGATTGGTCGTGCGTGAAAAATCTAAAGTTACTCATTTCAGTATCATGTTTATGCATTGCGGGACTTGGTTAGTTGTAGGTGATATTTCATACTTTAATATTATGAAAAATCGAAAAACTTAATAAAGCCCTGAGTTTAAGCACCGTTTTTATATCGACAAGCATATTCAGCGTTTAACCGAAGCAAAAGTCATAATATATCAAGCTAATAAAATAAAACTTAAGTATTCACATACAAAATAACACGAATAGCTCGTAACAGTATAGCTTTAACCTATTAAGATAATTGCCAATTTTAAACAACTTGTTAAGTAACAGTTTTTACTCAAGGCACGGTTGTAGTCGCTTTAATAAATTCTCATGCCAAAATCCGAGCGCAGTGTGCCAAAAGCACACCCCGGACACTGCATACAAAATGATCGTTTTGACAGTCACACTGTAGAGACTGCAAATGTGTGTGTTAACGCTTTATGGTTGGCACATTTGTGACTAGCGTAAAAAAAATTCGCGTTTTTCTGATGAAATACATCCGTAAACAGCACAATATCTAACCATTTTCTACGAAAAACGATAATCACAAATCCAAAATAACAAAATTACTTTAAGTCAATTTGATTAATGTTGTCAATCTTCGTTGCGTATCGTCCTTGCAGAAAAATATGGCCCATTTTATGTCTGATCGCGCGGGGGTGAGGTAAGTTTAATTTTGGCGGGAGGCGGAGAGTGTCCGTTCTGTAGCGTTTAGCTACTATTATGTATTCTGTGCCAAAAGCTTCTGTTTACTGCAAAACTTGAATTAAAACGTCTAAAATGAAACGAATGGACGGTTATTATGCGCCGTAAATTGACTTTTCAAATAAAATATGTGCAATTTTTCATTTTAATAAAGCAGCGTGATTGAGAGGCGTAACGGCGAACTTTACAATATTAGTTATGCAATCGTGTGTTGGCCTGAAAGTTCGTAATTTCTGTTAAGTTGATTGCATTTTACAGTAAAAATATTTTTTTTACCCGACTACGGCAAAGCAAAAGGAGGGTTATGATTTTGACAGGCTATGTATGTATGTATGTATGTATGTATGTATGTATGTATGTATGTATATATATATGTATGTATGTATGTATGTATGTTCATCTGTTCCCTCGTAACTTCTAAACTACTTTTCAGAATTCGACAAATGACATATCATTAGAAGCGTCTTAATTGTCCGCTGGTTATAGGCTATATGGGGTTTCACAAAATCTAATGTGGCGCCCTCTAGCGGACAAAACATACAGAGTAAAAAAATAAAGTTAAGATAAATATGCCGTGTTTGGTATCATTTGAAAGCTTTTTACTTGCACATTTTGAATATATATATATTACTAGCATTTGCTTGTGACTTTACCTGTATTCATGGGCTGATTGCATATAATTCACATCTTTTCGTTCATAGCTTCTTTATTAGTTCATCAATTTAACTTTTGTTTTATACTTTTTCAGCGTCGTTTTTTGTCGTAGTTGGGTTTTAGTTGTTTTACTTTTTATCTTGTTACTGTTTTTAATTATACCTATTGTTAAAGCTCACTCATGCAATTGATTTTTCAATCCTTGGTTAAAACTTATTCGTCGAATAATGTATAAAACTACCATTAAAAAACGTATTGTAATCGCCCATATTTTCTGTACAAATACCGGGCAGTTACAATATAATAATAATTTACGTGTCATTTTAATATAACCGTGTAATACTTTATAGGACGCATAAGTTTTAACCAAGCATTGAAAAATCGACCCTAAGAATAAAATATAATTTTATAGCCTTCCCATTACCTGTCTGGGTATCTACCCATTACCTGTCGTGTTATCCTTTTGTTAATGAAAAAGTACATCTAAACGCAAAATTGTCTTAAAGTTAAGAGTCCATTAGATGTCAACTATCAGTCCATTGTCCAACACCATTTGGCTAAAATATATACAATTAAATACCACGTTCGTCAACCACAAATAGGCATACAGTTATACGGGCTCTCAAAATGTAACTCCACTTAAAGCGCTGTCACTTAAAAACCCGGAAAGTAATTTCTATTGCTATACAATAGAGGAAAACGGGAGTCGAGTGTTGTTTGAGTACGCATTTAACCCATATAAAATAATAAGAACATATTAAAAGTAAGCTTGCCGAAGTTGTTTAAAAAGAACGTACTATCGTAACATTTCCTCTTCCTCTTCAACCAATTTCAAAAAAGGAGGAGGTTCTCTTTATTCGTTTTTTTTGTAATCCTATCTAAAATTTCAACGCCTTGTTCATTTAACATTAACATTTACATTAATTAACATCTTATGTGTTAATCCTATGTGTGTGCCAAATTTCATGAAATCGGTTCTGCAGTTTTTGCGTAAAAGTAACAAACAAACATACAGATTTCGCATTTATGATATAAGGAGGATTTTTAACACGTTTTACAATTAGTTTTCTGTGTATTTAAACTACAATCTTAAAAATTGTGTCATTGCATCTACTAATATATTATATTTTTCTTTGTTACAGATCGGGAACCTGAAACATTTTTATTTGTTTTCACACCCACACGTTACTAAGAGGTCTGTAAATGCAAGCATAGGATATATTAACAAATTAAAAAATGATCCCCAGGTAAGCACACTATTTTATTAAGTAAATATATTTTTAAATATTTGAAAAAGTTAGTAATTTTTGGAGAAAAGTGCAAAAAATGCCCTTGACGACAGTTATGAATCCGGACAAACTTATTTGTTAAACTAATTTGTTATAATAAATGGCTTTTTACCATTAGTACCTACGTACTAACTACTAACTACTAAACTAGTACGAGGCAGGTGCCATTAGGGTTTTTAATTATACCGGTGGGATAGCAATTTGTTAAGAGGGTATGTAATAGTATTACCGCGGGTAAACCTCTTGCTATAGATCACTATGTGACCTTTTGTGACGTCAGCCTTTTAGAAGCAGCCTCCCGTTTCTATAGTTTAATGAATGATGCGGTAATAGGTGTTTTGAACTTTGCTCAGGAAATCTGAACTTAGTGCGCGTATGCAACACGTAAGCTCACTGAGAATTTTCTATACTGGCTGTGCTCCGCGGTTTCACCCGCATTGCTCCGCTCGTGTTGGTCTTAGTATGATGATATATAGCCTTATAACCTTCCTTGATACATGGGCTATCTAACCCTGAAATAATTTTCAAATCGGACCAGTAGTTCCTGAGATTAGCACGTTCAAACAAACAAAATCTTCAGCTTTATGATATAACTTATAAGTATAGATTAACATTAATAATCCAGTCTATGAAACGTTTTTAGTTTTTAAATATCGTGTCAGTCCATTTAAACATTATTGATAGGTAGAGAAGGATATGCATGGGGTTATTACGCTCAAACGATGTATACCCTATAAATGAAAAGATCCTTCATAATATTTTCATCAAATTATAGTAGCTTAACGAACCCTCTTACATATATAACTGAATCATTCTCAAATTATTCAAACATTTTGCAGTTTTCATCTAAAGATCTTAATTTAAAACGCTCCGCCGTAAATTAATTACCGACCGTTAATATCTGATCTTAGAGGTTCTAATTCAATTTTGTTGCTTTTGTTACGTTTTGGTAATAACTTTTAAGTTATCTTGCAAGCATCGCTTCGGTAGTCGTGAACATTTTGAATTATGTCCATTTCGTTGCTCAAACATACTTTAAAATTTTTGCCTTACGCGGTAACGCGGGTCAAAAGTCACGATTAAAATGTCAACGTTTATACAAAACTGATGAATTTTTAATTTTATGAATTGTGTCCACTGTCCCTAAATATATATACATACCTACTCGAATACTTTTTTTAATAATTAACGATATTTTTGATGAGACTGAAAAAAAAGGAACCATTTTTTGAAATACAGATTGATGGATAGTCTTTATACTTTCTAATAAGTTGAATACCTAAATTATATACGAAAATATAATTCGTAACTTCGCCTTAATAATAAATCATTAGCAATCATAAGAATCTATATGAAAATTAATTTAATAGACATTTTCAAAAATATTATTGAACACCTTTCGTAGAATCAACTAATCTAGTCTTATGATACCAATGACTCACAGAAAAATCACTTTTACTCCGTGGAAATTACGTTTACGCGGAAGTTAATAAATAATTGTAAGAATATTCCCGGAAAAGTAAATCTTATTTGTGACACATTTCCTTAGAGAATTATTATTTATGTAAATTTAGTCATGGCTCATGTTGTCTTCCTTTTATGATGAAGTATGCTGATTAGTTTTAATAAATTATGGAACATTTCCTGCACGAAATGGACTAATTTAATAATTTATAAAAATAAAATGAGCATTTGGTTTTTGCCATCATTTTAGTAATGTACAATTTCTTATTACTACCTATTCCAAGTACCTACATTTATCTACCTACATCTTGTATCAAAGGTCTAATCAGTAAAAATAGTTCGTGAAATAAAAACCTTCAATCTTTTATTTCTACATGAGCTTTTGCGTTACATTTAGTTTGATATGGCTTCTTAAAAAGTTTCCGAATTTTCAGTAATTACTTAATTGTCATCATCGTTTTGATTCTTATGAGATTAGAGGAGATATCTATAGCTTCTTTTTTGTGTTTCACATCGCCAATAATTTAAGATGCTTATATTGATATTCTGTAACAAGTAGACTTAGATCGAGTTGCAAACGAAAGTATTTAAGATCACAAATTGACCTGCAGAATTACTTTCACTTGAAGCTTACCAATACAGTTTCAAGTTTATGCTTATTGATTCGATAGGTTCTGAATATGTAAGCTCATGGAAGCGCAGCCACTTGGAGGCAAGACTTGCGAAATAAATTCGTGCTGACGGTTTTATTCAAATTCTTGTACATACAATTAAGAGTTGGAGTTTATTTTTGCATATAGATTGAACTTTTCAATTAATTGAGAATTGATTTTATGTTTCATTGTTTTTGCTTATTGGTTTTAATGTTTACGATACTTGAAAGGGTTGTGATTTCATATTTGCATTATTTGATTGGACCCTAATTTTATACCTTTGAATTACAAAAAATCTGTTTTAGCTTTATGCCTTCTTTAACTATAATTGATTCTATCGTAGAATTTATTTAATCATAATTTTATTCTGTTAAAATTCGATCGAATACAAGAAAATATAGCATGTAGGTTAAAGTATTGGCAATGTAATGAAATACAAGTTACTACAATTAATATTATTAAGCTATTGCATAGCTTCTATCGCGGGCCTTGAGCGCGGGGACCGAATCCAGAAATTCCGTAACGAAAAAAACTCACGCTCCCCACTCCGACGGGCACGGAAGTTTGGCTTGAAGGCATAGCATGCAATAGCTTTATTCCGCGGCAGTCCCCGAGTGCCACACGTCTTTTTTATACTGTCGTTGTTTTTTTAGGTAAGATGGGTGATGCAGCAGAGGGAGTTAAGAAGAACAAAGCGGGATCACTCCCGCCCTGTGATGAGACAATCGAATTTATTAACGTTTCCTGATCCTTTGTTCAAAGAACAGTGGTATTTGGTATGTTCTATTATTATTCATTGAATAAATTTAACACTCGGAAAAAGGCAGTCTTAAATACATTAGATAGAAACTGCTATATTAAGAAGTAGTTACACTACGCTAGTGCTGAATTGAAGAATACCTTAAGAAACCGCTATATCAAGTAGTAGAACTATACTATAACCTATACTGTTGAATTGATGAGGAAAAATTTAAAATATAGATATACATAGGTAGTAACTGTTGTACTGCTGAATTGACGAGAACTTGTAAAAACAGATAAGGCTTGATTACATCGTACATTAATTGACTTACAGTGTACTGAACTTTTATTACATTAAGATTTTACTTTACGTTTTAAACATTTTCGTTTAATAATTGGAAACATTATTTGTTTTTCATGACAAAAGGGACTTAATTTTAATTAAAATTTACCGTGTTGTTATTTTTTAGAAGTAGTTTGTTTGTGTATAATCGTAAGCAAATAAATTAGCTTAAAAAGAAAATACAATTTCCTTTTGCGATATAAAATACTGCGAATGAATCGTTTTAATCCGCCGTAAAGTAGTTATTTTATAAATTAGTCCAACATTCAAGGCCGGGGCTTACGAATTTAAAACAAACGTAATAAAGTAGAATGAGCACAGTGGGGAATTGCTGAAAAGTCTTTAAAAGTACAGAAATAAAGCTATACTGGTACTCGTTGAATGTAGATCGTAGGTACATGATTTAAGACATTAGGGTGCTTGCACACTGTGATTGAGATAAGTAGATAACAGGCTTTTAAAAGTTTAATGAACCTGTTGCTTTATTTCCTTAACAATCTTTATTATGAATAAGAGTGATCTCATATCCCAAATAAAAATAAAAAGATAAATAAGTTGTACGAAAAAGAGGTTTCATAATATTTTTTGGAATTTTATTGTTTCTTGTTACTATTTTTGTAAATATTGTTATAATAATGTACGTTTAATACTGTAGGGACTCGTTGAAAAACGATTTTAGACGTTGCAATTATTTTGAACCATCAAATAGAATTCAGAAAGATAACCCAAATACTACGATTTCGATTTACGAAAATATTTCATTATAAAACATCACTAGTAAGAGGATTATATTAATATTTGTCTGAATCTGAATGATTAAATAAGGTTGGAGTTTTTGAGGTCAGAGAAGTCATTGAATACAAAATGCTTATCAAAAAGTAAGTTTTAAATATAATTACTACAGCAATGGGTGATTCATTTGAGTAAAAATGAATTTTTAAATTTATTTTTCTGATGATGTTATTTCTCTACTTTCTTATTATTATAAAATTGTATTAGGTCTGTTATAAATGATTTAATTCATTCTGTTATTAATATGTCTATTATCAACATGAATGAAGAGAAACATTAAAAGAGACGGGTGATATCTACCTACCGCGTAAAGGTGAAAGTAGATATTTGAATTTAAGTCTATTCAATATTGCATTCGGTATAAAACAATTAATATAATAAAAATGGATGTTATAATATCGCAGAATCCCAGAATCGATACTGTTAACGTAAGAGAAGCTTTTAAAAACTGTCCGTACAGTTTTTGAAAGCCACGAAGATAAACGGTTGAAAAGTTTAGCATTTTTGGTTCCAAATTTTTACTACCTTCCATACAGCATCAGAAATTTAATGTCTCTCTAATATGGTTAATTACCACCAAGTTCATAAAAACTTTTCATTCCGTGTGATGGTAAACTTAACTGCAGACTTAAAATACATTTTTAAGATATTTAACCAATATTTAAAACTAGCTGCGCTTCACGGTTTCACCCGAATGGCTCCGCTCTTGTTGTCCTAGCGTAATGATATATAGCCTATAGCCTTCCTCGATAAATAGGCTATCTAACACCGAAAGAATTTTTCAAATCGGCCCAGTTATTAGCGCGTATTAGCATATTAGCGCGTTCAAACAAACAAACAAACTCTTCAGCTTTATAATATTAGTATAGATTTAAATTGAAATCTGTAATTGTAAAATATTAAATGATTTAAATTTATATACAAAAGCTCAAACACAAAAATAAACAGCTTTCAGTATTTTGCATACACAATGCGACTGAGCGTGTTTACTTCATATTCTATTAAAGTACAGCTCATTACCTTGAACTCGTAAGTGTAAAGAAGTTCCAACGCGTGTAGTGCAAGGCCGGAGCCTCATGCATATTCAGTTAACAAAAACAAAAGACTGGAATAATATCATACAGTAATGTGACGTTGCTTATGCAGATAGCATTGGCTATTTATTATAATCGTGGCAAGGACTGATTTTATGTTATTGGAAGATGTATTCGCATTTTGATCGATGCAAAATTTTAGTAGAAATTATACATTTAGGTCTCAGTATTGAGGGACTTGTTAATTCAGTTGACAGGGATTTTTAGAGGGGTTACATCGAAACTTAGGTTACTGTAATAATTGTATACTTATGCATAATCAATTATAAAACATATCTACAGATTAAAATTGTTATAGGGATTTCATACAACACACTGAAAGTAAATATTTGTATTTTATAAAAACAATATTCAATTCAAGAATGTTTTTATCAAATTTTACGAAATAACATTCAAAACTTCATGAACCTCGATACTTTAAACATACTTCGGAGAAACTTCACAAAACACAAAACAACTAATACTCAAACAACAAATAAAACAAATAACAAACAGATTCGATCTGCCGC
Organism: Colias eurytheme; assembly: GCF_061535395.1. NCBI lineage: Eukaryota > Metazoa > Arthropoda > Insecta > Lepidoptera > Pieridae > Colias > Colias eurytheme. Next base: position 8,417,310 of record NC_142998.1, on the reverse strand, counting down.
AGTGTGAATAGTCAAGGGTAAACCAAATGGAGTAAATTGAATTCTTTTCCCCGTATTTCAAATCGCAACTGCATAATTAATGAATTCTAATGCCATTTTTACGATCGATTCTTTAATACAAATGGAAATTATCATAACTTTATGTAAAACATGCTGTTGCCCGCAGCTTCACCTGCGTGAAAATGATAAATTTTCAAAGTACAAACTTTCTGCCCCTATTTTCTCCCCTTGGAGGTAGAATTGACCAAAATCCTTTCTTAGCGAATGCCCGCGTCCTAACATCTATCTGCATGCCAAATATTCAGCCAGATCCGTCCAGTGGTTTGAGCTGTGCGTTGATAGATCACTATATTCAATCAGTCAGTAACCTAAATATATTTAGATTCCTTTAAACAATATACTTAATATATATATATATATATATATATATATATATATATTATATATATACTTTATACTAAAAGCTTTAGTGCATTTTCTATGAAGACCTAAACATGGTGAAAATCGACGGATATTGCGTAACATAATTTAACACAAAATTATAGTTGAGAACGGTATGGATGGCAGCTATAAATAATTATAGTTTCTCCCTTAGAAAATTATATTTCGGATACTAAATCATTTATATGTCGGCATAGCGTACAAATCGCTTTATAAATTCCCAACTCGTTATTATTTCTTATAACACAATAATAGCCTAGAGATATTGCTTTTAAAATTGTTTATTTTTTCAGTCACGAAGAACTGTTTTTGTTTCTTTTTCAATGGGAGTTTATTTCGTGTCATAAAATAGTTATTGTTATTTATGTAAACACAAGTCAATTAAGTAAAATTTTTATATAATTTAAGCTAAAAGCTTTATTAAAATTAAATCTAAAAATATATTCCTCAGAGATATCGAATACCTAGGTATGAATATTAATTATTTTATAAAATTCTAAGAAGACTCAGCATCTTTTAATAGCTTTATCTTACTTTAGCAAGATATTTATAAATATTGCTATTCTTTGACTTTTAACTTCAATGTTAAGTGAAAATTAAAAAAAAAATAAGTGTAAAATATATAATATAATTTTATTAAAGACACATAAAATAAGCTTACTAGCCACTTGACATATAATTTAAAATACAGATATCCATTACTCATAAGTTTCACCATTTGCTGAACATTTTACTGATATGACTATTTAAAACTTACTTCTATTTTTAACCGACTTCAAAAAAAGGAGGAGGTTATCAAATCGGCTGGTATAGTTTTTTCATACATTAGTACTAATTTCCATGCTATTTGGCAGTTAAGTTAAACAAAACATATCATAACTTTTTGTTTAGAGTTTCCAAAATATACAAACAAACAAACACTCGTACATAAAAGTTTTCATTTCCTCTCTATAATAGTAACCTTATCTATAGTATATAGTATTATATATAGAAGGTATATATAGTCCTGTTTACAATACAAAGACCATTTCAGAACGGTGGCGCGGCAGATGGTCGAGATATGAACGTGGGGTTTGCGTGGCGCAAGGGCTACACCGGCAAGGGGGTCGTAATCACAATATTAGACGACGGGATACAGCCTAATCACCCGGATCTCAAGCAGAATTATGTAATTATACTTGCTTGTGAATTCATGCTTGTGTGATGTTTGTTTTCGAGTTTACACTTCGGCCAATGTATGAAAATGTGAAAATAAAAGGATAAGCAGACATCATTTGACGAATGTTATGTGTAATCTTTATAAATAATCATAAAAAAGATACTTACGCTTTTATGAAAATAATTTTACAAATGGTACGTTCTTTTCCTTTAGAATAAAATAACAAGCTTATAGTTTAAATTAAATTCTTCGCGTTTTTAATATGCAAAGGAAAGGAATACTTGTGCATCCAAAGAAAGATTCTTCGATGTCAAGACGAAGTCACATGTCTCGCATTTGACCGCATAACCTAAATGTTGAATTTTTAGAATGTATGCAGCGTACCGAATTGTATGCTCCAGAAATATAAAATGCAAATTTAGAGTTTAGGTTCGTTCCTAGAATATCAACGCGATTTTCCTCGAAATTCGGTGGCCGAAGTGTAACGAAGTTAGTTTGTAAGCGTCGAGTAACTGGAGGCATTTCAATAACTTAGGATCCAGCGGCATCGACCGACATAAACGGGAACGACACGGACCCGACGCCGCAAGACAATGGCGACAATAAACACGGCACGCGCTGTGCGGGCGAGGTGGCCGCCGTCGCGTACAACCGGTACTGCGGCGTCGGCATCGCGTACAATGCTAGCATCGGCGGAGTCAGGATGTTAGATGGCTTAGTGAACGACGCAGTGGAAGCGCAAGCGTTAAGTTTCAACACTCACCACATAGACATCTATAGCGCTTCCTGGGGACCGGAAGACGACGGGAAAACGGTCGACGGGCCGGGCCCTTTAGCGAGAAGGTATTGTCTAATTATCACCGCGAGAGATTGCTTCGAGCGAGCTCATTAAAACGATTTTTTTTTGTTTCAGAGCCTTCATAAATGGGGTAACTAACGGCAGAGGTGGAAAAGGGTCTATTTTTATATGGGCATCGGGGAATGGCGGTCGGCACACTGACTCTTGTAATTGCGACGGTTACGCGAACAGTATATTTACGATATCGATATCGAGTGCGACGCAAGGAGGGTATAAACCGTGGTATTTAGAGGAGTGTTCCTCGACTTTAGCGTCGACGTACAGCTCGGGTACACCAGGCCGGGACAAGAGCGTGGCAACTGTGGACATGGACGTGCAATTACGCCCTGACCACATATGCACGGTCGATCACACGGGAACTTCGGCGTCCGCTCCTCTAGCCGCAGGAATTTGCGCTCTAGCGCTCGAAGCGAATTCCTTACTCACTTGGCGAGACATGCAGCATTTAATAGTAATGACATCTCGACCGCAACCTCTAGAGAAGGAGGACGGTTGGATCGTAAACGGTGTGAAGCGAAAGGTGAGCCATAAGTTTGGCTACGGCTTAATGGATGCGGGTCAAATGGTTTCGTTGGCGGAGCAGTGGATAAGCGTCCCGCCGCAACACATTTGCAAGTCTCAGGAAATAAACGAGGACAGGTCCATCGAAACCTCTTTCGGATACACTATTTCGGTACACATGGACGTGAACGGATGTAGCGGAACGATGAACGAGGTCAGATTTTTAGAACACGTTCAATGTAAAATTTCACTCAGCTTTTTTCCCCGAGGAAATTTACGGATATTACTCACATCGCCGATGGGGACCACGTCCACTCTATTGTTCGAAAGGACGCACGACGCGACGAGCTCGAATTTCGACGACTGGCCGTTCTTAAGTGTACATTTCTGGGGCGAAAACGCTGAAGGCCGATGGACACTGCAGATAATAAACGCGGGCAATAATCACGTCACGCAGCCAGGAGTATTGAAAAAATGGCAACTTATTTTCTACGGGACGGCCACGAACCCGATAAGGTTGAGAAATAAAAGCTATTTCGATTCGAATAATGTTCAGCAAGAGGAAAAAACCTATCACATTAACGATGTATACGACGCGTCCGAATATTCCCAGTTCTTAAACGAGATCGAGCTCGGGATATCGGATCGACACAGCTACCCGAAAAATATTCCGTCTTCGCAGAGGAAAAATGTGCTGGCTGACGCGAACGATAAACAAGTGCAGAGAATGTGTGACCCGGAGTGTGACTCTCAAGGTTGTTATGGAAAGGGGCCAACTCAATGTGTCGCATGTAAACATTATCGTTTAGATAACTCTTGCGTATCGAGATGTCCGCCGAGGAGTTTCGTAAATCAGGGCGGTGTTTGTTGGCCGTGTCACGAGTCGTGCGAGACGTGTGCCGGCGCGGGGCAGGACTCCTGCCTCACGTGTGCTCCCGCTCATTTATTAGTTATCGACTTGGCTGTGTGTTTACAACAATGTCCCGACGGTTATTATGAAGACCCAGATGCCAACGCTTGCTTTCCTTGTGCGGAACATTGCGATACATGCACGGAAAAGGCGGATTTTTGTTCATCGTGCGCTCATAATTATGTTTTGTATAATGGATCGTGCTTGGCATCTTGCCCACCTGGGACGTTTCAGAAAGACGACTTAGGTTGCCTGGCCTGTCACGAGCTGTGTGAATCGTGTAGAGGTCCCAAAGAAAGTGAATGTGTATCGTGTAGAATAGGTTATTACGCGTATAAAGGCCAATGCGTAGCGAAATGCCCTGAAGGCTTTTTCGCTGATATTCAAAAGAGGGAATGTGTGAGGTAAGATAAAAGGTTTATTGTGTAATATTTATATTTATAGTGTGATGTTAATAGCTTATTTTTTAGGTGTCCGATTGGCTGTTCGGTTTGCTCGAATTCCATTTGCTCTGTATGTCAAACTAAGTGGCTACTTACAAAGGCTGGAGGTTGTTTTCCTAATGGAAACGATAAATGTGATACAAGTAAGTATGATTCTCTATTAATATATGAATTGAAAACAGAATGTTGTATTCGCATAGAAAATTATTTTTTTTACTTTTTATTTAAATTGTAAAGCATTATTTAAAATACATTAAATATAAAAAAAATATTATAATGTACAACCATAAAAATGCAAGGATAACAGTTCTTGAAATATTAAAATATATTATGTTTAAATTCATAAAAAGGTTCTTCGCTTACAAAAACAAATTAAAATGTTTTCATTTGATACAAAACATATAGAAACTCTTACAAATGCGCATTCAAATACTCTTAATACTTTACAAGTAAACGTATAAACAATCCACAAAGCTCAACAAAGCATTTCTATATGAGCACGTACGAGCTGAAAAATGTCAATTTAACGGATACCAAAGCTTTTACGCCGCTCCACTGGAGTTCTTTGTTTAAAAGGTTTTTTCTCCACAGACGAATATTATGAAGGAGGTCGGTGCAAAAATTGTCATTCCACTTGTGAGAAATGTAGCGGACCGAACGAGTGGGACTGTTTATCTTGTTCGAGCCCGTTGTTATTGCAGGGATCTAGGTAACTACGTACGAGATAGACCCTTCGTGGCGTGTTGGAATTCAGCTAACGAGTGTTCTTTTGTAGGTGTGTCGCGGAATGTGGGCAGGGGTACTACCAGACGGCCGGCAGTTGTTCCCAGTGTCCGCAGACTTGTGCGAATTGTGTCTCGAGGTTGAATTGTACATCTTGTTCGGGAGCATTACGCTTGCAGTCCGGAACTTGTAGAGCGACATGTGCAAACGGCTATTATCCGGACGAAGGGATATGCTCCAAGTGTTATCTATCATGTGAGACTTGTACTGGCCCGAGAAGGGATCAATGCGCATCTTGTCCACCTGATTGGAGATTAGCTGCTGGCGAATGTAGGCCAGAATGCCCACAAAACTTCTTTTCCTGGGGAGACAGTTGTAGACGTTGCCACCATTACTGCCAAGACTGTCATGGCGCTGGGCCACAGAGATGTACATCGTGTCCGCCACACTTTTCTCTAGAAAACGGATTATGCGTAGAGTGCCTTAGTTCTCAATATTATGAGCCTAGAACAAGGACTTGCCGTCCATGCCACGATTCCTGTAGATCTTGTTCTGGGCCCGGACCTACGAGCTGCGTTACTTGCGCGCATCCACTGCGATTAGATAGGTGAGTCATTTATAGTGTAGATTAGATATATCTAGACTGAAATGATACAAACAGACTTTTATAACGATTTAAAAATAAATAAATGCATTCCATAATAAGACGGTATTCACACCCGCATCCTTTCACCATTATTTGGCGTAGTTCTTTTATTCTTAAAATTTTTTTTGACTAGATAGTGTGATTGGCTAATCTCAGTTTTAAAGTACGCAATTATGTATCGAGTTGAAATACGACTGTAACCAAATAAACAGTAGTATTTCATATCAAATGAGAAAATAAGGAATGAACTTTTCATACGACATAATTTCAAACTCAAAGTTTTATAAACAGTAACAAATTGTGGAGCATTGCCGACGTCTAATGTCCTACATTTCTAACTTTAGCAGTCACATAAAATTTCAACTTTGTTCTCGTGAAGATATATAAAGAAATATTTACCTTTGTTTGCAGAGTTAACCACAAATGTCTGCCGTGCTGTACGGAGAGTATGGCGTCGTTTTATTTAAGTAGTAATCAATCGACAGATTGCTGTCATTGCACCAAAGATATTGGTAAGTGAAGGATTTTCAACCAATTCCAATATAAATTTTCCTTTGGTTTGAAATCAAATTAGTGTCCTTTATGAATACGACCGCATTAAGAAATTATTAACATTATATTTATAAATTTTTATACCAATGACAGAAAATCAAAATAGTATTGTAAATATCCTCGAAAGCGGAGTATGCTTTCTCAGTCTCAGAAACTTCTTGAATATATTTGAATATCATAATATCCAGTCTAGTATAATAATTAATTAAACAACTGTGTTAAAGAAACATTGATTCAAATGTTAATTAATGTAAGCCTGCCTTCTATATACAGGTGTTTCAATGAAAAGGGGGAACTAAATAATATTGAATAGTAAGAAAACGCGGCCGTATATGTAAATTTCTTAAACAAGCTCTCAAGCGAAAGCAAGTTGATGCATTAAGTTTGAGATGTAGCATCAGATTCGTCTTAAAACATAAAATCCAACATAAAATCGCAGTATAAATTTGAGATAAAAGAAAATTAATGTGCGGAATTTTTGGCGCCAAACTGTGTTAAAAATTTTTTTCGACATCACCACCACACTGATAAATTATAAGTTTACCTTTAAACCAACTCCTCAAAAAAAGGATTTATTTTCCGCTGTTTTTCTTCTTTATATTATGGTGTTCAATAATCATTTTTGTTAAATATAGTTTACTATATTACGATTCAAATAAGAATAGGAATGTCAATGACCTTTATGTTTTAGTTTCGTGTCAAATGTCAGTTCTACATCGATTTACTTTTTTATATATATTATTTAGTTTAACAGGAAAAGAAATTAAACTATAACTATACTAACACCAACTTTAAATTCAAACATTTCTTAATTAAGACAATTAATTCGTTTGAATTAGTACCTGTAACTACAGCGTTTCTTGTCATCCCTTCTCTGTAGGAACTGCTTTCTGAACCGGTAGTAAATAATAAATTTTTTAATTGGTGACGTCACAACACAATCGAGCCTATTCTTATTTGAATCGTAAAAAGATTTTGAAGTGAAACTTCTTTAGGCGCGTTAAAGTTAAAATTTCAAGATCGCTTCATGGCAATACCGTCACGTGATTTTGGTATCTTTGAATCTTGCCAAAGAAGTTTCACTTCTGACACGTGTGCTCGGCATCTTCTTTTCATTAATTTCATTTGACAAATAGGGGGCTGTTCGAACGGCTCGTCCGCGGGCAAGCGCCGCATTGCGGACAACATTGGGTCGCGTATGACCGCGTCGTTTTTTGTCGACGACGCAAAAACCGCGCCAAATATCTTGGACCGTGATTTATTGATAGTGTGGAGCGGCGCGGCGACGGCCCTCTTGGTTCTAGCTCTTGTGATCGTGATAAGGGTGAGGGGTTATTGAGTAGTGTGCTCTTTTGCAACATGTTTTTTTATTTTTATGCACCTATATATTATTTCATAGATGTTCTAGTACTTTATTTTTTTGTTCTCTTCCCGCCTATGATATTTTTGCTTGTTACCTTTTACCCTGTTTGCCTGGAAGAGATCACTTATAAGTGATAAGGCCGCCAAATAAGTTTTGTACTTTTTTTTGTAAGTAGTTGTAAGATTTTCTGTATGTACAACTGTATTGAAGTGTAAATAAATAAATGAAATATTATGCACTTTGTGAAATTTTAGCCTGTCTGTTTAGTAATGTTTCCATGTTTAACGACTCTTTTGGTAACAGTAGTTCGTGTGATTGTAATAAGGATGGTTTAAGATTAATTTGCTGATTACGAATTTTATAGATTTTTTTCTGTTGTACGACTTAATTTAACTTTTGCACCATTTGAAGCACTTTCTTCAATAAGTTTTGTTGTCTTTTTGTAGATTTTTTCTCTCCGAATAATGTGAAATATTATTATAGTGAAAATATATTGATTACAATATTCAAACTAAATAGTATTTTTTTTTCAAAATTTGAAATGAAATTATGGGGATATATTTCACCATTCTATTTGTACTTTACTTATTCACGGATTATTGACAAAAGTGCATAAATTGCAATCTGCGTACAAATTTTAACATGTACATTTGATTACAGATCAAAATAAAACGTCAAAAGAACCTCACTTTATATCCAAAGACGGTTTATTCTCAACTCACCACAGTCGACGAAGACATGAATAGTCTGTCCCTCTCCAACACAAGCACACTGAAAGTGACAGAAAACGTGACAAATGTACTCGAAGAACCAACTTAGTAAAAACTCAAATAGTATTATTTTCACTGCAGACTGATACGTAGAAAGTTCATAGAATCTGTATATATATTATATAGATAATCGTAGCTTATAAAATGACCAAATAAAGATTGTTTCAATTGTTTGTCGTTTGTTTCGCGATTTATAACTGCAATGCTTTGTTAATTACATGTATCATTATGGCTAATGCCGCACTTATGTATGGAAATAAAGGAATATTTGTGTGTTGATTTTTGTATTTAAATGTGAATTTTTGAAATTCAATTACATAGTCGAATTTCGTATACGGTAATAGTATTATATTTTGGTCTGTTTTTCAATTTAGATATGAAAACGTAGCAAGGGAATTTGGTCGCTGACGAATTTTATAATAACGTATTTTTTAATAAAACAAGCAGAATGTAACAATTATTAATATTAAGTACTAATTAATTTACTATATTATGTTTGATGGTAACCCACTAAATAGTTAAAAGTACATTAAATTGTATTTTTCAAACAATGTTACCTTATATAATAATAAAATTTATTTCGATGTTTGAGCTAATATTACATATCTTTATTGTTTGTTGGATTCTCGAAGAAATTGTTCCGCGATGTACATAAAAAATAAATCAATTATGTAACGTAAAATTAGATATCGTTATGTAAATATGTAAATAGTCGTATGTAAATATATTGATGGTTTTTATTACGGATCTGTTTGTTTTATTTTAATACCTTTAATCTTAGATCATTAAGTAATGGATGGAGTACGCTGGCAAATGTACTAACTAAACTTTCTGCTGATTTTGGTGCGGGGAGGGCAACTCACACTATTGAAACACAATCACACATTCACAAAAATAATTTGTGTCACGAAAGTCGTAAAAATTTACGACCTTTTAAGCGACGAGTTTTTAAATTCAACTCTATCCCTAAGTTCATAAAGATTAAATTTGTATTTCATTCCAAGTTGTCTCGTGGGGAGTGTGGTTCAATATCGCGTTCTAAATTCAACTTTATAACTTAGATCATAAAGATTAAATTTGTATTTCTTTAAAAGATAGTCTCGTAAGGAATGCGGTTCATTATCGCGTTTTAAATTCAACTTTCTCTCTTAGTAGATAAAGATTAAATTTGTATATTTTCTTTCCATGATAGTCTCGTCTCTTTCTCTCTCGAAACATGACTCGATTATTTGTCTTGATCATATCGCTAAACGATACATCGACGATTATTAGAAATTGCATTTAATTAGAAATGTACGTTAAAAAATAAAAAAATATACACAAATTAAAGGTTATTCCATCTTTTTTAATATTCAACATGTTTGAATTGCTTCTGCAAGACTTGACAGTGCAAAACGGCATTTTTAGCGGAGCACTCGCAGACGTCCTTTCGATGTTTTACGAATACGCAGAGTGTTTGTAATCGATTACGCAAGTAGTTTTTATGAAAGCATAAGATTTTTCGATTCGAATAATCTTATACCTCAGCAAAAGGGGAAACGCCTGCGAGTGTTATCCATTACTTAATGATCTAAGCCTTTAATATATAAATCATAACTAACAACAATCATATAAAATATTAACGCTCGGATAGTCCGTAGGTTCCTCACTCAGTCGCCCTAGACTCGGGCCGTCTGGCCACTCAGCCGGAGTTTTTCTTCAACCCATATAAATATTAAAAAGATTTTATATAGAATGATGAAATTATAGAAAGGATTTTAGATTAGTTTTATCTTCATACTCATATTTGACTTAGAACAATTCAGGATTTAAATCGTTAAAAACCTTGTGCAGATTTATAAGCCAGTTGTTTTGCATGCACACACAAAAACATACAGTTCTTCACATTAATTCATTAAATATCTGATCTGATTCTCTGATCCTGAAATCTGAATAATCTTTTTGAAAACATACAATTATTTACAATCTTAGACTCCTAATTATGACTCCATAATAAGCTAAGTACATAATTAATATAGCAAGATTCTTCAAACAACCAACATTAGAACATAATAATTCAAAACCTATCACGAGACAATCGTACTCATTTGACAGGTAAGACTCGAAAGGCTCGGAAGGGAATGGCCCTATGATAAATGACGTCACAACGGAGTAACATGACAGCTGATAAGTAGGTATTATGGTTTGAAATGGAGTAGAATAAATTATTTTCGGAACTGCGTATTTGAACTAATTATTGGGGAGGTTATTGAAGGGTATTTATCTGTGTTTGTTATCAAGTATTCAAGATAGTAAAAAAGTAGATGCGATTGAATTTTATTGAATTTTATATTGAGTTATATAGTTTATAAGTATAGAGTGTTTTGCACTTAAACCTGGATCTACTGCCAAGATATTATATTCATATATTTTATAGGCATTTCAAATAAAAAGCTAATTTTCCATTTCAATAAAAATACCTGTATAAAATTTTAACACTTACGCAATAATAGAATAGCGTTTCTTAACACAATTCGTTTCGTATAAAGGTCTACAATGCTTAATTTCCATGAAACATTATTCAAAGAATATAAATCAAAAATGAATTAGAAAGTTCTCATTTAGTAATATTTATGATAACTCATATTTCAGGCGCAGCCGTATTACGTTAAATATTCATTAATATACAGTAATACAAGACGACGCCTAAAAATGATGCTATTAGCAAGACTACAATAAAAACAGATTACTCTCACGGTTACAATATGTCACGCTTTAATATTTGCTGCGAGTTTAGCTAGCTTCTTATTCAATGTTTTAAAACCGTATTGTTTTAACTTCATTATTTATTTAAAGGTTTTATGTGTTTTAATATCACAAATGGTTAAATTGGTTTGATAAATCTGGGTCGCATAAAAGGAGACATAGGGATATATAAGCAATGTATTATTAATACATAAGTATTATAACTTAACAAAATATACATACCTTGAAAAAAGTGAAATGGTTTCTTGTTTGTAGAGAAGGAACTGACATGCAATAACTTGTAAGGCATGCGATCGTAGCCGGAAAGGAGTAAGTATTTTTTTTATTCAAATGCATAGAAATAAAATAAAATTAAGTGTTATTTTATTTTATAAGCTTAAGAAAAATATTACAAGTGAATGAAGGGAATGTTTATTTCAGATATTATAAAATCATCGTAGCCCACATATTAATAATAATCTGTTCTATACAGTAAGTATATCTTTTAAAGCTTCATCGTGAAATATGTAACCCAATTTCGAAACAACAACAAAATACATTTTTGTCACACACAATTTTACAGATAACATAATCAACGAAATGAACATCGACATTTTAAAACGTTCGCCGGGCGACAAAGCCGTATGTCCCATTTGTTACTCGTGAGATAAACACTGTCGCGTCCGGAATACATCTTCTGGAAGGGAACAAATGCCGTGAGAAAATAAGCCTGTATTTCTACTCGATGAATGAACCATATTATGGAGTCAGAATCCGCGCTTTTGTACCCTAATGTATACTTAAAATGAGCTCTTAAATAACGTTCGCGATTTAGAAAATTTTAATTAAATCCTTTGCTTCAGTCTAGAAAGTTTGATATAGGTCTTGCGGGTTAAATTGCTGCGTAGTTCGTATTACGAAAGTTTTAAAAATCGCTCCGTTTTAAAAATTAATTTTATTCTGTTAAACCGTAGGGATATGCTGTAGCTACGTAGGTCGTAGAAGTCGTAGACATACTTCGTAGCATGCGTAGACATTTCGTAGATGTTTAAAACTACCTGTACTTAATTTTAAAATTGCCATATGTGAAGTTATATATAATAATAGTATAATTATAAATTATAATACATTATATTGAGGTGAAATATTAATACTCTATGCGGTAAAATCTGTGCTAAATTTTAATATATCATCATAATTATAGAGGCCAATAATTATAACAAACATTTATCGCTCGTTCGGTATAATATTACTAACGAAAACGTTCATTAGAGCCTTACTAGGTTGTTTCGTAATGTCCGTCATATTTTTTGATAACGTTACATGAAATGAATGTAAATTTCTTACCTTATTTCTTACTTACTAAATCATGTTCCTTCGCGTTCATTTGTTCAATTACAATAACAAAATTGTACAATGAAACTGGTAAGATTTATTTCAACAATAAATACTTATAACAGAGAAACACTTTTTATTGCTTAACTCAGCGGTTTTCGTTTAAATGAAATTGCAGTATTTTGAATTTGGGAATATGAAATTTAAAATAACGATGTTCATTTGTGAGTTGTTCAGAATTTGTTTAATATAATTTCAATACGAGATAGAATTTTTATGTATAATATTTTAGTCATTGAATATTTACATTATTCGTATATTGATATTAAAAATAAACGTTAATGTTTATTAAACAGTAATTTAAAACTTGAATATAAGATGAAATTGTTATTGTATATGTAATGTTTGTAAATGTTGTGATGTCTCCTAAAACACAAAAAATAACAAATACTGAACTTAAACTAGTACACAACAATATTATCGTATTTTTAGTTTACTTTTTAGGTTATATGTACAGAACTAATATTTGGTCCAAGTCATTTTACACAAGGGGCAGGCCGGCGTCAACATCGGAACAAACATTTTAAGGCTGGATGAATTGCGTTTTTCACTTAGCGTAGCTGAAAGCTTTAAATATTATGTAGAGGTCTGAAAACTAAAATATATTCTTGAAAGGGATCCATTGTTTTAGTTATATCTGTCAAAACTGGGTCCTTGGGTCGATTCCCGACAGACGCTCATAAAGTTGCTTCATTTGTACAAAAAATCCTATTTATAATAATAGTAAATATACTAAAGTAGAGCAGAAGCTTGTTAATATACTCTAACTTAAAATATTTCGTTTTATACAACTGAAATGGACACCCACTTGTAATCAATCTGAAGAGCTTTAATACAATCATGTAATTGTTCTAAACAAGGGTAGCAAGAGGTAAATTAACACCGTTAAAGTCACCTGTAAAATGAAGCTATTGAGTTCTTATTCGAGTTATAAATTCTTCGTCAGTAATTCTCTTGAAAAGCACAATCTTACCTTCGAAGGTTTATTTAGTTTTAACACAGTGCAAGACTTGAAATGTATGTAATTAAGCTGAGAAATCTAGTTTCGAGATTTGCTTAAAGAGTGGCTCGTTATCTTGAAACTTTGGTACCGAGAAAATCTTATTTAATTATCTAAAATTTACGGAATTATACTATGGCTAAGACTTTTGATCTTGCAATTCAATTATTTTTTTTTTTATATATTTTAACTAAATTATACGGTTTGTATATGGTATTATTGGTTATTGTTCTTAATAAATAAAAAAGACAGTGTATAGACAACTCATATGTATTTTTAATGGACACATAAAAATAATAAACAAGATAGAAATAAAAAGAAAGTGTACCTTCAAATGTAATTTAGTGCTTGAAATGGTGTCAAACTTTCAACAACATTAATCGTCTATAAAATTACACATAATAACATTATCACTCGAGCACAAAGGCATCAAAGGTCTCATGAAGGATCCTCAAATAATTAACATGGACGGGATTAACAAACTCATTAGAGTGGAGAAAGTTTTTGACAAATTGCAGCGGACAGCGCGACAGTTTAGTATATCACAACTGTCATCGCCACGCCACAGTCGTGCAACGTTGCGCCACTGAATAACTGGAATTTATTGTTTTAACTTGCTCTGTGTTCTGGTGATAGCGTTTTATAAGTGAGGATTGTAAAATCAAACGCGTTTTGATTGGGAAATGAGCTGTTGTGGTTTGTCTTGAGAGAGTATTGGTGTCAGAAATTATGATGTGCCAAATGTGAAATTATTATGATTTCTAGACATTTGCTTAACAGTACCTGTCCCTCAAAGTTTTTAGGACTCGGTTTTTAGGATTAGAACGACTACTTCACCTAGGAAGATTTTAATCACTTGATAAATCAGTAAATTTTTGCATGCTCTATCGTTATCCATAATCCTGTTCATATTTTAATAAATGAGAATCTGTAGAAGGTATCGTAGACGATTTATAAAAACGTAACCGACACTTTTACGAATTCTTTATTAAACTACATGAGTTGAAAAAAATCCAATTTCATTATCAATAAATGATAACCTTCATTTGGCCTAATAGATAGACAAATTCTTTGAAATTTCTAAGTAGGAATATTTCGCATTATATGAAACTAAATAGAAAGCACGCAAAATATTGCAAATTAATCTGGTTTCCATTCGAGAGCTGACACTTCTGGGTTTTACATTGATGCCGTAATTTATTCGTGGTGAATTTTAATTTAATTTTTATTCTTTATTAGTAGAACGATGTCAAGTTTAATAAAACGGGTCAAGTATGTTATTATGTTCTCATAAGCTTAAATATACGCTTCAGTGTAGCGATGACAGATTAATAGGTATTCCTCTGCAATGTTTATTCCATTTTGAATTATATTTTATTTGTACACACTGATCGTCGATCGTTCATTACAGAGGGTTAAGGATGTAGCAAGAGAGGGTCAGTGTTGAGTGTCATATAGTTGAACTTTTTGCAAGTATGAAATGAAATGAAATGAAAATCCTTTATTGCTATAGACATAAAAACAAAAAGCAATATAGACAATAAATTTTAAAAAGCAAAGGGCAATATATTAAAATCATAAAGGCTATTTCTAATATTATAAATGCGAAAGTAACTCTGTCTGTCTGTCTATCTGTTACTCAATCACGCCTTAACTACTGAACCAATTTGCATAAAATTTGGTATAGAGATATTTTGATACCCGGGAAGGACATAGGATAGGTTTTATCCCGGAAATCCTACGGGAACGGGTTTTTCTTTGAAAACGCGGGCGAAGCCGCGGGCGGAAAGCTAGTAGACAATAAATTTTAAAAAGCAAAGGGCAATATATTAAAATCATAAAGGCTATTTATTAATCAAATTATCATTGGAATATTGAGTTTTTTATGCATCATTTTTTTATTAAACACAGATAATAACGTGTTAATCTATTTGTTTGTTTGTATGTTTGGGCGCTTGAGAAGTTAGTTTAAAATTTCTTAAAATTTTAGGAAATAAGTAGCAAAAATTGAAGTAGAGCAAATAAGTTCACATAATGTGCTAACGTTTTAGATTCAGAAGATCAAAAATCTATTTAAAAAGTGCTACGGTATTTAAGAGGTCAAGATCAAACGTTTACGGGATTATCAAAGATTCCACGAGTTTTTGGGAGGGCCTTTTAGATACCTTTTATGTCTTTTTGTTTAAATCATATAAGTAAAACGATGTAAGCTTTTTTCATAGCATTCATTTCATCAAAAGAAAGTTTCTCAGAATAATCTCGAATCTTTAACAATATTAAACCCTTAGATTAAACCTATTATATAAATAGAATATATTATTTAGGGCCGATTTTTCAATCCTTAGTTAAAACTTATTCATCGAATATCGTATTAAACAACCATTTTAAATATGTGTTACTTGCCCACTTTTTGACAGTTTTTAGGTGACATCTGTATATTATTGTGTAATACTTATTTCGACGGATAATATTTAACCAAGGATTAAAAAATCAGCCCTTAAATAAGTTGAGAACTTGTTTTTTTGGTGGTTGGTTTCGCTTTGTTTTTGAATATTGAATTATAAATTTAAAATAAATATATTACATAACATTCATTAAACTCTTCGATCTGAATCTTCGGTCCAAGGATAGTTTTTGTTTTACATAAATATTCAAATTCATTTCCTTATAAGAACCTTGCACAATATTTTCTATATTGTACATAAATAAAATCTTTGATGGGTAATAGTTCTATCTATCATTATTTATTTACAATAGTAAGAATGTCTTTAACCTATTTTAATCCCCACAACAATTTTACAATTCAGTTAAAATGCATGTTATTAATTAATCTTATCTACAATTTTTCACTTTGTAAACATATACAATACCCAATTGAATTTAAAAGTCCACTTTATTTACACTTATGTATCCGTGAAGTGACGATGGAACACACCAGCAAGTATTGAGTAAAGAGTAGACGAGCTCGACGGCTCTGACGTAGCGACCTGTAGCCTGTCGTCAAGGCTTAATCCGTCGATAAACTGTGAATTTGTGATTGAATTCCAACTAGTTAGCTTTTAGTTTTCTGATTCTATGTTCTCATAGGGCTATAAGTTTGTGTAATAGTTAAAAATATTTTGTGTTTATACAGGCTCGATTTTGCCTTGCTTTTGGTACTAACAATTTAAAAGTGGTATATTTATTAAAGAAAAACACGCTGACAATTTTTTATAGGAATAAATGTTAATGCTATACAATGTGGTATATGTAAGAATATAATAAATCTAATGTATACTTCTCATTTCAGAGATAGTTGCTTTTAAAACTTAAAGGCGCCATCAACTTACATCAGCTCTGTTTATAGCCCTATAGCATAAAGTCCACCCTTGTTAACCACCAATAAAAGGAGCAAAAATAAAATCTTTACTGACACTCATAAGAGCAACCTGCTATTTATCTTGTTGACAAATATGGGGTCGAATGCGACGTCCTTTGTTTCAACATTCCAATCATTAATCATTTTTATGTTTGTAATTAATAAGACTCTAACGACGTTGTTCATTTCTTATGATATTGATGTAACCGAATTATTTTTCTATATCGTCTGGCCATCTGTTATTTTATTGTCTATCTCTTTTCTTGTTCATTGTTTTCTGGCATTTCGTTTATTGTTCGGTTCCGATATAAAATATTTATAGGTTGTTCTCAAAGCTTATACTTAGTGGAAATATTAATGCTTTATTTGTGGAATACGTGAAGCGGGTTATTGGTTATACAGGTATGTTATTACCATGTCTTTTGTATTAATATGTTATTATAATAACTATTTAGGTCGCTTGTTTATTGTTGAAATAATGTTTGTTTGCTGTTATGAATACATAGTGTAGAAATGAGTATTGTATTGACTAATATTATTGTAGAAATGAATATTATTAAACAAAAAGTAAGGAGGGAATACACTATCATTTAGTTAAATTAAAAAGCATCTTCTTCTCGTGGAAATTTAACATAAAATTGAGTGTTGAAGAAACTGTAGTTGAAAAAGTTTTTGAATATTAAATTATAGCGGGATGCATATTTAAATCGGCTTTCGTGAGCTCCTGTGGCTTGGTAAATTGAGAAGTGGATTAAGCAAATCACTTTTCATTCCATCTCGTGCCCAACGAAGTTTGCCCTTTTAAATTTAGTATCTTAGGCGCGGGTCAAACACAAGCGGCGCGGGCGCGGGCGTGCCATAAGCGCACCTCTTGAATCTGTTTTGCACCACGTCCTTCTTATACATTTTGTATGAAAGAATTTTGGACAGGCGTCGAGACGGCACGCCACGGTTGTGCCAAGGTTGCGCCAAGGTTGCGCCTTTCCAAAATTATTTCATACAAAATGCCAATAGCGCACCCGATGCACGCCGGCAGCGCGCCCGCGGCGCGCCGCGCCGCTTGTATATGTCCCGCGCCTTAGGGCAGCAATGTATTACGCGCGGAGGCGAGCGCGCAAGCGTTTCATTTAAGTAGAGCTTTAAAGACGCTACTTGTTATACAATTTTCTAGGGTTTTTCGTGAATCAATTAGCTTTTAAATCAATTAAAGTAATAAAATTTTGTAGAAGGTGCACATAGAATAAAAATATGTTATGTTTATGAGTTCGTAATTCATTACTTTCTACATCATACATTAGTTGATTTTACATGAAAAACTTCTTCTCAATTTAGGTTTTCCGTAGAAGTATAGTTTGTTATAGATATGAAATTGTTTTATAGAAAGATCGGCAAGATAGAGACGAGCAGAAAAGCTATTAAAAAAGTGAACAAAAATACATTCTGATGTTGTTTTTAATCTTTATTATCGCTAATCGCTATCGCTTCTATAATGTGTTTTAGTGCCTTGCGCCGTTCGCCGATTACCTTCCCTTGAAAGTGGTACGGACCGGGAGCTATTAGTTTATATTTTTCAACAGCAATCTTTCTTAATCATTAGGTAAGAACAGGTGTTGTTTATGGAATGTAAGAAATAATGTACTATAAAACATAGAATTTAATGTAGATTGGATGGGTTAAACTTGGGTTGAGTGTTATGTTTTTCAGATTTATGTTACTTTTCAAATAATATAAATGTTACGTGTGTCTTATAAGAGAAAAATAACGTGTGAATAAGACGTTCGAGTGAGTGTAGGGTTTTATTTTATTTTTTTATTTTGCGCATTATTTAAATTTTGAAGAATTCTAGTTTTAATTATTAACAGGTAACAGAATACTTAATATGTCATATGCAATATTATAGTTAAAATTTGTAGATAAAATGTATCTAATAGTTTTTGCACAAAACGTTAAAAGTATTGTATTCAAAGAGTATTACAACTTTTACATAACTCTTCCATCACAACGGACCGTCTTAAATTAAAATTATGTATCAAAAGTATCAAGATACATAGGCGATATTGAACGATCCGGATCCCATGCAAATTCGCTATTTATTCACAAATAACATCGTCCGTCCCTTTGACAAGGGTCAAATACCGCCGTTCCATATTTTCACACATTTTTTTGTCAAGTGGACAGTTTCTACCTCCATATATTACACGAAACGAATTCGTAAAGGGTTGATTTGGATAATGAACCCCGAGGTATGATGAATTGGCAGACACGGGTGATCTCTGGGACACGTGAGCAAATATATATTGCTGCTTCACGGGTTTTACGCTACAAATCTTGTTAGGCTTGTTATGTTGTGTATGTATGTTGAACTTTAGTTTTATATGAAACTTTTTAGGCATTGAAGTAGGTAATTTTTATGTCACGTCAAAGTTCAAGGGCTATGCTATAGATATTAACTAGTTCTAGTTCTACTTTGTATATAGGTAATATAGACTTAATAGTTTTTAGCACTACATGATGCAGAAAAAAACAATTGTAGGTATCTACTAAATGGTTTTTAAGGCAAGTCTAGATGCTAAGTTAAAATGCTTTCCATTTCACGTCAATATATTATATTTTGAACTATTAAATCTAATTTAAATTTGGCTTAGTGTTGTTTATAGATACGGTTTATATAAGTTGATTTATACAAGGAAACAATCCACCAGCAGCGAAATCTTCACTGAGAATTGGAAACAAATTGACAAAGACAAATTGTTCTAACTTTCGCACCCAAGATAATGATAAAATTCTTTATTTGGCCCACATTTATTTCGGCCCTTCTAGTCAAGTGATTAGTGCTACAACAAAGGGGCTGAAGTTAAATTATCTTTTGAGACTAAAGTGGCAACGTACTGTGTTCTGAAATCATCTGGAAGTAAGTATAGGGATTTATCGTTAGACGTATAATTATATGGATGCTATATTATAGTTAAATTATAGAGTGTATTTAGTTATATACACTCTATAATTACAGGATGACAGGATATAAATCCAAAAAAAAAAATGATTTAGTCAATAGTTATTTTTAATTTAATGTGATGATTTGTGATATTTAAAAAACTTCTTTTTTAAATAAACATAGATGTACCAACTTATTTTCATATCAAAGAAACATCAATAAAATTTGAATGAGAACGAAATACAATATTTTATTACCATAATGGACTTTTAAAACAGCAGTTATCGAAAATAAAATTACTTGTATCACTGATCGCAGACAAATTCCTTTCGACATTTTATTTCTGACTGAGGGTTGAATTTGAAAAGCAATTCGAATCTTTTCTCTCGAATCCTTTGATATTTGTACCTCGATCCATCGTTTTATCTTAATTGAAATCGTAAAGTTATGTAAAGCCACGTGTTTTATGCTAGCGTTCAACGTGTACGAACAATTTCAGGATTTTCCTTAGATTACTCGCTTTTTTCATTATTTAATTTATGTTTTCGTGTGGAGATAAGATGTATTAAATTAAGGAAGTAAACAATCAAACAACAAGAGAGTTATTATCTAATATTGCGATGTTGTTTGAGGAAACGAAACGTGGATTCGAAAATAACGTAGGTATTATAGATTTATTCATGCATAACAATTTATGTGCTCTCGATTACAAAATCTTGTGGTGTATATTGATGCCAGTTTGGTATTTCTTAAAAAAAAGGTAACTGTAATTGTAAATGCTCAAACACTTCAGTATTGTTCGAATGATATTGTGCTAATTGTCGGCGTCAAGCGAAATTAATCACAAAGATTTGATTTCAATTTGTCACAAACAATGGAATCTTTCGCGTCAACGCATCATTATTCGTCAAATTATTAATTCGAAAATGGGTTGAGATAAATCACAGTAAGAGAGTAAAAGCCTCAATTATTAAGCATATTAAATACAAAGTCCGATAAGTTAAATAAGATCATGTGAGAACAATATATATGAAATGAAAAGCGAATCATTTCAAAATAATGACTGTTGTAAATAATATGATGTTTGCACAGGCAATTTCGTATTCCGTCCGAATTCAGAAACGATAACTCCGACATCCCGACATCCTACACTTGTCACCGAACCCTGCAGCAGTAGCCTTACAGATCTTTAAGTATCGATCTCATTTTTATCAGTCTCATCAATTCCGCTGAAAGCGTGACTGGATCATATTGACAAGGAAAACCGAACAATGCTCAAAGAATGTCGACTTGAGGCCAGCCCTCTGGCGTCTGACATTGATTAATAGGCCACAACTATACCCGGGCTTTTTGAGAAATTTCTTAAATAATATTTTGAACACAATCTACAAAGACTACAAAGATTAGCTCATTTGGTCTGGAGCAATAATAAACCAGTGTTGCAGAACGCTTTTGTGTAGCTACTAACGCAAATATAGTACTGTTCTTATCTTTAACAAAGTTAGTGATTACGGGTTATGTTGCGGTTTTTTATTACTGATTTTTTAATTTTAATTCCTTGTTGCTGTTATACATGGTATAGTTATTAAAGGTAAAGGTAAAACAAAACGTAAACTTTGTGATAACATATTCTTCTAAGCTATGAATACTAAAAATATATTATAAATATCTGCTTGCTGCTGCTCCGCTCTTGTTGGTCATAGCGTGATGATATAATATAGCCTAGCCTTCCTCAATGAATGGGCTATCTAACACTGAAATAATTTTTCAAATCGGACCAGTAGTTCCTGAGATTAGCGCGTTCAAACAAACAAACAAACAAACTCTTCAGCTTTATAATGTTAAGTATAGATTAGAAAGAGAACGTGGCAAAATAATATAAGTGACATTCCTTCTTGTTCTACAAAATAACTAACTCAAACTTCACGAAACACTCGTACTTTCCCCAAGTCCACAATTATGTCATTAAGCATAACCCCGAGTCGCCTTAAATTTTTAATTCCAACATCTGACTGGTTTAAAATTTATCAAGAATCTGAAAAGGGCGCACAAAGGAGCAACCCTTCCATTTCACCTCCTAGCCGGAGAACAAAGGGCCGACTACAATGGGCCACAACAACGTATTGTCAGCGGACATCTCAGAGCCTCGGCCAAAGGAAACTCGCCTGTAAATAAACTGCCTTCTTAATGGTTTAACGTTTTGTTTAATCTATAATTAGCGTGCTCTTATTAGCTTTTCGGTGTATTTAAAAGTATTTACATGTTGAAGGAGTTTGCTACTTTGTTTATGAAGGAGTTTGCTACTTTGTTTATGTTTACAATTCACTTCTTTTTAAGCTATTGCATAGCTTTTATCTCAGACTTCGAGCGCGGCGACCGAATGTAAAAATTCCGTAACGAAAAAACCTAACACCCTCTACTCCAACCGGCACAGCGATGCTATGCAATAGCTTTACCGCGGCAGTCCTCGAGTGTCACACGTATTTTTTTTTAAGTGGAAATTCCCGATCCTATTTAAAAAAAAATATGTTCCTTTTTTTACATATTATTATATTATTACGTAGGCTCCTATTAGACAGTCTTTTCGGAAACTGTGTTTACACTAGGTATTACCTTATGTGTGGTTATACAGTGGCTTATACACGAATTTTCTGGGAAGGAAAGCTCTGCCTCTATCTATAATTGGTATTATTTTTCTTCTGTGCGTGAGAATCAGATCATACTATAGTGCTCAGGGCTGCTGTGATTTTCTTTAATAAATTACCTTATCAAATTACTCGTCAGTAGTTACTGTTTATTGATATCGTTATATTGTAACAAACATGATATATTTTTATTTACGTATAATAGTTTATATACTATAATAGTTACATTTTTAATAGTAAATGTGAATAAATGCCCTTCAAAAGTATCAACTGAAAAGGAAAATTAGTTATTCATTTGCCTTAGATTGGGATTTAAAATTAACATTCAAAATCATTTTTGATGGACCATTTATTCCGTCCTTAACGAAATTTAATATAGCCGAAGAAATAAATTATTGCCATAAATTTCGTTCTGAAATTTATACGAAGACAATATAATGGGCTTCAAAATCACCTTAATCAATCGCTTGTTTTGAAATTATGGATGTAACCTGCAGGCATTTTAGAACTTGAAATATATAAATAGCTGAAGGATTTACTATTTCGTTAATTATTGATCATCTTTTGAGGAAGTTTCTTTTGATTTAATAAAATACCGGAATATTGTATTAAATGTGGTATTTACTCGTGTAAAAATATTGGTTTTGGTAAAATTTATTTACCTTACAATTGGCAAGTAAAATTACCTATTATCATAATCTTAAATCTAGGAATAGGTTGATTCTCGTAAGAAATTAGAAATATAAATAATATTTTATGATTAACATTCAAATTTGATTACTTTAAACCTTTAAAAACCTTTAAAAATATACTAAAAAATAAATGAATAACAATTGGTTTAGTCTTGAAAAATTGCTTTGAACCTCAACTTTGGACTTTAACTACGACATCATAATATCATGTTCATAAGTAAATACTAATAAGTCGGTTGCTAGAAAAACAGCTATCAACGATACGAGATATGAAAATGTTTAGCTGAGTCCCTACATCGTGTTGGCGGCAAGCCAGTTGCGCTAATATGCAAATGCTAGATATAGTGTCCACAATTCAGTGGTCAAATGTCTACTGCGATCGTGTTTTATATGACTTTTTATAGCAACACATACTGGTCAGCTGATAAGAAATATTATAATAGTTTATGGAACTGCATATAAGAATAGATACGTATTCAATTTCTAAAATATATTCGCTTTATTAGTTGCTATTTATCCTTATTCAATAAATTTATTGAAGTAATATAATGTTTGCATCTTATGTTTTTGATGAATTCTCGATCAAGCATGCAGGCTCGTGCAGTGGTATAAAAAGTTGTTAATTGTTATGTATATTTGTATCAATCATACATTTGTATCAATCGTAGAGGCGTAGAGCCACGTAGAGCCTTCAGGGCGCGGGCGGTATGAACTTAATAATATATCACATTAAAAATATCCATCACTATGGAACATTCAGGACAAAAAGTAATAAAAATCTTAGGACTGTATGATTTCGATACATATTTACCAACGCTACAATTACACAGAGCATATTTACTATATCGTTATTGGATAACATGAAATATCGGATGGTTAAATAAATATAAAAATCAATGTTTGCATCTGGGGCCGCGGACATAAAGCCAAGAGCGTAAAGTGATCTTTAAATGGGATTCTTTAGTTTTTCATAGCATGTAAAACTGTAGTGAAATTTGGGTTTGCGAATTGAAACGTTCCTTTGATTTCATCGTTTTTTAACGTTCAAACTTAAGTAACTGACTTTAGTCACGGCAGGTTATCAAAATTATTCATAATATTGAATAATTTATTTAACGACAAGGGTTTTGAGTTGAAATTTAATTTGTTCAATGAAACATTATTATGGTATTGTGTATGAGTGAAACATATAATAATTATATAAGTAATGAAATAATTCAGGGCAACTAAAACGTACACAAATTTTCTATCAAATTTGCAATTTAATTATTGAATTATTTTTTTATTGAAAAAGTAACAGTAATAATTATATCCCACATATCTTATATATAAAATTCTCGTGTCACAATGTTAGTCTGCATACTCCTCCGAAACGGGTGGACCGATTCTCATGAAATTTTCTGTGCATATCGGGTAAGTCTGAGAATCGGCCAACATCTATTTTTCATATGTACCACGGGCGAAGCCGGGGCGGGCCGCTAGTATCATTATAATATATCAAAATTGAAATAATTAACTATTAGCCAAACCAAGAGCTTTTGCCGCCATAACCGACAAAAGCGCACATAACATAGAAACTGTTTAGTAATCTGTGCACTTCTAACTTCTAATCTAATCTCTGCTTTTTGAAGTAAACGATGTCACGTCGCCTGCCACTCAGCCTGTCACGGTCTGGGACCACTGCCTACGGAACGCTAAAAATACTTTGCGGGTATTTTCCTTTTATTTCACATGGTAAACTGCCGGTCAGTCCGCGCTCAGGGGAAATCTAGCGACTGTTGATTCAATAGAATTTTTCGTTCGCATCCGTTGTTTTGATATTTTAACAATAAAATTGCTGGAACAAATTATGAGGTAAGAACGCGCTGTGCGGCTGTGAGGATTAATTCATAATTGCTTTTTGTGTTTATTAATTTTTTATTTGTTGTTAATTATACCTAAAAAACGGATATTTCGATTAACTATTATAATATCGTCGCCGTAGAAGAGAAATTAGATAACTAACAAAACTGTTTTTACGAGAAAAAGCCGATTTAGTGTATTTTTTTCACAAAAACCGAAATAAATATTTTACTGTTAACATTTTTACTGTAGGTTTTTTTATATGTTATTAAAGGGTTAGTTATGCATGTTTTTAGTTTATTGTAAACCCGATATCATGTTACCTTAATATTTAAGAAATAATTTAAAAGTTATCTAATTTTGCTCCAACGAGATTTCGGAACTTACATGTAGTTATCTACTTTATTAAGTTAGTTGTTCAGTTTTGTCCGTGTGAGTTAAAGACAATCAGTTTTAAATCGAAATGATAATTAACATTGTTCAATTATTCTTCTGCAAATAAAATATATGAAGAACATTTGTCTAATTTTTTCGGATAATCTAAAGTTTTGAAAATTGAATAAATCTTTGTATATGAATGACTGATAATTACTAAAAAAATACATTCAATAAAAAATAAAAAAAAAACATTTGAAAGTGTGATAACTGATAATTCATCGTGAAGAAGATCGTGCAGTACCGCATCGTACTCTCCAAAGTGTATCCGATAGAAGACCGATAAGCTGGCCACTCTGCGGCGATGACCGAGGCTCTGGAGTTTTTTGCCACTAGGTCATCGTCGTTTATGAGCCTCTTGGCACGCCTCTCTATCGCCTAAGCGCCTCCAGCTGGTACTTGGCGGAACCGTCCCAGAGGTGAGAGCAGTATTCCATGCACGATCGGACTTGTGCTTGATAAAGGTTGAGCAACTGTCCCGGGCTGAAATACTGTCTCACCTTCGCCAGAGTTCCAAGCTTTTTTGAGGCTACTTGGGCTTTTGATTCTATGAAGGAACCAAAGTTCAGAGTAGGCGTTAAGGTGATACCAAGAAGCTCGAGGTGGCTAGTTATCGGACACACCTTGGAAATTCGGACTCAGGTGGAATGGACTCCGTTTAGCGGAGAATAGACACGCCTGGGTCTTAGACGCATTGAACTTGACCAGATTGGCATCGCCCCAGTCGGAGACCGCCTGTAAGGACAAGTTCATGCGATCAACCATCGCCTCCCGTAGAGACTGAGTTTGTGCCGTACTGGCTCGCGCGTTGGATACATATCTCTCCACAATAGTGCTATCGTTTGCGTACCCATAGATACCGGGTTTCAGCAGATCGTTGATGTGTAGCAGGAAGAGTGTTGCGGAAAGAACTGATCCCTGAGGTACTCTGGCATTTATAGCCATTTGGTCGGACCAGCAGCCGTCGACGGCCGACGACCGGGTAGAAGCGAAGCGACCGGTCTCTTAAAAAATCTGAGATCCAGCCGCAGAGACCAGCAGGCAGACCGTAGGATGGAAGCTTGCCAATAAGACTATCATGCCAAACCCTATCAAAGGCCTTCGAGATATCAAGGGAGACAGCAAGTGCTTCACCATGATTCTCGATGGCCTCACTCCAGATGTAGGTGGCGTACGCTAGAAGATCCCCAGGTCCGCGGTCCACGGTTTCGGCGGAACCCGTATTGTCGGTCACTGAGGAGGTCGTTCGCTTCTAGGTGTGCCAGGAGCCGGCTGTTCAGTACACGTTCCACAGTATGGACGTGTATGGACGTGACTGAAATTGCCCTGTAGTTGGAAGGATCGGCACGACTGCATTTTTTGGGCACAGGCCTCACGTTGGCAAGTTTCCATGATTTCGGTACTATTCCAACGAAAGGCGAAAGAGGCGTGTCAAAACATGAGCAAGTTCAAGCGCACAGGTTTTAAGAACTATGGCTGGAATTCCATCAGGTATAATCGTAAAGTGTGCGCAGGCGATTATTCCATAACTAGGTATTACAGATATCAAAAAACTTTATACTGACATTGAAAGTACTATACCTAATGAGTAAAATGACAAAAATAACTTTTTAAAAATAAAACGAGAATTATCCAAAAATGTTACATGAAACGCTCCTATGGGATAATGATCCCTAGCTTGGTCGTTATCTCCAACTTCTCGATTTTCTCTTGCATCTTCGCTGTCTTTAGCATCTTCATTTTTTTAGATTCTTCATTTTCTCTGCCTTCTTTATTTGCTCTACCTTGTTCGTTTTCTTTCGATTCACCATGCTCCCTTAGTTCCTGAAAGTCTGTTTCACAATCTGTGGTTTCAGCGATCGTACGATCGTAAAAAATAGTGTTTTTTTTTAAATAATGTACATTGTTCGTTTTTGCCACATCTTTCTTTTTGCATTCTCAGAATTTGCGGCGAGGCGAAAATGATTAACGCTCATTATGCATTTTATTTAACACCTTATGGGTTTATCTTGAAAGTTAATCATTTATTAGTCAGTTATTCAATTTTTCTTCTCAATTTATACTTCCATTATTGAATGTTCATTTTTGTTACAGAACCCTACTTTTTTTTATATCTTACGAACAAAACGAGATTTCAAAGCGAGGGTAACGTCAAAAGATGCGGCCAACTTTAAACTTTAATATAATGCAAAAAAGTAGATTTTGGAAAAAATGCTAGTTGTTCGATTTCTCTTCTACGGCGACGATATATATATATATATATATATATAACGGATATTTCGATTAACTATTATAATATATATATATATATATATATATATATATATATATATATATATATATATTATAATAGTTAATCGAAATATCCGTTTTTTTATATATATATATATATATAGATATATCTATACTTACCAATCATGATTATTTTATTAGGTATAGTGTAAATTTTTCTTTATATTATTAAAAACCCGGTGTCAAATATGTACGTGCCCGTATTTTGAATAATTGGCCACTATTCTATCCCCTTTCGCTGTTGTGTCAAGCTAGCTAAGCAAGCAAACAGAAAAAAACACAAACAACAGTTAATAAATGCCATACAACTCTTGTTATCTAGGCTCTAATCCTTCAGCGCAAAGCAAAGACGTTTCAAAGCATTGCAATGTTTTACAGTTCCCTTCATTCACTCAGTCATACATATTTCAGCCGCGAATAGGCTCAGGGGATTTCCATGATGTCTTATAGCAGTTTTGTTTCCAGAGTGGGAAAGTGATAGCACTATACGACCTATATAGCGCTGTTCTTTTTTCACATTGGAAATAATACTGCTTAAATCATGGTACGAGGGCTGGTAATAGCCACCCTTGACCGGGCGACCCCGGTTTTATTTCATCATAAAGAGTACTGTAAAGATAAAACACATAAAACCTTATTGAAATTAAAATCATAAGGGACGTGCCGTAATCACTTTATCGTTGTATATGCTAAATTTGAGATATTTGGTTGGATATTTAGTAAAAGGGACTTGTGTGTAACTTAATACAACGAGGGATCAATTTTATAATCATTAGAATTAATATGTAGGAGATTGAAAACGAAATTCCAACAATAAAATACAATATTATAAAATCTCAATATAAAAAAGAGCGCAGATGCCAAGCACACGTGTCAGAAGTGAAACTTCTTTGGCAAGATTCAAAGATACCAAAATCGTCACCATACTCCATGATGTGACGGTATTGCCATGACGTGATCTTGAAATATTAATCTGAACGAGCCCAATTTAAAATCATTAACATTAAATATGTCATTCGTTTTTCGTCTATTTTGTCACAATTTAGAGAAAGCGTTTTTTGCACTGAAATCAATTTTGGAACATTTCGGTACAGTTTTGGAACGTTTTCCAAACGGTCGGCCGGCGTCGCAGTATTAGGTAGGTAAATAAAAAACAAGTCCACTCATGACGCACACACAATCAAACTGAACATCCCGCATTTAATAAAGATTCCATTCATCGCTTCGATTTATATTTAAATACGTCACATTACTGTCATGTACAGGCACCCGTAAATCCCTGTACAAATAAAACAAAGCATTCCAAGGCAGACGATCACGTGGAGCGGTATGCAGCAATTAATTAATTTTCAAGCGAGTTTGCCTCGAGCCTGAATTATCGTGTAATATTCTAGGCGTTGACTGATAAAGCTGTTGCTTTTTGTTAACACATGGGTTGAGGGTGCGTCGAACATTTTGTGTCCATTTGTTTTCATAGCGTATATTTTGTATAGGTCATGCGTCATCAGGAACACTTTATTCCCTGGCGGGATATAGCTGAAAAAAAATGAAAATCCAATAAAAAAAATTGTTTTGTGAGTTTGGCTTTAAGTGAAGTGAAGTTACATATTATCAGATTAAATATTTGTAAACGAAAAATATGTGTTTTATCATACTAGGATTGTATTTATTCAGTTCATTGGAATTGATCGTGCATATATGCGCAGATTTATTTCAACTTAAACCTAATTTTCAATTTAATATTTTCATTACGATGTGATAACATATTCATCCCTTAAATCAAAAGAAACAATCCACAATCTTAAAGTCTACACACGAAGAACTTTATTAAGTTCCACATAAAATTCCCCTCAGATTTCAAGAGTTAAATCTTAGCTCCGATAACTTTAATGCTACGTATCTCAAACATAACTTCAATTGAAGTTTCCGAATTCGTTCTGCTCTTTAGTACTTAATATTCATCACACCTCGTCTGACTTCGCTTTTCATTAGACACGATAGCTTACACCACTAAGTACTAGAAGACCTAGTGGCATACGTCATAACCCTGGATCTTATATGTACTAGATAATTAATCGTGCCAGGATTGAGCGTAAAGAGCTTAATTACGATGATAGAGGTTTGAACGAAGTTCATAAAGTGATTTCGCGTCGTATAGAGATAACACATTAAATAATATCTGTTTTAGGTATATTTTTTTCGTTCATTTGCAAGAAGTCTAATTTTGAATGTTTATTACATTTTATTTTTCAAATAAATAATTAATATCATGTTTTTGAATGATGTAGAGACAGAACTCTATAAAATTATTAAAAAAAAGAACTAGTTTAAGTAACACAAAATTGCATACATACAATCATCAATAATATCAAGATGCATTGGCTTCATCTAGAAATACATGGTCTGTGCTCGCAATATCATCTTCAGCTTATAGACTTCATCCGTTATGAAGTTGATGAACTTTTCATAAGAAAGGAAAATACCTCGTAAAGACAAGTAATTAGTTGTGGAGTGATTTTTCCAAGTGATTCAGACGTGGGATGCAGGTATTGGAAAAAAATTAAAAAGACTTTACAAAGAGATGATTTAAAAGGTAATTTGAGTACGGACCTTCATATAATGGATAAAGTGTCGCAAATAAAATTCCAATATATCGCAAATATGAATTGTGACGTAATGTCCCTTGAGTGATGTCATCCGATGAACAATTTTATGATATCCTCTATACATACGATATATTACTTCAGTGTAATCAAACTTTTTATTTTATTTCAACGTAATATTAGAAACACATTAGAAAATAAAAAGATGTGTGGCACTCGGGGACTGCCGCGGTAAAGCTATCAAGCCACACCTCCGCGCCCGTCGGAGTGGGGAGCGTGAGGTTTTTCATTAAGTACTAAATTTCTGGATTTGGTCCCCGCGCTCAA
The DNA here is from genome assembly GCF_061535395.1 of Colias eurytheme. Taxonomy (NCBI): domain Eukaryota; kingdom Metazoa; phylum Arthropoda; class Insecta; order Lepidoptera; family Pieridae; genus Colias; species Colias eurytheme. The sequence continues at coordinate 8,386,695 of NC_142998.1, read as the reverse complement.
GGCCCGCGATAGAAGCTATGCAATAGCTTAAAAACTCAATGGCAAAAGTAAGGTAAATGAATGCTGAAAATGTGTGCTTTTCAAAATATTGAATATTTACACAAAAGACGTTCCCGAAAATTGTATGCGATTAAAATGAATTATAAGATAAAAATCAAATTCAGGAAATATGGAGCATATTACGAAAATCCTTTACTTTTTATGGCTCTATAAATAACAAAGGCAAAAGAAAATTGAATTGTATTGAGCCTAATGCTAAGAATTATGATAGCATTTCTTTGAAAGATAAAGAAAGCGAACCCATAATTTTATACGATTTTGAATACGTAATTACGCAATTTGTATACTTTAAAGGCTATTGTTATTGTGTGAGACTTCAGAAATAAAAAGTAAAAGCAATAAAGTATATCGTATAGAATAATCTGATTTTATTTATTTTTATATTCTTGTTTTGTTTTGAAGTAATTTTTATATAAGAATTTAGAATTGTCTGTTCGAACTTCTCGTTCTAACAACACCTGCGTTCCACTACGCGTATCGCGACGAAACATACATTTGATAAATGTGCATTGAAATACGAAACAAGGATTTATATAGATATCATCGCCATATGTGAAGGAAACAGTATTAAATATACAGGGTGTCCCACCATTGGTTGAATAAGTCTAATGAGACTTAGTTTTGCAAACGCTGATTATGTAAAAATGGACATAACATTCATGGCGCACTTACTTTTTTCTATTAACTATGCGAGGACTCTAATATAATTTAGGAGAAGAGTTTGTGTGTTTGTTTGTTATTTATTATAATAAAATAAACAATATAAATTGATATCATTATCATATATGTAATTTAATTACAAGCAACATTTTCTATAAAAACTTTAATAACACCGTATTAATCTCAGACTTCAATAAAGTTAATATACGAGATGGTTCAAAGTTAACTTCATAGCTCAGAGTGCACTATCGTAATACTTCTTTAATAACATTTATGAAAATTAATACTGGGCTAATAACATTTCTGTCATAAAATCATTTTTTGTATAATAGGTACCTCAACAATTACATTCAATGTCCCAGATTTGAGTTATTAAACAACGAGTATATAAAACATATCACTACACTTTAGTCACTAATTATTCTAAGACTAGCTGTTTCCCGCGGTTTTACCCACAGTGCTCCACTCCTGTCTTAACGAGACATAGCCTAATAGCCTTCCTCGATAAATTGGCTATCTGACATCGAAAGAATTTTTCAAATCGGACCAGTAGTTCCCGAGATTCGCGTTCAAACAAACAAACTCTTTAGCTTTATAATATTATAGTATAGATACTCTTATAAAAAATTTAAACGACGAGCCTTTAAAAACACTATACAATGAATTTAAAATATTATCCACTAAATTACTAATAAAACATTTATGGTGTTTTAAGTACATTGCACTTGTAAATAGCGGCCACAGTGTTGCCAAAATTCACCAACCTCCTGCACGGCTTCGCGAATTAATCAGGAAAATTACCCCCAAGTAAAAAGTACAACACCAACGTACGCCAATTATATTTGCCAAATAGCGGCAAATTGGCCATTTGTGGCGAATAATTTCTTCCGCTTGCATATTAAATGTTACTTTTTTTGGACGAAGCTACGATAAATAACTTGTCGGTTAGCTTAAGCCATTTTGTATGTAATTAATGCTAATTGCGACTGTTCTGATCACTCTTTTACAGGAAATTTGGCTGAGTTTTTAGTCCTTCGAGGATGCTTCGCTAATCGTAATGGATAAAGAAATAATTAGTTAAATTGAGATTTGTTTACGTTGGAATTCGAAGAGAGTTATGTGAGGTTTTAGTAACTACTAACTGTATCCAAATCTTCCAATCCAATCCATCCAAGTCCATCTCCAATCCAAGTCTTAATAATAATAATTAAACTTTTAACAATATTTTTTAACAATGATTGTAAGACGAAAATGAATGTGAAATAAATCTAATTTCAAAGCATTAGGATCGACAATATAATATATCGTGTCTCGATATTTTATTCAATAATAACCGACCCTGTGACATAAATTTTGTGTAGAAAATTTGTTGTATGGAAATTCGAGACGAAACTTATCTTTTATATTGGATTGAACAATGTACATGAAAGGTTTAAATTTTAACTTCTTTTTATTATTTACATAAAATGGAAAATACTTTATTCTTAGTTATTTAAGGACTTAAAATATTTTTAATAAACTTTTAAATACAAATGATTTGCTCATTTAACCAGAACATAACATACTGCAAACAAGGCGAAAGAAAATAAACAGAGATCATATTACCGTTCAAAGAACATCGGAATATAATTTTCACGATATCGCTAGTCAATTAAATTGAAACTCAAGTTCTGGTGTAATTAGTGAAGGCAGCGCTTCAATAGCACTCCGAACATCTTCAAATATCTTGTTAGTATAATTTTGTTGGAAAAATGCATCGCTATTTTTACTATGCCGCGTATTAATCAGTCGAGTAGAATTGAAGCTTTAATACTTGGGAAATAGTGGAGGGATCTGTCCCCAAGGGGGCATGGGACTAAACTGCTTTAATTATTTGCTTAGACACGTAGTGTTGGTGGCAAAATTCATTATAAATAGGTATTGATATATTTTTTCAATCCTTTTAGCAGGTAGGTTGTTAGATTAAGTAGATTGTAAGTACATAAATTGTTAATTTTAATATTGCCTACCTGCTAATAAAGAGTTCATTATTTATTTATTATTTATTTATATAAAAACAAAAACAATTATGAAAGATGGATAAGATGTAGTTGAATATAAATGCCTTCACCAATTTATGCAGAATTTTACGAAATGTGTAATTGATTCTGTGATTCTGTTTTTTTACGTAATGAATTGAAACCGACGTTTCCCATGAGGATCCGACATAATTAAAAGGGTCACCTGAATTAGGGAAAGAGGTCGAAAGAATTTTGATTTCTGTGACTTGATTATTTTGTGTTTTCCGTTATCATAAATAGGTAGGAAAATAGTTTTAATTTTAACAGATTTTGATCGTAACGATTCCCGAAAGTGATAGGAAAATTTTCGTAAATCTTTAATTGCAGTATACATTATTTTCAAAAAATAATAGAATGTTTCCCTTCAGATTTTTTTTCATATCATTAAGTGTGCTTTCCCTCCAGGGTACTCGGTCATACGGGACTCCATGATAAAACATATCTATGTTTTTAATTATTACGAATTTAAAGTATCTGCTCACAATGTATCATTACAATTTATGACAATACAGTCATTATAAATAACGGAGTAAATTATAAAACCAAGACTAACCGAAGCCTAAAATATAATAACAAAAGGTATCAAAGAAGCGTAATATTTTAAGTATTCTTAAGCGTAATTTCTTAAGTATTCTTAATTGTGGTATTGATAGCACTTTAGCGTATAATCTTGAGCTGGTATTAATGCCTTGATCTGGGTGATTACAATGAATTAATTGTACATACTTAATGCTCATTAACTATTTAAATGGAAAAGTTACGAGGCTTAACGGAGATTTATTCCTCGGAAGTTTTGGAGATCGATTCTGTTCGTGTTTGTTGATAAATTCAGTCTATTCATTTATTTAACTAGACTTGTTATGAATCTTCATAATGCATGTGATTTATTTATTATGGGTTCGAAGGTTATTACAGAGAGGAGCCGGTAACTCAGAAGTTCATCATATAAATTGTATTATATTTTAATATCATGGTAAATAACGTATTCTTCCACCATCATTATAAATAACAGCGTAGAGCCATCATTAGTACTGATGTCATTTTCTGTACAATAATAATGTAGCTTAATGTTTAATTATAGGTAAATCAAGTTTACCTATAATACGATATTGCCATACAGATTTTTACATGAAAATTGAATTATTTAATCGAACAAATATATTATTTTTATTTTTTTTATATAGGTACTTCATTACTTTAACTTATTATTATATTGCTAAGCCGATTGTTACAAAAAGGAAATTATTTGCAATAAACTATCGATATAATACCATAAAGTCATCTCATAGAATTCTCAAATAAAACAAAAACAAACTTTTATAACGACAACATGTCTGTTTCAAACACGAATTGTGGTAACTTTTATTGGCTCTATATCTATTATAGGGAATGCGTTCCACCTCACAAGTGAAGATATTTATAGCGATATCAATGATTATTATGGCATATGCAAATTCTAAAACTATTGTGTCTCTGTCTGTCTGTTACTCTTTCTAGTCGAAACTGGATCAATTCTCATAAAATTTTGTAACAGAGACAAGGCCTATGCTACTTTTGGTAAAGGAAATAAAATTTAATGGGACTAAACACTTCAAAATTATTATGTTGAAAACATTTACTTCGCTAGTTTTATTTTTTTAGATACAATTTCTACTTTCAACACGAAAGTTTATATATAGCTTCATATATTTTATCTTTACCTGGATCACAATTATTTTCCTTCCTTCATCTCAAGTCTTTTGGGTCCGCAAGAATGGGAGTTGGGTTGTCAGTAAATAGCTTGTTTTAGAGGAACATCGAATTTCTTAACTATTTCATTGGATTTCGCGCAATAAAAACTTTTCTGATGAAACCTTTTGTTGACGATATGGGATACGGTTGGGCTTTAATATGTTGTTTTGTTACTTCTTAGTTGTTGATTAATTAGTTACAAAATAGATAAAATAATTCTATAATCTACAGGTTCCAGTTTATTAATAGGTTTAGTATAAAACATTGTGTACGTAATAGATAACATTTCTCTTTAAGATTTTATTAGATTTTGTAATTACTATTTAGATACCTTAATAAAAAAAATCCATAAACTCACCTTATTTTGAAAGAATAACTGCTTAACAAAGTTTTAAAAATATTTTTAAAATTGGAAAATCCAAAAGTGCACGACTCATAATGCTCATTTAATTATGAAATATAAAAATATATATATATAGATATACAGTCTTGTAGTTTTCGTTTTTTATTAATTGCAATTAAACGACACTGAATTAATTAATCATTCGCATTCAGTGACCTACAATCGTCGATTAGAATATTTAAAAAAAAAATTAACTCAAATGATGGATTTATTCACAAGTTATAGTGTTTTCAGGTTTCACACATGACGGACAGGAAAATTTTTTGACCTATTTCGGTGTTTTTTTCCAATTCTTTTGAAATATCTTGATTACCGTGAACTAACAAGGCTATAATAATAAGAATAGCTGCAAAAATGAGGCGAAAAAAATTTTTCGATCGTAAAGCACTCTCTGATGCTTCGCATCATGAGTCGTGCAATACAATCTTGTCTTATGCATAAAAATTTAAAAGATACATTTTGGTATATTTTTTTACCGATTATATAATAACCATAACAGGTATATTATGATAATATTATACTGTTAAATTATACCCAAAAAAACCCTTATCTCATATACACGAAGGCGTAAATCGTTTATACCACGAAAACTTTTATCCTGACCACTTTAATAAGTTAAAGGTATTCCACACCCACGTCAAGTGGTGCCCGTTCAAGAAAAAGTTAAGTTTTCAACCCGAAAGTTTAACCGTTTTATGGATATAAGTTTTGATAGAGATGAAATAAGGTGTTTATATTGAGCCGTTTGTAAATTTCCACGCAAATACAATATGAAAAACATCCATTTTCGAAAGAAACATCCATTTTCGGTTAATGGAAAAATGATAAGTGTTTGTTTTTTATTAAAACGTTACTTGTACTCAGAAGTAAGTACAAAAAAGCATATTATTTTTATTGACCTCAAAAGAGGAAGTAATCGTAATAAATGTGTGAAATTATTGAATCTGCAAAACTTTCGCGTCGTCAATATATATAATATTATGTTTGCGGGATTTTTATTAACGCACTGAAACAATGAATTGGATTATTTATTGTTAAAAGAATAGGTATAATAATATGTATTTTTATGCTCTGCCTGTGTTTCTATGCTTGTCTGTCGGTTTGTATGTCTGTTAGTTAATCTTATTCTTGTTTTGTATTGTGTTGTAAACGCTGAAACGCCTGGACAGATTTGAATCCTAATTTCACTGCATATTTATAGCAAAAAATTTAAACATAGTAATCAACTGCTATTTTCAAAAAATCGTAGTTGGATTTTCCGCGATTGCGAATTCTTCATTAAACACGGTCTAATTTGCGAATATTTCCTAGTCTTACAGTGAAATGAGTCTGTACTCAATATAAGAGGCTCCTCACACGATCTCCAGCGAATCCGTGATGTATCTAATAATCTTTGGCCTATGTAACCCATTTTTGTGTAAAATGCTTACTTGCGAATTTTACATGGCAACGTACGTGATGTATTCGAAGCCGTAATGTATAAGCTAATACTTATTTAGATAACTGATGAAAAGTTAATACGCGCTTTGATGTTGAGTCTTTAGTGTAAATATACTTAATAAAGCGGGTTAGGAACCGTTGAAGAGTTCTAATTTTTCAATTTAAATAAGCTTAGTGTATTTTACCTTAAATGTATTAGTTTAAAATACTATTTTTTTTAAATATTTAATACGTTTAGGGTTTCAACCAGACACATACAACAAGTTAACGCTTTTTCCTCTCTGTAAAAGATCCTTAAAATCTGATAACAATCTATTATATTTTTCCTCAACACCCAAAGCAAACAGGACAAAATAAATATGCACATAAAATCCGACAATCACTTTTATAATTGATGCTCATTTTCAATAGATTCATAGGTCCTTGGTGATTGATAGATCCTCGGAAATAAGTATAAAATTCTATTACAAGATATCTGAAAGGCTTGAGGAAGAATGATTAATCGATAAGACGATGTTGAATGCAAGAAAATTTTCAGTGGCAACCATCTGGCGGAGCAATTTGTGTTTTGACAAATTATATTTCATAATAAACGCTTCTCGAGGTACTTAGCTTTGTTTTTAATTAAATGGCGAACAGTTTTTAAAGAAATTTATGTTACAGGTATGTATTTGATAAAACACAGGACATAAAGATAACGCTGAAGCATAATGTATACTGATAAGATAATTCGAGAATCATTGATATTTTTTTTACACTAAATTGTTATGATTATTTTTACAAATTAAAGATCTGTGTGCATAATTGAATCTTTTGAAATTAATGTTCATTGAGATTATAGGTTTTTAAGATTTTATCTAGTCTCTATTTTCAAAGGTATGTAACATAATAAGGCTTAAATTATATAAATCTCTTCATTATTGTACACACAACATTGAGACAAAGAAGTATGAATGCTAAACTGTTCCAACATGACTTCATTCTATTAAAATGTAATGGCTTGTAACTTTGGCTTTATGAATCTCTAAAGTTCAGTTCTAGTAGGTTCTATTTTAACGGTTTAAATGTCGTTAATATGTAGTCTTATGTGTAGTGAAATTTTATTGAAGTATATTTTTTAATTTTTTTAATTTGAACCTTTAAGACTGGGTTCCAGGAAATTTGTTTTCTCAGAACAAGAACTGTCCCTAACAAATATAACAAATAACTATTTATCATGTAAAATACATTTTTAGCTGTCGATTTATTTGTGTTATGGAAGTTTTAGTCTATTATTATCATAAATCATAATGTATTGATTGAAAAACAATTTAATTACGTATTTAGTGTGCAGTTGTAATTGTATTAAGGGAACAATTTTATTTTATTTTTGTTTTTGTTATAATTGTTTCCTGTCCAGAAAAGAGAGATTATAAATGTTACATTATTCACGAGTTAATATTCATAAGAATTATCATTATCATTGAAAACATTGAAAAGTGTACAATAAAAGATTTGATATAAACTTGGTACACTTGGATACCATTCCTCAAAATTTTCTTTGTGCGGATTTCCTCGGTTTTATGTTTTTCGGAAATGATAAATGTCTGTCAGACAGACAATGGGAGGCGAGTGCATGTACTGGTTTGACGTTGAGGATATATTTCATAGTTATTAATGCGTTACGGGTGTGACTCGGTTTCGGTATTTTTCGTTTTTTATTCCGTTATGGGTTTCGTTTAAGAGTGATTTGCGCTTGGGGTGTCAGGGTGAACAGTGAACACATTTGGTTGTTTGTCATTTTGTATAAATTACTTTAGAAGCAGATCGTTTATTTAAAAATTAATATGTTTTTTGTAGTTGTTACTGAACGCTGAATGCAATCGACTTCAGGAGTTATATTTCTTAAGTACTTTATCCTTTTTTTAATATTCCTACGTTACATTAAATATATTAAAGTTGATAGTAAAATAAATATACGAAAATAAAGTATACTTACCCCTAAAATATTGCTTACTTTAAGTTCGTCTTTTCAATTGAATTAATAGGTATTATTGAAATATAAATACTTAGATATTTTATTTTTATTACGTAAGTATAAATGATAAGACTCAATTAAAAACTATAGAAGGTTACCGTTCCCGATGTGAATATTGAATTCGTCGTGTATCAAATAAATACAGATAAAATATTTACTCCATTTATTCTACACCGCCTTCATTAATTAAAAGCACTACGCGTCACTAAAATCTATAACGAATTGTCCAACATCAATACTTTCAATTTATATTGAAAACATCCTCATTTACGGAATATATTATCATGCGTTCATCTTTAGGTGTTTATAATGAGATGCCGATGTATTTTCAAATACATTTTCTCCAAATATTGTGACTTTATTGTAATCAAACTTAGACCTATATGTATTTTGAAATATAAGGGCTGATTTTTCAATCCTTGTTTAAAACTTATTCGTCGAATAATGTAGAAAACTACCATTTTAAAAACGTATTCTAATTGCCCGTATTTGACAGTTTACGTGACATTTTATTAATATCGTGTAATATTTTATTGGACGGATAAGTTTTATCCAAGCATTGAAAAATCGGCCCTTAGTAAAATATGTTTGTACATTCATTAGTTATTACAATACAAACATAAAAACTTGATCCGAATTCAATTGTATGTATTGTTTGATTTTTCATAATAATAGATGTCTAACCAAGTATTAACCGTCTCATAAGTATTGTGACCTCACGTTAAGAACCCTCAGTTGCTATTCAATTTTGACGTTCATTCCCCTAAGCTTCGACGAGTGCTTACAGGGTAAGAAGAAAGGGCTCTATCATATGAAAACACTTGTATCGAAAATGGGCCATGACAAATTGGGTTACGGAATAATGTTAAGTACGAAAATAGGTGGATTGAGTTGTTGTTTTCTTTTAATTGGCCGTTATCCTTGTAAATGCAAAGGTTGTTTGTGTTTCTATCACGTTGGAGCGATTTTTTGACATGATTTTTGGGACAAAAAATGAGAGTAAAAATGTATTTTATATACTGAAATCGAGATTATACTTTTTACATTTTAACTCTGAAAATAAAATAATGGACATAAATAAACGCAAAATACCAACAGCTCAATGTTCACATAAAAATATTCGTATTCGTCTATAACGAAATAGTTTCAGTTCAGGAAATGGAAAATTTTATTTGGCAGCATTTCGTATCAACACAATTTTCTTGTCTGACTCCAAATTTGATAACGTACGCATCGGGACCCTATTACGGTGTCATTCGATATACAATTTTGAGAGGTCAAGACATGTTTGGCCATCTCGAACGGAATATTACCTGCTTATTTGATATGGGATATGATGATTGAATATGACGTGTGAAATTCTATAAATAATATAATAAAAGTAGGAAAGTCAAAAAAATATCCACAAGTAAACTTTCTCACGAAAAAAATAACTACTTATTGAAATTGTTTACACAAATTGCCAGAAATTGATATGATTGGCTCAATATCACCTTTCTACCATCTTTGATTTTTAGATGGGTAATATCAATAAAGCAAGAACCTCTTGCTTTTAATGCCATTGATGTATTTTAAAATATGTAATGTTTTCTTATAATATGAAGTTAACATAAAAATGAAGTAAAAATATAAATAAAATATGTACATATTTTTTTATTCCTATAGGTTATTCGAAACGTATTTCTGTACACACTTTACAGATGTAACAGATCTTAGAACAGTTTTTGTTTTACAAAGCTTCTACATACCTATAAAAAATAAAATATAGGAGCGATAATATCACATAATATGGAACGAAGCTTGAACGATATTCCATACATTATATTCTTTTCAGATCTCACGTGAAGCCCCGTTTTATGCTACATCACGTACTGACGTACATCTATTGGATAAATAAACTAATATTTACATAGACGTGTCTAAGGAATTTATCGTACGCGCTCGGTATTCGAGCGACGCGGACGGTTAATAGGTGTACGTATTATGTGATCGTACAAGAATTTGATTTGAGTACTTCTTTGTATAACTGGTATGGTGTTACAGTATGCGGTAATGAAGAGGTTTGGAATCGGAATTCGTGGTGCTAATTACGTAGTAACTATGGTAATCTGTGGTATTAAGATCATAGAGATATAGAGATTATGTTTTAAAATTTATGTGATTAAGGGTCGATTTTTCAATGCTTGGATAAAACTTATCCGTCCAATAAAGTATCACACAATAATATTAAAATGTCACGTAAACTGTCAAATACGGGCAATTAGAATACGTTTTTAAAATGGTAGTTTTATAAATTATTCGACGAATAAGTTTTATCCAAGCATTGAAAAATCGGCCCTCAGTATACAGAATTTAAATTGTATTACGTAATTTACAAAGTGGCAGTTCATAAAAATATATGTCTTTTTTGTAACATAAAAAAGGGTTTAGCGTCATTATTTTCGATATTATATCTATGTTAATAATTTGTTTTCCAATCTTTATTAAAATATAAAATAACAATTTCACGGATATACTTCTCTCGAGATCAATATGCATTCAAAGATAAACTGTTGAAGTCTAGTCCGGACCCTGTTAGCTTTTAGTGTTCAAGTCGGACTAAGTTTTGTGCTTTGTGTTCAAATTGTAGTAAGTTTGTTTTAGTTCGTTACGTTGCTCAAAGATTCTAATTTTGTTAAAACTCTGATAGTGGATTTACTGACTTATCTGTGGAAACTAAATAACAGTTTTGCAAGGGTGTAAAAGTTTGGAGCTTTTACACTTTTAGGTAATTTTTTGGGATTTGTTGAAAATAATATAGTGACGAAAATAACTGAACTCAAAGTGAAATGCAAAAAATGAAAATTAATATTTTATTTTTAAAAAATATATTTGAAATATAGAATTTGATTTGTTTTATGAATTTATTGCTTAATAATAATATAGCTGGCGAGTCACCGTCTGCCATAACTTTCAATTTTAAATATTGAAAAGACGTCCATATTACCAACCCACCGAACACCTCCTTTCCAGATTTTTAATTCCCATATTTGGTAATAATCCTACATTGGCCGCGGACTGCCCAGGGCTGTATCTCTATAGTGAATACATCGGCATGCTGCGGCTGGTGTCCCGAAACACATTCAAATTCTCTATGGGCCTGTGTCCCACGTAAGCCTCCCAAAAGACCGGGTATCTTCCTTCTGGAAATACCCGTGTATTATGGAGAGAAACATAATAATATTTTGGTCGTTTATTTCATTATAAAATAAAGCAAAATAAAATTTTTGCTACGATGATATTTAATATTACAATTGGAAAATAAATTTAGAATTTATAAATCCAAAAAAGATAAAGGGAATTTTTGAAAATAATAAAAGGTGTTTTGGAATTTTGCGACACTTGTCAGCACAGTCAATATGAAAATGAATTACCTAGGTACCCGTGAATCTTTAAACACCATTAAAAATAAAAATACATTATGAAATTTCATCTGTTGATAAAACATTAATGTACGTTTATAATAAAATTTGAGTGTAATAAGATGCAAACTTGATTAATAATATGTTGTTAAATCTAATAAATTATTAAAAAGGCTGACTGGTTTCTGTCACATTTAAGTAAGCATTGAAGCTGATTGGGCACTATTGTTCGTATACCCACGTATGCGTACTCAACATATTAAGAAAATGATTCATGGATGTTAACTACATTTAAATACTAACTAAATAAGATTTTTATCAGTGGCTTCCTTTATGTATGTTAATAAAATTTACATAAAAACGAAATATTCTTCAATCTAACCTCACTTTCATACTCACTCGATTCATTCAAAAATCGTTGTCAAAATACACGCAATCTACTTAAAAAATTACGACCCTGAAAACATTTAATAGCGACACTGACCCATTACACCTTACAGCATAAAGCCATGCAAACAACAATCCAAACATAAATTTATCATACACGAATGTGACACATCACGTCCACGTCGATGCGCGATGTAACAGCGGTAACAACTTTACGATATACCTTGCTTCGTAAAAGTTTATGTGTGGTGTAAGTGATAAACTTTATGAACCCATTTTGAATATCTTAATACTATTATAAAGGCGAAAATTTGTATGGATGTTTGTTACTCTTTCACGTAAAAACGACTGAACCGATTACAATGAAATTTAGCACACATATAGAGGGTAACTTGGATTAACACATAGGATAGGTTTTATCCCGGAAATCCCACGGGAACGGGAACTATGCGGATTTTCCTTTGAAAACGCGGGCGAAGCCGCGGGCGGAAATATAGTTTTTCATAAATTTCCCAGGATAATATATGATAATAATATAATACCATGACTAGGATGATGATGATGGACCACTGTGTAGTGGTGGACTATCAAATTATGTCGTGCATAAAACCTGAATTTTAACTAGAGCATTAGACATAAACAAATTTTCTAAGGCATAAGAAATAAAACACATATTTTTTTTCTATTCAATTTAATCTTCTATTCTTAATGTATAAAATTAAATTCGTCTGAATTACACTCTAATTTTATTATATTTAATCGAGATTCATTACGTTCAGTAATACGTCGTAATTAAACATCGGTATTTTTTATAATCCAATTATTTACAACGGACAAAATATGCTTTTACATTTGCAAGAAATTATAAAAACACTTTCATGCGTACTGCACCTAAAAAATATACCTACAATATAAACGCTCCTCACTTACACGGGTCCTTAATGCCAACGAGGCACATCAAGGGACCTTATGCCATCTCACGGTTGTCGTATGTTTGTGACGAAATATCTTACTTACGACCAACCAGACATTGTACTTTTTGTACCTTCCCGGTCTCGGCTCATTTACATTGTAAAACATGTGGGAGCTTTGCCAAGTCGCTTCGATACGGTCAGCGTGCGGTACATTGTATGAACGGCTTTTTATATGGCGATAGCACGCCTGATTTCATAATATTGATATGTGCTATTCTTGCTAGAAGTGGAATCACTTTAAAATTACTTTTTTTCTGGATTTATTGGTATACGTTACATACACTTTGTGGCTTTGTCAAAATAACGCAACATTAAAAAAATGAGCAAGAATAATATGACCTAAGAGATACTAAAAAATTATATGTTGTCTGTATAAAAATTTTGGGGGAAAAAATTAATACACGAGCATAGCAAAAATTCTTACAAAAGTCTCAATCTAATAACATATTTTTTCCATATAAAAAAATAATTGCTCCTCTTTGTCATACTTTTCCTTAAAATTATTATAATCAAATATAACAGTTAATGGACGTTAAGGAATTTTTCAAGGAAAACATTTGCTTTATTAATAAAGTAATATTTTATTTGTTTTTGTGTAATTTAGTTTGGTCAAACGAAATGATCTTGTCAACTACACGTAGACGTAGCTACGTAGACACTGCTACACATAATTGCGTAGCAGCATCTACGAAATATAGACTTTTTATATTCCAATCCATTTATCCCATTCTTAAAAAACAAATACAATATATTAATGTTTAATCAGTTGTTCAAATACACAATAAAACAATAAATTTCAAATCAAACAACATACATGGACTTGTTATATCTGTATTTATTTAACTGAAGTCCATTGTATTAGCTAAATAATTGAAAATTCACATTAAAATCGTAACATTCCATCTATCAATAGAACCTGAAAAAAGCATTTTAATTTATTAGGTAACGTCAAAAGCAAACAACTGCATGTTACATAACACAATTTGAAATATTGAAACATGGATTGTGTTTATCAATTAATAAACGAATTGCTTTCGGGGCTCGAAAGACTGATTTCACTGATTGCAATAGTTCACACATCGCTGGGTACGGAAATATGATCAATCCACGTTAATTTTGTAGGAAATATTTGCACATGCCCCCCTTAATGCGTTTACCGTTCAGTTTTATTAGCTTTTAACTGGGTGGATGTTACTTTGCTTGCGCTGTCTATCGGATTGTGAGGTTCTTTATTTTTGTGTTATTTTTTTTCTTTTTTTACTCGCAATGATTGCGTTTGCTGTTTGTATCGAATGATAATATGATTGCTTATATTTTTACTTTTTAGTTAACTTGCTCATAATGTTAGTCAATCTTTACATTTGTTATTTACATTGTTTATTATAATATCGCATATTAAGGCTCTTACAAGTGAGTGGAGAAAAATCTTATTTTACAAGAACATGAAAAATGTGGTGTTAATAATTTAATATTTTAATACAAATTGAAACACATGAATATCCAAAGAATTTCCAAGTGAGGACAGTCAAATTAATTAGGTTGTGTCACAATGATAACAATTATTAATTTCTTATTATAGCATCAGTTAATAATAACATAATAGACTTTTTCGAATCAATCGCATCTTATAACTATAAATCTCATTTTAATATTTTCTTTCCCAACTTGCACAGTTACCTCCCCATACTAAACACTCATTTTACAACTAGCATTTTTACATCTCAGTAAAAACCATATCTCAATATTTAGCAAACTAGGCCCATAGAGACATGAGAGTGCCTACAACAAGAGGGCACGTATTACGACACCTCTGCGGCCCGGCTACATCAAAAACCGCTTAGCAGAGTCCTCTATGCTACCTCCGGGAGGCGTTTACTATGAGCCATGTTAAACATTCACTGAGTACTCTAATATTGACGTACGTTGGAGCTTTTGTCAACTTTTATATAGGTAAAGTTGGTATTATCTTGAAACTGATAAGCGAAGATGCATTTTAAAGTTACATTGCTTTTGGTTTGTGTTTGTATTCTTATAGTATCGATAAGTAGAGTGTATTTTATGCTGCTTGATGATTTTACAACACAAACATTAGACATATAAAAAATCTTCGGTTCCGTGTAGCTCAGTGAATTTTTTAATAATTCTTTATACTTATACAATTTAGGGCTGATTTTTCAATCCTTAGTTAATACTTATTCGTCAAATAACGTACTAAACTACTATTTCAAAAATGTATTCTTTGGCCGTATTTGACAGTTTACGGGTGACATTTTATTATTATCGTGTAATACTTTATTGGGCGGATAAGTTTTAACCATGGATTGAAAAATCGGCCCTAAATGATGTTCATTATTATTTTTACGTATTATTGTTAAGATTTATAGAATGTAAACGATATCTATACGTGAGATTTGTTGTAATTTAACTTAATTAAAACAAAAATAAAATACGGTTTCAATAAAGGTATTATTTAAAAGTACTTAGCCGTATCTAGGAGCCTACTTGCGTTCAATGCACGTCATTAATAAAAAAAAATGGTTCAAAATATTGTGCTTATAACACAACATTTTACACTAATATTCGATATTGTTGTTTCAAATAGACCTCATAGACATTAAATAAAAATAGATAATAATTAAAACATAAGTGATTTTTTTACAGCCGGGTCATAAAATATATATTAAAAAGCTTTAAACTTTGTAATATTACACTCCACAGAAGCAATCTCAATCCATAGCAGTCTCATAAAGGCTAGCTATATTTCACATGTAAGGCATTAAAAACTTAAACGACTATTCACGTTTGCTTAACGACTGAACGCGCTTGAAAGCTGTTTAGCAAGCGCTTATTTAAATAGCAATCATACAGACAGCCCAAGGGAAATTAGGCTTTAAGTGTATGCCGCATGTTAGCAGTTGAAATAATATTCGATGGCTAAATCAGAATGTTACACAGAAATAACTAATATTGTGATGTTCCTCATAGTTTGAGTATTCTGGTGTGTACGATACGATACAGTAGTTATGGCTATTTTGAATTTAGGAAATGATACGTGGACAATTAATATGACGTAGAAGCATTGTTTAATTGTATTCAGCACATTTACTTTTGTATATGAATTTACGAGAAAAGTATTGTATCAAATCTATACTAATATTATAAAGCTGAAGAGTTTGTTTGTTTGTTTGAACACGCTGATCTCGGGAACTACTGGTCCGATTTGAAAAATTCTTTCGGAATTAGATAGCCCATTTATCGTGGATCACCCTAAGACCAACAGGAGCGGAGCAATGCGGGTGAAACCGCGGGGTACAGCTAGTTTATTCATAAAATATCGTTTTGTCAGACTATCCTTTTTAGTAGATTAGATCGTGCTTGAACGACAATTAGGAGATTCATGTCGATTTCCAATCACTTAAAACAAATACAGGCCCATTTATCATTAAGACTAGAATATCATTCACAACGGAAAAAAAAAGTTAATTGAAGTGAAACTTCTTTAGGTGCATTGAAAGTAAAATTTCCAGGTCGCGTCATGGCAATACCGTCACGTCACGGAGTAAGGCGATGGTATCTTACCTCTAGAATCTTGGCAAAGAAGTTTCATTTCTGACACGTGTGTTCGGCACACACGCTCTTTATTATCATCACTCAGCCCACATAGTTATTCCATTATTTTATAAACTCAAGGGCAATGAACCTTACGTGTGATATGATCTAAATTTAGCATTAATATACCAATTCTCCATTTCCATCCGCAAAGTAGCCTACGTATTACCTTTCAAAACACCCTAACTCCTACATAATGTCATATTCGATAAGAGAGACAAGATCAAATTATGGTAATATGCGAGACACTTATTACAGTACATTTTGTATTAAAATAAACATGAATATTTTATGGAAGACGTGATTACGTTGAGAACGCCTCTGCGTGTAACAGTATAGAGCTTAATGTAAGACGACTATGCAATTATGGTCCCCGAATGAGCTAATTCGATTGGAAAGTAAAGTCATGTTACGAAATACTTATTTATTTTTATATGAATAATAATATAGTCTGTCGATCGAAATTTTATTCGAATCGATCGAAAATTTATTTTTTATGTGAAAACATTCAACTTTTGCCTATTTTTCAATTCTCGTGATACCTACATAGTTTGTAAGCAAATAATGGAACAACTTAATACATTGCGATTAAAGGCGAATCTCGCCAAGTTGTAGGTGTGGGCTAATTCTTGGCATTAGCAACAAGTTCGTAAGGATTTATTGTGAACGCGGAACGATAACACACCTCGTAAACTTTAAATTTTAACGCAGTTTAAGAGAAAGGGAGGATAAATTGGATTTTTTAATTGGTTAAATTATTAATAGAATTGTACGACATCCCTATTAAAAATATAAGACTTAAATTTTACATTTCTGGCGAAATAAATTGGAAATATTTAAATTACTTACAGTAGAATAAATATTAATGTAATTATTTTTCGTTACAAGAACAATATTTTTGTAACGCAGAATATTTTAAATAATTAAGAATACACTAGATTAATTTAACTTATTTCCTGTATTATTTACGCAGTGTATTCTTGGGCTACGGAAAGGTTTCTCCTTATACTATGATTAACAATACCATTACTTTTCTAAGAATGATGTATCTTTGAAAGCAATACTTAACATTCAAACCTTTATACATTTACAAGAGCACATAAAAACCTCATGATATCCAAAAAAAAAACAAGTCATTAAGGATCAATCAGCCAGACTCATTCCGGTCACTAACGTACTTCCGCGTGAAGAAGTGTTTTTGTCACTTTCATTGTTAATTTCCCAAGAGCTGACGATTGTACGCGACTGTACCCAGCTATCAATCACTGTCGATGTAAGTGTACTTTTACATGCGCTATTTATCTTACATGTTGAACGTTGATTTGTGTATATAAATACGCTAGTTTAATCTATACTTATATTATAAAGCTGAAGAGTCTGTTTGTTTGTTTGAACGTGCTAATCTCAGGAGCTAACTGGTCTGATTTGAAAAATTCTTTCGGTTTTAGATAGCTCATTTATTGAAGAAGGCTATAGGCTATATATCATTACGCCAAGACCAACAGGAGCGGAGCAATGCGGGTGAAACCGCGGAGTATAGCTAGTGTAGTGATATATGGTGTCGGTGTGGTGGTAGTTTCTTACCATATGTGAATAGCCGTTGTAATAGATAATTATATTAATTATTCTAATAATATAAAGCGGAAAAGTTTGTTTGACTTAATGCGTTAATATCAGGAATTACTGAACCGATTTCAGAAATTATTTAACACTGGGATATGTAGATACCTGATCTCTGAATGCTAACTGCTAAAGGAATAGAAACATGAACCTCGGGCGAAGCCGGAGCGGACCAGTTGTTATATTATAAGAATCATTCATCATAGTATATTACCGTAGATTAATCTCAAAATTACTACCATCTTTTAAATCAGCTGCAGTATTTATTAATAATTACTGGCGAAAACAATGTCTAAATCGGTTAAGTACTTTTTGAGTTCATCCATTAGAAACAAAGAAATCGAACTGTCCGTCTATAATATTACTACAACAAAGAAAAAATAAACCTATTCTCTTCTATTCAGTCCACTTTTGCGTATTAAAAACTTTCCAATCATTTCCATTAAAAGTACGAGTAATTGAATCAATGTTTTAATTTTGACGATTTCAGATTTCAGCGGGACAATTTGTGAATCGAATTATCCCGTTCTTTTGTTTTGACTAAATTAGAGCTAAGGGGTTTAATAAAAATTCAAATATTCCAGAGATTCAATTAAAAACCCGTGAATCGTGGAATGCTAAATAGAAAAGATGTCGTTGGTAAAGAGAAATTTAAAAGGGATAACCTCGTTTGGCTCATGTGATTCGCATAGTAACAGTATGTGAAACGGTTTTAGACTGTTTTTAATTAATATGATTAGGCAATCGGGGTCGAATCGTTAAATTCAATATCGGCTACGATTTTCAATTCTCAAACATTTGTAAAAATAATATCTATGCATTTTACAACGATATTAAGAAAAAATAACATTTCAGCAAGCACAAAGGTCATAGAACTTATTAAATAAGAATAAAACAAATCGTACCTACATGTAGTACTAAAAATATCAGTCAATCTGTGGCTTTGGCAGCCACAGAACTGATTTATATTTCGATATAAACCATTATGTTCCAATCAAAATGAAGTTAATTAATTTTATTGACGTATCTGACCAGAGCAAGCCAATACACAATTGTTATTATACAAAGATTCATGATACAAGATATGATACCAAAGTAGGGTTTTGTATTGAACTAAACAGGACTAACTAACTTTTGACGTGACAACGTCTTATAATTCGATAGAGCCGGCTGCACGCACGAAAAAACATGACTCATGCGGCGTTACCTTGCTCTGAGGCGTTCCATGTAAGGCTTGAAGTGCAAGCGAGAGCGCAGAACGAGCGACAAAGAAGCACAATCGGACGTTGTCACGTTCAACTATCGTCAGTAAACCGACTTTACAGACAACCAATTTTTTTACTAACTCGTAGGTAACCTGGAAGAGAAGGTTGTAGCTATAATGTCGTCTGTTAATATTTTACTTGTGGACCTAAAAACTGTATTATTAATGATAGTATTGTCAATGTTATCAACAAAATGGCCTCAATTTTTTGTCAGGTTGGTTATTCGATCCTTCTTCGTATCTGTTGCTTCCTTTGTATCTATTATTTTGTTTTAAAGTACTTTAATTTTCAGTATATATTTTATTATTTTTGAAGTGAAACTTCTTTATCGGGGTTGGAAAAAAATTTAGTGTAACATTTTTTCGTTACGCGTGACATTTTTCCGTTACGCGCCATCTTTGATTCGACGCATTTCTGTAAAGTTGCATATAGTAAATTATTTTTTGAAAAATAAGGCCATAAAGAAGTTTCACTTCTTACGTGTGTACACTAGTACACGTACACATTTGTTTTTATTATATTATTTATACGAGCTTTTTACTCTTATTTTGTGGAAAATACACATACAAAGTATTCATTCCAAATACATTACCGTATTTTCAACTAATCCATAGCATAAACGGATCCAAACGAGTTTCGATTACGGCTCACATGTCAGCTGAAGATAGATGGAGGTTATCTCAAATCGCTGATAACCGTACTTGCAGCCCGCATGCTCCTTCTAATATTAGTATTACGTATAAGTACGTATGTTTTAATATAGGATTGAGGTTTCCTAACGCTTTAGTACTAGAATAGGCTATATCCGATTATGCTACTATTATAATATGTCTCTAATTCGGATGGACACTACTATGAATTAAAACTTATGGACATGGTTGGTAAGTATAGGTTTAAAATAATGGTCGGGAAATGAAACATTCCTTTGTTTTTTAAGAGAATTAGAACTTCATTTAAAGATTTTCGAAAATTCACTTGCTTCGACCGGGAATCGAACTAACTAAAAATGAAAAAAAAAAATTGAAATTTGTTCAGTTCTATTTCTCTTTAAAATAAAGGACCTTTCAGCAAAATTTGGTATCTTCAGTATTTAAAGTACTTTCCCTCCAGGGCCCATCGAAAATTTCTACACTGTATATTATAGAGAACCTACTTATGTCCTTACTATTAAGAACATACAATGTGTTAGGACCTTAATAATGAGGATCTTTCTTTTCACATTGCTTCAATAAATGTTTTCTCTATCTATGTGTTCATGTTCGAGACACAGATCGATCGATGAAACAGAACTAATGTGCATTTAACTTCGAAAAGAGCATAAGTTTTAATTTTAACAGCTCTACCTTCATCAATATGTATTAATATATAAATTATTTTCTGTATTATAACATTTTATTACCAAATATCCCATACATTATGATAATATCACAAAATTATAGGAATTTTTAATTAATATGCTTCCTAAATGAACAAATGCCGATGCATTAACCACGCCATTCCATATATTAGTGCTTTATAAATGCCTATTAATTATTCAACTGCAATTAACACACATTTTGTAAACACAAATAGAATATATTCGGTTGTTTATCGTTGTGTAGATTTATGACGTCCAAACATAATAAAGCATTAAGTATAAAATTGTATTGTTATGTTTTTGGGAATTCATTTGCAATAATTATTCCAATCCGGTTAAATTTTATTGAGCAATAGTTAACTCGAGCTCGACAAGCCGAATGTGAAATTTAGCTGGATTTAAAACGGAGAAATTTTAGTATAGGGTTTTTTGGGTCTAACTTTAAAATTAAATAATACGAGAAAACTACAATAAAAACAACAACGTATGTTTCTAACTTTCTGAATCTAATACATTAACAGTTATTGTAGATTTTGGTGATTCGCCTGATGGTGAGTGATCACTATCTTTGTAATGGATAACTTAATGATTGAGAGATTAAAGAAACTGCCTGGTAAAGTAAGATCGAGGAAAACTCGAGGAAAACGGGCCTCCGCATGTAACGCTGAATGTAATTCTGAACGTCCACAAACGCAGACATTCTTTCTAGTTCGCATCTACGCTGAACAAAAGGTGAGAATGAGATCACAATCAATCGAATAGAAAAAAAACAATAATTTAGACAATCAGTCATCATCAAATAATAATATCAATTAAAACATTAAAAAGGACTTAGTTTACATTACATATGAATTGTTTAAAATAAATATAAACATGAAAAAAAGCAATTTACTTACGTTGCTGGAAAATTCGAAAGTGTATAAAATAAACAGCACTTATAAGAACTATTTACTATTTATAATACGTTAAGTTCCAACAATTTTATTCTCCGGTCACTGGTTCCTTTTAGAAAGTTATTCATCACAGGTCGCTTGAAGCGATGAATTGCTGGTTGTCATTAATCTTTTAGACAATACTCGTTTTGTTTCCAAATGACGCTTAGTGTAGCGTGCTCTAGACGCCGTGTGCGCTTGAAGCGCTATTTGTTATAACATTTTTATGGTACAGAATGTACAGTGATTTTTTCTTTGAAATTTATTAGATCATACATGTTTGTGATTTGGTAAACATAAGTGATTCTAAGAACTGTTTTGAAGATCTTGTTTTCACTGAAATAATAATGTAACAATATTAATCAGGTCGATATACAATATACTTATTCATATTAAGGTAACATAGATAACATATTTATATTGAAAATGTATATGAACGAAATCTTCCAGAAAAGTAACTTCTTTTTTCCTTTCGAAATGAGTTGCTTCACGAATACTGGAGGAAAATTGAAAGAAAAACTCAAAGGAAAATTACTGTAAATATATTTTATAGGCATCGCTTCCAAACTTATTACAATCTATTTAGGGACCGAAATTTAATTTTAAAATGGAAGTTTTATCCATATTGATACTGATTTTCTTTATGCGTGAACAAACTCGAAAAGTATTGTATTTTATTACGTTGATGGCACGAAAGAAGTTAGTCCGGAGTTTTTCAAAGGCAAAGTTTTTTGTTGGCATCTTGTACGAGTGGAAAAAATGATGTTTATATTAAATTAAAGTATGTACTTGTGTTTTTAGTTAGAGCAGTGGTGGTTCAGTGGTTAAGGCCTCCGGCTTCAATCAAGTAGTTAAAATAGGGCTTAAACAATATAATACAGTTATCTATCCATCTGATTGCAGTTGTTATGTTGTCGTTTTACGCTGTATCTGCTCTGCGTCTGCCAGTTACCTTCGATCTTAGAGGATGTAACACAATAAAAGCCTATTAAGACTCAATAATTCATAAACTTAACATTTCTGCTGATAGCATAATATATTGCACGCCTCATAAGCGAAGCGTTGAGGTGGGTACTACTGTCACTTCGCGCAAAACATTGCACTTGTAAGATAATACATACACACACATATTAAGAAAAAACACTATTTTTAACGTTCATGATATTTTTGATGTCATTTTTGTTATTTAAACTAGTTAAAAAACAGTTTAAAAAAGTTCTGTCTTGGACGTCCGTGTGTCTGTATGTGCGGATCCTTTTTCTTGTTAACACGATAGCGACCGAAATACTTTACTAATCGAGTCTTTTTTTTCTCTTACGCTTGAGTATGCTCAGGAATAGAACCCTTTCATTTTTCAGGGTCTGATTCGATGTGGTTTAATTGTTATTAAATAAACAAAAATAATAATTAATAAATATTTATTAAAAAAAAATTATGAGGCGTGCACTTTTGGATTTTCCAAATTTTTAGTAGTACCATTATATAATTATTATTTAATATATTTATAAAATGTAATTAAACTCTGAAACGTTTAGAAAACATGACACGTGAAAAATCTCGAATCGCAGAATAAATATTAATATTATTCCGTGAAGATGTCATTGTCCGCATAATTTATATTGGATCAAAAGTTTCATGTAGGTATCTAAATCACGATGTTTTTGAGTGTTCATTGAACCCGTATTTCGATGAGAATCTCTACAAATATCCTTACGTTTATTCTAGACACGTATTCCATAATTACGACTGTAGGCGAAATATTAGTATTTTCAACTAGTATTAATGCCCTTGGTATAGTGGTACGCATTAGCATAGAACCGAGTGGTCCTGGGTTTGACTCCCAATGGCGAAAAAATGTCTCGATTTAGTAGAACACAGAAGGCTTATTTGTCCATAAATTAAATCGATCAGTGAAACAGATGTTTAATGCATCTGCCCAAGAATTTACACACACAGCAGAGGTGCTGCGCCTTAATAAAACAAAATATCTAATTCAAATTATCTATTTCAGGACCCATGAATATATTACTATCACATAATGGCAAAGATAATAAGATTACAATTCCCATATCGAAGCCTAGTACAGGGTTTTATCTTGCAATTTTGTGGATAACGACTTGTAACCTCGCGAGAGTTCCGATGTCAAACCTTGTGATGTTTTCCATTAGCGGCTTGACGTGAATCCTCTGTTAATATCTCGCGTTTGGAAACCATGATTTGTGCTAACTTTTGCTTTATTTATAAAGAAATAATATATTTTGTAAAAAAGAGTGGAAAAGGAAATAATCTGAAATAAATAATAATAAGAAAAGAACTATTTTTAATTGAAAGTAGGAACTAAGGACTTACATGCATTACTCTAGCTGATTTTAATGCTGCGTAATTAAAAACGCTTGTAAGTTTTTGTAGAAAAACTTTAATCGCCTTAACTTTTTCAACTATACCTATTGCCTATGATCTCTCATATTATATATTATCTTATATATTATCTTCTTATATATAAAAATGAATCGCAAAATGTGTTGGTAAGCGCATAACTCGAGAACGGCTGAACCGATTTGGATAATTCTTTTTTTATTATATTCCTTGAAGTACGAGGATGGTTCTTATGTAGAGAAAACGTAAACATGTACCACGGGCGAAGCCGGGGCGGACCGCTAGTTTTCAATAAATTCTGCGCTTGTACTGTCTTTCGGTACAAACATTACTCTTTTTAATTTAAAAAAAAATGGCATGATCGTAATATTTAATCAAATACTATCCCGATTGACAAAATTCACAGAATTTCAAATACCAATAAAGTAAATAACGATTCACAGGAAAATTATGATCAAAAATTTTTCTAATTATTATAGGTAGCTCCAAATAATAAATGGTCTGCAAAGTTTGTGTGACCTTTTCATGGAAACACGTGTAGAGAGTAAAATATATAATATGAAATCCTTTTTTCAGACATGTTCATTTAAGTTTTATTAATTGAATTGTACAGATAACAGATTTCAATAAACTATAGCACATAATATTATCTTCTTATTGTGAAATCAAAGCTTGAAAAGGATCACAAATACCAAATTTATTTTAATTTACTTTTATGTGTATAGTGTTCTATGTATGTTTACAACTTACAAGTATCTAAAAATCGTAAAAGTTGTGTTTACGTAGTACCCAGAAATTATGATTATAATATTAGAAATTACACGCGAGGCCGGGTTAAATATTACTTTGAATGTAATAAGAATGTACTGCGATTCTACACAGCTACCTAATTGATGTAGGTAGTTGATAACAAATCGCAGAAAGTCAACGACTATTAGCAAAGTGAGGGTAGTTGGGTCGAACATCGTATAAACAACGTCCGAGTCCCGTCAAAGGAACGCGGCATTTTATAGTATTCCGCTACAGACAGCTACCATATTTTGACAGGAAATAGTGACAACTATTCATCCACAAAAAATATTAATAAATCAAAAGTTACGTCTAACAATTAAGTAATTAAATCTCTCATAATAACGAGTTTTATATTAAAACGCGTATGAAATAACTTCTTGCATAACATAAATATGGCGTGTAAGAGACGCAAAAAGCAAAGTGAAATAAAAAGTTATAAATTACAGAACTACATATTCTGCAAAAGCAAAATGTTATGCTGTTAATAATTTAGTTTGTATGTTTTTGTCGCGTTTTCTACGAACCAAGGAACTATTCTAAAGTTAGATTGAGTTCGCGTAACTGTACAAGAGTTTTGTTGTATTTTTGTAGGGCCACGGGTGATTATGGAGCAGATGTATTGTAAAACATTTTAACAAGCTTCATTGGAGAGAATTACAGTTGCATATTGTTTTACGTTTGTGAAGTTTGCTGTTGAGCGCTGCAGGAATGTTGAGAACGAAAGGCGTGCAATTTTATTTGAGTTCTCAATTTTATTTTTTTATTTTTAGATAGTTTCGTCATATTATAATATATTATAAAGCTTACAAGTTACAACATACTTTGATAGGATTATGTAGTTAGGATAATAAATATAGGCTATAGCTTGCTTTTGATGAACTGATGGGTCCGGGGCTCGATTGCACCTAATAATTCCTACAATAATGCATCTACACAATGCTCATGGCCCACAATACTAAATTAACAAAAAACTTAGATACAATTTTAACGACAACTATTAATTTATTTAAAAAAAACTAAGCTTAACCACTCGTAATTACTCAAAAATCTTAAAATACACGGAAACATTTACCTCTACGAGAAAATTCCGCTCCACACGCGCACAAAAATATATAACTGCGAAGAAAATAATTTTTCCCGCGCAAATATTTAGCAAGTTCGTGTCGAATGCTCGGAGCACTGTCTGTTCCATGCATAATGCAATGTTACAATTGTCTGCGCTCGTGGTCCCGTTTAAAATTCATCCAATACCACGGCTTGGTACCTTTGGAATTCGCAGGTGTAGGTTTGTTAATTAGATTATCAAATTTGCATTAAATTGTGGATAATTTAGTACAACCTATTTATTACTTTTCTCTACATAATGTAGAGAACATTATGAAATCACAGTGGCTTTATTTTTATTGAAGTGAAACTTCTTTAAGCGCGTTGAGAAATTTCAAGGTCGCGTCGTGGCAATACCGTCTCGTCATGCAGTTAGGCGACGATTTTGGTATCTTTGGATCTTGCCAAAGAAGTTTCGCATCTGACACGTGTGTTCGGTACACACTTTATTGTTAAATATATCCCTCTTTTCCATAACTACGCTTTTTACTAGCTTTTCAAAACAATTTTTGATAAAAAATTAAAAGTAGTCGAATATATTTTTAACAAATTTTTTAACTGCCTTTAGCCACTCGGTTTGTACGTTGTCGGAAATATTAAGATAATTCTAGATAAAATACCTGCATGACAAACTTTTAAAAATTTTATAAAACTGGCTATTTTACAAAATATTTTAGAAACAATGTATGGAATTTCTCTTGAGATATGCTTGCTTTAGAGTTTAGAAGAATAAATTTTATTTCATAAGATAATTTAAAGGAATTCTATTCCTTATCGACAAATTTGAAATAAAAATGGTTTATGTGAATAGAAAATCTAAATTAAATTCCATAATCTGCAAATGTACTTACGCCTAAAATGCTATTGTCATCTCAAATAAATTATACACATAAATAATTATTTCACATAAAACAAACTTAGGTACACAAACTAGCGTTCAGATATGAAAAAAAGTCCTATCTAGACTACGTAGCGAGATAACAGGCTTAGATATGTCACTTTACAGAACAAGCTTGTTACTTGCATCGCAAACAAAACCTGTATTTTGTTAACGAAAGATGTTTAGTCGGACTGCAGTCAAGATTCCCCTGAGAGCCTGTGACGTCATTACTACTGTGTATTGTGTATTTTAATGTAAAAAAGTTAGAAAACTTTTTCAAACTAATTGCCACGGAATCCTTTATAAATATGTAATGAAAGGATGTGCTTTGAAATGTTTTGACGTTTTATTTATCTTACAAAATGTGAATTCGTAATGTTTTTTAAACATTTGATGCTGTAATACGTACACCGTATTATTTTACATTTTTAGTTTTAAATCAAAGCATTGATGGTTAATTATCACTTGCATATCAATATTTTTAATTTTTAAAAGAAATAAGAAGCACAATATCACAACTTTCTTACCTTTCTCGTTAACAAAGCCTTATTGGTGTGCATACGCCCTTATGTCCACGTCGCCGTTGTCGTCATTCTATTTATTTATTATTATTACCCTGGCCAGTAGCCACTATAAAATAATCTTATTAGTTAGAAGATTAATTTGATAGCAGAAATGATAAAGGTACCTACCATAGTTTAATATTTTCTGATTATTTTGTGTTAATAGAATGACGTATTAGTTAATTCACTCGCTATTCGATAACTCTTGTCCGTTTCTATACAAATAATACAGGGTGGTCCGTTTATAGTGGTCCAAAAATTTTTTTCAGCTTGAGAGCATCATGAGTAATCATTTAAAACAAACTTTAGTTAAGCGAAAACTTATGGTTTAAAAATTATGATTTTTTTTATAAATAATCCGGAGTTTCTATATTTTTGTCACAAAACCACTCTGTTATGAAAACTACTGGACCGAATTGAATGAAATTTGGTATAGGTATAGCACAATAACCTACCTATCGCACTATAGGCTCATCTTGTGTAAATAATTAGACTGCATTTTTTTATTTTAACTTTTTCTGTAGTTTTTTGAATTTCTCGGCAAAATATTGATTTTTCGAAAAAATCCTGTGAAAAAAAAATGTACCACCAAGATTTTGCTGGTACTGCTAAAAACTACCTTAACATAGGGTTATTCTTTATACAAAAAATCATAGTTGTCCTTCGATTGTAACATCTTCAAAAACAGCATCATGTACATTAACACATGAAAATCGAAAAATTACGAAATTTACCATAATATAATTTTAATCATTTGGAACGGCCAATTTTTGATTAAAGAACCATTTATTGCCATAAAAGTCATTACATATCAGTATTCACATGGCTATAAAACTTAAAATGAATGAAATAAAATTTTAACCTGCCAGCCAAAATAACTTCACTTTATTCTAATGTCAATTTATTGAGTTTTTTTTTTGTTATTTAGTTTTTATGTTTATCTTAATAAAAGGTTTGGAGAATTAATAAAACAAAATAAATATTAATTAACATATTGTTTATTTTTTACAAAAGGTTTTCAAAATGCCGTCCGCCTTTCGCTAAACATAATCTGCATCTGCGTAAGAAATTTCTTCGCAGCCTATTAAATGGGTGCCGGCTTTCTTTAATGGCTGTTATATCCACTTGAATTTTTAGGTATGAACCTATGTATAATGAATTTATGGTTATTTATTATAGGCATAAATTCAAGTGGCTATAACACCCATAGCCAAAGCCGGCAGCTAAAGGCTGCGAAGAAATTTCTTACGCAGATGCAGTCTGCAGATTATGTTTAGTTAAGGCGGACGGCATTTCAAAAACCTTTTGTAAAAAATAAACAATATTATGTTAATTAGTATTTATGTTGTTTTATTAATTCTCCAAACCTTTTATTAAGATTTAATCATAAAAACTAAACAACAAAAAAAAAAACTCAATAAATTGACTTTAGAATAAAGTTAAGTTATTTTGGCTGGCAGGTTAAAATTTTATTTCATTCGTTTTAAGCTTTATAGCCATGTGAATACTGATTTGTAATGACTTTTATAGCAATAAATGGTTCTTTAATCAAAAATTGGCCGTTCCAAATGATTAAAATTAAATTATGGTAAATTTCGTAATTTTTCGATTTTCATGTGTTAATGTACATGATGTTGTTTTTGAAGATGTTACAATCGAAGGACAACTATGATTTTTTGTGTCAAGAATAACCCTATGTTAAGGTAGTTTTTAGCAGTACCAGCAAAACCTTGGTGGTACATTTTTTTTTCACAGGATTTTTTCGAAAAATCAATATTTTGCCGAGAAATTCAAAAAACTACAGAAAAAGTTAAAATAAAAAAATGCAGTCTAATTATTTACACAAGATGAGCCTATAGTGCGATAGGTAGGTTATTGCGCTATACCTATACCAAATTTCATTCAATTCGGTCCAGTAGTTTTCATAACAGAGTGGTTTTGTGACAAAAATATAGAAACTCCGGATTATTTATAAAAAAAATCATAATTTCTAAACCATAAGTTTTCGCTTAACTAAAGTTTGTTTTAAATGATTACTCATGATGCTTTCAAGCTGGAAAAAATTTTTGGACCACTATAAACGGGCCACCCTGTATAATTCCTTTGTACATTACTTATTAGTATAAAAAAAAACATAACTTTAATGTGATCACACCATGCAATAAATCAGTTCATTGACCTCTAAGGCAACTACAAAATTGCATGTATTCTGAATAGTTACACATTGTTAATAAATCAACGCTTTTCACAACGTAGACTGTACATAACATTCTATCAACAAAAAACTCAATCAATTCGATTAAACGAACATACTTTAGTTTCTTTTTCGAGCGCAAACGTTTCAGTCGATTTGAAAAGAAATCATGTGTACTATCTACAGTAGGTATTCTGTTTAAATGTGTTGGATGACAGACGAAATGCAATGAATCGAGAACTTTCCGAGTTAAAATAATGGCTGCTATATATATTTTATCTACTGCAGTGCTTTGTGCGTTTATAATATATCGCATTCGATCAGGCGACAGAGGACTGATGACTTCAAACTATTTGGTTTATATGATTTCTTTTAAATTTTGATTAAATAAATGTGTGAGATAAAGTATTATTCCTTTTTTTATTTTTATGTATTGGAAAATGTCAAGCGTTAAAGATCATGCGATAGGAATATTAAACTTAAAACTTGTATACTATCTACCTTTTAATTTTGGTTACAATAAAACTTAAATATTGAAATTAATCGTTGATAAAAACAAAATAGCAGGAAGTCATTAAACGGAAGATTAGACTTCGTTACTATGGTGACGAGCTTTGATCAAAGCGTTACTTAAACGTACGACTTTTCCTTTTAAATAATGTTATCCACCAAAATTTATAAATAAAGAATTTCTGTAAAGAGTATCAAGGTATTTTATTCATAAGCCTTATAGGATTGCAAACGATGTCATCGCTAAAACCATGCAAACAATGTTATCATGTGAAGAAAGAAGACGATTTGATGCATCGTATCCCAAACGCCTAGAGGCATCTCCGCTGTTCCATCCACTTCAACGACAGAACTACAGTACAAGCAAAATTAAACCTTACCCTATCGCAACAAGAGCTTACCAAAAGGTCAACCCTGCTTGGACGGTATAACATTTCAAACTAATGCAAATTCATGGGCTTAGAAGAATAGAGCGAACTCAATTCCTTTTTAAAAGGCAATTTCTTTGATAATATCAATCGCACAGCATAAGTGGGGCGGTTCGACCCTTTTTATGTCTGTTGATTTATATCACATTTCTATAAAAAATACATCAGTATCAATAGCTTCAGGGAAGCGTGAGACGGTAACAATTCTCGTAAATGTTTTAGCATTCCTTATTGACTTTTTTTGCTTGACTACCTTTATTAACCTTTTTCAATTTCATTCGAAACGTGAATTTATTAGCTCGGAAAGTTCTTGTATTGGAAAAAGTCAAGCTCCTTGGTTATATCATAAAATATTGTCGACATTGTGTTAGATTCATTTTTATTTAAAATATACCATCTTAATGTATTATGTTAATTGTATTTTTTTAAAAGCTTCACATTCTTTAAGATATGAATATCTTGTTTAATCTAAACACAAAATCATTTACTTTTGTATTTTACGAATCTTTAAAAAAATAATAGAAACTGAAACAATTCAAATGAAATTTAATTACTACACACGACTTGCAGCTTTAACAAAATCTAGAAAGTACAATTAGTTGTTCTTTTCATTTATTTCTGGGATATTCCGAATATTCTGGACTAGTTAAACTTTCATTGTCATTAATAATCAGAGCATAATTGAAATAAAAAATATTTTCGTTGGTAATAAACGTTTTTATTTTGACACGAAAGCGGCTAATTGTCCATTTGCGGCCAGTCGCGCGTGTTGCGCGAAAAACAGAGAATTTTTCACCGTCGCCATTTTTAATTCAATTCCACCCAACAAAGCCGCCGTTGCATTTTTCCCCACGCTACGTGTTTTGTCGGATAGTGCAAATGTCTAAAATAAAACAGGACAAAGGCATCTTAATTTCTAAGTCTTTAACGTCTTTATTTTGTTGTTGTTCTTTCTTGTTCCTCCGTTCTGCTGCGGCTTAGTACGGTGAATTATTTTTTGTTTTGTGCTTTCCGAAATGAATAAGCTTTTGTTTAACAGCGATTTATTCTTATATTTTATGTTCTGGTTCAAAATATGGGAATATAAATAATTGAATTACAAAAATAATATACTTAGATTAAAATAGAATTAGAGAAAATATATCTCTTACCCATTCAGTATTACTTTTAGTTGCAATTGCAAATGAAAACTTTTATATTAGGTTTATTCCAAAATACGTATTTTGCAGAACTGTATAAGAGCAATATCTAAGTAATTAACACATTAAAAAATACATTTTTCAACTTAATCTCTCTTCAAATGCGTAAGCATCTCGTTCCACCGTAAAAACATAAATATCAAATTCAGGAGAGGCAATTTGGAATATCAGAGAAAACAGGCCAAACGAAAAATATGCCAGCTTTATTGGCGAGGAATTTTAAGTAATGCTTTTAGTAAAATTAGACTCGCCGTATATCAAGTTTATTAGGCCATAGTTTCAATTTTATAATTTATTGGGACACCGATTTTATGGTCCTTTCATTTGGCAAACTTGTTTACTGAACGTAACGGGAATATTTAATGTCTTTGCTTCGCAATTCCGTAAGTTTTCAACTTTGTAATTACTGAAATTTTCGTAACGGAAAATTTATGTTGCGTTCCTTTTAAAAATGTTATTTATAACGAGATTCCGGGTTTATATTTGCTTAGAGGGATAAAATTAATCCCGTTTTACGTTCATGTTCTTTTTGCTTTATTTTTATTTGATTAATATCTTGAGCAATTGTACAAAATTATTGTATGCCTCAGATAAAATAATGATTTTTAATATGAAATGATAAAGAAAAATCACTCATACAATATCGGGGAATAGCAGTGTTTTCTAAATTTACACCAGCATCATTCAGTGCCCTTGAACTTTTTAATTGTTATTGTAAAGCTGCTTTCAGGTGAATCTACACTTTTTTAATTGAAATGGCAAATCATTCGGAGTTTTCGGAATTCATACATCCACTTTGGCCATTCCAGTCATAACTATAATATTACCTACACTTTAAGATTTTCCGTACTAAATATATAGCCAGGATATATTTAAAAAATTTAAAGTTACACCTATTTATCAAAAAGTTTGAATATTCCTAACAATTTTAGTCACTTCAATTCTACCCATAATTAAATCTTTTTATTAAAATTAACTAATTGAGAAAAAATAATAATTGTTTCACTTGTACAAAAACACGTACGTAACACACTTGTACGAAAACAAAGCAATTTAATTTTACAGATAGACACTAGATTAATTAACTGCACTGGACTTAGATTATTAACAAGCCCTATTCAGTTTATTAATACTATAGCAAGCTAGTGCGCACTAAAATCCTAAATTAGCAGAATTCTAAGTTGTCCAAGAACAATTCTAATTACATTCCTAGCGAGTAAGGCCCAATTGTGTGAATCCTAACTTTGGTATATCCTTAATTAATACCAAATGTTACATGAACTAAATAATGTTAAGATCTAGGAATTTAGTGTTTGGTTTACATATATAAGACCATATAATATTATTATGTACCTAATAGACTTGGTTGAATATAATGTTTTTGATTCTACATAGGTAATAATGTAGTGCTAATTATAGCTAGTATAAATAGCTGTGCTCCGCGGTTTCAGCCGCATTGCTCCGCTCCTGTTGGTTTTAGCGTGATGATATTTAGCTTATATAGCCTTTCTCGATAAATGGGCTATCCAACACCGAAATCATTTTTCAAATCGGAGTAGTAGTTCCTGTAATTAGCACGTTCAAACAAACAAACTCTTCAGCTTTATTATTATATAATATATTAGTGTTTCATAAGTGCGTTCTTTCCTAATATGATAGCTCTATCATATTGTTGTTTTCGTATCATAATACATTTGTAAAACGTGTATTTATATGAGACGATTCCCAGGTAAGAATCTTTAGGGTGAGAAGGTGAATTCGTTCAGAGTTCAAACTGTATCTACTATGTACGTGTTGACGTGTGAACTGATTAATGTAATTGTTTAAATTATATTATTTTTTTCGTTAAGGAATATTCCACAAGAACATCAGCTACTGAAGGTCATTTAGATGACCGTCGTCGTAGTTTGTAGTCCTCAAAATAAATGTATTTAACCGCTTTTAATCGAGAACGAACAATATAAATAATACACAGACGAACGGATACACACGTCACGTAACCTAGTCCATACATTATTGACATAATGAGTGAATCGGTAACTACTAGACTCGCTTGAGTGCATAAATTAATTTGCTTTAGCTCGTGAACCATAAATCCTGCCAGAGACATGTTCGCCTTTATTATGTAAGGAAGGTATTTACTTCATTAGTTATACTGTGGTTGACTGTAATTAAACGTCATTGTTTTAAAACTTAATAGAGTCCGCGCGTGGAGAGGTTTTGACTTTACGGGTTAATATCTAATTCTTCTTATATATAAAAATGAATCGCAAAATGTGTTGGTAAGCGCATAACTCGAGAACGGCTGAACCGATTTCGATAATTCTTTTTTTATTATATTCCTGGAAGTACGAGGATGGTTTTTATGTAGAGAAAACGTAAACATGTACCACGGGCGAAGCCGGGGCGGACCGCTAGTATCTAATATTGTTTAAGTGGTTGGGTGTTATTGAGTGTTGTTCGTTCGTTGAATAAAGTTGAAAATTTTCTATTTTGGTTACCTAAATATTGTCGTTTATGCGTTATAGCGTATTTGACAAAGGCGGGTAGATATCTAAAGCGAGGTACATAATTAAGTACCTTTGGATTTATCAGCGAACATATTATATGTATTGTATATGTAACTAGCGGTCCGTCCCGGCTTCGCCCGTGGTACATATTTATGTTTTCTCTACATAAGAACCATTCTGGTACTTCAAGGAATATAATAAAAAAAGAATTATCGAAATCGGTCCACCCGTTCTCGAGTTATGCGCTTACCAACACATTTTGCGATTCATTTTTATATTATAGAGATGTTGACGTAGGAAAAAACATTCTATTCGAAGCAATTGTTTTGTCTACTTAAGCAACAATATGCACAAAACTTTACATTATTTATTGTAGCCATTAAGTTTCCTACATATAAACGTATTTTGTTGTTTTGTAGGTACAAAATATTGAAACAAGGTGAAAAGTTATATAAATTGGCAGTTATAAAATCAAGAGCAGCCGGTGCAATTTTTTACAGAAGCAATGTAATGTGACGCCATTTTATTGATAAATTATTTGGTTGGCCCTCATTCAATTTGCTGCATAAATAGCCATAGTCAGATGCAGGTTATTTATCTCACTATGTAATCATGGTTTACGCTTTATGCTTTATTATTTAATGATAGTAATTGCGGGATGGCTTATATTATTTATTTTGTTGGTAATTTAAGTCTTATTCATCGTTGATTACAGTTTTTAGTCAGATTTAGAAGTGAAGTTTGGATTTATAAATGAGTGATTGGATTACAATTCTTTAGAGATGATAATATAGAGAAGATAGGCGGTGGAAAGGTTTAAGCGCTCCTCTTTACACTGCGTATGCGTCCAGAAAAACAGGTTTTATGTACTATTGTAGAACTTGAATATGAGTAATCATTTTTTTTTCTTAGTGTAATTAAAAAAAAATGTTGTGTGGTTTTATGAAACCACGGTAAAAGTGAAACTGTTCGAACGGTTCCGAACACTGCTTTAGGTAGCGCATGTCGCGTGTATCGCGGCTGCCGAGTAGGTATACCTACCTACTCGGCAGCCGCGATACACGCGACATGCGCTACACAGACCAAAAAGTTTGAGTTTCACTTTAAAAAAGTATCAAAAGCGAATATTAATTCATCTTTGTTTACCGTCACACTATTCATATATCAAATTATCAAAATAATTCTAATTTATTTAATTCTAATAAAGCTTAATAATAATTGCCCATGAACTCTATACTAGAAACTGTATCAAAAAGGTATACAACAGCTATAGCCTAGAAAATTGTTTAAAATTTTAAATATCATATTTTATCGTAAAACTGTATTTTATTTAATAACATTTTTCACGCCGGGCTGATCACATTAAAACACAAGCAGAGCGGAAATGGAACTCAATGAATCGAGAATTTACTTCTATCAACTTATCACGACTTCTATAAATAACCTTATTTCACCTTCTTGTTTGTTTTTGTGTAAATATTGAAGTGAAACTTCTTTATCGGGGTTGGAAAAAAATTTAGTGTAACATTTTTTCGTTACGCGTGACATTTTTCCGTTACGCGCCTTCTTTTTCTTATCCCTACCACGCGAGATTCTACGTATTTCTGTAAAGTTGCATATAGTAAATTATTTTTTGAAAAATAAGGTCATAAAAAAGTTTCACTTCTTACGTGTGTACGTACACGCACACATTTTTTTAATGTATTCATATCGTGTTTCTAGTATCTATATTAACGGTTCGGATGTATTGGAAATATGTTTTTTCAATGGAAATTGTACGTGATTATAATTCATGTCTGTAATAATATTATTTTTATTCGATAGTTTTATAGGCATTTTACATCTACCAGGGACTAGAAGAGATTATAATATTACTAGCTGTCCCGGAAAATGTTCTGTCGTACTCTTGTCGCTTAGGGAAAAATAGGTATTGGACGATTCACAGATCTACAAAATCGGCATACAAAAATTCATGACAATCGGTCCAGCCGATTCGGAGGAGTAATATATGGTTAATGGTTAATGTTAGATACCTTGTAACACGAGAATTCTATAAGTATAGAGAAGATGTGAGAGAAGATATAGGTACTAACCACCTTTTTGAAGTCAGATGAAAATAGCACTAATGGCTGCCGTACACGGGTAGAGTAAACGGTAGAGTGAACTAGCTTACTACTCTACCAGTTCTCAGTACTCTACCAGTTTTAGTAGAAATTTTAGTACTCTGCTCTACCAAATGCGTGACTTAATTAGGATAGTTAGTACTCTACCACTCTACTCTACCGTTTTCTCTACCCGTGTACAGCAGCCGTAAAATTCTTGATTTTTTATTAGAGCAATGGTTTCCAGGCTAATTTATATTTGCCTTTATTGCCACTTAGGTTGTATAAAATAATAAAATGAATATCTGACTGACAGCTGGCGAATTTCAAGCCGCGGGAACGCGAAAAGGCTCTGTTGAAAATGTTGAAATGCTAAGTATGAAATAAATAATTAAAAACTTTAGCAAAACGCGACCTATTTTAATGAAACATTTTCCTCTTTCGCAACTAAATGAAATGGATGCATTTAAAATTCACAAAGGCTTATAAATAGAATATATCGCGTATGATGCTTTCCGATTTATTTTGTGGTTTAATAGTATAAGTATTCTTATTGCCAATATTATCGCCCTTAATTTAAAGTTCCAA
This sequence comes from Colias eurytheme, assembly GCF_061535395.1. Lineage (NCBI taxonomy): Eukaryota > Metazoa > Arthropoda > Insecta > Lepidoptera > Pieridae > Colias > Colias eurytheme. The sequence continues at coordinate 8,349,533 of NC_142998.1, read as the reverse complement.
TACAAAGTCAATTTATTGTTTTTAAGGTACGTTTCGTGTTTAAAATGTACGTATTTTTTAATTATATACATATTACATAGTTAATAGTATTGTTATAACATATAACCCAAGAAATCTGCACTCCTTATGGCAAAATAAGTATTATTGTTAACGCAACCCTACTTCCACATAATAACATCGAAAAATCAAAACTACATCCTCATAATAATCCATAATAACCTTTACCCACCTTGTAATAAAGTTGAAAATACATCAGTAGTTATGTTTTAATTTCAAGAGTATTGCCTAATACAATTTGCCGCTCCAGCAGTGGCCGCAGTCCCTTAGTCTCGGGACAATTAGTTGGCGACATTTATTTTTGTGACACTGACTCGTCTCCCGTTTATTATTGCACATTGATTTACTTTGCCTTAATCTTAAATATATAATATTCTATCTAAAATATATAATTGTACATTCAAGAGAACAGATTTGTTTTTGTGTTCGTTAAAATTTAAACTACTCGATCGATTTGAAAGTGTTTCTACTAAGAGTAGCTTTCCATTTTTAGATAGATAATTTCATCTAAAGTAGTATATTCATATAATATACGAATTCATAACTATAAACCTTACAAAGATTACAGAAAAGAAAAAAAAATACTATTTTACGGTGGAAAAATTTCAGTATGTGCTCGATTCTGTTTAACTCAAAAATACTCAACTATTTAAAAATTCTCAAACTATTATATCTACATGCAACATGTTCACTGAGTAACATGAGTTATACCTTCTATCCCGGGTATATCCGGACGAAGCCAGGGCAAACCGCTAGTCTCAAGTAATTAAGCGGAAGCACGATTCATGAACATTTTATCAATGAAAATATTGAATTACGTTTATGGGTAGGATTTTCAAAGTTATAACTGTTCTCGATAAGGGCCAGCCATGGTTGGGAATTTAATCCCCTCTCCATGAGAAGCCTGTCTTGTTCATAGCAACATCCTACCCTTTTTTTTTTATAGTGGTGAAATCTTCCAAAGATACCCACGGCCCCCGGGGAAGGAGCCGTGGGTTATGTCGGATTCTTACCGACTAAAACCCCACTGTGTTCCGTCGAGCCGCTTTAATGATGGGGCCGCGGGTATTTGTTAGAATTCTTCCGCGACAGCAACATCCTACCCAAAATTTATTTATATATAATTTCATTTTCCTGTAGATAAACATCAAAGGAGACTTATTATGTACTAAGATAAATTGAATAAAGGCAGAATAAAAGAATATAATAATTAGATGATGAATAAATCGAGTGTGATTAAGTTTAGCTTTAAATAAGTTCTTCCAATATTACAAAGGCGGGTGTTTGTAAAAATGTATGGTTGTATGTTTGATAATCTTCCGACGAAAACCACTAAACGGATTTTGCTGATACTTGGTAGTGATGTAGTTTATGTACTAGAATAAATACAGAAGCTATAAATATAAATACTTATTTTCGCGGGTTCTAAACCGCGCAGCACAGCTAGTCCATACTAATATTATAAATGCTAAAGTAACTCTGTCTGTCTGTCTGTTACTCAATCACGCCTAAACTACTGAACCAATTTGCATGAAATTTGGTGTGGAGATATTTTGATACCTGAAAAAGGACATAGGCTACATCTGTGGGCTACCTTTTATTGCGAAATATGTACCACGGGCGAAGCCGGGGCGGACCACTAGTATGAAATAAATATAAAACGATAACACACCATAAGTTAAATCATAGCAAAGATAAATTGAAATCCTTTTATAATGAAGCTAATAGGTTTTAAATAAGGGACTAATTACCCACGTTTTCAACATCGAGTAATATTTCGTAAGCTCAGGCAATAGCGCCGTAAATTAAATCAAAACGCATTTATTTCTTCATGAAATATGAAAACTAGATTTTATTGCAATTATTTTTAATAATTTATTTACATTCGTGTCATTAGTTTCATAATTAACGCAATTAAATTCTCATTTACTATTGTGTGATATACAGTTAAGATTAGTTCATTTTTAATGTACTTATTTACGAGAAAAATTAGAGAAAATTTTAAACATTTTTTTGTGAAATGAAGCTTTTCAAAAATTTCACGTTATATCAATCTTAGGCCTGAAACAAATAGGTTCTGATGTTTTAATAATAATTTCTAAAAATAAAGGTGTAAGGTTAATAATTATAACGTCTCAAGTATATACTGGAATATTCTAAATATATTTTCATTTAACCTTACATTGTGACTGCTATAACCGTCGATTTTAATTGGAATAGTTGCATCCGTGACCTCAAGCAAGCTGTGGGTGAATTGCTAATAGGAGCTAGAAATAGATACATAACTAGGATTCAGTCTCAAAATAAAGTTAAATAGTATCTAATTCTAAAAGAAAAAGCTTTTACATTTCACTGTAGGTACTATTTAAAGAATTATTAGTTGGATTACAATAAAGGGGATAGTTTTTGTGAGTTTTTTTTACCATATAAAGTCCAAACGACATAATTGTTCATAAAAATTCACCAACAAAAATTACCAACACAATTTTTGAGATTATTAATCCTTATTTTGATAGTTGTTTTCATCCCGAGCGATACCGGGACGAAAGTCTAGTTTATTTATAATGAAACTCCTTTATAAGCGCTTTTGACTCGCTATATCTGAGCCATTTCTATAAATACGTACGTAACTACAAGATATCAGTTGAGAGAAATTGCGAATTATTCTCGTCTTATTCTTAGAACATAGCCGATAATCGTACATCATAATATATAAGAAGATCCTAGCGATCTACAAACGAATTCACAAACTTCCCCTTATTTTCTCAAAGGCTTTAGTTTTATTGTTTTTACTTGGACGGGGGCCAAATCGCTTTACTATTTCTTTGAAGATTGATGTCTTAATATAGTAAAAAACTGCGATGAGAAAATGTTAATGTATCTGTAATTGGTGAAAAAGTGTGGGACGAAAGTAGAGCAAACGTGTTTTTAAGATGTCTCTGCCCCAATTACTAAAAGGAATTATGTTACAAGTAACTTCCTACAGAGAAGTCTTACCTAATTTTGTAGGAAATGAGCACTTTGAAACTAGCTTCTTTTCAGTTATACAATTTATTGATACGGTAGCGGCTCAGCCTGGGACTTAATATTTAATATTTAGAGGGATAATGGGAAATAATATTTAGAGGTCATTTAAGAACCTTTCGTGTGAAACATGTTATCTTAATTAAACATAGCATATAAGTATTAGCCGCTTAAAATATATGTCTGTTTTAACTTTATATACTTTTAGGAAACGAGCCACCGTCAGCCATTTAAAGCGTCTTTTCTTTTCGAATGATTTTTGAAGATATCCTTTGAAAATAAACATTCGATTTAAGCAGCCGTGGAAATAAAACATTATCGACATTATTAAATACTAGCTGCGCTCCGCGGTTTCACCCGCGTGACTTCACTCCTGTTGGTCTTAGCGTGATGATAGATGCCAGCCTTCCACGATGAATGGGCTATTTAACACCTGAATTGGACCAGTAGCCCCTGAGATTAGCACGGTCAAACAAACAAACTTCAGCTTTATAAAATTAGTATAGATTTACTCGATACTACTTAACTTAAATATATAAGAACTTTCAATACTTTAAACTCTATATTTAACTTATTTCTTGCAATCAAGCTGCACCAAGCTAAACTAAGTAATGAATCACAAAACTTAACTCCTTAAAAGACATCTGCTTCGTGAGAGCAATACGTGAATGCACCAGCTTAGTGTTTTGGAACTAACTTCAACTTTAGATACATGTAAACTTTGATATCGAGGAAGTGAATTACATTTAAAAAGCACTTCAGTTAATCCGATATCTTTTATGGTATACTTGTTTTATAATTGTAATAGATATTAGAGAGCGGTATTTACGAAATGAATTAGATAGAATAGATTTAATTATCAATTTATATAACTTTAGTTTAGTAATAAAGTAACCTATATATGTACATAATATAAGTATGTACATAATATTTTATTTCAAGGTCTAAATGTAATTTTTAACATTAATACAGCAAGCAAAATTTTAAACACAAACATATAATTTTATTTTTTTATAAATCAACAATTCAACTTGATCCTAATACAAACCTACCCAATATATCAAATTAAATTCGTATGTAAATTCAGATTAAAATCACCGTAATTCACAAAATACGAACACACATAATGTTTTCCATCTAACAAAGACCATCATAACTTTCAAAATTTCCGCTCCACCTCCCTTCGACAAGGGCCAAAGCTTAACCCTACAGTTGATTCGTAAAGCCTATCGATTACACATCAATAAGGGTCTATCTAATCGGAGGGACACAGATTCGAGTCTATTAGTCAAGGATAGACTTAATTTCTAAGCCGTTGAACAAGAGTAGTAAGTCCAATGAAAGGTTATTAATGTTCTGAACGAAAGACTAGAGGATACTTTAATTAGTGTATTTTCGATAGTAATAATAATAAATAATTATGTTACTCTGGTGGATTTTATTTCAGAGATTTTTTATAGGTTTCTAACTTGGATTTTATGCTAACAATGTCCATGCGCGAACATTATGATTAATTTAAAATAAACATTAGATAAAAGAAGACACAAAATACAGAATGAAGAATGCATGTGCGATCTCTAATATACAAATGCGAAATCGATAAGTGTACATAATATAATGCATTAGACATCTAATACTCAAAAGTTCCAATTATATAATATAATATTGTTTAATAGCTTTATTAAATAACACATTTACAACTAACACAATAAAAATTTGCCGCCTAAACTTATTTAGTGCAGTTCGAGTGTAGATTCTCAGACACAGCTGTCGTCAGCAATTAGTGTAAACACTGACCTGAGAGGTACTCCACTACGTAGTGGAAATACTAGGTTTTGCCCGTGACCTCGACTATATTTAATTACTGCGAACGAGATTCTAGAACATTCTACTTTCTATCCAGGGCGTTGGTGACCTTCAATTAAAATTTATTTCAAAAAGAAGTAAATAGAAAGGACCAATTTTAAGATAACATTTTAACATATAAATGTATTAGGATAATTCACATTCTAAAAAATATTACCAAACATCTTTCCTTTGTACAGAGGAAAATAATGACAGGAATTCTCAGTTTTATAAATTTTATTCGAAATGGCATCTATTGTATAGAAAATAGAGCAAACGAAAGTATCGTTTTACAGATAACAAAGAATCTGAAGCTTTCCAGGAATTAGTGAATTTTAACACCGTAGTTTATAGTTAGTTCACTTGCGCTATTTGATATCTCTCGAAGTCTTCGAATGAACGTTTTAATACTCAATGTCTTGGAAAAATACGGTATGTTGTTGTAAAAAGTTAATAAGCAATTAAAATATGTAATTATTTAATACTAGTGGTCCGCCCCGGCTTCGCCCGTGGTACATATTTCGCAATAAAAGATAGCCTATGTTCTTTCTCAGGGTCTAAAGATTGTCTGTGCCAAATTTCATCAAAATCGTTTGAGAGGTTTAAGCGGGAAAGCGTAACAGATAGACAGACAGACAGAGTTACTTTCGCATTTTTAATATTAGTAGGGATTAACTTTCTCAGTAATAATAATTATTTAAACGTGGAATATATTGAAGTTTTATCGGTTTTCTCATTAATTGTTGTAAAAATAAGTTTCAGATCACTTTTTTACTGTTAATTACAAGTTTCAGTACCTACCTACAAACTATTTATTTATTTAACATTTTATTGTGCAAGAAACAAAATATACATAAAGGTTGCAAAAATCAGTTTAAAGTTTGTGCTTTACAAAGGGCGGCCTTATCACTATGCAGTGATCTCTACCAGGCAACCACGGGGAGAAAGGCAAAGAAGCGCAATAATATGTTGCAAAACAAAATATTTTTTTTAATAGAGTAGAAATAATAAAAGAATACAATAAAATATATTACACTATATAATATATTTACAGTTACAGTAATCAACTATACAAGCTGCCAAAACGGTAATCTTCAAACTATAATAAGTCTCAGTTCAAAAACCCTCAGATCTCAAGAAAGTTTACAAAACAATGACTCAAGTATTAAAATTATCACAAAACATGTTGGAAATGTTAAGAAAAACCCAGTTAATAAACGCAGCTCCATTGTTATATAACAATTAAGTTTGAAGTACCGCTGTAGTTCTGTACCTAACGTTAACAGAATAGTCCCCTTTCACTGAAGTACTAAGCTTGCGGCTGTCATATGACATGTTCTTTTTAAGAGAAAGCTCTTATATAATTTTCTTTCATCTTATCTTGCTTCTTAGATAATACCTTTGAAACCGGCCGAGAAATATTTTATCATTTTATGTGTTTTCGTGACGTTTCAATTATTTTGAGTGAATCAGATTGCTTGTTGAATTCAGTGATTTGTTGGTATGTTCACCATATTGGGTCCCTGATTAGGTTTTAATTAAAATAAATTTAATTGTCATAAGTACAATAAAATAATAATTATTAAAGACAAAAAATAATGTATATATCCTTTTTGTAAAAAAGCTAGGTATTACAAATTTTATCTGTGAATTTTATTGAACTGAAACGAATAAAAAATCTTTTAGTCTTACTACGAAAAAGTTTTTACTGAGGTTCAAATTTCAACGAAATCTTTTTTCGTGTAAGTATGTTCCGCGATTACTCAAAGGCGTCTGGAACGAGTTGATAAAAATCTTTAGTTTGAAAGAATATTATAATAGAACCTGGAGAAAGTAAAACCTATAAAATTTTATCGATATCAACTAGAAGTGATTTGGATATTTTTTGACATAGGTACGCTTACTTCCACTCAAAACAGAGCTTTCAAGATACCCACGTTACTTTTAATATAAAAGAGGAAATGAATATTTACCTTTCCATAAATATTTTCATAAATAAATAAATATTTTAACATGTAATGTCCCCTATTGAACCCGTTATAAACAAATAACAGCCTGATTCATTATCCAATACTCCAATAAGGTCGTATCCGTAATTCAATCAAAATATTATGTTTACATCACATGAAATGACATGCGCGGCGTACAAAGAGCTAATTAATTATTTCAATACATATATGAAATCGGTAATACGACTCGATTATAAGTTACCGGCCAATTGTAGAAACAATTCAATATAATTATTGAGCTGCGAGTTCATATTTACTGGATGCTCATTATAAGCTTGGGTAGAATGTTTAATCTTTTTAATAATAGTATCGGAAACATTCCATTAATTTTCATAGCATTGCCCATTCGCTATGGTAATTTCACACCTGTGTTTATGTAAATTGCTTTATTATAGGAATCTATGTATTGTATAAAAATAATCAAATTTCCCTTTGTCTGCGATCACAGACTAATAATAATATACTACGTATCTGCGATTGAACTGTTTTATCTTTTTTATTATGTCTTGCATATTACGTTATTGTTAGAAGGTGGAAAGAAAAACAGTAGTAGGGTTGTGCGGACAGTAGCTTAAGTATAAACTTTTCTGAGATAACAAGACCACGTCTTTCGGGTCAGCTACGGGTTGGCTCCAAAAAATTCCAATTCTAATATAATCTATACTAATATTGTAAAGATGAAGATTTTGTTTGTTTGTTTGTACTCGCTAATCTCAGGAACTACTGGTCTGATTTGAAAAATTCTTTCTGTGTTAGATGGCCCATTCATCGAGAAAGGCTATAGGCTATAATGTTTAGGTACACATATTTTATTTATTGATTACGGGCTTCATGCCCCATTGAGAATTGTAATACCTAGCTAATGATTTTATCGGACGTTTTTTATAATCCTGAGTGAGAGGGTTTTTTTCTACTGTAGTACCTATTTAATAACACATACCTAAAACAATAAGAAATGGGTTTATAGTTAGCCTATTTAGGGCCGATTATTCGTTCTTTGGTTAAAAGTTAAACTTCCAATAAAGTATTACACAATAATACCTATTAAAATGTCACCTATAAACTATCAAAACATATATTTGAAATGTTGGTATGGTATTCGACGAATCAAATTTTAATCAAGGATTAAAAAATCGGCCGTTAATGAGATATTTTATTCAAAATAAAAGCTCATTTTAAATAAGACGCTTGGATAAGTTAGTATAACATGACCCAAAGAGTGCATTTTACCAAAATAAACACGAAAATGTCCAACCTATTCCAGTACAAACAGGCACATTAAATAACCTTATCCCATAGAATACTTCAACCTAAGCAATACCAGAATAAACAATTCCAAGAACAAATGCAACGTCGTGTTTGTTTAGGCGACTAGCATTTGTTCAATTCTTAATAAACATACAAGATACAGGTAGGCTACGTAAATACAGGGAATAGGGAATTGTTAGCCGCTAAGCCTGGCTAGAATAAACAGGTAAATCGACACTTGGTAAGTTTTTCAAGGGACAAATATGGACATCAGCAAATGTTTATGTATTTGTGCAGCATCGTTTGCTAATCTTAAGATACATTTCGTAATGTTGTTGGCTGTGTTTTTTGCAATAAATTTATTTTCTTTCTTTCTTTTCTTTCAAAGACATTATAAGGCAGGGGATTCATTTATTTATTACACTTGATTGTACAAACATTAATGGGCAAAGCAAAACAAGAACAATATTACAAAATGGCATCATTTGCACAAAAGGTGGCCTTATTGCTGAACAGCAATCTCTACCAGGCAATATCGTAGGAAAGGAAATGTATGAAGGTCGTGGGGTAGAGCAAAATAAATGATCGTTATCTATCAAATTTATAAATTGAATAGATAACGAGGAATATTAATAATTAATAAACATAACATACAAGATACAGGTAGGCTACGTAAATACAGAAAATGGGGAATTGTTAGCCGCTAAGCCAAGCTAGAATAAACAGGAAAAGTCGACACTTGGTGTATACGCTTGTAATGGTTTTTCAAGGGACAAATAGTCACCAGCCAAGACGTTCTAAATGAGAGGAGTTTAGTTTAACGATGATGATGACGAGATTTTAGGTACTGTTTAAGAATCCTCTTGAGATTGTGTAAATAAAAATGAAATGAAATCCTTTATTGTTATAGAAATAAAAACATAAAGCAGTATACAATACATTTAAAATTAGCAAAGGGTGGCCTTAAAGATGGCTACCTAGCGAGCCATCTTTACCAGGCAACCTTTAACTAGGATTAACACAAAATATTCCACAAATATACATAGAAATACGAATATGACTATTATTTTCTCTATATTATTTTCATTATGTAGAGAACATTGAGGAACATTGGAGTGAAGTCTTCGCAAAATTCGTTTGAGATGACTGGCAACTGCGTCTCAATTTATACCTACCTATAGCTAATTACACACATTAACATTTATTTTGCAATCAGTATTGTTTTTCGATACATTATATTTTGCATTCTACTATAAGTTACATATAATTTACCTGAATTAAAATATGAAAACAAATACAATATTTTAATAGGTACTTAACGTTCATCCCCAAAATGTGTAGGATGCTTTAATAAAATAACTTCCAAAATACAACCTTTTCAAAGCAACGTAATCAACCATAGCCCACGCTGCATTAACCCTAGAACCGTACCCATATTAAAATTTCATTAACGGTACCCAGGGGTACAAGTGTACCCCTATGAAAAAAACAAGATTACAAAAAGATTATTAACTTTTATTAAATGTTGACTTATTAAGGTTATCTTAACATTCATTTAGGTCCTAATAATTTAATTTATCATGGCATTTTTATATTTTTTCTACAATTTACACACACTTTACGTTGGTGATCAAAATGTATTAAAAGTTTTCACTTCCTGCACTGTGTGCGGGACTGACGGAATTTTAACGTGGATATTCACAGTTACATCTCAGATTTTGAAACAGCAGTGGTCCCTGCAGTTATTGGTAATTGTTGTCCTAAAATATCTCCATTACTTATTTGTAGAGACATTGGCAAAGTTATGTACTGAAATCGTTCTTCTAGGTGAAGTTTTTTATAATAAAAAATTAAAATTTTTTCGTCAGGTTCATATTTTGATGCCTCACCAAGTACCAGCTCTTCTTGTTATTCCACCTCCCACAAAAATCAAAATTCATCCATCATTTGCCATCAAAAAAAGAAAATGAATAACTCAGGTATTCAAATCATGCAGCAAATCATAAATTTGTCGAAAATACTAATTCCTACACTATTTAACAATAACAGTATGTATATAACATGAATGTAAAGTAAACTTATAATTGTACATTAAATTTATAAATAAAAAATATAAAATAAAACGACCAAAAGGCGAAAAAATAAAATAAATGAACCTTAAAATACTTACGTTCGTAGTACCCAGGGGTACTGGAGTACCCCGACAGGTTCGTACGACGTGTTCTCAATAGCTTGACCACTGATCGAATACGGTATCTACGTGTCTCCTCATCCCCGACAAATACACGAACGCGCAAAAGAAACTGTTGTTTAGAAAAAAAGATATAGAAGATTTTCTGAATTTTTTTTCATTTGTACCCCAGGGTACGGTTCTAGGGTTAAATAGGGCTTCCAAAACATAATAATATAATCCTTAATAATTTTACATCTGAATGAAAGTAATACTGTTTCTGAATTACCGTTATACTGCGCGGCTTAAATATTTATGAATTGTATACCTATCAAATTGTACTTGAAAATTAATAAAATTCAATCTTACCAATTCTTTATGTAAAATTTTTTTGAGAGTTATATCAAAGAAATATAAGATACTCAATTATTGTATGTATAAATAAGTTAAGAATAAGTTCATATACGCTGTGTTATTTTAATTTGTTATTAACAATGAGTAGGTATACATCCACATAACCCATATATTTTCAAAACAAATATTTTACAAAGCAAACAAAACTATGAAATATTATAATATTCTATTGTACGCCATATTGAACCTTAAAGCATAATATATTCTCGTCAAAAAGCCGGACTATTTTTCAGAACAAAATTGCACTTAAAATTTTATTTTCATACGCAGCTGAAACCCGCAAAATAAAATCGTGCAATATTCGCCCTTAATGTTATTGAAATATTATGTAAAGTCCTTTAACACGGCCAACTATTCCAGAAAACGACGGTGTATGGTCAAAATAATGGGAACGCAGAGTCCACAATAATCATTTGAATAGGAATTGTACCGATTTCAGCGTACTTACGTAAACATACATTTTTGCGGCACACCTCGGAATTTTCTGTTCATGTAGGGTGACAATTCCATTTGAACATTGAGATAATATCAAATGATTTTCTTTATTTAATCCTAAAGATTTAATGCCGAATAAAGTTACAGTATTTTTTTGTAAATTCGCAAAATCTTCAATTTGAACTGAATATTGTCAATTATTTATTTATAATGGTTCTGTCTAGACTGCAAATAAATTTAATTGTATTTTCTTTGAAGTACTTCTATTGACTCTTAGTTACATTAACATTTTATAGTTCTGCTTGTAGACATAATAGAATTCAATTCTTTCAATTCGGTTAGGATAATGGATTTAGACGTAATAACATTGATTGAAACGTTATATTATTAACGTTCATATGTTTGAAATAGTGAGATCATATTATTATTATGTCCCTGTAGGCTGTACCCCTTTCCTTTATGTGCCTAATAAGTTTCAGAGCTGGTTTACATAAATAAAGTCTGAGCACTTATTAACAAAAACATATTTACTGAAAGCCTCTTGTTCTAATTAATTTAATAGACTAAAATGCTACGTTATATTATGAACATTTCAGTAATTAATAGATTCGTATCTTTTCAGTAGCAGTGAACAAATGCCGTTCACATCTAGTTTGATTCAATTTTCCTTATTAAATAGTGTTCTTATATACGCTTAGACTTTTTTATTATATATACCTAATATCTCCCCTGGTCAAAACAATTTTAATCCTCACTGACATACTGCAAAGACTTCAATGCTGACACTTCCCTCAGGTCATTTTGAAATGATAGCTATCATACCTAGGTATTCGGAAATCCCCACGAAATCCCCTAAGCGCGAGTCACTCATGATTGATGTAATGAGACGATATCGATACAAGTAGGTATATAACACAGCCTTACTAAGATGTGCAAAGATGTTGTGTAACTCTAAAACCGGCTACTCACATACCTGCAGCAGGGGCAATGTTGGAATTGCAACTTAAATTGGCAAGCAGGGGCAATTTAGAGAACAGCTCAAATTGTTCCTACCGCCGTGCAACCGAGATAGTTCCAAAATTGCCCCTGTGGCAGGTACCTACGTGAGTAGGCGGCTTAAGGTCACAGGGCTATAAGCGCTACCTACGGAACAACATCATACCCACAACGGTGATCAGCGCTTGCAAAGACCACTCCATACAAAACCGAGATAAAATTTACTCGTGAAGTAGCGACACCCTCAGAAAGATTTATGAATGGCGTTTACCATCAGGTGTTGTGAACGCTCTTTTACAGACATAAAAAATATTAACCTCCCAAATATTTCGTTTGAATTTTGTGTTTTGTCGTAAACAAAGTTTATATATGAATAGCGAGGCTAGCAGGTGCAAGTGATGAAACATGAATAGTGACGCACATAAAATGATATTTTCTTTTATTATTAAATCGTTTGCTTTCTTATGAACAGCCTTATTCACGTTTATTGTCCAGTGACATCCGAAAGAAAGAAAAAAGTCTGATATCAAATTCTGCGGCTCATCTTTACATTTTTTGTAATGTAGTTTTTTATAAGTCGAGTACTTATAAATACTTTGAACACGTTATTTGACTGTATTTACTGCATAATTAATTTGTTTTGTAGGTATTTAAATTGATGAAGCTGCTGTTTTTTAAGATTTTAATTTAAGTAGTTGGTGATCACGAAAAACAAGATTTGTATTGGAAATTGATCAAACTGTATTTACATTTTGCGGATAAGTCTAAATAATACTCATCAATTGTATACAAAATTCCTTGGCAAGGCTCTGGATTGGGAAATTTTTCACAATTGTACGTATATCGTAAACTAGCCTCAAATTATGTTCGTGCACTGAACTTGTTAGTGATGTACGAAGAAAATGTAACTGTTTCTTTATTTATTTTACCACAGCACCTATAAACGATAGAAAGTGTTTAAAATATTTTAATCAGTTGCTCTATGGTTTACCATTCGCAACATAAGTTTTCCATCGGAACAATTAGCTGTATTTTATTAAAATTTTAAACTTTTTATTTAAATGTAAAAGTTAGTAATATTAGATATTATGTGTGTACTGTTTTCATGCTACAACGCTCCTGTACATATTTATGAATCGTACACTTCTCAGGCAATCGCCATAATGTACATGGTGAAAATTAACATTTTTTATGGTCTTTATATTATAAAATAAGTGATGAATGTTAGTTTTACCTACAATAGGTAATAAATACATGCTACTTCGTAACAAATGTGTCCCATGTCACTAATAGTATTTCTAATAAATCTAAAACACAATTAACAAAATAGTCACCTAATAAACAGTAGACCAAAATAACATATCTACGTTTTATGCTTTCCGTAATTCTCTTGATTCCTGCGAAGGCAGTATTCATGAGGAGCAGGTAGCAGCAGTTTTAAACTAAGTAGTTCCTAGGCTGGCTCTTCTCCAAAATTGTAATAAACTGTGTTTCCACTTTACGGTTTGCGAATTGGGCTTTTGATGTTGAGGTATATAATTATGTTTGTAAGCAAATTCAAGTGTTGAAGTAGTTATTACCTTCAACTAAATCAGGTAGAGATATATTGTCAATAGATAATAATATGACAAAATATGTTGACGCTTCATTCTAATAAGAAGAAATATAATTAACCCTAGAAGCCTAATCTATATGGAACGTACACAAAGCCTTAATATACGTCTCAGAGGCGTACACATATAAAAGCCATTATTTTAGGTGTAGAATCGCACCAAGCCGAAATAGCGGGTGGCTTCTACTACATTAGGGAAAATTACGTTAACACAAAATCGATGTTCGGAATATAGTGAGCAGCAAAAACAATGCACCACGTACCTTGGAGATGCTGCAGCACTCGATGAATTTGCGCCCAATCATCCGATGCGTTTCACGTGTTTCAATGGCCGCCGCGCGCGCACACAGCAGAGGAGCGGCTCGATCGAATGCGGAAGTACAAGTGTCGACCACAGATTAGGTCTCGACTGTCGTGGTGCATGACAGTTGCAAAATAATTTGACAACCTTTGTTTGCATACTCTGTGCCAAACATCGATAATAGACACCACGATCAATTACACGGTAACGAAACATCCCGCCCACCAAAATGCCTATGGTATTTTCTGGTCAGACGATAAATAGAACATAATGGGAACGAGAACGATAAAATGATCCGTATAATTATTGATGATACTTATTGATTACGATAAAAACTAGTTACCTAACTAATTGATTCTGTATAACACGATAGATGTTACACAGACACGATATCTTATTGCTAACGATAACTTAATGTCTAGATACCTTACGATACTAAAGAAAGATAAACGATTTAAGCTAGTCCTCGATTGGTAGAGGGCATAACTTAACCAACGGTCTTTGAATTATATGATTTTTCGCTGTTTTAACTACTGCAATCCGAGCTACACCATCAGAACCGGGTAAAAGATCCACTACTCTGGCAAGAGACCATTGTAGTGGCGCACGATTTTCATCCTTAATTATCACCATTGAGCCTATCTGAAGCGGTTTAGAATCCTTAGTCCATTTGGCGCGTTGTGTTAGTGAGTTAAGATACTCGTGTTTCCATTTGGACCAAAAACTCTGGTGAAATGATTGTAACAACTGCCACCGATGAAGCCGACTTATATTAACATTTGATAGATCTTCTTCAGGGACAGCTGTCAAAGGCTCTAAGGTAAGGAAATGGCCTGGATGCAAGTAGTTACGATGAATGTTGTCGATAATTAGAACGTTAATGGATGATCAGACGGTAGAAAGGCTGGATGCCTTTGTTCGTATTCTAAACCTGCGCGTGAAATTCTACCGCCCACCCTGAGAATACCTAATCGATCGATAAATGGATTGAGTTTTCGAAAAGGTTTCGATAAAAGTTTGTTTGATTTAAGATTAGCAATTTCGTTTGAAAAGACCTGACTCTGTACATGTTTAACGATTTTTAATAATGCGTTATGTCTTTCAACGTTATTAATGAAATTATTACGATTAGCTTGAGCTGGGGTTCTAGAGTTATTGATAAAACGATATACAAATGCCAAAATGTTAACGATTGTTTGAAATGATGAATAACGATTAAGTAAAGAGTCAATTATTGTTGGTTCGATTGGAGCTCTCTCTTCAGCGGAAAGAGCTACCTTACGTTGCTCCTTCTCCATAACGACCTTCTCCTCATTTGATGTGACAACAGCTGTATCCGTAGGCCAAGTATCACTACCTTGGGTTAACCAGCACGGTCCCGCCCACCATAAGGCATTGTGCACAAGCTCACTCGGAAATAAACCTCGTGAACACAAATCAGCAGGATTATCACCTGAGGATACATGATGCCACCAGTCTGTAGGGGTGATATCCTGTATGTGACTGACACGATTCGCGACAAATGTTGTCCAACGCGAAGAATGAGAACGCAGCCAAGACAAAACGATGGTTGAGTCAGACCACAAATATACAGAATCAATATGAATACGAGAAAGATACGTATCTTTTACAAATTTGTAAAGATCTGATAGAAGAACTGCAGCACAGAGCTCGAGTCGTGGTAGCGATGTATGTTTAAGAGGTGCAACTCGAGCCTTAGAGCAAACGAAGAAAACATGAATATTACCAACAGCATCTGTAACACGTAAATAGATGACAGCTCCGTATGCAAGGGTAGAACTGTCACAAAACCCATGTAGCTCATACGATACAGCATCCGTGCAGGTAAGTTGCCGAGGAATTAGAAGTTCACTCAAAAGATTAAGTTGAGTGCGATGTTTGTTCCATGTATTGATGATCTCGTTAGGCGGCGTTTGGTCCCATCCAACGCCGAGAATCCATAACTTCTGAATTAAACATTTTGATTGAATTGTGATGGGAGATAAAAAACCTAACGGATCGAAAACCCTAGCGAGTTCACTAAGAATTGAACGCTTAGTACACGGCCGATAAGTAGATTCAATTTCGAAAACGAACGTATCTGAGGATGGATTCCATTTAAGACCTAATACCTTAAGAATTTGATTATCAGAATTGTCTAACGATACGGATCCAGTCAAACAACTATCACTGGGTAGATCAGACAATAACTGTGGTTTATTACTAGCCCACTTCCTAAGTTCAAACTGTCCACACTTAAAAAGTTTAATAATCTGCGACTTTGCTTCCTGAGCGACCTCTAACGATGAAAATCCGGTTGTGACGTCATCACAATAAACATCAGACAGTAGTACTCGTTTTGCGAGTGGATAAGAATCTCCCTCATCTTCAGCAAGCTGTCGAAGAGTACGGCAAGCGAGAAACGGAGACGAAGCTAATCCATATGTGACTGTATTTAAACGATATTCTAAGAGGGGCTCATCAGGAGAACTCCTCCAGAAAATGCGTTGGTAATCACGATGTTCTTGCGCTACTACAATCTGTCTAAACATTTGACGAGCATCAGCCATGAAGACAACGTTGTGTTCCCTAAAGCGTAAAAGTAGATTTAAAATATTCGGTTGTAGCTTTGGGCCGATAAGTTGTGTGTCATTCAGTGACTTAGAATGTATATCCTTCGCAGAAGCGTCGAATACAACGCGGAGGCGTGTGGTCGCAGAGTCAGGGCGTAGAACGCAATGATGAGGTATGTAGTATTTTCCTGCGCCAACTTGTGCTACAGGAACCACTGTCATGTGACCACTTTCGATGTAATCAGACATAAAGTCGACATATTGCGATTTTAACAAAGCGTCACGTGACAACCTACGTTCGATAGCATAGAACCTACGCAAAGCAACTTCGCGAGAGCCCTCAAATGTAGGTTCTGAATTATTCTCAAATGGAATACGAACAATATAACGCCCAGATTCATCACGTGTGTGTTCTTCAACGAATTTACGTTCGCATAATAACTCATCTGGAGTTAGCATTGAAGTTTGCGGTACCGAATCTAATTCCCAAAAACGATGAACTAATGAATTTAAATCATTATCGATTACAGGCAACGTCTGCAACAGACTACTACATGAAATATTAGTTTTACCTAGAAGTAGCCAACCAAAGATTGAATTAAACGCGGTAGGTTGGTTGACACCTCCCTTGATATGTTGATTAAGAACAGAGTCAGCGAATACATCAGCAGCAAGCAAAATGTCAATGGGACCAGGTATATCGAAACCAGGGTCCGCTAACGGCAACGATTTAATATGGGACCAACTTGATGAATTAAGTTGAGCGATAGGTTGATCGCCACATATTTTAGATATGACGTGCATATCCAAGTTAAATAGAATTCGACCGTTAGTGCCGATAGAACAAGTGACGTCACCAATAATAGGTGCATCCGCTTCCCCTATGCCACTAATTGCCGCGGTTGTTGAAGACGGCGTTAAATTTAAAAATTTTACTGCTGATTCTGTTATGAAATTGCTCTGACTGCCCGTATCAAACAGGGCACGAAACGATTGCATATTACCTGAAGCATCCTTAACCTGAACGATAGCTGTGGCTAACAGCACTGTATGATTCGTATGTGACCTTGACACCAGCGACGACCCGATTTGATTTGATTCGATCTTAGTGTTATGATCGCGATGGAGTAAGGTGTGATGTTTACGCTTACACATACGACACGAAAAAATAGATTTGCAATTTTTTAATTGATGTGATGGCTTCAGGCAATTAAAGCACCAATTGTTTTGAGTGGCAATAGCCATACGATCGTCAATCGATTTACTAATAAAATCTTGACAAGAAAAAATAGAATGCGACTTATGGCAATACGCGCAGCTACTTGAATAAACTTTAGACTTATCGTTCGAATTACATCTATTGTTCATAGCAACAAGTGCATTTGAATTGAAACGTTTCGTTGATTGATTTTGAGTAGTCGAAGGCTTTAAAGATTTGTTCACACCAGAAAAATGTGTATCTCGTAATAAGGCTTCGCATTTAGAACGCAAAAAACCCTTCAATTGATCATAAGACGGCAACTCCACGTTAGAATATTTCTCCTCAAAATCGCGGCGTAAGTTCTTGTCTAATTTTGATAAAATATGGTAAACTAAAACAAAATCCCAACGATCTATCGGTAACTCAATAGATTTTAAAATATTTAAATTTTCATCGAATAAGTCGAGTGACTTTTGAAACTCAGTTGCGTTGTTATGCATGAAGTTAGTGTTTAAAATATCTTGCCAACAAGTAAAGGCTAATGTTCGTTTACATCTATAGCGATTAATAAGAGCTTCATACGCGTCGCGATAATATTCATGAGTCATAGGGAACGCCTTAACCACCGATAACGCATCCCCGCTAAGAGAAGAAATTAAATAATGAAACCTTTCCGTGTCCGAAATTGACGTTGAGTTATGAATTAAAGAATTAAACGTATCATAAAACACAGGCCACTGCTTGATATTGCCCGAAAAATGTGGCAATGTAATTTTAGGTAAACGGATATTCGATGAATTGATGTTCGAGTTAATCGAATTATTTGTATCATGTTTAGTTAAACTAATATAAATAGACTGTATCTGAAAATATAATTCATCGAATTGTTCCTCAATTTCAGTTTCATTATCCGCGTCGTCCGACAGATCGAGTATATTAAAATGAGCATTTTCGAAATTTGAAACGATTTGTTTAATTTCCTGATGATACGATAAAAATAGGTCGTATTGTGAACGATCACTCAAAGCTGCATTACCTATTTCTAACGCCTTCGATAATCTTTTAAGCGCTATAGTACGTTTTCTACGCAATGTCGATAAGTCCTTAGTCGTATAATATTCATCCACCGATTTAGATTTTAATTTTTTCAAAGAACCTAACTTCCGAGTTGAATGTTTAGTTAATAAAGACATCTTGTTAAATTTAAATTTATATATCGATTAAACAAAATGTAAAAACGTTTAAACACAAACAATAAAATAACAAAGTTAATCTTCGATGTAATTTTTCAAACAATGAAATAAAATGAATCAATGAAATTATTATTTCACCTTTACGCATATGAAGTTAAGGATGAAGATCGCATGAAACGGTAATGTGAATGAATACAGATTATAACTTTCAATAACAAGTTAAAGTGATGATGCGCTGCGCGAGCCGCTAGAATGTTTTTCGATTTACCCCCGAGTATAATTAATATAAAATGAAATTATTTTATATTACGATTTAACCTAATATTACGTTTTAATATTAGTTATGTAGTTAGGATAAACTGTAACGTGAATGAATTATGTTTTGGAATGTGAAATTACTATAGGCCTGTGTAAAATTAAGCACCGATGAAATATGTGATTGCTTAACTAGTTCCTACAATAATTAAACACTTTTGACTTGTACTTCTGAATATGTATTAAGTTTTAGAATATGAAATTGTTTCAAGCCGTATGAATTTAAGCACCGATAAAATAAGTGTTTGCTTAAATAGATCTTATAACAACTTCCTACTTTGTTAAACAAAGAACCTAATACGAACGGAATTGAATTTGATTTTAGATTATGAATTACGTGTGACCAGTAATACCATAAGCTTTTGAATATGATAATTGATACGCAAATTCCCGGGTTTCGGCACCAGAAATAATGTAGAATCGCACCAAGCCGAAATAGCGGGTGGCTTCTACTACATTAGGGAAAATTACGTTAACACAAAATCGATGTTCGGAATATAGTGAGCAGCAAAAACAATGCACCACGTACCTTGGAGATGCTGCAGCACTCGATGAATTTGCGCCCAATCATCCGATGCGTTTCACGTGTTTCAATGGCCGCCGCGCGCGCACACAGCAGAGGAGCGGCTCGATCGAATGCGGAAGTACAAGTGTCGACCACAGATTAGGTCTCGACTGTCGTGGTGCATGACAGTTGCAAAATAATTTGACAACCTTTGTTTGCATACTCTGTGCCAAACATCGATAATAGACACCACGATCAATTACACGGTAACGAAACATTAGGTATATTATTTAATTATTATTGTTTTAATAAAGCGGAAATTTGAATTTGGGAAATAAACTAAAAATAAAACTACACTATTATCAATTATAACTATAATCAAAGTTGTTTATTACAACATAAAAAACAATATGCATAAATTGGAACAAAAAAATTTACTTCTTCAAAATCAACTTAAAACATATATTATATTTATAAAGTATCAATTTTTTTTACGCTAATTATATATTTTTAGATAAAACATTACAACTTACCGGTCTATAAAGGATTAGTTTAACTTTAGGACCACACTACACATAAATCAACCTTGTGCTCGCCACACACAGATTTTTTTACATTTATTACACACAAATTTTGAAATTCATGGTTGGATTAGTTTCTGCAGAAGGCCCAGATTATTGTTATGACGCAACGAACTCAGACACCTCATTATTTTAGCCCTTGCTTTGAACGTCGTCGATAATATGGTCATCCTCAACTTCGGAACCTGAATCCTCGTGAGGACTGCCTTCTCCATTCAAAATTGCGATAATGTCGTCTTTATTTAATAGATTGGACCGTAATATATTTATAACTGAAACAATTCCGAAAAAAGATATAAAATACACGAAAAACAATCAAAAGTAAAATCACTTAATCTTAGTTAAAAGTTACACAAAGCCTAAACATACGTCTCGCAGGCATGCAACACTTCGATAAATCAAAAATGGCGGAACTTACCATAACGATACAGGCACCGTCTTCTAGCTCCCGTCGGCCACTGGGATAACTAAAAAGTACGACGCGCTAGCTTCAACCGTTAGAAAGAGACATCCGATATTCGAATTTTTGTACGCCTCGCAGGCGTAGATTAGGCTTCTAGGGTTAATATCTATTAATACGGTAGGTAGTATGAATTTTTTATAAATTATGAGTAACTTATTGTTAAAATCTCAATTTCAAAAATCGATCCAGTTATTCTCCGTTTATAAATATGTAATTAATGCAACATTTAACAACAAAATTCTATTATTTAATAAATACTAATAATAAAAAAATATTAACTAAAACGATAACTTAAGTAAAATTACATATACCACAAAAATAGAGTTATTACCAACATTATAATACCAACTATTTGATCCTGCCTTATCTACCAACATTCACTTACCCGTTTTGCATCCCACGTCAATCCCTTATCATCTGCAGGCTTAACTGTATCGTTGATATTTTGTGCTAACGATACACTCTTTTATTTTGTTATTTAATCCTACTAATAGTGTAGCGAAAGTTTTCGAGCATGGATATAGTAGGTATGTGTTTGTTACTCTTTGACGAAAAAATCTCGTTATAAAACATTATCTACAGTAATATACGTGAACAATAGAATAATACATCTTAATTCTTATCTTAATACTATTATAAAGGCGAAAGTTTGTATGGATGTTTGTTACTCTTTCACGTAAAAACTTCTGAATCGATTACAATGAAATTTAGCACACATATAGAGGGTAACTTGGATTAACACATAGGATAGGTTTTATCCCGGAAATCCCACGGGAACAGGAACTATGCGGGTTTTCCTTTGAAAACGCGGGCGAAGCCGCGGGCGGAAATCTAGTGAGCTATATGAATACTTGATTATGCCAGCGGGTTTGTCTACGAGTGAAACCACACGTTACAGCTAGTATGTTATAATAATGTGAAAGTGAAAGATGTTACTGGACTTTATTTTGGTGGCTGTTTCGTTTCTGTAGTGCTTCAACAATGTATAAAAGCATGGGTAGATTTATACTAAGCGATTTGCCTCGTCGAATGAACTTCGGGATAGTCCCAACAGCACCTCTTATAGCAGTGGGAGAGTGAATGACACACATAATGCAGAAAACATGATGGATTCTTTTTGCAACTTTTGGACATGTGCGTAATGGTATTGATGCTCTACCATAAAATATAAGCCTTGAATTTTTAAGTATTGCCTATAACTTTATATGTACACACGTAAGAAGAGAAACTTCTTTATGACCTTATTTTTAAAAAAATAATTTACTATATGCAGTTTTACAGAAATACGACGAATCAAGATGGCGCGCAACGGAAAAATGTCACGCGTAACGATAAAATGTTACACTAAATTTTTTTCCAACCCCGATAAAGAAGTTTCACTTCAAAAACATACGACAAAACATAACATATTTTAAATGGATCTCTGTCTGAAATAAATAAATTATTATTTTATTAATAACAAACTGCTTTCCGTCGCTTCCATGTTTGACTACACGATGTATCTCTAAGCTTCCATGTACCAATATCCGCTGTGCGGATTTGGATAAATTCAGATATATTTTTCAATTTATCTGCATGTCCACATCACTGCTTTTCACAGACGAACTATGTCTTTGCAATTGGAACAAATATTGATATATAAGTACTTTTTTACTTTGAGAGATACATAGCAATCACAATTTTTAAAATGATAAAAAATTTAGCTTAAACTTGTGTTGAATGATGCTTTTGATAAAAAGTTAGATATTATATTATAATTAAGAGAGAGAGAGTACGTAGATAACGCTTTGAATTTTATATTATAAAAGGGCTTAATACCCTAAATAATTTTACTTCAATTTCATGTTCTTCGCTCAAACTTATATTTCTCAAAGGATTTTATAACACGTAATACATTGTAGGCTGTAGCGCGTTAATTGTTACCTCAGATTCTCTGTAATTGTACAATTTATTCAACAGTTTATCCATAAGAGTTTAACAAGCCAACACGCTGTGTCATCGTTTTTGAGTTCGATTTAAAGCGATAAATGTGTTTAAGATTTAATTATTCAGTCTCGTTAACTTGAATTTTAATTTAAAATTTAAAGTTTAATGGTTAAATGGTGCGAATTTATTTTCTGGTTCTTTGAACATAGCTGTATACAGCTATATTCTCTAGCTATAGCTAGAGAATAGGTTCAGGCTATGTATTCTTATATTTTGACTAAATAATAATATCTATTTTGAGAGACAGGAATTTTGATTGAAAACGGATTATTCGCGAGAGCTATAGTAGCTCCCACGCTACGAATAGAACATAGACACATTCATGTTTAAATTAAAACATAATATTTCATATTATAAGATATTATGTGACAAAAAGGGTAATAAAGCTGTTGTGTTTATAAAAAATATAGTTTCCTTTAGTTTTATAAGTCTTCTATAATATCTTAACTTTAGCATGTTTAATATGTAAACGTTAATTGAAATATAAATTATAATACATTCAAAATAAACATAATAAACGAAACAAGTTTTAATTATAAAGATAACATAGAAAAATCAGCACTAATAAATTAAATTATCACACCGAACACAATACATCATTTCAAAATGGCGGTCCCGACACCGTTCCAATTTTCTCGAATTTTAAATTTCGAATATTAAAATTAAGCAGACATTCGGAGCGGCCGCAAAGAGTAATAAAATTTAATAATAGTATTAAACTAGTTCATTCGGCATAGTTTTATGTTGCGGTCTGTTGGTGGACCGAATTTAATTAACCGCTGTGCAGTTGCTCGCCTCTCGCTCCGTCTGTCCGTTGGGATGTGGCGTGGTACAAGTCACAGGATCTCGTCTGAAACAATAACACAATATAATATAATTTTCAATAAAAAATTAACTAAATAAATACATACTATGTTTAGGACCCTTGCTGTATCACATCGAATACAAGCACATTACCACCCACCATAATATATACTTTTACTAAATTTAATAGAATGGTGTTGAATCTTTTTTGGAAATATTTGCTATTTTTGATATTATCCGATGAAAATCTAATCTCGTGCTTGCATAATCGTTAGATAATTTGATGAAATAGTTTAAGATATTACAAATATATACTTCGCAACGCAATATGCTAGTGCGCACAATAGTAAAAACAATGTAGGTACTCTAAAATGAAGAATATATCCTTCTATAATATTATAAATGCGAAAGTTTGTGAGGATGTGTGTGTGTGTTTGTTACTCTTTCACGCAAATACTACTAAACCGATTACAATGAAATGAAATGAAATTTAGCATACATAAAGAGGATAACTTGGATTAACACATAGGATAGGTTTTATCCCGGAAATCCCACGGGAACAGGAACTATGCGGGTTTTCCTTTGAAATCGCGGGCGATGCCGCGGGTGGAAATCTAGTACAAACATAAATATGTAAAGTCGACATATTTAATCGAGATTGAAATTATCGGGAATTCCTTAAAATTAACCTGACTATTGTCTAAGCAGTATTCATTTTTATTTTCCTAGCAGAAATATTCAAATTGTGTTTCACACTGTTTGAAACATGTCTCTGTTTTCATTAAAAAAGAGATAGTTTCAAACACATTATTTTTCATACATTTTTCATCCAATCTCCTCTAACTTATACCACACTACATCCAAACAGTTCGCTACTACTCACTCACCCTACATAACTTATAACCCCACAGAGCTGTAACTTGGATTGTGGGTCACTACAGCGTCTTAAGGATAAATATTATGGAACCAGATTCAATTATTTATCGTAAATTTAGTACAGTTGTTGTAGAATTTGTATCGAATCATACGTGACGTAGTATGAAGATACATCCTACTGTCTTGTATTTATACTACACTTATGGACACGTATTTTTGGAAAAAATAATTGTCATACTTTTTTGCTAAAACTATTGAGAAGTTTTGGGTGGATTTTTACATATACATAATATATACAATAGATTATACATTAGAGATGATTGTTAAAATATGAGCATTACTCTAGTTTATATTTTGTGAGGAAAATTATGTGTAAACATATTTGGCAGTATCTGTTAAATTCAAAGAAGAGCAGAAGCAATATATATAATCTTGACCATACAATGAATCGATCAGTGAAATAGATATATGTGTCTACATATCTTACCCAATAAGGAGACACAAGACATAGACCATTCAAGTTCCCAATAACCATAGGACAGGCTAGTCCTGTTATTTAGACTGAGCGATGATTGCTGTTCACTATCCTTCAATACATAGGAGTATATACAATCTAGTACAGATTTAGACTAAACTAAGTTAGTATATGCGAAACTAATTGACGACTCGATTGACGCTTTGCCTAATCTGGCCCAGTTGATAACTAAATATTTATTTATTCATGGTCAAAGTTTAAGGTATCCAATTCGGTTTATGTCCAAATGGAAATCAACCTAACTAAACCAAAAATTATGTTGCGTCCCGAATCCTGTTGCGCAATTTAAATTTATTCGACATTATGTTACCAGATTAATTGTAAGATTTGTTCCGTCTTGGTTTTAAAGGTATGGCACTTGATTGAAGTCTGGTTGAGTAAATAACAATTTGATTTGCGTGATATATTGGACATGTTAAGTATCCTTATTGTATAATACAGTCCAATTTGTTATTTTATTGAACAGTTTTATAATCCATACTAATATTATAAATGCGAAAGTAACTCTGTCTGTCTGTCTGTTACTCAATCACGCCTAAACTACTGAACCAATTTTCATGAAATTTGGTATGGAGATATTTTGATACCCGAGAAAGGACATAGGCTACATTTTATCCCGGGAAAGAAGCCGCGGGCGGAAACCTAGTATAATATAAAATCCCAATTTACTTAGTACGAAACCGTGTGTCCGCTTGGGCATAAACTCGTATCTAATATGAAATTCCAATAGCATGAAATAGTTGTAAATTTTCAAACGATTTCCAGTAATCAATGATTTCGGAATAAACGCCACGAATTTAACGTTCATTAATTCGATTTACTTTATTCAAACATAATTTACTGCGCCGTTAGATCAAATGTAACAATAGTTAATAGCGTCCATTGTTTGTATGGATAAACAATTTGTTTTGAAATCTGTAGCAACGGCATTAATAGTTTTATTGAGCCAAATCAAGTATCCGTTTGTAATATCTAAGACCAGAATTATACCGGTATAATATAATTATTTACTAGCAAACAACTAAACCGCCTTCAAATAATGATAGATACATGAACTTGACAAAATTAAATGGGATATACCGAAAAGCACTAAAATAAAGTATTATCAAGATCGGTTCTTACATTCAAAAGTTCTGAGGTTACAGATAAATAAAATATTGTCGAATTGTTCTTTTTTAAGTCGGTTGAAAATTGAAAGAGGAGACAGGTAACACTGAGATAGGTAGCGAATATTATGTCAGTATCAAATGCATTATTTCTGTCAAAGACGTCTGTGGCTTGACAACTCCTACCTACTGTTGCGCACAGAACACTATTACTCCTAGCGGAGCTGTTGCGTATTTCGTTGTATAGGTACAGAAGTTATAAATATTTCGTTTTAACATTATTATGTTTACATTCTTTATCTCTATTAGTTGTTCTTACTATCTTACTGAAACGACCCTCTGATAGTGTTAACTATAACGGCCAAATATCTCCGATTACTGTTCTATAATATTCTTTACTTGGACATTTCATTACCACGCGAAACTGCGAAAGCAAATACCTCATAACTTCCATTAGCCACTTCACTCTTTCAATTTTTTAGCTACAAAAACTATTTTATCTCCAGAATGTTATACGTATTTGGTAATAGATACCAATAAATTAAATTAAATTAAAAATTCAGTATTAAAAAGTTTGTTGTGATGGAAATATTTTAAAGGTTAAATTTGGTTCGATTATCGAAAATGTGAATACCTACCTATTGTTTGTTTTTAAAATATTATTATATTGTTTCACCAAAATATTGAAAACTAAAATTTAAACTATAAATTATTAATTAAACTAAAGCCCTAATTAATTTATTAATTAGTCGCTTCGGCTTCGTCCATGTAGGTAAATACGTATAACACTTACTTATATTGTCACATATGAAATAAATAGCTAAATAAAATAGTAAAGATTGTGACTTGTGATATAAATCTATATTTATAAATACATAACTGCACTTTTCTCAAACATTCAAAGTTGTCCTCTAAACCAATTCGTAGTATTAATACAGATAATTCAATAAACAAAACACATAGAAGAACAATATAATCGCGCGTTACCAACACAATAGTCCACGCTAATGTCATCCATTCATTGAACATGCACGGATATTTGATTTCAACACTTCAACCTGATCCAATTAAATCGCTTTTGTAAGCGTTAGAGATAACATGGATAGCATTGCTTCCAATTAGCCCTGTTGTATTTTTAGCCTTGGTCATGATTGTATGCTTGTAATTGGATATTTTACGTTAGGTACTGACGATGTAAGCAGTTGCAGTATTATCTACTTCCTATTATAAACGCTTAGTATAAACGTATTTGTAAGAAAGTAAGGATGTTAGTTACACTTTCACGCAAAACAGCTGATCGGATTAATTTGAAAATTGGCACAGAGAGATAGATTACATTTATCGACTCCTTTTATCTGAGTACCCGGCGAGTTATACCGCGGACTAAAGCTAGTATAATTATATATGTATATAATATGTATTTGTTTGCGCTGATACTAGCATGACTTTCAGACAATTCTAAGATATTATAAAAAAAACTACATGGTTTTTCTTCGGTAATCTTTTTGCTTTACGCTATTGATGCTAACTCACAACTAGATACTACACCTATAAGGCATCAAACAACAGGCTACAACTTTAAATAAATCTATCAAAATTAAATTCCAATTCAGTATAAGGTACAACTAGCCGCAGATCCTGTCGAGGCAGCTATAATTGAATCCCGTCACAAAGGGCTTTCCTACCCAGACATAATTTCTTAAGGGACTGCTATATTGTTTTGTTTATAAAAGATTTTATTCGCCTGTGTTTCTTGTGATATAATTTTCCTGGCGTCCCATGGGGTTTGCGTTTATTTATCTTTTATAGCTGATTTATTAATGGTTTCATTAAAGGGAATCTTGAACTTCTAAATATATAGATACTAGCGGCCCGCCCCGGCTTCGCCCGTGGTACATATGAAAAATAGATGTTGGCCGATTCTCAGACTTACCCGATATGCACAGAAAATTTCATGAGAATCGGTCCACCCGTTTTGGAGGAGTATGCAGACTAACATTGTGACACGAGAATTTTATATATAAGATAACTCAAAGGTGACTGACTGACGAACTGACATAGTGATCTATCAACGCACAACCCAAACCACTGGACGGATTGGGCTGAAATTTGGCATGCAGGTTATGTTAGGATGTAGGCATCCACTACGTAAGGGGTAATATAATAGGGGATGAAAGTTTGTGCCATGAAAATTTATCTTTTCCACGCAGGTGAAGCTGCGGACAACAGCTAGTTGTAGATAAATGTATCAATGTTTTGAT
This sequence comes from Colias eurytheme, assembly GCF_061535395.1. Classification (NCBI taxonomy): domain Eukaryota; kingdom Metazoa; phylum Arthropoda; class Insecta; order Lepidoptera; family Pieridae; genus Colias; species Colias eurytheme. The sequence goes on along the minus strand of NC_142998.1, from coordinate 8,321,023 downwards.
GATAAAAATTATTCTTCAAATCTCTTCTACATTTTAATGCGTAAATCGTTTAAACACAACCACGACGACAAGTGATATAATAATAAGAGTTAAAATAATTTAAGGCGCGCGTATTTCTTTGAAGCATACACGTAATAAAATTATTTTCATTACTAATGAGAAAGGTCTATAGCTCAAAGCGTATATAATATATGAGATTTACGCAACTCGTTTGTATAAATGTTCTAAAATCTGTATAATATCAAAATAATTTTATTTTGATACGAAGAGTAAAGACTCATATAAATTTACTTTTCTTTCAATCGTTAATAGATAATATGTATTTTCAAACTCAAACATTTATTTATTCAATTTGACTTTTTCTAGAAGCACATTTGAATCGTCATAACATATTTTTAACATTTACCAACTATTCGGAAAGCCGAATCGTTGGTAATCTATAGAGTATCTATAGAGAAGAACCGGCAAGAAACTCAATAGTTGTTCTTTTAAAATCACGTCAATATTACAATTTAATTTTACATAGGTAATTATATGTAACTACATAATATAACATTAGATATAACAAAGAACTTAGTTCTAGTGAGATATAATTTTGCTCGATAGAGTCGGCATGAAAATTATACAACCACATTGTCCATTGAGGTTTAAAAAGATCTTAGATAATGGCATTTAATTTAACCCTAATATCACGGAATAAATAAATAAATAAATAAAATTATTTTATTTATTTAATTGAACCCTAATATCACGGAATCTATACATATAATAAAATCGTAGGAAAGTCAAAACTGTACATTGAATATTTTTTTAAAAGTATACATAATCCATGATCTATAATCGATATAGAAGCCAAAAACATAGTTTTTAGAATTTTTGTCTGTTTGTCTGTTTGTCTGTTTGTCTGTTTGTCTGTTTGTCTGTATGTTTGTCCAGGCTAATCTCGAAAAGTACTGCATAGATTGACTTCAAATTTTGCATGAATATTACTAACAGGTCGAGTGAGGCTTTTTTAAACATATTATCATGCTATCACCTCCGGGGGAGGAGCTGTGAACCTTTTTTTTTTCTTACGTATTCCGTGTATTACGACAGCGTACAATCTAAAGACTCATGTTTAAATGTTGGTTTCGGGTAAGCCATGCTATTATCTAGCTTTACTCAATAAAAACTATGTCATTTACGTAATTTGGGCAGAGAATCAGTTTAATGAATTTATTAGTATACAAATTTGAAACAGCGCCATCTATGAGATTTCGTAAAAATCAAATCAATTTACATGATAACACTACTGGACACAATGTTAAAAATTAATAATTTAAATATAATTATGTTATTTATTTATTTAACTCTTTAACCCATATCTTCCCTTCCCTATAAGGTGCGCTTATAATTCGTGTGAACTGTGAATATACTACATTTTTAAAAGTGAGGGTAGATGTTTATTATTTTAAGTCAAACTAGACACCATTACAGTTAATCTAATATTGATTGTGTTCATTGGTTACATTTTTAAAAATCTTCGTGTTTTAAAAATTCGATAACGAGGCGGGACTCGAACCAGCATTCTTTAGTGGTCGAATTTTTTCTATTCTTTATAAATTTATTGTTTATGAATTTATATTTATAAACAATAATACAAAAAGGTTAGTTCGTTGATAATTATTATTCCTTCATCATTTACATGTTGTAAGTAAAAATATACTTTGACTGTTAATACTTTTGTTCAGTATTTACCTGTATGATTATTGCTTGGTAATTAATATAATATTTTCATGTCGTATACCTAATTAAAAACATAAGTTTGATGTGAAACTAGCTGGATTTATTTTTACACACTCACAGTCTTATATTTTTTGTTAATGTTAAAATAGTATTAATAGTGTAAATCATAATATTTTTTCACAATTAAAAATATTTCCTTTTTTTTGATGGTGTTGGCATCGAATTAAACCGCGCTGTCGTTTCGTTCACAAAAAGTGAAGTTATGAGGACCGAATATGTAGCCGCCTCAACTTACGGAAACGAGAGTAACCTGCGTTGTCTGTTAGTTATTGTATAGTCGAATTTAACGTTACATGGAAATTGGAATCTAATTATATGTATACTTATATACTTATATTAAATCTGTAGAGGTCAATTCTGTACATGAAATATATTTCCTAAATAACTATCACGAGGTGATTAGGGATCGACACTGACGCCAAAAATTTTTCCATCTGTCTGTCTGTATAACCGTTATAGATACAAAAACTACTCGACGGATTTAAACGAAACTTGGTACAATTATTTTTCATATTCGTGAGCAGAGCAGTAACTCCATTTTTAAGCTTTCGTCGCGTGTGCAACCTACGGGTTAAAGCTACACAGAAATCAAGTATGAAAGAAATGTTCTCCATATTATATAAAAAATATCTCCTGACATCATAAATGTCTATCTTTTATGGTTGAGCTTAGGAGTTCAAAGCTTTCTGATTATATTTGTCTACTAGCTGTGCCCGCGACTACGTCCGCGTGGAATAGTGACTATGGGACCTATGACCATCGGCTCAGGGTGGGGCAAGAATAATTGTTTTTATTTTCATGCTTCCACTCTCACGCCCACTCCCAGGCCCACGCCAACGCCCACGCCCACTCTTCCTACACTTCACAATTGGTACCTACTAGATCAAAGCCAGGGTAAGCGCCCCACCCAGCCCCACCGTGGCTACGCCCATGCTGAATTACTACTTAACATACAATTATTGAGTAAATACGTACTACCATAAATAATTAAAAGAATTGTTATTAGGCCCTGCGCAGACGACAGACTATCCGTGACGCACTTTTTAGTCTGTGAAAATAGAACCTATGAAATTATATGCAGTAACGCACACGACGCGCAAAAAGTCCGGCGCACAAAAAATCCGTGTAATTCGGGCAGACCGCACCGCGCCGCGGCGCGCCGCTCCGCACAAAAGTGTGTGAAAAGAATTGAACGTTTGCTTCAACGCGCGCTAACGCAGACGGCGCACACTTTACACGATTTCCATAGCGTCTACGTCCCTACAGCTCTGCCGACAAAATGATCGAAGATGTGCGTCGTGTGCGTTGAGTCTGTGAAAAATCCGCGACCGACTTTTTGCGCGCCATGCGGACTTTTTGTGCGCCGCAGACTCGATCGCACAAAAAGTGTGCCGTCTGCGCAGGGCCTTAAAGTTTCTTACTAAACTGAGCTAAAAAACTTACGATTTTCTTTAATAAGTTGGTAAACTTATTAAAGAAAATCAAGAAATGAAATGCCTAACCTATACCAAATAGTTACTACATAATATTGTAATTAAAAATTATGATTAGTATATAATATCGAAAATCAAAAAAGAAATGCCTAACTAATTCTACGTAAAATTTATTTTAAATTATGTCATATTATTTTTTAGGAACCAGGGGGGGAGAGGAGCAAATTCTATTTCCTTCCTTTCTTAAATGGATGTTTTTAATAATGTATGGTGTAGCCACTGATCAGCTTAATCGATACTCAATTTTTATCAAATCCAGCAACAAATCCAAATTAGATGTTTCCTGTCTCACGCACGTAACTAAAGGCTGAAGAGAGAGAGAGGGAGCACGTAACTAAACCGTTTAATCGAAGAAAAGTGTATAGAAAAAGGAATAAATAATTTCATGAACTTCCCGACGATCTTTAAAAATAAATTATTATATCATTTTTTTCATTCCCACTTTTACCCCTATGTAGGTATAATATGTGGATGAACCGATTTTGATACAATTTATCTAAGAACCAGCGTCGGAAAATATGCTGCCTAACAAAAAAAAGCCGCATCTAATTCGGTTTACCTGTTAGCCAGCTACGGTGCCATAGGCAGACACACACACACACACACACACACACAGAAATACATAGCAGTCAAACACATAACACCCGTCTTTTTGCGTCGGGGGTTAAAAATATAATACGACATAATTTAAAGGACATTTTATGTGGAAAATTTACCTATTAGAAGTAACCATAATGTTAATTTGACCCCGCCCCCCCCCCTACTACCTCAGCTTACCCCCAAACCCTTGGGGAATTTTGATATGATCATCTGGACATGTAAAGGAATAACTGTAGCGTATAACAGATAAATTACGTTTTATCGTACACTGTACAGTGTACAATAGAATGCCTTAGCAAATGTTCGCCGTGATTACTTATAAATTGTCATAACTTTTTTATTTATGAACCGATTGACATAAATTAAACACTAAATGTTAAATGAAGATTACCACAATACATTAGTGAAAACCGCATCTAAATCGGATAAGCCGTTTCTGAGATTAGCGTGCACAAACATACATACAAACAGACAAAAAAATTTTTAACTACAGTTTTGGGTTCAAGATCGATTTAATAATAACACCTGCTAATTTTTTCTACATATTTTCATTGTACAGACATCGCTTTTCCACAATTTTATTATATGTATTGATGATGATGATGATTGATGATTATAACACTCTCAGTCCGTTTCAACTTAATTTTTATTCACTCGCATCAGTGCCACCTAAAAAATCTTTATATCGAAATTCGAGCAAAGCTAAGAAAATGAGAAATAAGAGTTCTCAAGGATCGTTAGAGGTAAGAGGCTTACTATTGACCGAAAACAACATGTGTTATGCCGAGAACCTGAAACCGCTTCACAACGAGAATTGCGGCTCACAGCTGACCGCGAACGGCATGTACTATCCTGTGAGACCGAAACCTTCACTGAGAGGGTATAACGTCTCACAGCTGACCGCAAATGGCATATTTTATCTCGATAATCTGAAACTTTTACTCAATATGAAGACCGTTTGACAAATGATAGGGTGCACCATAATATTATTCGATCTCTTGAAGATGAACATGAGCATAAGCAATGACTAGAGTAGGGACGCCAATATTACCATTATTTGAGACAAGTACGATTAATAAGTTTGTTTAATGAAAGATTAAGAATTGAAACTATTTGGTCTCTTGAAACGGACGAATAGCGAGAGGCCCGTCTTACTGTAGACAGATTTCGAGTCTTAATGACTTAGAGGTAAACATAGAAGATCAATCTACGAATTCGGTGGTGTGGTCCGACAAATATAAAAGTGGGTTTGCTTATAACCTCACAATTGATTACAGATCATCTTCTGTATAGGCGATATTAACGTAGTATGTTCTTTTTGTAATGCTTTAAAGAGGAGTAAGGAGTCGGCTTTCGTTTGAAGATACACCAGAACCTTTGAAATCACTACTTTTAGAGGAACATGTGCAATCTAAACAGTTCTTAGACAATATTCGCTCTTATAGTAGTGCGTTTTAAATGATCCTTTGGTGCTCAACAATTATCAGAGGATCCTTTCATGCTTACTTTTAAGATACAAGGTCAAGTTTATCATTTGATAGGATCCCTTTTGCCTGAAGGCCAACCTAAGTTTCTTCAAATATATTTTGTATTCGACTACAACGAATAGTCGAATACAAGAAATCAATATTTCTCGAATTTTAAATATTACAATTTTTCCTACGGTAGGGCGACGAATGTATTTTCGCATAGTAACGGAGGGGAACTCACGGGGGGTCGAGTGACGCGGTCCACGTACCACAAACATGCTTAGTTTGTTGTACCGAGCGCGAAAGAAAGTCATCGTGTTTTTAGTAAAATTACTATGTAAACTAACGTAATTTAATACTTAGGTACATATTATATTATAATGATGCGCTCAAACTGTTAATCTACATTTAATTTAGATTATTATTTGAATTACTAAGTAATGTAGAATTTAAATCAAATTCACTCATGTTTTCCTCAGATTTTCGATGTCCTCCGATTTTAAGATTTTCTTATCAGAGTATTCAATTTTAATGTAGTTAATTTTTATAAGAGACAATTAAGAACATTCAAAAATAAAGTGTCACGTATTTTTTTTAAACGACGAATGACGAAAAACGACGTAATCGCGGACGAAGTCGCGGGCAACAGCTAGTGTTTAATACAATTAGATAGTTCCTTTATTTCTACTTAAACGTATTATTTAAAGCTCCTTAGAATAATTGAATTATATACAGGGCTTCGTCTAAAATGATTCGATGGAGTGTCACGCGATTGCAAATTAAAATGTTTTTGCTTGACTTTAAAATAATTTTAGTTGGAAAGTATAGTTGTGCCTTCTAGTGAAGAACAGTCATCTCTAATATTATAGTGAAATTATTGTAGTAAAATTTAAATGTATTTATTTATTTATTTATTTATATGATTTTCCAACAAAGGATACAGTCTATACTATTTAACATAGATTACAATTAAATACAATATGGTCTACTGCACCTTCAATAACAGGAAATGTATAAAGCTGAAATGAAATCTAATATCTATATGTTATGCAGAAGAGGAATATATTTTACATTCATATACATGAAGCGGTGGCGGGTGAATTATTTTAAACTTTTCATGTATTTTGTTTTGAAATAATTAACATTAAATAGCTTGTATGAAAATATATCGGTGTTTATGTATTAATAAGATTTCCAGAAATCCGTTTCGGTTAAAATCAATCTAGAAGAAATAATTAAAATTCTCATAATTTAACGCTAATTATGTACCTACCTACTTTTATAAGCGGTTTCTGTTTATAAGCGGTGGAAATAAATGTATCTAATTTTTATGTGAATTAAATTAGAAAAAATCACGAGAAACAGCTCTTATTTACCTTAAACATATTAAGAAATCGTAATATCAAAACAGTTTTCTCATATTATTATTGAAAGGTGAAAACTGAAACAATCACTTAAAAGTTGAACAGAATAATTCTGGTAGCCGACAAATCGAAATGAAACATTTGACAAAGTTAAAAACAGAGAACCGTTCGTTATTTTTGTGTCAAAAAGAATACTCGGCTTTTTAAATATGAAAAATACGAAATGCGAGTTCGCGAAAACAAAAAGTTTAAATGAATCATTTTGTCGGTCTCTGGTTGGGACAACTGCGGAAACTACTTCTACTTTTGGCAATTTGTATTGAAATATATTGTCACGACTATATTTTTGGTTAAAGCATGTAATCTATCATAACGACACTTTTTTCTTTTATACTTAACATTTCCATACAGTTTAAAGGATACAAAAGGTAAATCGATAATGGATTTCTTTGGATTTAATTGGGTTTCATGATAGTATTTTCTCGTGTTTGATTCTCTATCGATCTAGTGTTTTGTTTCGGAAAAATAATATAATGAATAAATCCAGTTTAAAATCCGTTAAAAAGTCTTTAATTTCTAATTGTTTCATGATTTCTATTTTAGATTTCTATCTTCTGGGCATCGCTACAATTGTTTGTATAAATCACAATAAACATTTCTCCTTACCATTTTGATGACATAATAATATGTAAAAGTGATTTGTGTGTAAATCTTATTTCAGGATTTTTTTGTGTGGATGGACTGGATCTTCTGGATATCGCAAATTATTCATTTACGTATAAGTCACAATAAACATTTTGCCTTACCAAGGCCTTACCATTTATGTCAAACAGTATACCAAAATCCACAATTAATACGTATACGCAAACTTCTAATAGCTCTATAACGGTTAATAATAATTCTTGCGGCCAGCCACTGGTTCGAAGAATGCACTAAACAGCCTTAAGGGCAATAAACAGAGGTTCAACGAGATAAGAGACCTCGGGAGGACATTAACGATGTTTATACCGCGGACGTGACCGATAAAGCACTATTGTTAATTTGTTCCCGGGTCTTTTATTTATAGTGAAATATAGATTCATGGTTGAAAGGGTAGATATTTGGAGACATCAAATTTTAGAATTGTCGAAGTCATTTAATATTTCGTGGTATGAATATGTAAGTGCTGTTATATTCTATGTAGAGACCTGTGCTAATTGTTGTATTAACTTAACCGTATTTAAATCATTACATTATATTGCTTACGACTAGACAAATGACCAAATGAACCTATTATGTTAAAAGGTCACCATGGCCTATATACAGCAATAACTACAACGAAACTTGTAGAATCGGACTCGCTTTGCTGAAATTTTCTTGACTATTATAATATAGGCTAATTTCTTTTTAAATTATTGTCACATCTATTACGTATAGTCCATTTGTATCGCTGTCGATATAATAATCTAGTTAATTTCACAAAATTTTGTTCAGCTTCATCAACATTCAATAATAATGAATTATTATTGAATATGTTATACTATGTTGCCCAAAATGTTGTGAATACCTGGAATTGTGTATTCTATAATAACTTTATCATTAACTAGTTATGTAATATATCATGAAATGAACGGTGAACCTTTTCTTTTTCTACGCTTCTGAAATGAATATAATACCTTCATTGATATAATATTATGCAGAATAAATCTCGGACCTATTGTCAATGTTCTCTTAAAATTTTATGTCTAATTTCCAAGCATTAGGATTCATACATTAATATGCCTATAATAACTAGCTTGTGAAATCTAGCCATTGAAACTGTAGACACTCGATAATATCATGTTTTCAATAGTTGTTATTTATTTGATGGACATATTTTTATTGCTCTTACCTCGTATTACTATTTGATGTGGCTCTAATAATATTATCTATAACATGATATCATAATACTTGTTTCTATTATTTGTGTAATGTAATTAAGTACGATAAAGTAAGTTTTTAGCCTGTAACCCACGGGTAATAAATATAACAACTAATATGTATGTCACTTTTAGAAGATTTTTTTTAAATAATGTGTTCTTAAATTAACAAAAATACGCCAATTATCTAATCGATAACCACAAGGTTGAATAATCTATGATTCGAATGCATTAAACTCATTTCATTATCAAGTGTACGAAAAGGCCAACCACACAGAGCGAGCATCCTCGCGAAGCAACGATAGCGCGTAGCAACTCGATACGTGTACACCACAGTAGACATTAACTCGGCCGAAGAAAGCGCGTCCATCGCTTCACAAGCCACATTCACATACAATACCGAGCAGCCTATACACAAGTAGCTTCGCGAGGATGTTCGCGCTGTGTGAACCCGCCTAACAATTCCACACGGGTCGAGCATATGAATAAGCTATGAGCACACGAGTAATGCAATTTCGTGATGTATTCGAGTCATCAAAGCGAGTGCCATCAATCAATGATAGAAATTAATTAGCTATCTAATCGCTATCGGGCTGTTTCGGGAATATTTACACAGAACTGTATTGACACGTTTTGATTTGTAGAGACATAAAAGTTAATTGAACGATGATTTTTCGAGAAATAGATTGGTTACGATGATAAGTTTTGTAATACGTAGGTATTTATTTGTCTTGAATATGTTGAGAAAAGAAAAGCCTTATGATGGCTTAAACAGCGCGAATAAAATGATTATTTAGTGCATAAAAAGGCTAATTAATTAAATTAGCCTAATTAATAAAAAACAACAAGCAGGTTATAGCTAGACTAGCTTCCACCCGCGACTTTGTACGTGCATCCCCGTTTTTCCCCGTTCCCGCAAGAATTTCGGGAAATCCTTTCTTAGCGGACGCCTACGTCCTAACATCTACTTGCATACCAAATTTCAGCCCGATACGTCCAGTGGTTTGGGCTGTGCGTTGATAGATCACTATATCAGTCACCTTTGAGTTTTATATATATATATATATACTAGCGGTCCGCCCGGCTTCGCCCGTGGTACATGTTTACGTTTTCTCTACATAAGAACCATCCTGGTACTTCAAGGAATATAATAAAAAAATAATTATCGAAATCGGTCCACCTCTCGAGTTACGCGCTTACCAACACATTTTGCGATTCATTTTTATATTATAGAAGAATAGATTATAGCATTTATCATCATTGTTAACTTCACGATATAATCTACAAACAAATTTTAGTTCTATATCTTTAAATCCTTAAGAAAATTAAAACAACAAATGGAGCAGTAACTAGAAAATCTTGTGTATTGACTTTGTAGCCGCCCCAGGCAATGTTTACCTTATAGCGAACAGAATGCACTGGGATTGTTTTTCGTAAAAATATCAATGTTCTTTCGTACTTTTAATTTTTAGTTGTGGAATTGCGTTCATTTTGATCATATAAGTCAATAGTAGTGTTTTGTCTTTATTCAGAGGTTATGTAATCTGGTGAAATATTGTAAAAAAGATGGATATGATAAACTTCTATAATAAAGCAAACCGCTAAATATCGATAATCTGGAATTTATATAAGAGAGAATATTACATAGGCATTGTAATAAAACCTATATAAAGTAAATTAAAAAGTTTAAATGCATCATATTACGACTAGTAAAAAAACACCAATTATAATAAAAACCGTTAAAATAATGAACGTATGAAATATTCCAATAAAAATCGGAGTGATGATTAAAATTTCACTCATTTTGGAATAAATTTTATCACTTTCAGAGCCGTTTGGAATTCGGAATCCTTAAATAATTCCGTTGGAATGGCAGCTATTAGCGCCTAATAAAATCTTACATTTTCCCGCTTTTGTTCAGTGATTTAAACATTTGGTAAATTGAAGGTATATTTTTATGGGAAAAGGGAGAAAGCCTATGTTTCTTGGGCAATTGATGAGTATTTTCTATTAGTGATAATGTTGGAAGCGTCTGAGAGTCTTCTATAATCGTTACGAAAAAACTTACTGTGAAATAATAAGCCACAATGATTATGTAATAGAGCCTAAAATATAATCACGCAGAGTAATTATTATAATCAAATAAAATAAAAGTAATGTTGTAAGCTATCAATAGATTATAGTTTATATATGTATTTGTTATGCATAAAGCATATGCAAAAGGTCTATAAAGCGAGCAGCCTTGCGAAGCGTTTCCTCGCGAGGCGGTTCGATCTAATTAGACGTGGCTCTACGTGACTCACTACTACTAAATCTGAAGCTTGTCAAGTCTATTTATAACTAAAAAGCACATACTAACTGTCATTCGCAACTCCATGTAAGCCTTTTCAATACCCAACAATACAAGTACTTAGTTAAATGACGTTGACACAAATAATTTCTAAATACCGTCAGCATTCGCTCTGATTGGCCGCACATGGTTCCGCGGGCCTGAATGAAATCGTACTATAGTACTATAGCGGTTGGCATGTAAATACAAATTCTCTATTCTTAGAGTCAGCGAGCGTAGAATTGTTCAGCTTTTTATAATTTAGGAGCACGAAATGTAGGGCGGAGGGCTTTTGATAATTTATTTTTAAACATGTTTGGATGTTGTTGTTCATTATTGGGACGTGTTGGTGGTCTGGCTGATATGGCTACAAGTTACAGATTTAGAAAGTTTAAGAGCTGGATACATAAAAAGGAATGAAAGTAAATAGTAAGTCAAACATTTATTTATTCAATTAGACTTCTTCTAGAAGCACTTTTGAACCGTCATTACATATTTTTAACATTTACCACCGATTCGGTAAGCAATCGAAAAAAATAGTATCTACGGAGAAGAACCGGCAAGAAACTCCATAGTTGCTCTTTTAAATCATGTCAGTTTTACAATTTAATTTTACAAAATATATCATATAAATAATATGCCAAAGAACTGTTCTGTGGTTTTTACGCGACAACCCTCCATGGGTTTTTATCGTCCATATATTCTTTAATACTGTAATAGGCTCTCTGAACTAATTTTTTAAATGTAAGTTTTAAATTTAGAACTACTAGTCCTTTGTGCAGTTCAAATATTATACAAAATAATATTATAAAATGAAAGCAACAATCTTATCCTTACATGCATAATAAAAACAATAATGTTTCTAATTAACCTACCTATGTGGCAAAACAGCCACCCTATTTGGTATCTACATATTTAGATTACGCAACAAGTGTTCTATCAAAGTACTATGTAAGTAAACTCACGTACAGAAACCTAATATATAAAACACGTCAACCAAAACCAAAGCACTAAGCCGCGCAAAGCTTATATATCGTAGACAAAACTCGACGCAATTTGCAAGACGCTGCTAAAATATGAAATAAGAGAAAACACCAGCTAGCGCTATTATCATAACTGATTCCGAAGAAATAAATCTGATAGTAGCGGCAATATGTCGTCTTAGAAAATATATACAGAGAAAGAATGTTCAGAGACTGTACTGAACCACACAATCAGACGTTTGCATTATGCATGAAACCGTCCCCGGGCGACAGATGTTAGGGTTCCGTATTAATATTTGAAGGTTAAATATTCTTACTCGATAAACATGTTTGGATTCGATTGTTATTCCGTGATCAATGAATTCGTTATTCGTTTAAATTTTTATGTGCTAAATATTAGGCTCATTTTTGTTGTGTTAACATATATTATTGTGATGATGAGGACTTAATTATTCTCTATGTACTTTAAGGTTAAATATGAATCAATTATGTACTAAATGTTATTCTTTGTCGAAAATGTTGTTGTAAAGTTAATGTTTTCATTGCATAAATTAAATAATAGGAAGGTAGTCTTCCTTGTTTTGAATGAAAATATCAACATGAAGGCCACAAAAAAGTTTATTACCTACTACAATAATTATATACTTACCGTATTTATATTACAATATGTTTTACTATTTATGCTAAATATACCATACGAGTAATATAATAACATTATAATTTGATCAATACCTACTAATTTTCATATTATTTATGTATGTTTGTAATAAAATGAGTCAAGGAGTTTTTCATGAGTTATTTACGTAAAATTCAAGCAATCAATGATGATTTAATTAAGTTTTTATAAGTCAAGTATCTTTGGCGTATTACCCGTGGTCCCCCCGCTATGACCCACTGTGGGTCTACGGGTAATAATTTTTCCCCGTGGACCCACTGCTATAGAATGGGACTACGGGTAAATGAAATAAAAGAATTTTTTACCCGTGGTCCCCCGCTGTCATGCTTTGAACATTATAGAGGTTGGATTATTATTAGAATCTCTTTGCACGATGATTATTTTTTTTGATATTGGCCGGTTGATCGTCCTGTGTTTTAACGTCAACCTTCACTGTCTAAATAATTATCTGATAATCTAAGCTGATAATTATTATTATTGCCCGTTTAACACGTAAGAAATAAAAGCATAGTCAACGGCTCGAGCAGTCAGTGTATGCCTCACGACCGCTCGCGAGCCGTCGACGGCACGATGAAATTTCATCATGCAGTTGACGGCTTGAAGCGGTAGCGACGGCTCAAGCAGTCCGTGTACGGCGGTGAATGAATGTCCATAGTTCACCGCGCGGTCGCGGCTTCAAGCGGTCGGTCTCAACTGCTTGAAGCGGTCCGTGTACGGCCGCCCTAAGATAGATATCGAAGCCAAAAATATAGTTTTTAGAATTTTTGTCTGTTTGTCTGTATGTATGTCCGGGGGTAAACTCAAAAAGTACAAAATTTGGCTTGAGACCTAAGGAAGGACATAGGTTAGGTTTTATCCCGGAAATCCCACGGGAACGGACACTATGCGGACTTTTCTTTGGGCGAAGGCGCTGGCGGAAAGCTATTAATAAAGTATGGACTATGTAAGATGGTATTACTATGGAATGTATACAATTCAGAAGGGCTAAATGTTTTTTCATTGCTCTAATAAAATCAATAAAATTATATCGAGTTGAGTTCAATAACGGTTACGAAATACGAATATGTGATTTTTTATTTTGATAAATTAAAATAAAATTATAAAAATACTTAATAAAAATTTGGTTTTATTTCTAACTAGCGACCCGCCCCGGCTTCGCACGGGTGCAATGCTGATACAAAATACACTACAGAAAAATTGTGAACGTTGTATAGGTATAAAAATATAGCGGCCCGCTCCGGCATCGCACGGGTATAAAATACATAGCCGGGCGGCCGCAAACGCTACTTACTGAAATTTTTAAATCTGTAATATCTTCGAAAATATTCACTTAAAACATACGGTGTAAAGAGCCATATAGATCTATATTAAATGAACAATGTATCCATGGTATTTAATTGGTTAAGGATTAATGCTGTATTGGTTAAAATCGCTTCGAAAATTAGCCATTATTTGTCGTAAAAAGTAAATGACAAAAAAAAGTTATTGTGGGTTATCCATAAGAGATAGACATATACCATCGCAGACTTTTCTGTAGACCTTTTCAATGTGTATAATACTTAGTACATTATTTTGATAAAACTCGTAGGGTTCAGCCTGCGTTTGCAATGTAAGCGGAATAAATGTAATTTTTTACGACATCACATTAGAAACCTCAAAAATAACAGTACTTCTACACTACTTAATGGATCTTATTATACATATAAACCTTCCTCTTGAATCACTCTATCTATTAAAAAAAACCGCATCAAAATCCGTTGCGTAGTTTCAAAGATTTAAGCGTACAAAGGGACATAGGGACATAGGGACAGGGAAAGCGACTTTGTTTTATACTATGTAGTGATTATTTTTTATTATAATCAGTCACATTGATTAGTTACAATATTAATAATATATTTATCCAATTTTCAAACAAAAAAGGCCAGTCCATTAGAAAATGCATTCAGGGTTTAAAAAAATAGTTTAAAAATTAAAATTAATGAGTAATTTATAGATTTATATTCAATTTTCTATCAGGTAAAACAATAGCTCCTCGTAGACCAAATATGTGTAATAAATGGCAAAATGGGGATAAAAATGCTTGTAAATACCTAACTGGTGTATACTTCTACATTGGGACTACGGGGAAAGAAATTATGAGATTAATTACCCGTGGTCCCACTGAAAATGACAATTCAAAGATATTCTAGTTTAAACTATAGCAGTGGGTCCACGGGGAAAAATTATTACCCGTAGACCCACAGTGGGACATAGCGGGGGGACCACGGGTAATACGCCGTATCTGGCGTATTACCCGTGGTCCCCCCGCTATGACCCACTGTGGGTCTACGGGTAATAATTTTTCCCCGTGGACCCACTGCTATAGAATGGGACTACGGGTAAATGAAATAAAAGAATTTTTTACCCGTGGTCCCCCGCTGTCATGCTTTGAACATTATAGAGGTTGGATTATTATTAGAATCTCTTTGCACGATGATTATTTTTTTTGATATTGGCCGGTTGATCGTCCTGTGTTTTAACGTCAACCTTCACTGTCTAAATAATTATCTGATAATCTAAGCTGATAATTATTATTATTGCCCGTTTAACACGTAAGAAATAAAAGCATAGTCAACGGCTCGAGCAGTCAGTGTATGCCTCACGACCGCTCGCGAGCCGTCGACGGCACGATGAAATTTCATCATGCAGTTGACGGCTTGAAGCGGTAGCGACGGCTCAAGCAGTCCGTGTACGGCGGTGAATGAATGTCCATAGTTCACCGCGCGGTCGCGGCTTCAAGCGGTCGGTCTCAACTGCTTGAAGCGGTCCGTGTACGGCCGCCCTAAGATAGATATCGAAGCCAAAAATATAGTTTTTAGAATTTTTGTCTGTTTGTCTGTATGTATGTCCGGGGGTAAACTCAAAAAGTACAAAATTTGGCTTGAGACCTAAGGAAGGACATAGGTTAGGTTTTATCCCGGAAATCCCACGGGAACGGACACTATGCGGACTTTTCTTTGGGCGAAGGCGCTGGCGGAAAGCTATTAATAAAGTATGGACTATGTAAGATGGTATTACTATGGAATGTATACAATTCAGAAGGGCTAAATGTTTTTTCATTGCTCTAATAAAATCAATAAAATTATATCGAGTTGAGTTCAATAACGGTTACGAAATACGAATATGTGATTTTTTATTTTGATAAATTAAAATAAAATTATAAAAATACTTAATAAAAATTTGGTTTTATTTCTAACTAGCGACCCGCCCCGGCTTCGCACGGGTGCAATGCTGATACAAAATACACTACAGAAAAATTGTGAACGTTGTATAGGTATAAAAATATAGCGGCCCGCTCCGGCATCGCACGGGTATAAAATACATAGCCGGGCGGCCGCAAACGCTACTTACTGAAATTTTTAAATCTGTAATATCTTCGAAAATATTCACTTAAAACATACGGTGTAAAGAGCCATATAGATCTATATTAAATGAACAATGTATCCATGGTATTTAATTGGTTAAGGATTAATGCTGTATTGGTTAAAATCGCTTCGAAAATTAGCCATTATTTGTCGTAAAAAGTAAATGACAAAAAAAAGTTATTGTGGGTTATCCATAAGAGATAGACATATACCATCGCAGACTTTTCTGTAGACCTTTTCAATGTGTATAATACTTAGTACATTATTTTGATAAAACTCGTAGGGTTCAGCCTGCGTTTGCAATGTAAGCGGAATAAATGTAATTTTTTACGACATCACATTAGAAACCTCAAAAATAACAGTACTTCTACACTACTTAATGGATCTTATTATACATATAAACCTTCCTCTTGAATCACTCTATCTATTAAAAAAAACCGCATCAAAATCCGTTGCGTAGTTTCAAAGATTTAAGCGTACAAAGGGACATAGGGACATAGGGACAGGGAAAGCGACTTTGTTTTATACTATGTAGTGATTATTTTTTATTATAATCAGTCACATTGATTAGTTACAATATTAATAATATATTTATCCAATTTTCAAACAAAAAAGGCCAGTCCATTAGAAAATGCATTCAGGGTTTAAAAAAATAGTTTAAAAATTAAAATTAATGAGTAATTTATAGATTTATATTCAATTTTCTATCAGGTAAAACAATAGCTCCTCGTAGACCAAATATGTGTAATAAATGGCAAAATGGGGATAAAAATGCTTGTAAATACCTAACTGGTGTATACTTCTACATTGGGACTACGGGGAAAGAAATTATGAGATTAATTACCCGTGGTCCCACTGAAAATGACAATTCAAAGATATTCTAGTTTAAACTATAGCAGTGGGTCCACGGGGAAAAATTATTACCCGTAGACCCACAGTGGGACATAGCGGGGGGACCACGGGTAATACGCCGTATCTTTGTGTAATATATAAAACTTTCATCCACAAATTAAACGAGAGTTTAATTTTTAATCACCCTTCACGAAAGTCGACAAAAAAAAAGTTTAAACTCGTCTTTTATTCCATTACCGAAGTCTGAACATCCCTCAGCCATAAATTGAAGCCAGTATTGCTACAATGTGACCGATTCGAACGTGCTACCCAATCAATTATCGAACACGCGAAAGCTTTTAGCTAATGCAATGGACATATTTCTCATTAAATGAAAAGCTTAGCAAAGAATTTATGTTTTTAAATTACATTCTGGTGACGTCATTTGGGCAATTTAAAGGACATACACATGAGTAAATAAATAGTACAGATATTTACGCGGTTGTATGAAGCTTTGTTCTATACATTTACTCACGTGATACATGATTGAGATTTTAATTATACTCTTGTTTTCAATGCATTCAATGCAACGGACTTGATGACAAGCTGATCAAAGAATTTTATATTATGTTTACAATTACAACGTGTTTTGGATGGTCGTTATTTGGGCCATTTAAATGAATCCTGCTTATCTAGAATACAAATGTATGGATGCATGTATGTTACTCTTTAAAGCTAAAACAACTGATCGGATCTTTATGAGATTCCGTACAAAGATAAGGTTAAAGTCTGGATTAACACATTTATACTTTACCCAGGTACCTCGCGCATGACGCCGTGGGATTCAGCTAGTGCTTCAATACAATTTAGGTATTACAATATATTTTTATTATCATCTCTAATTTAGGGAGCTGTTTCATCTTTCAAGGTTAATGAGAGCCGAGATATGAATTAGTTGTGTAACAATTTTCTCAGGACTGTGAACTTAATAAGGCTATACTTTGCTAGTATCATGTTGTACAAACAGTGGTACCGTATTTATTAGGTAAACTGATATTCTATAATATTTAATAATTGTTCTCGTAATTCCTATGAACCTGGACATGTAATATTAACTCAGGCCCCGGAACCACGGACACAATAGAAAATCAATTGTGTCTGGGACCGATCGGGCCGCTTGGGGCTCAATGGGTTAAGGACAACTATTAGTTTTTATATTTTTCTTGTTTTAAATTTTCTGTAATGTTTCAGTTCTTAGAAAAGCACTCTATGCTTTTCTAAGAACTGAAACTTTACACAAAATTCATCCATTGAAAAAAATTATATGTGCCATCTCTCTTATTCTAAATATGAAATGTATGAGTAAAATTCATATTATATCCTTGTCAAACGTAAATACTATATTCAAGTTAGTAATTTGATTAATTTTCCATATAAGGCACTTCCCAAATGAATGGTATGTCAACACACGGACGGACAATAGTGAAATTAATTTCTCAGTTCATATGGAGCTCTTAATAATTCATGAGGGTCTGCATACATGTAGCAGGGATATAATATGTCTTCCATGTTAAATACGTGCTATCAAAGGAAGTTGATGTTTGTTTTTTAACTCCATGTATTAGCATTATAACCAAGTGAAGTTTTAGTGCTTATTAATTACAAAAGCTGTTTATTTTATTATGTAGAGAAATTAGTCGGCCTATAATACACGGGTAGAACAACATCTTTTCTATTATCACTATCAAAAATTTCTAAGATATTTTGTAGAAACAAAAAATTAAACAGGTTGCGGATTATATTACGATAAGATAAAAGTACGATAGATTCCTAATAAAACAAGCTTTTTTGGTAGCATTTTTTATGTTAATAAGTAATAGGTATAGCCCATAATACCTTTCCTACCGAGTACCAACTGTCTTCCTTTGCAATTAGGTAGATATTACTCCCCTTACTTCCCTACTATACTGTTTAACTCTATTTATATGTTACTTTTGTGAATATAATGAATTTAAATATTCTGTCAAATATTTGCGGTCGCTTGTGAACACACCCTAACAATAATTACTTAGTGCACACTAAGCTTTATGATAATATCTAATGATATGAGTCCTAGATTTCCACTCGCGCTTGTTCATTTTAAATGTGAGACTTGGTATTACATTTCTACGTTATTTTCTATGTAAAGAGGTTATTTGTACAAACTTGAACTCTCTGGTCTCTCCTGTTTATTTTTAAACCAGTAAAATTATCAAATTAATATTAAGTTTTTTTTTTTTATTAGGAAAAACGAATTACATATATAATTTAATAATGTGCAATAAATGACTCACATTTTTCTAGGAAATATTTGATGAAAACTAAGTAATCAAAACTGAACAAAATCCATTAAAATTTAAAACAAGTTGCGCTTTTGCGTTTGAATATTTTCTAGAAAAATTCAGGCAGTGACTTCTCTGAAATGACTAATAAGGTTTTGCAAACGGTAAAACAACTGGGAAACGTTTTAGAGACAAATAATATCATTGATTTATCAATAGAAGTATCAGATATTGATAGTATTACCAAATAATATAAAGTGAAGTCCCGTGTCCCCTAGTGGGGTAAGGGGCAGATGCATTATTCATACATCTGTTTCACTGATCGATTTTCTTTAGGGACAAGTAGGTGATCAGCCTTCTGTGTCCTGCCAGACCGAGACATTTTTTTTTCTTCGTCTCCACCGGGAATCAAACCCAGGACCCCTCGGTTCTACGCTCACGCGTCAACCACTGTACCGAGGAGGCGCTCCAAATAATATAATTAGTATTAATTATTATACCGTTGAACTGTATAATAATTAGTATCTAGGTACAAAAAATATTACCTAGTGCCGTTACATTACATTTAACCTACATCCGTATTCCACTACAAAATACATAGTTAAAAAACCGCCAAAACGGTAACATCGTTACCAACTTTAAGAAAATTTATAAAACGGAGCATTTTGTCTCAAGAGTATACAGTACAGTACTTAAGTAAGCAGACCACTTGCTTGATTAGTCTGTAACGAATTATGCGAATTAGCAATAGCGACCGCATTTATCTTCTCATGTACTGCGGCACTGAGAATGGCCACAGAGTAAAAATACAGATACCAAAATGTTCAAATAGGTCACGTAGAAAGATTAGACTATGAAAACATTACTCGGAAGGCCCTTGTACATAATGAGCAAGCTAATTCAGACTAAATTTGCTTTTACTGGTTGTATTGTGACAAAATTCTCATCCTAACTCTAATCCTCTTAGTTATACACACGTATGAAAACTTTTCTAATTTCAATTACTAAAGTATAACTGTGAACTTTTTTATTGTTTTACCAGCGGTCCGCCCCGGCTTCGCCCGTGGTACATATATTTACGTTTTCTCTACATGACCAAGGAAAACGGGTTTCATTTATATATATAGCTATATACAATACCTATATTATATAGATTTAATTTTATTTTTCATATCATCATCATCAGCCCATATACGTTCCCACTGCTGGGACACGGGCCTCCTATGAGGGTAGAGGCCATAATCCACCACGCTGGCCAAGTGCGGGTTGGCGGATGACACATGTCGTCGAACTTTTGGTTTTTCGACATGTCGGTTTCCTCACGATGTTTTCCTTCACCGTTCGAGCAGTGGTGATGTTACAACATGCGCAGATAAATTGAAAAATCAATTTATTTCCTGCGCGCTCGCCCGGTCTCGAACCCTGGACTTATCGATACTAATATTATTAGAATACTTTCCATATCGCATTATTTTTCTGTTAAAGTTGTATCGATACTTACCAAGCAGTATAGAAAATGAAATAAATACAATATTTATGGTACTGAGTTTCCTACTCTGTGTTTAAATATCTTACTTGTAATTCTCTGCACGAGTTCCTAACTGATTACTCATGCATCTTTGCGTTTTTCTTCCACTAAAAGACGCTTTTGACCCATTTTAGTGTGTTGATTTAATTTCATTTTATTGTGAGCGGACTGCAGTTAGTTCGTTAGAAATAATTATTTTTATTTAGTTATGTAATCAAGTCGTTGCTCTTGCATTGCCGTTAATTCTGAAATAAGTGATGTAGGTACAATGCTTCTTTTCATACTATAATCGGTGGTAAATGTTAAAATATGTTATGGCGATTCAAAATCTACTTGCTTCTAGAAGAAGTCTAATTGAATAAATAAATGTTTGTGTTTGCATTAGTATCTCGATGACACAAAAATTAATAAGAAGGCAACTTTACGATATATCTACATACTCTGAAATACTTATGAGACGACCATTCCTGTATTCTTATTGATCTGCTGAAATGAATCAATTGTCTTGAGATTAAATGATTTTAAATTGAGTCGGTCAATATTGTCGTGTGTGATGAATATTATATAAAACTAAAAAATACACGCTTTATAATAGATATTAGTTTGAATATACACCCATTTATATGGTAGTGGTTAAATGAATTATTAAATAGTACTCGTTGACAAATTTAGGTAGGTATTAAAGCGAGTAAGGGTTCAATGAACTTAGAAATGCTGTTGAAAAATACAGCGAATTTTTAAATGTTAAGTGAGATAGGGCGATAATGTAATGTTTTAATGAATCGTGTTTTGTTCGAGACTTTAATAAAATTCTGTATTTGAATAATCCCAAATGAGTTGAAATTTAACTAACGTTGCTTTTAGTTTTTGTTTTTTACTGGTTAATATATTAAAATAATGTTAATTTTATTATTTTATTATATTTAAATAATGTTAATGTTTAAAATGTCTTTATCATAATGTTTCTTCTTTCTACTTTTATTCTATTATTTTACCTACATTCAAAAACAAAAGGTTCGTTATGTTCTTTTATCAAGTATTTTTAAGTGTTTTAAAAGCTTATCCTTTGTGAATTATGAAGTTACGATTGTATTTCTTCTACAATTTCTACAAAAATAATCTCATGCTTCTATAATATTCTCGTAAAGCCAATGCTTACCTTGGATGCTTTCTGTCATAGTTCCTTAAAGAAAAGTTAGAACCGCCAGTTAATTGTCAGTTTAGTTTGAAGGAATCGAGTGCAGTAAGTGGTTTCTCTTGTATTATCGACTTACTTCTTTGAGATAAGATTAACGACTTCACTTGAACTATCTTATAGATTTCTGAGTTCATTGATTTAGTGTCATTTGTGGTATGATTGATTTAGTTTGGTTTATGATTAATTTTTGTATGAAATACAATAAATTGAAAAAGGATTCTCTAATATTTTTGGTAAAAAGGTGTGTATGTGAGTTTGTTTACTGTAACGAATAAAAGTTGAGAATGTCGCAAGCTGTTAACGGACGAAACCTGCACATTCAAATCAAGTATTTAGGTGTTATTGTGATACAGGGATAAAATACAGGTATAGAGTTTATTTTTGAATAATTATCTTGTTATCTATGAATTTGTAATTAATTGCAACTATATTATATTTATTCAAATAACGCGTGAAGCATTAAACCGAATAAAATTAACTTTATTAAACTGAAATTACAACTAATAAACCACAGCAAAGTTGTGTTATAAATAATTTAATGCAGTCGTAAACCAATGTTTTGATTCAAATTATGCAAAACTATATTGTATCCCTAATTTACTGTATTTATCCCAAAATTGATTAATTTTATGTTAATACGAAAACGTTTAAATAAGTATTCCTATTAACTGTTATGTTTTAATAAATTTAACCAATGCATTTCAAAAGTATAGGAAATCAGTGTATCCATTTATCAATAAATATTATGATAAAGCATTTCCGACCCCTACGCAACCCGGGATTATCCGGGATAAAAATATAACCTATGTCACACGGAGTAACTTAACATAGCTCTTAGGTAAAATGATTAAAAAAAGGTTAGATGCATTGCACTTTACAAAATTACTAGCAATTAACCTTTCCACTTCATAATATGTATGCAGTAATTTTATATTGAGTATCATTATATTACCAATATCAAAATCTTGCGTAAAGACCAAAGCACTCGCAGACAGGGACACATATCAATTTAACATACACACATTTAATAATCTTATCTAGCAAAAATTCCCAAACTACGCCCCAGAACAACCCAACGCTGCCAAAAGCAGGCATAACTGTACCATAACTGCAAAATGTCTCAACCGAAGACATTAGAAGCTCGATTGTTCTTGGCAACATTTATAACTCGAATCTGTACATATGGTTTATCTGTTAAATGTAATTAGAGATGTTTAATTAGGTTTGAGTCTTGGCTGCCAGCTATACTGTAAGCTACTAATGTAGTTCCTGTTTTTCATTTGTTTGGTTAACAGTTCTTAGGACTGATATGATGGGAGAGGTCTTGGGCAAGAAGAAATGTGGTAAATGTGGTTCTCATCTTAATAATGATATTACTATTGCTTCCAAATTATTAAAAATAGTACGAGTATAGTTCACACAATTATAGCAGTCAGTACCTAACTACAATTTTCTAGAATGCATGAAATAGAAGAGCATAATCAATTCACTTAGTTGGGTAATAAATTACCACTAATCGCATCTTTTTAATTTAAACCATCCTTTCAAGACAACATTGTGGAATTAACTTTCAATCTAAAGGAGCAATTTAAAGGGGAAACATAACCTACGCCTGTTACATTGCGTGTTTCAGAGCCGTCAGGGAAAATTGTCGTTTTCCTAATTACACTATAATTAGTGGTGGTCGTAAGCCTGATAACGTTTGTTAACACGACTTTCTCAGTTAGCGTCGGGTACTTTTATTTATTGGTGTTGAGATTTTTTAGAAATATGAACAGAATTTCAATATGTACATTTTAAACGTCCAGTTTATCTCGATTTATCGCTGATTCCGCACTTAACAAGCCAATTTTGATACATAACGTCGTCATTTCCCCGACGCATTACAGTATTTCTATGATAAATCGACGAGTTATGAAACAGGAACACTTGTCGACGTGAAGTTTTATTCCATTCCGGATTGTCGTCAAACTGACTTAAACTTATGTGATACAAGTTTTATATTGTTGGTACATAGATGGTGAAGATTCCGAGACGACGAAAACTTTAGTTCTGTTTTATCTGCGAGTGAGATATAAAAAGTATTTTACTGTCAAAAACTTTGTACAAGTTTGTATTCATTTTTTGAGGAGGAAAATATAATGAGATGTATTAATAAATGCCACAATTTTTTTTTCTTTTTCCCATGAAAAGTATTAACAGCTGAAGAGGAAAATGCGTTCCATATTCGCTTCTGTATACATATTTGTTGGACTAGCTATTTATGGGTTTATAGTCAAGAGGGGAGATATGAATCTGGTCCCCGTTTATTATAAATATGTAGTGAAAACATATTGTACTAATGTTATAACTATGGCGACGATCGTAAGCTTATGAGGTGATGATAAAACTACATAAAATTCCTGTGGATTATGAGGTAATACCTATTTCACAAATCTTCCAATGGTAGATTTATTTTACAGATACTCTGCTCATATCTATTACAAATATAGAGTAGGTGTTCAGTTTTTTGACTGTTACATATAAATACTAGGACTCTATATAGGATTCTATATTCTATTGCTTAAATTGAAATTATGAATCCAAAGTAATTTTCAATCTATTGAAGCATTAATGATACACCTTTTGAATAATCAATCTTGCAAACGGCCGTTGTTTATTTTAAAATTCAGGCTATTTTTAGAACTAAAATTAAGAAAACTGTATTTAACACATTTATAAAAGCTCCAAACACATAAAACTTATAATTTAATATTACAGTAAAATCCTGTAATGGAATCTCTCGATATCTTGGCCAAGAGTGCTCTCTGCTATCATCTAAATCTAAATCTTGGCTCCATTATTACTGTTGGTTTAAAGGAACCACGAGAGAATATGTTTTATAAAATTTAGAACTGGAATTTTCTGATAATCTGATAAATAAAGATAGTACTGAATAACGTTAAGCGTAATTATTTGTATTCAAAATATGCAATTGTATCGTCGTTTACGGTATACTGAATTATAGTAACCGAAAGAAAATCATGATAGCATAATTATCCCCTGAAATTTAACATTGCAAAAAAATGGTTTAAATTTTCAGTTAGCAAAGAAACGGTGACCTTAAATTTCTGTAAAAATTCGAATATTTTGTATACTTTTTACATTTCATTTGATTTCGATTATTGAAATAGCGTCACAGCGTACAAACCGCTAAAAGACCGAAAGGTTAAAAGCGTGCACAAATCCCACAGTTTAATACAAAAATGCTTCATCTCACTATTATCCAGCCGGTGAAAGTTTACTGTTCGTCCTTTTGCAAAGTGCGGTGTGCGGCGCGATCTGAAATAACCATTCCACTTTTTGATATAAATCGCCTACAAATCCTACACGACTGAGGTGGGGTTAGGTTTAAACGCTTTATTGTGTTCTGGCTTTATTTAAAGAAAATTCTCAATAGAAAATCATTCATTTTAATGGTTCTTGACAGTTTAAAAGTGTGAAAGTTTTATTACAAAATATTGAAATAAATCTAAATTTAACTTATCCAGTTAAGGGATCAAATTAAAATTTTCATAAGGAATCCCTAGGGATAAGATTGAAATGGTTTAATATTTTATATTGAAGCTACTTCATACTACATATTTGCTATTGTGATGTATTAAAACTATTATTTTATATGAAATAGTGTGGTTTCTTTGTCATTAATCAGCCACGGTTAGAACTTTGCGTTATTTTTTTCATCTCTTGATGTTTAGTATGTGTTTGTATAGGTACCAACATTACGTATATATCGAAATTAGATATCATTATTGATTTAAAATGCTTAAGAATTTTCCAGAATAAGATTAATAATTGAAACTACCATTACAGTATAAATATAGCAGTATAGATAGAACAGTAACTCATTCTCATAAATCGCTACCAAATAGTCACTGTGGGTGGTATTGGTAGATTTATTTTGTTAACGCTACGTTAGCTGATATCTTGCTGTGAAAAAATAACACTATTCTACAACATATAGAATATTTCTTTAATAAAATATTGGTAGATAAAAGGCAAAATATAAAACCCATAAATGTGTGTTTAATTAAAACAAAATAGTCAATTATGTATTTAGAATTTAGAAGGATAATCATGTTACTTCTTTTACACGTTCTTTTGTATTGGAGAATGTTAGTTTTTCTGTGTCTTTTTTTGCCACATTAAACATAATATAATCCCTGATTTTACAACCAAATCTTATCATTTTGAATCTGATTAATAATCTAGATAACCTAGGTTGGACCCAAATTCTAAAGTGCTTATATGTTTTGGACGATATCTTTATGAAGTTCTACTCCTTTTTTTTAAGTGGGGAAATCTTGCATAGATACTTGTTGCCCCTTCCCCGGAGGCCGTGGGTTATGTCGGATTCCTACCGACATGAAGGTCTACTCCTACGCTCGCGCTGATTTCAAGCATTGTTTTATATTTTAAAATGGTATATGGTTTATTATGGGCACTCTTATCATCTCAATTACGCTATTTTATTAAGAGTAGATATATCTATTCGGGCTTTCTATGTGAGTATTTATATAATTAAGATTAATTATTAGTAAAAATAGTTGCTGGATAAGATTATATTGTGGGTCTTTCCTATTCTTTACTGAAGCAACTTTAAAGTTAAATAAGGAATATTGTTAAAATCGAATTAGTTCTATGTGGCTATTTAAGTAATAAATTAGAGTATCAATAAATTAATAGAGATTATAATATTTTAAAGTAGTGAAATTGAAATGACGAAAACAGATTACTTAGGTACTATAGATTAACCAGATTTATTTCAAAAAGCTTTCCAATATAACGAAATATCGCGTACAGAAATCAGTTTCCATCAAAACGTAACTATATTTAAAGCAGCAAAAACATCAGTAGCCGAATGAAAAGTACGAATGATTTGATTGGAGTTTAAAAAGTGTAAACAAAAACAGTATTAAACCTTGGCGAAGAGTTGTTCGAGTGAATGTAATTCGTTACGAGTACATTCACGAATGAATAGGCATTCATTCGCTCGTTCATTAAATCTAGTTTCATATCCAACGCGCCGGTTGATCAGTTTTTAAAATGCCGGGAATCGAAACTTTGCAAAAACGTACAAAACTTTAACATAATTTGAATAACGCGAAATCATGATATCGGTTCTTTATGGTTTATGTTCGAATCGATAGTCTTTATTGCACGCCTCATAAGCGAAGCGTTGAGGTGGGTACTACTGTCACTTCGCGCAAAACATCTGATTTTTCAAACTTAAAATGTCTTTATGTATCATACATTGCACTTGTAAGATAATACATACACACACATATTAAGAAAAAACACTATTTTTAACGTTCATGATATTTTTGATGTCATTTTTGTTATTTAAACTAGTTAAAAAACAGTTTAAAAAAGTTCTGTCTTGGACGTCCGTGTGTCTGTATGTGCGGATCCTTTTTCTTGTTAACACGATAGCGACCGAAATACTTTACTAATCGAGTCTTTTTTTTTCTCTTACGCTTGAGTATGCTCAGGAATAGAACCCTTTCATTTTTCAGGGTCTGATTCGATGTGGTTTAATTGTTATTAAATAAACAAAAATAATAATTAATAAATATTTATTAAAAAAAAATTATGAGGCGTGCACTTTTGGATTTTCCAAATTATTTTCTTTTACCAAAGCCACAGAATACTAGTAGCTAAAAATATCGAAGCTTAAGAATCATTTTGTATCCTTTAGATATGATTTATTTCAAACTAGTTTTCCGCCCACGGCTTCCCCCGCCTTTTCAAAGAAAAACCTGCATATCTCCCGTTCCCGTGGGATTTCCGGGATAAAACCTAGCTTATGTGTTATTCCAAGTTATCCTCTATATGTGTGCTAAATTTCATTGAAATGGGTCCAGTAGTTTATGCGTGAATACCATACATACATACATAATTACAAACCTTTCCTCTTTATAATATTAGTATAGATAGTAGGTATGTAAAAGACTCTTATAAAGCTCTGGAAAGAACTGAATATGCGAATGTTTATTTGATAATCCTATTTTAGATAGTACCTAGGTACTAAATACCCAAATGGCGTACTTAATTGCAGGGTCGTGAAGTGACACAAAAGAAGAGTGCCTGTCACGGCATATTAACGGATTTCCTCCTTATATCCTTCCTATTCTTTCTTCTTTTCTTTTTGCTTTCATTTTTTACAATCCCAGTGAAATCTTAAATTTTTGTATATTTTGGCAACGTTTTTTAATACCTATTGATAAATATCTTGTATAATTAGATCGGATGAAATTATACTTAATCATTTGTCATATAACAATTTTAAAATATCGTGTTCATAGCGAAATAATTCAAAAAATTAACAGCTCTGTGTAAAAAAACTATGCAGAACAAAATTAATCTGGAATGAAGTCAAACTCTCGAATAAGGCATGTTTAAAAGTGAACACTGAAAGTTAAAACAATGATGTAAGCGGAAATTAAAACTCAAAGACGTGACAGAGATAAAAATTTAATATCACTTCATATTCTTTTCACAATTTCGGTTTTTCGATATTTTAATTAGTCAAGAAATTATATAATTCTCACAGTGAATACCGTACTTTTTTCTTTCAATCTTTAATAAACCTAGTGATTTTGAATTCGGCAATCGTACTAAAGACTTCTCAGGTTTCTTCTTTCTTCTCACATTATATTTACGTAGTTTTATTTCTTATCCACAACTTGCATAGAAAAACGCATGCGTAATATTCGCCTTAATAGACATGCACTAACTTTCGTAGAATAGTTATGTTATAAATGCTCATAAAAAACATCAAAAATGAACCCTAATAAACAGTCAGTCTATACTTGATCAAACCTTCTACAAATTCATCGACATACTCAAATGTAATTGCGCAAAAGTACTCTCCATAATACAATATGAGAAATAAAAGTCCTGAAATTCATATAATATTCAAGGAAAATAACCATGGAAAACATTTCAGAGTTAAAATTACTATCACGAAGATCACTAAACTCAGCAAGAAAGGTTCATTGCAATGTAAATTTATACGACTGCGAGGAAATAGAACTTAGTATCTACATAATTTTAGTGGTGTAGCTAAATTTGTTTGAGCTCTTATTATGATATTGATGTTGCTTTATTGTGGGTTAAATTCATGTATACGTGACCCTACCTATGACTGGTGGAATTGCACCTACGATAAGGAGATTAGGTTTGTAAAATGTTGTCTATACTTGAAGAATAATACAAATTATGCATGGATTTTTTTAAAAGAACGACAGATTTTAAATGAAGTTTATATTATATGTTTTGAATAATTTTGATTTTGATACAAATTGTTTGTTTATATTTCAAGTAAACGGGGCAAGAATTTGAAGAAAAATATACATAATTTTCAAAACATGTAGGTAATGCTAAACATTTCATATTACATATCTAATTGTTATAATATACCACCTTTAAAGTACTAAACTACTAACAGAACTTCAAAACTATTTTAAAACAGTCCTTAACTACTGTTCTTAAGATACATGCTAAGAATAACATAATATAACACCAGTCTTCATGTACATGTAAGTCAAACAATTTGCATTGTAAACTAAAGATCTTGCAAAAGTTTTGGATTGTGCGAATTTATTCAGTACTAGAGTAGCGTGCTTAAAAGTGTTCATTGTATAATTTTAAGATATTATGGTATCTTTACCATAGTTGGTAACAATTATTACATTGTCATCAATTATATTTCATAACTAGCGGTCCGCCCCGGCTTCGCCCGTGGTACATATTTACGTTTTCTCTACATAAAAACCATCCTCGCACTTCAAGGAATATAATAAAAAAAGACTATGGAGTTTCTTGCCGATTCTTCTCCATAGATACTGCTTTCCGAATCGGTGGTAAATGTTAAAAATGCTATGTAATGACGATTCGAAAGTGCTACTAAATGGTGGTCTAATTGAATAAATGAATGTTTGAGTTTGAGTTTGACTTATCAAAATCGGTTCAGCCGCTCTTGAGTTATGCGCTTACCAACACATTTTGCGATTCATTTTTATATACATATAAGAAGATATAAAGACGGTTTTTAATAGGTATACATACCTACTATATATCTCTCTGGAACAACTTAACTTCTTGAGATGATCTTAGGAAACATTTCAGCAGTAAAAATCTAGGCGATTCGTAATAAAGATTTTTTCTGTGTCTCCACCGGGAATCGAACCCAGGACCCATCTTACGCTCACACGTTAACCACTGTACCATAGAATGTACTATAAGGACGCGGTCAGGGATTTCTTAAGGGTCATCTTATCAATATACCCACCCTACGATCCCTTAATTAATATTGTTAACTAAGTGAACCCTCACTTAGCCGGATAATTAACTTAATAAGTTAATAGTTACAGTGACAGGATGTGATTTGTTACTAAATTCAATATTATGACCTGCGTTCCTTCACAATAAGATTGATAACTAAGATGTTTTTCATCCTATTAATATTATAAATGTGAAAGTTTGTATGGATGTTACTCTTTCACGCAAAAACTACTGAACCGATTACAATGAGTTTTAGCACACATATAGAGGGTAACTTGGATTAACACATAGGATAGGTTTTATCCCGAAAATCCCACGGGAACGGGAACTATGCGGGTTTTCCTTTGAAAACGCGGGCGAAGCCGCGGGCGGAAATCTAGTTATTTATATTCTAGTAGGGTGTAGTTATACTTTTGTATTAAATTTTAATGTGTAAGCAGCGTAAAACTGTTTTTAATTTTGACAATAATTAAAATATAGAGTAATTAAAAAAAAATAATTGTTATTTTTCATAACCTACATATTGTGGAGTTTATCTATCTAAGTGTTCTTTTCAAAATCTAAAAATAATAATCGACTTGATGTGAATCAACATTATCAAAGGTAATTGAAGCCAACATAGGTAGTTAAATAATGGCTGTCTGCGCTTATAACCCTTCAGTGTAATAGAGGAGCAATTCAGAAAATCATAGACTCGTTGGTTTTACAGCTAACTCATAGATAATTGACATACTTCTTCGTAATATGAAGCTGAAACTTGGATGTTTTATTTATAAAGTAATTTGGGTGGAAATTGCTGTTTATCGTTTATGAAAAACTTGTACCTAATTGTAAGTAGCGACTTAATGTATTCTAAAGTCACACACACAGACAGAACTAATCTTTAAAGATGTCGATATTAGTACAATGGAAACGTCTATCATCAAACCATCGCTGCATCGTTATCATATTAAATAAGCAACCCATTGTGCCACCACGGTTTCAACCCGTACCAATTACAATTAACAACATGAATATAAACAAAACCAAAATAATAATTTACCACAACAACTAACAAAATAATATTGTTATCAATAATTGCACTCCTTCACCTATATTTTGAGAGTTGGTTGATAAATGATATAGGTTCTTGTCAAGATCAATATTGGCACCAGACTCGATAGCGTACGATGTACAATTTTGGGTAGGTATTGGTTAGCCAAGATTTAATAGATGGTTTGAAAATCCGGCCGCTTTGCCTTTGGTCATTCTCTCCGTCAATCCTTATTGATTCCCTGGGTTACTGAATATTGCTTACATATTCGTTTGATAGTATATTCGAGAATATGAATGAATAGAATATTTAATCAGATATGCTTTTGTGTAGCATTATAATTATTATTATGTGAAGTTTCCTTTTCGTTCATAAAACATGGAGCATTTTCAGAGTGTCTAGTGTTATTAAGAACCTTCTTAATAACACTAGACACTCTGAAAGAGAGAAAAGGGAACCTAAATCGTCTTCTATTTTTGCCACTGAGTGATATTACTATTGCAAATTGCAATGAGCATTTGCAGAGAGTAAGGAATGTATATGTAAATGTCAATTTGGTTTTAATTTACATATTTTTTTAGTAGTAAAATAAGGTTATTTTACTACTAAAAAAATATGTAAATTAAAACCAAATTGACATTTACATATACATTCCTTACTCTCTGCAAATGCTCATTGCAATTTGCAATAGTAATATCACTCAGTGGCAAAAATAGAAGACGATTTAGGTTCCCTTTTCTGACCTCCTAAAATTGGAATAACCGCAAAAGCATAAACCTAGTCATCTTAGAATAGTGGGCAATAAAAATGTTTTGACACAGGTCGAGGCGATTAATACACCATAACCATTAAATAAAAACGACATAGTAATTGCAAAGGCGCTTATAGCAATGACCTTTGCGTGTCGGAATATCGGAGTACACGAAATTGCTTTTCCCAATCAATTAAATGTATGGTTACAGTAACCTTTTAACGTAATTTGATAAGTTCGTTATTGAAAAAAATGAAAAATATTCCTTAAAAAACTACTTATTAACAACAGGAGGTAGCTTCTAGAATGGGCAGATCCACACAATATGCTTCGCGCGGCTGCTCGATCTGTTTGTCTTCGAAAGATTATTATATGTATAATAATTATTATAATAACTGTTCTTATCTCTTTTCTAAATTAACAGGACGGAACGAGCCGAACTAAGTGTTTAAATTTGATGATTAATTAATATTATTTTAATTGCAAAGTATTTCATTAAATACCGTTATAAATTTTATTTGCATTGCAAAAGTTCATAATCAAACTTTATCACACAAACAGTTTCATGATAAAATCATGCCTCATTAAATGCAAAAATAGATGATATTTCATCTAAATAGTAAAATAAAATTATAATACGATAGATTTTAATATGCTTTTCCGAGAAAAAACTTTTAACCAGCATCATATTTACTTTTCGTTATAAAAATGAAATCCCAAAAGCACTCTTTACCGACTGCTGGCATGTAAAAACTTGATGTATAAAATTTCAGAGCATGTTTGGTAAAATAAGTGATCTGTTCATTTTTTTAATTTTATGGAGTTTATTGAAAGTTATAGTTTTTACAGTTTAATTTATTCATTAATTCGTAACTAAAATCAATATCTATAGATATTTATAAGCTTTTATAAGCTGAATTCACCTGAAGGATGGTTATGGTTTTCGAGTATTTATATGAATAGGTACAATATGTAAGTACATAATATAACATGTTTTTGTTATATGCTCTGTAGCGCAAACGGTTCGATTGATTATAGATTGGCAATGGGTATTTAAAAAAGTAAAAACGAAGATGAAATGACAATTTTTGGCGCCATCGTCTAATTTCTTCACTCATATCATAGCGAAGATTTGTAAGAAGCGATTACAACGAAATTAATACTTCAATAAACCAACTTTTTTAATTATTTCAATAATAACATTTTACCCACAATACAGCGACCTATTATAAAACGTATAAGATATATTATTATTCTCGTCTAAGGGGATTCACCAGCTGATTTATCGGACCGGTTCAAAGATACGTCAGACACAAATTGAGCGCTCCACTGCACTCATGGGCTATATTCAGTACCCTTACCATGAGTTCGCAATCGAATCTTATGTTACATTCGATAGCAAGTAACCGTAGATCTCGCAATATCTCGAATAAGTTACCGATGGTACCAATTATCCATAGCTACCGTTCACAGTATTCGATTGTAAGTGAAAATCGCAAGAGTATTTCTCGAGAGCAACTGTCAAAAAGTCGGTTATACGTTACTCGTGGTACCATATTTTATTACCATTATCCATAGAAAACGCGACTTATCCATAAAATACGTGACTAGTCTTAGGATTTCGATAGGTTTTTGAAGTGACATTTCTTATTACTTACAAGATTACAATCATTTACGCAGTCGCTAGCGAGTTAGATCACTGGATACTCATGGTACGCGTACCAATACTGGGCAATCTGTCTCGATATCTCTATAGATGTCATATGTATTAAGATGTTTAGATTTAATCGAGATAGTAATACAAATAACTGAATTACTAGGAAGCGTGTGTTTGTCCTTTCATGTACGATAATACAAGTTAATCTTCAAAGTATAAACAAAAATCGTATGCGTTATGATGATGATGGCTCAATCATACTTCATCACTACATAGTATAAAACAAAGTCGCTATCTCTGTCCCTATTTCCCTATGTCCCTTTGTATTTTTAATAGATAGAGTGATTCAAGAGGAAGGTTTTAGTATATAATTTATTAGGTTTTAGACAAAGCGGGCGAAGCCGCGGGCGGTAAGCTAGTAAAATATATAATATACCTCAGAATAAAAAGGAAGAATATGGTATATTCGTTTATGTAAGCTATTGCATAGCTTCTATCGCGGGCCTTGAGCGCGGGGACCGAATCCAGAAATTGCGTAACGAAAAACCTCACGCTCCCCACTCCGATGGACACGGAGGTATGGCTTGAAGGCATGCTATGCAATAGCTTTACCGCGGCAGTCTCAGAGTGCCACACTTCTTTTTTTTTGGTTTCGATCTAAGTATTATCAAACTTTGGAAAAATAGATAGGTACATAACTAATTTAATCGAATCAAGAAGGGTGGATAAATGGAAACGAATTGAAATTGTTCATAACTGTATTCCCTTATTTAGTGCAGAAGCAAACCACTCACAATTAATTAAGGAAATAATTTCATTTTCTAGGTATCCAAGAATTGTATCTTATCCCAAGAAATATCTAGTATAGGTAAGGTATAGGTACTGTAAAATGTTAGCTATCCTCAAATCAAACATTTCTGAAAAGGCAGTACCTATAGGTACACCGATATTACGTCATTTAACTTTAAAGTTATCTGTAGTTAAAATGCAAATTATGAATAAGTTATAATATATAGATGTGTGTGTGTGTTGCTTTGAAGTTTGAAGTCTTTGGGACTGCAATGAGGATTTTTCTTGGAAGGGACAGATTTGTATAGAATTAATAACATTGTTTGTGTTTTGATTAGTGATTACGTTAGATATTAGGTGTGCTCTTTTTTTTTTTTTTTAAATGTACTGCAAACATCAGATTGATAATGTTTTTTATCGTTAACTATAGATAACGTTCAATGAGCTGTTGAATCCCACTAATATTATAAATGCGAAAGTTTGTGAGGATGTGTGTGTGTGTTTGTTACTCTTTCACGCAAATTCTACTGAACCAATTACAATGAAATTTAGCACACATATAGAGGGTAACTTGGATTAACACATAGGATAGTTCCCGGTCCCGGAAATGCCACGGGAACGGGAACTATGCGGGTTTTCCATTAAAAACGCGGGCGAAGCCGCGGGCGCGCGGCCGAGAGCTAGTTTAATTATAATACACAATATTCCATAAATATTCTCAAGTGTAATATACTTAAATAAGTCTCGGTTTTATTTCAATTTCAAAGAATATTATTGTGAAAGTTATAAACTAAACTTTCCACTAGAGAGCAGTGAGTGAAGATAAAGTTCCTGAGTTTATTGTTTGTAACTGTGCTTAGTTTCTTAAGAAGTAAACATTGCAATACGTTGTACAGCCCCTGAAGATATAAATACGAAGTAATTTAATATGTAGGTAGATTTATGTAATAACTCCGATAGCCTGATAACGCTGTTATCTCAAGTAAACCGACTTAATTCATAAACGAATTCCCAGGTCTTTCTATCAATTTTGTTTGTGGGCATAAATTGAAAATCTAGTACCTAGTCGGTACCTATTCATAAAATATTTCTGCGATATATTATTTTTATTTAGCATTTTGTCCCCAAGCCCATAAAACAGTGTAATATCACCCTACACATACAAGTAGGTACATTTTGTAAACGGCAAAATCTGTGGGCAAAATTATCTTAAATGTATCTTATTTTCAATGATGTTTCGTTTAAATGGAATGGAAATGGTGAATTAAGTTTTAACTTGAAATCAAATATTGAAACTAAAAAGCCAGGATAATATAGAAATGCTCCTAAATTTTTAAAACAATTGGACAAACGCCAGCGGTCAATAAGTAATGAAAGGTCCACGTGAACGCCTCTGGCCGTCTCCTGTTATAGAATAACGATAGGATCTCGGGTGTCCGAGAGATGCTGAACAAATAATATCCACCTTGTTATTTGTAGACGAAATAATTGGGGTTACTGCGTTCGGTACCTACAGAGGTATCGGCTTACATTTAGAATAGGGTGCGAAATTCTAGAAATCAATTGGTATGCTTGGTGAATACCTATACTGTATTTTCCGTTTATATGGATTACGATGACAATGTTATACGTAACCTCAAACATTTTATTCATTCGATTCTTCTAGAAGCACTTTTGAATTGTCATGACATAGTTTTACCAATTACCACTGCACCGATTCAGAAAGCAGTTATTACGGAGAAGAACGTATAACGTAGGTATCTTTAAATTACTTTTTAGGAAATACTTACTATAAATAGCTACACTAAACTGTATCTTATTCCTAGTAATGTACAAAATATGTTGTCTTTATAAGCTCATAGTTGAATAACAAATACAATCCATGGGGATCTCCCAACCCTTTATCCTTTAGGCTTCGCTGACTCGGGTCACTTTTACAAGTTTAATATGTGTCTTTTTGAGTTAATAATTTAATTCGTGATGTTTGTATTTAAGACATCTATTCGTATACGACTTCATAATATAATTTATACTAAGAGTGAATAATCTGTTGTTAGTACTAATGTTAACAATACGTGTACGATCTAATACGTGCTAATACGAAAAAGTCAACTTTACCCTTCTCTGAAAATTTTATATTCATGACATTAAAATAACTCATTTTATACTCTATGAATGTGTAGACCGTAATTAATATAAAATGAAGTCGTGGGAAGCAGAATTCTATAAATTACTTACATATTTTACAATCAATGGTCAGACCTAATAACACCAACGACATTACCAAAAGCAATTATCTCACATAATTATTTATTCATAGCAACATTTTACGTAATAAAACTCCAATTATAATTTACGTAAGACCCTTAAAAAGTCATTCGAGCTATCGGCAGGAGCAAATTAAATATCAACAATTCTTTGAGCGCCTTTAATGAATACGGTAACAATTTAAAACAGAACGGGCACTTCATAAAGACTTGGAACTGGCTAATTAAGAAAACTTGTAACGAGGGACAAAAAATTGAACTGTCGAAGTCGATGAATCAATTTATAAAAATTCTCCTTTGTCATTGCTTTTTATAATTGCTTCTGGAAAGTTAAAAACTAATTAAACCGTTGATAAGCTGGACTGATGGTTGATGGATTGGGGGTTAATTAAAAGTTCTGTGTAAATAATGTTGGAATTGCTCATTAAAATTCTTAGAATTTGTACTCATATGCTTCGAAATTTCGAATGTTTCGAAGCTTATCTGCCATTGTACGCTTTCTGTTTATACAGAGAAGATCATCACACATAAATATGTACTTTAGTCAAGTCACTTATGTCAAGTTATATAGGTACTATTCAAGTACAAAATTCAATTACTGTAAACACATTTTTAGCAAGCGAAGTTACTAAACTGAGAACTGACCAACATAAAATATTCTGTTTATATAATACCTATATAGACTGCTGAAACTGCTTACCCGCTAAATAAGGAATTTAAAGTAAAATCCTTTATTCGAACAAACTTCGACTTCTCTATTGGTAGTAATGCTGAGTAAGCTTGTTCTCCATTCCCAAAAGATTCCATGCTGCAAAATATAAGAGCATTTACTCTATGGGCGGATGACATTAAAAACCGCTTAGTGTTGCCCGACGAAATATTGCCAACGATTCTACTGGCCAGTTTTAAAATAAAAATATAAACACATCGTAAATAAACGATGTGCGGATAAGCTCAGTTTCTATTGTTTCGCTGTAAAATATGATGTGGATTTCGTGATATAGAATGGCAATCATTTAATTTTTTTTTCAAGTTTCAGTCCATTTTACGATATGCACGGCATACTTCGGCTGTGAAGTATGTAAATGATTCAAAATAATAAAAAACGACTATAAAATATTCTAGAAAATTCTAGAAGATATTATATCTTCGAATTGTATTAAACAGAAAGCTATGCATTACTTTTCTAAATGTGCTATATTCTATACATTCATATTGGCTAGTTTTGATATAAAAAATAAAACTAGTCCATCTTAGCATTAGGTAGTACACTCTCCATGTAACACTTAATTTGCCTCTGATAATCTAGTAATGAACTAAAGATTAAAAAAGTGCTGTGAAAAAATTGCTTAAAATACAAGACAAGCAAATTTGTGTGTCAAACTTCGCAGTATCCAGTCAAAACATTCAGCATAAAAAATGTAATTAAATCTGACGGATCAAAGTCGTAGTGACAGGATACCAGCGTGCTTTTCCGACGCCCGAGAAATCTAATTATGACGATGTTACTCAAATAAAAATATGAGGAAATATTAACCATGAAATGATAAAGTTCTTAGGTACTTTTGGATGGAACCGGGAAATCAGCTTATTCAGGAAATTCAATTCTTTTGGTTACACGAAATATAAGGACTTAATTAAGAGTGATAACTACACTTCACTGCTAGGTATCCTAGTTATTATTATTTGAATAATTTTAAAAGTATTGGATATGTATAATAAACCATTCTGTTAATTTCATATTATTCTCGAAAAACATCAAATGGAATGTTCTTTTTCTTTTTTTATCTAGGTAACTACCCCCATAATTTTCGTTCCAATAATTCGAATTCATACGTCACGTATAGTTTTCGTGACAATGATCTTACATTGTTTAAATTATATTGTGTAAAATTCATATCATGTCTCATTGTTTGTTTAATACAAATAATAAGTATGTTATGCTACCCGCATAATACATTGTACACACGTAGGCTTGGCTTGAACAGAATTAATTCATGCATACCATAGTGCATACGCAGGTATAGTAGTGAATGTACAGTGATTAATGATAGGCTGATGTAAATAACGGTATCATACATGTTTAGTGATAACATATATTATTATGAATTAAAACAGTGCGTGTAATAGTGTACACACGTAAGAAGTGAAACTTCTTTATGACCTTATTTTTCAATAAATAATTTACTATATGCAACTTTACAGAAATACGTCGAATTACGCGTGGTAGGGATAAGAAAAAGATGGCGCGTAACGGAAAAATGTCACGCGTAACGAAAAAATGTTACACTAAATTTTTTTTCTAACCCCGATAAAGAAGTTTCACTTCAAAAAAATAACCATAGCCCCTTGACACCTTTCAAGTTTTTTTATGCACCATAATCTTATCTAGTGAGCATCCTACAAAATATGATTTAAAAACAAACCATGACTAAAAAATAATTACCTATACATTTTCACGTCCAGAGAAATTAGCATACAATATGATTTAATATAACAACCACTTATTTTTTTGTAAATTTAAGTACCTATGTACTTACAATTATTAACATCAATCTGCCTATCTACCGCAATAACCACGATGCATTTCGATAAGATATCATTATTTGAGTGCATTACACATACCTTGTTAATATTTCAACATAATGGAATACTTCCATTACAATATTAGTTGGTTATTGATTACACAGCCTTCATTCAATTAGGGTGTCAAGCAATTTGAGGTAAGTCGTTATTTATTTGATTGTTGTTTCGAATGCTCGTTATTACTTATTTTTTATTATGACTTATTTTTTATGGTATTTTGTGATCATAATTTTGATGAATCATAATGGTAGGTATGACATTAGTATGAGTATGACGTTATCAATATTGATTGCGTGAAGAGTGTGAAGTATGTAGGTATACATAGTTTGTGTTATTTACAAAACTAAAAATACCTTTGAGTAGTTACACATAAAAGATTTAAATTCCTATAGGTGTGTGAGCGTGTACCTATCCCTTAAACCTTTATACTCATAACTTTTAAAGTCATGCTAACCAATCTAGAAACATCAAACAACTTACCAAAACATTTTAAAACATTTTATCGTGTTATCTCCTGAGTCTATTCTTCCATAGGACTTCAGAACCTTCGTCAAATGCGACTTCGCCCACAGCTTCCAATTAGTCATATCATCAACGTATTCATCTAGTTAGTGCCTTGAAAAAATAAATAACAAACTTTACTACATAATTAGCACGGTCCTCAGCGGTCAAATTGTTTCAACTTAATTACTGCTAATTCGTTTAGTCTAGACTCGGCACTGGCTCTGATTATAATTGCTATATTTATTTAGTCTGTGACACTAATTATAAGGACAGCAAACAGAGGTCAGAGTGTGTTTATAGGCTTATATAATAATATATAGCTAGTGGTTTCTTTATAAGTGAATCGTGTTCCCGAGGGGGCGTGGGTCGGTGGCATTGGTTCGATTGATCGATTTTTCTTCTGTCCAATACTGTTTTGTTTTTGTGGGCCATAATTCAGATACTATGTTATTATGCTTAAATGTGGTTCAACCTTGCCCATTGGAGCAGTCATAAGAAACGTGTTGTGTCAAAAGGTGTGAGTTTAATCCCGACTCGGGTATAGAATTGTAAAGAATAAGTTAGCGTTTTCTTTTTAGTATTCTGTGTTATAAAACCATATAAAATACGATTGGAACCCCAGTATTCGTTTTATATTAGTTTTATATTCGATAGGGCATCTACTCGGAAATGCTATGCCAAAGACAGATTGAAAAAAATCACTGAATTTTGAGTCATACCACAAGGAAAGCAAGGTGTGTATTTGTTTCCAAAATGTCATAGTCCCCACCCTGTATAAACTTAGGCATCATTACATTCTGAAACATAAAGATAAGAATACAAAATGAGATTAATCGTCATACTTTTGCCATTATTTACCAAACCATTTTTGTGTTATCCTTACCTCATGAAACTATACAACAATATTATTACCTACTCTCAAATACGCACTTTTACCTCATATCTGTAACATGCAATCCAATTAAAACAAAACATGACGCAAATATGTAGCTAATAACAAATAGCGGAATAGGCTATTTGACAGTATAAAAAATAAATTACTTTTTTGTGTAATCCATATATATATAAGGTTTTTGAAGCGATTTAAATTAATAAATGATATAAATAATAACTTATTTATTTATAAATCGTCGAGTAAAAACATCATATTTTTTAAAATGACCACGTGACCGAAAACATCCATGATTGGCTGCATCTGCCATGACGTCACAGCGGCGTAAATAACAAGTGATCCCAACGTTTACTCACGTCGTTGCTGAATTTCGCTTTTGGTTTTGTTTCTTGTATAACTTATTTATTGTGATTCAAAGTGTCTGTAATCAGTTTTGTTCTTTATGTGTTATTTTTGTTTGTCATGGAAACTAATTTCGAAAAAGCAGACAGTAGAAATCTACCTAAAGTGGACGCTATAATTAGGAAATAATATTCTAATACTGTGCTATAATGGTCGGCATGTTCTTTAAAAACAACCAAGATTTTTACGCTCCTCAATTGAGAAATGTGAAAACAGCTACGTAAGTTAATATTTCAATCGTCATTCATTACCTTTTTAGTTAATTGTACCTACAAACATGAATCACAATAGCATAATAATTATGAAGTATACATTTTTTAGATTAAGTCCTTTATTTTTCATTTCAGCCATCCAGTTTATAGGATTGACGTGTTTGTATTGATTATTTTCAATATCAATACAAACACGTCATCATCAATTTATATATACATATTATTATCTTACCTCAAGCAGGTAAGTAATGAGACGATTTATACTATGTATTGCAAATAAAATAAACTGCCTACTAGGTATTCAACACCATATTTACATCGAAGTGGTCTTCACAAAAAAAAAAACTGTTTTAATTGATATATCTAATATCACTTGGATTTCTGCGAGCTAACTGCAACCACTTTCTACGCATTTTTATATCTTTTGGAGCACATATAAATAGTTTGTCAGGGGTTTTAATAGTTGTATTTCTGCATCCAGGAACTACACACCACCTATAAGAACTCATTCTCTGGTTTTTAAACAGATTAACTTAATTATACTATAATTAAAACAAAAACGAACAATAAGTACTAGGAGCAAGTTGATGTTTACGCCGCTGTGACGTCACCATGGTCGCGAGACGCCATATTCTTCAAAATTGTGTTTTGGCGGCGTATTTGAATAT
The DNA here is from genome assembly GCF_061535395.1 of Colias eurytheme. Lineage (NCBI taxonomy): Eukaryota > Metazoa > Arthropoda > Insecta > Lepidoptera > Pieridae > Colias > Colias eurytheme. The sequence continues at coordinate 8,279,058 of NC_142998.1, read as the reverse complement.
CATGTTTTTATTTTCCATTTTCTCAATGAATAACTACAAAAAATTAAGAAACATGTGTTTTCTGTGCTCTATAAACGTATCTTAATAATTTGAGACAGTTTTCAAAACCTTGTCAAATAGCCTATTCTGATGGAAACAAAAAATAACGTCTAAATATACTCTTGTTTGTCTTCGTTATCGGAAGAATTTAATAATAGGATATTATTTGCAAATAAGGTGTAGTTCATAATGGTATGATGGCAAAAGGAAACTTAATATACCTAGTAGTAAGTATTTAAGAAAATAATGTGGCTTAGAGTTCATTCAGACTTCAATGAATAAGTACGTTTATGTCATAAGAAAACTGCTTTCATGATGCTCCTCATTGCAATTCTAATGAATCTGAAATATATCTAGTATCATAAATTCGAGATTTCATTCCTAGAAGAAATAAACGTGAATCATTATAGCAAACAAAACATTTCTATGTAGATTTGACGTATGAGTACTGAGTGTGCTGTGTGTTAGAACTTAATGGCCGCACATGTACCTCGAAGCGCGCAGCTGATGCCCGAGCAACGCGCGTTCGAACGAAAATATGAAGACGCGCGTTTGACGCGCGCTTGACCAGAAGCGCGCGCTTGCTGTACACTTCAATAGAATTCGGGGTTCTCAAAACGCGCGTTACCAAAGCGCGCGCTTCAAAACGCCTAATATGTACTCGCTCTTAGAAGTCTTTGGCCATTTTCCCATTACGATACGCACAGAGGAGATTCCAGTATCCTGCAAGTCTCGGAGACTAGTCGCCGCGGAGTATCTCACATATGACATATGTATGTACATTTGTATGTAGGCTCGCACACTACGCTACCGGTACAATGTACCTATGTGAGATATTCCGCGGCGACTAGTCTCCGAGACTTGCATGATACTTGAATCGCCTGTGCGTATCGCAATGGGAGAATGGCCTAAGTCTCATCAATCAGTATTAATGAGTGACTAATGACGTTCATGGACAGACAATATTATGAAGATCGACATTGTTATTTTAAGTGGATAAGGGTCAGGGCACATGATAAAATAATTTATGCATACCTACTTTGAAAGAGAAGCGACTTTTAATGAATGTCTTGTAATATTGTAAAATAGGTACATACAATTTATGAATGACATAGTTACCTAATGCGACCCTATCTAGGAAGAAAATTAAAACCTTATATTATGACACTTATTAAAAAGCACCTACTTACTCTCACCCTTATAACCATGTGATTCAGCAACATAATGTTTTTATTGCATTCACTTGAGAGCGATTAATCACGGAGACATTGACCCATTCCGTTATCTACGACCCGCGTCACAACCGCGCCCACTTACGTATAAAGTATTATAATTTATATTATCTGTAGTATAACGTACATGTTTTGTACTTCCACGGTATTTTGTTATTATTTTTTACATGAACAACATAACCTTTGACACCATATTATACGAATCAAACACCGTAAACATATTATAACTGAGTCACTATCTTTTCCGTCTATTAGGGCACATGTCAAAATATTTCCCGCTAAAAAAATGTTCGATTACGCACGCGCAATAAAATGTGTTATGATTTAAATGTCAGTATAAACAAAAATTATTGTTTTACCTTTTCTTAAATGTTCTAAAATATGTTAGTTTAAGGTGATGAATTAATTTTTCTAACATTTACGGCCCTTTTCAAACCTTCGTAATTTTTATATTATTAAAGTTGTCGTGATGAAAATTCTTGACAAGAAAGTTCAATAGTAACACAATACGTCTACCGTTTTAGAAACATGATTCCATGATATTTTCTCGATAGAAAAAAAATACAAAGTTATCATTGTTATTTTTTTATAATCTCTGGCATCTTCTAAATAACAGACGTAAAGTTACGACTTTTTGGATATTAACTATAAAATATACAACCTATACGTCTACCGTGTTAGAATTTTGAAATATGCGATGGTTTTGAAATAAACAAGAAATACTTGAAATTAGCGCGCGACCAGCCAATATAGCGAGAGCCGCCCTGTACCTTCCTACCCCGATCGCTGCACGAGTCATTCCCGCTACGGCCGTCACACGGGGAACTTGTGTCGCTCGCGCAATCGTAAAAAAGGGTGACAACACGATAAGACAAAATGAGACAAATGGGGACAATAAAGAAAATAAGAAGAAGAAACATAAAGGTTGGAGGAAAAAGAATGCTTACAATTGGAACAAATTAATGAAGTAAGTTGGTTTTATTTTAAATTTGATGATAATTGTATTATAGACGATGTTTGATATGTACCCCTGTTTTAAGTACATAACGAATGTGTAAGATTTTTTCATTTATAGCATAAATAATCTGTTCTGAAATCCGGAATCCAGAAGGAAAATAAACCCACTGATTGTTCACAATGTGAATCCACTCCTTCGTAAGTACCTTTATTCAGTCAAAAATGTATGTTATCAAAGCTCTACTGGTTTTATCGCATGATTCCATTTTTAGCAAAAAGCAACAAAGTGCAAAGAAATAAAAAATCATGGTGAACTTAGTGGAAGTATGGCGGACATAATATGGAACAGGAGCTCATTGGAGTAGTATTATATTTAAAAAAAATACGAAATAATTTCAAGAATTACATTTCTTAGAAGGTGGTAGATAAGTAAGTTGTATAAAGAATTTGATGTTGATATTTATTTCATTTATACTTACTACACCTGTGCGGGAAATTGCTTAGTAATAAAACAGGTTTATATTTATATTTACATAGTAATGTGAGTTTTCATTTCGAAAAATTTTGTGTAAGTATATTAAATTGAGTTCCTGGGTGATCTGGAAACACAATTGGGCCCGGAAGATGGCGCTGCAGTCACTCCTCCTAATGACATGAACCGATTTGGATGAATATTTGTGTGCACATTTCATTTTTGTGGGATGATTGGTTGATTCGCTTTCACATTAATTATAATAAAATAACTTGGGGGCGTAATATAAACAGCAGGTATAATACTAGGGCAACTCCGTATATAATGTATTTTCAAAAATTTCATACAAACGCATTCAGAGGCAGTTTTAAGTACAATGCAACTAAATGTTGGAATAACCTGCCTCCTCCTTATCGTAACATTCAATCTGTGACTAATTTTAAAAATAAATATAAAAATTATCTAATCATAAGGCAGGTAGGCCAGCTTTAGTTGCATCGTAACTAAATGTTTCACATTGTTTGCTCCCCTTACAACCTAGTCAATATATATGTAGTAAAGTTTCTATAATTCTATAACATACAAATTATAATGTAATTATGTATATTGTATATTTATGTAATATGTTTTTCTTTTTTAATATATTAATTATTTATGTATACCTATTGCTTTCTCTTAACTATATAAATATATTATTTAAAAATTTACACTGTTCCTTTGACTGTCGAGGAGGGCCCACTGAAAACCGGTGCTGCGATGCCTCTGCATCACAGAATATCACCGAGTGGTTCCCTTTTTTAATGTTTGATGCTGCACAGACCCTATGTGTTAATGTTAAAATCAGTATTGAATATAATTTTCTGTTTTCTTCGCACTCCAAACTTTATTGTATTTTACTATTCTCTGTTTTTTTCCTGTGTGGCAAGACATTAAAATAAATGTATTTTCTTTCTTTCTTTCTTTACATTAGCTAATATTATGTATTTTTGTTGTTAGAAAGTAAACTTAATTTTTATATATTTTTAATGTTTATAATACATTATTATTGGTATAAATAAGCCAGTGTTCGTCTCACATTGCTGTACCTGCCTACCTACCCTACCAGGGCCTAACTTTGTTCTGGCTATTTTATTTTGATTATTTGTGATGAATAATTACAATTATAATAGAGTGCAAAAAATAAATACATGCGTCAATATATTTTGTGTTTTTTTTTAAACAATTTTTTTATTTAAAAAAATATCATTCCGACCGCGGCTTTGCCCGCGTGGAATTAGATTATATCGTGAATCCTGTCTTATCCCACAGAAGTGTTCAGTTCGGATAAAAAGTATCCTATGTGTAAATCCAGGCAATTAGCTATATTTTATCAAAATTGGTAATGTAGTCTTGACGTGATTAAGTAACAACTAACAAAAAAATATACAAATTAACATCCAAAGTTTCGCATCAGTTTTACTGTATTAGTGATATCTTCCACTCTTGACTTTGACTGAGAAGAATTAGGGTTTATAACTTCTTTCAGAAATATTACCTTTCATTTCTGGGCATGACGTAATATCTACGTCAGCATCAAATCATCTAAATCCATTCAGTAGTCCGCGTTATTGAGTACCATTTCATTTTTTCAGAGTAACAATATTTTTTGTTATTTTAAAGATTATTTATAACCTGTATTATTTTGTAATAAAGTAAACATTACGAAATAATAATAATTATTAATAATGTCTAAGTAGTTGTTAAAAAGAAGATTATTTGTTTATAAGCAAGAAAATAAAACCAATAAATCAACAATTAAATATATGTATAAGAATATTATAACTGTATGACGACTCCATACATGTTTGTCCCGAGTCGGCCAGCGGCAGCGCGGCGAGTTTGCAAGAATGACTTCGCGCACACCCGCGTTCGCGATAGCGAGCTATTAGACTCCGCCCGCCAAGCAGTAGATTTTTTTTTGTGTATCGTCTTAATATTTTTTTCTACATTTTTGAAGTGAAAACTTCTTTAGCGGCGTTGAGCACTTTTTCTGTAATGGGTATAAAATCTTAAACTCGCGTCAGGACACGTGTCCTGATCGAAAAAGCGTAAGACGGATGGATATCAAAGTTTTCACTTCTGCCGGCACTCCCGGAGTGCAACCCGTCTTTTTTTTCCGAACACGATTGTTTTTAAGCACTAATGACTAATAAGCGAACTCAACTTTGATACATTAGGTACTAACGACCTACATCGTAATTATATTATACTTATCAGCTAATATAATATTCTTCTGCACAATGCTGAAGCACAGGCTTGTGCCACGTGAGGAGAGCAGTTGCTAAGTTCACCATTTGAGCATGGTGTACAAGTTGAGAAGTGCGCCAAATGCGTCAAACCCTATTGGCTCTAATCCACCACAGTGCGGACTGCCTAAGTTCAAGTTGGTATGTCATGTCATGTGAAAATTTTTAAAGTTGATCAGTACTACCGCCAACAAAACGTTAATTTTAATAGTAGGTATATTATTATCAGTCAATAACCATCCTCTTCCTTGTTTACTTTGATCAACAGATCGTTTTAATAATATTTTTAATACGTTCCTGGTTTGATAATATTACTTAATAACTATAAGTTTATTATATTTCAATTTTATCTACATCGCGGTCGGTCGAACTTTAAAATTAAAACATAAATAATATGAAATAATAGTGATCCTCAATAAAGGTAGTTTACATGTAACGCGATAATTTTAAATGCGAAAGTTTGTGAAGATTGATGGATGGATGTTTCTTACTCCTTCATGCAAATACTTTCGTACAATAGAACCGATTACAATGAAATTTGGTATGTAGGTATAAGGTTATAGGTAGCTGAAGACCCAGAATATGACATAAGCTAGGTACTTTTTATCCCGGAAATCCCACACGGGAACTATGCGATTTTTCCTTTGAAAACGCGGGCAAAGCCGCGGGCAGAAATCTAGTTATGAAAATAGTCAAAAAATACTTTAAACCTAGATTTCTTGTTTCCGCCATAAACTAAGATTGATAAAGGCTTGGTTTATTCTCACATAGCAACGAATGCGATGGTTAGGTAGATACGATAAGTAGGTTAAGTACTTACTTAGGCGTTATACACTTTTTGTTCAATATTAGATAATTATTACATGCCGGCCACACATAGGTATTTGGTTTACTGATCAGAAATTCAGATTCCGAAATCTGAACGCTCTGCCTGCAAAATACATATTATAATAGTTAGCTATTTAAAAAACGAACGGTAGGTCTTTCCGTCCGGAAATAATAAAAAAGAAAAAAACTTACCGCCTTGTTGAAAGATTAGCGACATTCTGGTTTATATCTAAATTTGAATTCCTGGTCAGGAAACCAAACGTGTCTACCTTCCGACCAATAATTTATTTTAAATTTAATAATACTTAGGTAGTTTTAACGAAACTAAAAATAACAAATAATAAAAAAAGCTTCTAGTGACCAATCTGGTGACCTTTCCTGATGATGGTTTGTGTTTAAAATAAAAAAGAATCTAACAATCACTACATAAATAAAAATCTTTGTTATGGTGCCGTTCAGAAATCACATACATATTTTTATAACCTTAAAAATACACGTGATACCTTTGGCTTGACAAGTATCAACCATGCCTGAGATGCCAACAGCCAATCTGACATTGTCAATGTCACTCGACAAGCAGTTTGAAGAAGTGAAAAGTTTATAAACTTGTTGTTTCAGAGAAAGAGAAAGTGTGTTTTTATTGCACTTTTTCTTCACTTAGAGTCAGTACATAACATTTTCCAGTACCGTATACTAATAACTTTGTGACCAGGTGAGAGGTTTTATGTTTTCTATATATCTATGAGAAGCTAGAGAGGTTATTATTTATTAGAAAACGAAATTTCAATTCTTTTTTACTGAATTTGTTATAAAATTATGTGAGGTGGCGGTTATAAACTATTGCTGTACCTAATTTCACCGTCTAACTTTTTCTGTCTTAAAATTATCAATATCGACATGCTTGAAGAGTGGTTAATTGAAAATGTTCTCACGATATACCTACATAAAAACAAGTGAATTTCGACGTGGCTTTATAATCGAATATTGTATGAATGATTAGAAATAGGTACTTATTATTCGTGCTTCATGAACTATTACACCACTTATTTCTTAGATTTTTCAATACCTGATAACCTTTTAAAAGTTATTATTGTATTATCACATTGTCTAATTTTGGCTTATTTAAGTGGGATTACATAGAGATTGTAATTAAATATACATATATTATTATTTACTAAAGAGATATTCATATGAATTATGTTCTATAGGTTATAAATTTAACCATATTAAGTACTTATGCCAAGTAATATAACTAAATGTCCAGATTTGATGATTCAGAGCAGTTGATTGTATATATTATATATTAACTGAAAGAGGTTTAGTATGAATTGTCTCAATTACTTATAAGGAAACAGAATTTAGTATAAAATTTAATAATAAGTTAGATGTTACAGCATAAAATAAGACATAGTTACTTCGGCGACTTTTTATTTAAAATTATTGAACTAATAAAGAATGTTCATGTGCTACTTATTTAAGTTTTATCTTCCATACAACTAGAATATACTGGTTTTTAGCAATTATGATAATTAAAGCAGTCCAATTCACATAGATATTGATGCATCTTTAACCTTTTTAATTATTTATCACCGGTGACTTAGTTTTTTACCATTCCAGTCAGTTTTAACCAGCTTTTGTTTTTATATTTCATGTGCACATGATATCCATATAGATTTGTCTGTCTATTCTTAGTTATGAATAATGAAAAGAAAAAAATAAATTATATAAATTTGATAATTTTTTTTCAATAACTTTCACAACTCATTGAACACAGTTCTCTACAATTAAGTTAATACAAAGTACATTATCATTTTTCATAACTTTGTATTCTATAGACTAAAATAATAATTTGCAATATTTATGAGAGCTTATGATTTGAATGACAACCCTTCAAAGTAGGTACCTGCAGCAAATAACAGTTATAAAAATTTCAACGTTAAAAAAACAAAGGATCCATTAGTTATTATTATTCCACGTAAGCAAATCCATATACCTATATTGTATTTTACTACAAGCAAGCGTCAGCCAGATTATAGTAGTCTCAATCTTATCATAAAAGCTTGACCTAATGACCTGTCTACATCAACAGTAGGCGATGAGGCTAACCGTATGCTTACGGTTTGTCAGTACGCATTTGAACGCAACCATGAGAAGTCATACATATATCGATTCTTTGGGCACCGCCAGGTAACTACCTAACCTGATGTGCGCTTTATATTTGTGTTAACCTGATTATTTTTATTTAGAGCTTTATGTGTGTGCACTGTTGTTTGTGACTTATTTATTAAGACGTTTATTTTGTTATAGGATAATGGCACAGATCCTAGATGGGAAGGCCCTCGCCAAGGATATTAAAGACGAATTGAAAGTTAAGATCGCTAATTGGGTGAACCAGGGTAATCGGTCGCCATCGCTACGGTGTATTATCGTTGGTGAGGACCCTGCGAGCCATACCTATGTTCGTAATAAGATCCAGGCTGCAATTGACGTGGGGATAGCAGCTGATACTATTAAATATGATGCATCGTTGTCCCAGGAAGAGTTGTTAGCAGCTATTGACAGGTTGAACAAAGATAGTGAAGTCGATGGTATCTTGATACAGTTACCATTACCTAGAGGTATTGATGAAAGAATGGTGTGCAATGCAGTGGCACCAGAGAAAGATGTTGATGGGTTTCATATAATTAATATTGGGCAACTCTCCCTGGATATGCCAACTATTGTTCCTGCAACTGCACTGGCGGTCGTGGAAATGTTGAAAAGGTAGGAATTTTATTTGTATTTTTTAATTTTTAAAATGTAAGTTTTTGTAATTCATTAATATTAAATGTAGTGAGGTAATCTTCAGAAATGAAAAATTGGAAAGCATAAAAATTATAATTTGATATTGATTTATTACCAGATATTCTTAATTTTTAATTTACTGCAATTATTTGTATGTTAATAATTCTTTTATCCACAATGGGTTATTGTTAGTTATAACTTATAAACTTCAGTGTGATTTCATGTAAAACTATAAAGCAAAAATTATAAATATTACTTAGTACAATTACTGATGTAGTTATATATTTCTTTTATTTAAGTACTTACAAAATTTACTTTTAAAAATTTGTGAACGGTGAATTATAACAAACATAATAATAATAAAATACTTAAAAAAATTTCTTGCAATTGTAACTTATTTCCTCATGTGAACTAAATAACAAATTAGCACTTATCTTATCAATTTATTTACGTCGGAACTGAAACTTCTTTAGGTGCGATGAGAGTAAAATTTCAAGGTCGCGTCGTGGCAATACCGTCACGTGTGTAAGTAAGGCTATGATTTTGGTATCTTTGTATCTTGCCAAAGAAGTTTCACTTCTGACACGTGTGCTCGACACACATGCTCATTTTTATTATTTAAGATTGTCATTTAAGAGCCGAAAATAACTTGATTAAAAAAATTCAAAAATAAAATTCTCGATACAGAGTAACAAAAAAACAGAACTGCAACTTCATTCAATTATAGGTTCAAAATCCAAACGTTCGGTCGGAACGCGGTCGTGGTCGGTCGGTCGAAAAACGTTGGAATGCCGATAGCCATGATGTTGCATAGCGACAAGAATCACGACAGCGGTCTGGGGATGGACGCGACGGTCACAATATGCCATCGTTACACGCCGCGCGAACAATTGGAAATGTTTTGCAGGAACGCTGACATTGTTATCACCGCGACTGGTGAGTTAATGAATGATTACAATGAAACAACAATGCTTGTGATTTATTGGGTTCTTATTTGCTTCTGTATTCGGTACAATTTACACTAATTTATATGACCAAGTTGTTCATGGACACAATGAATTATGGAACGTCAATGCTAGTGAATTATGAAGTTTTATTTGCTTTGAATTCGATACAGTTTACATTAATTTACATGCACACGTCTTCTTTCGTGTTCACTTAACGTTTTCTATTTGATTGTTTGTTCCCTGTTTTATTTTGTTATGTATTAATGTTATTCTAAATCATATCAAGCGTGAGAAATGCTTTGAATTAGTAAGCATCGATTAAATAAACTAAGTATATTTTCCTCTAGTTTTTTTATAGTTCACAACTTTCAAGTCAAACATTTTTTTTGTAATAACTAGTAGGTATACTATATAGTTAGAGTCTCTTCAAAAATTCCAAAGGAACAATAAAAATATCGATTTCAATTACTGTAGGTGTACCGAAACTTATCAAGGCTGAAATGATTAAACCCGGCGCTACTGTCATTGATGTTGGCATCACAAGAATTACAGATGAGTCGGGCAAAACGAAGCTCGTTGGTGACGTTGATTATGAAAGTGAGTATGAAAATTTTTTTTAAATTTCGGTTTTGTTTATTATCTTTTAAGTGTAATTTTTGTCGATTGTTTATGGTTTTTTGCATTTATATTTGCCCCGAAATGCATAATAGCTTTTAAATTCAAGATAATTTAAAGAACAAAACACTCTGTATAAAGTATTGAATTGTTTTGTCGTTAAAATTTCTTATATTAGAATTTCAATCGTAACATGTACTCTCATATTCTCTATGCAGTTTCAATATAGTGTAAAATGTTTATTTCACATCAGATGTTAGCAAAATAGCGGGAGCTATCACTCCGGTGCCGGGCGGCGTGGGTCCCATGACGGTAGCCATGTTGATGCACAATACTTTCCAAGTCGCACAAAGGCTTCGCCAGGCACAAATTGACAACTGAAAACATTGACACTTCTATACCTCGCTCATTGATCTGCTAATACAGTAGATAAAGCGTACCAAACGTTTACGCGGTTGAAATTTAACGATAAGGCGCGTCATACGTAATTTATCATCAAAATGACAATTACGTAGTGTACATATTGTATTAATAGTCGTATCAAATGAATTAAGTACCGTATTTACTAAATTCAACCTTATTGTAAGTCAATACGGTTATAATTATTATAAATTCTGATATCAATTATTACCAATAGAAGGGACACGTGCAGTGAATGAGTATTTCCTTTATCGGTACACTTTTTAATTCTGTATATGCTCTGTACTGTGTTAGTAAATCAATGACCTCGCCTCTAAGAGGCCCTTCCTGATTAGGCATTATTCGTCGCATTTATTACGTCATACTCTATGATTGTTTACTTTTGTTACGTTTTTTTAGTTACTTTGTTCAATCAATTTTAAAATCGAATCTCTTTTAAAGTCTTCCGTAATTGGATGGGCTTATGAGGATGCTAACGTGTTATCATTTTTTCTTTGTTATTATGTCCCTATACTTACATTTGTATAAAAAAAAATTTTATTGTGTAATTTTATGTGAAAAGCTAAACTCTGGTCTGGTGCTTAAAAATATTTCTTTGCAATAGTTGTCATGACGCACGTTGGTTTTTAAAGCCCAAATTCGAATATAATAGTGCCTTATTTATGTCTAGTTCTAAGGTCTTGAAAGTATTATAAATGTTTTAATGTAAGCTAGAATAAATATTATTTAATTTGGCCAATTCAAATTGACCAATGTAAAACTTTGAGTTTTAAATGTTTACTAATTAGTTATTTAATTATTCGTCATATATCTATATTATAAATAGCGTAAAGATAACGTGCAATTACATGATTTTTTATTCAATTTTAAAGACATTCTACATTCCAAAACTTTGTTAATCATTTGAGTAGCACTTGTATCGTGTGAAACAATTTTCCATCAGTAAAAATCGATATTTTTTCATGTCATTTTCGGTGTAAAATAATGTAGGTAACCCTTTTCGCGGGTAGGCGCACAAAAGAAAATAACGTATTTTTGCTGTCTCTGATATTCTAAATTCAATTTTTATTTATTTTTAAAGTTTACTTTATATTTTTATGTGCTAGTTTAAAGCCTTTACCTGCCAGTGTCCTCTCCATATATTTATTTCACCTCTCTATCACTTAAAATTCACCATCACTTGATTTCACTTCACTATGGACTCTGTTCAACACTCCATGATGGAAATGACTGCTACATTTAATAAGAAGATGGCTGAGTTTCAACGGGATCTGCAGAATATTAGCAGCAATAATTCACAACCTGCCTCTAATAGCCCAACATCCAAATTAGCTGCTGAATTCAACGCATTCCAGTCTTTTGTGCTATCGTCCCTCAAGACCTTACAAACTCAAATTACATTTTTATCTAATCAGTACAATAAATTGGAGATGCGGAGTCGTAGAAAAATACTATTGATCCACGGTGTGCCTGAAGATAGCAAGGAGTTTCCTTCCAAACTGGCTATTAAAATCTTGACGGATCATCTAAAGAATCTTGACTTGACAGAGGATGCTATTTCACGGTGTCATCGCTTAGGTGTTTCAAAGAAAGACAAGCCAAGACCCATAGTCATCAAATTCAAAGATGCTGTTATGAGAAATAGCATTTGGTATGCTAAAACTGATTTAAAAGGCAGCGGTTTCACTTTATCCGAGTTCCTAACCAAAGATAGGCATGATGTTTTTGTGGCAGCAAGGGCTCGCTTTGGTATAACTAACTGCTGGACCAAAGAAGGATTCATCTTTGTACAACGTGCTGACGGTGCTAAGCATAGGATCTCTGTGATGGCTGATCTGGATAACATTCCTTCCAACCATGCAAGTTCGTCCCCAGGTGCAACTGGATCCACTTCCAACACTCATAAGGGGTCCAAATTGGCACAGAATGTTAGACCGAAGAGACCTGGCCGAGCTAAGTAATCGCTGTACCTAATTTTTATGTGCTTTTTTTTTTTAACTTCAATCTTAATTTTCCTTGTAGTATCATATTTATACAATATATGTATAATGTATTTTTGTTTTCTCTTCCGTGGCTAATCTCTAAATTGTTTTATGATGCAACTAAATAGCTAGTCTACTTTGAGTAATAATTGTAGGTAGTACTCGATTATTTTTATTCTATCACGTAGGTACATATTTTGATAACACTGTTTTTGACATAATATTATGACAAGTGATAACAATGTCAAATGTCAACGCAATGTCTTTGTGAATTATTGTTGTTTGTAATTTTATAGTTTTGGATACTTGTCTTTTGGTTTAAAATAATCTTGTAGTAAATTTTTAAGTGTCTCATGTTTTACGATACTGGTGGTAATGGAGTGTTTACTGGTTACGCTTATTTTATTTTATATTTGTTAAATATTTATGTATTTTTATTATTTTATTTATTTATTTGTAGTATTTTTATATATTATTTATTTATATTTTATTTAGAGATGTCTTTAGACATCAGCATTTCTAGCGACACATTTGTTTCAGTTTCGTCGATCGAAGAGCAATCAGGTGAAGACAGCTTTCACAGTACATCATCTCCTTTAAATGTCCCCTCCCTTTTCGACAATGGTCTTAAGAACTTTAACGTTGTTCACATCAATGCTCAAAGTATCCCGGCTCACTTTCCCGAACTATTAGCTTCTTTTGATTGTAATAATTCTCTTCATGCCATTTTAATTTCGGAATCCTGGCTAAAACCTTGCTTACCTTCTTTATCTTATAGTCTCCCAGGGTTCCAATTAATTCGCAATGACCGCATTGGTAGGACCGGGGGTGGAGTAGCTATCTATTTACGTTCGCATATTCCTTTTTCCATAATTAGTAGCTCTCCTCAACCTCCACCTGCTGATGCGGCTGAGCACCTTTTACTTGAGGTATCCTTATCCAACACGAAAATTCTTCTTGGTGTTTTCTACTCTCCCAATTTAACCGTTAATTACTTTTCGTCTTTTGACCACCTCCTAGATATTCATACCCCTGCCTATAAACATATAATATTTATGGGCGACTTCAACACCTGCCTTCTCAAGGATGATCTACGTAGCAAAAAGTTAATGTCCATCGTTGATTCCTCTAACCTAAAAATCCTTCCTCTTAGCGCTACCCATTCCCTTCCAAACTGTACTCCTTCTCTTCTTGACCTTATCATAGTTTCCTCTCCTGAACTTGTCGCTAAGCATGGTCAGTGCTCAGCTGATTTGTTCTCCTTCCACGATTTAATCTTCCTTTCCTATAAATTAAAGCCTCCTAAATCTAAGCCTAGAATTATTATGCAGCGCAATTTTGGTAAAATCGATGTAGATCGTCTTTGTGAAGATGCCGCTGATACCGACTGGTCAGCCATTTACTCTGCTGGTTCCATTGACGAGAAGGTTGCGTTATTTAACTCTTTACTTCTGAACCTATTTGACAAGCATGCTCCCTTGCGCCCAGTCAAGTTGAAGCATTTGCCCGCGCCATGGATGACGGCTGAACTGAAATCACTTTTGAAAAAGAAGGCCCGTGCGAAAACAAAATTAAAGATGCACGATTCTGATGTTAACCGGGAAAAGTATCAGAGTATTCGAAATCGCTGCAATACATTATGTAGGGATGCGCAACGACGTCACATTTCTACATCGGTCGAAAACGGCGACCCAAGCAAAACGTGGAAATTTCTCAAATCCCTCGGTATTGGAAAGGCCGCGCAAAATTCGATTCCAGACACAGTTACTATTGATGAACTAAATTCTCACTTTTCTAATCCTCTCTTGGATTTTAACACAAATTCTAAAGCGCGCACCTTAAGTTTTCTTAATTCATTATCTTCTTCTGGCCATCCTCCGTTTATTTTAAGTCAATTTTCCGATTGTGGTGTTAAGAAGAGCATATTGTCTATAACTTCGAAGGCTGTTGGTAGTGATTGCATTGGTCGGAGCATGATTATTCCTATTTTACCTATCGTTAATCCTGTCATCACACACATCCTTAACTTTTCTATTTCCTCGAGTACATTTCCTGTTATCTGGAAAGATGCTCATATCTTGCCTCTCCCTAAAACCATGAATCCTGTCTCTGCTTCTGACTTCCGCCCCATTGCTATTCTTCCTTTCCTGTCGAAAGTGTTAGAACGGCTGGTGCAGGAGCAGTTAAGTCGCTTCCTTAATTCCCATAATCTCCTTAACCCCTATCAATCTGGTTTCCGCCCAGGTCATAGCACGACCACTGCACTTATTAAAATCACTGATGACATACGCCTGGGTTTTGACAATAAGCAGTTGACAATCCTTTCATTGCTTGACTTTAGCAATGCTTTTAACACCGTCGACCATGAGGTATTGTTGGCTATGCTACGCTCTATTAACATATCTCCAACGGCTATTGACTGGTTTCAAAGTTACTTGCGGGGACGTCGGCAGCGTGTTCTAGTGGAGAACCTAACCTCTTCCTGGAGCAATGTTCATGCCGGGGTTCCGCAAGGTGGCGTGTTGTCTCCTCTCTTATTCTCAATCTTTATTAACTCCATCTCCAATAACATTTCTTCTCCTTATCATATGTATGCAGACGATTTCCAACTATATTCGCACGTGGCCCTGCCTGAACTTTCTGAAGCGATTTTTCGTACAAACACTGATCTCGCAGCCATCGTCAATTGGAGCAAGGAACATGGTTTAAAGGTAAACCCCTCAAAAACTAAAATAATTATAATTGGAAGCAAGCCGCTTATGAGCAAAGTTAATTGGGATTGTTTGCCGGATGTAGTGGTCGATGGTACTCGCATCCCTATCTGCAAAACTGTTAAAAGTCTTGGATTGCACCTCGACCAGCACTTATCCTGGTCGGAACACATCAAGCAAATTCGAAAAAAAGTGTTTGCTACTGCATCCTGTTTGCGCCGCTTACGAAACTTTCTACCGATTTCCACCAAAATTGCGTTAGCCCAATCCCTTCTACTTCCTTTCCTTGACTATGCCGATTCCTCATTTCCCGATCTTTTTGAGTATCAGTTAGACATCCTTGAGAGGGTGCAAAATTTCTGCATCAGATTTATTTTTGGCTTACGTAAATTTGATCATGTCACCGAATTTCGTAAAAAACTTAATTGGCTTCCCATCCGTCGTCGCCGGGATGCCCACATACTTAACCTTCTGTACTGTGTTCTGTTTGACCCTAAAACGCCAGGCTATCTTAAAACTCAATTTAATTACCTTAGTTCAAATAATTCACTCTCTCTTCGCTCTTCTAATCTTCTGCTTCTTTCTGTACCGGTTCGCCGCACTAATTTCTATGGATCTTCATTCACTGCTCGCGCTATTCAACTTTGGAACGCTCTGCCTGAATCCATTAGGCGGGCGCAAAATGTTAAAAGTTTTAAAGCTCTTGTCAAAAATCATTTCCTTTCTCTATAATGTGTTGCTTATATTTATTTTAGATTATATTATAGTGTTTATTTTTTCGTATTGTATGTAGTGTATTTAGTAGGTTATGTACTATTATGTGTATGTATATTTATAAAATATGTAAGTAGTTTATTATATTTACGTAAGTATATTAATTTATATACTTATTTTATTTTATTTTTATTGTTATTATTGTATATATTGTTTTTATTAATTATATTTTAATGCTTAATTTATTAATTGAATTTGCGCCAAGTCGCGTTCTAGCATACATTCCTTACCAATCAGGGTTGCCTGGAAGAGATTGCTTTTAAGCAATAAGGCCGCCTTTTAGTACGTATGTGCCGTGTGTTTTCATTGTATCTTAATTGTAATTATAGAATAGCTTATTAATTATGTTTGGTATATTATGTACAATAAAGAATAAATAAATAAATAAATAAATAAATAAATAGGTATCGTAATATTATCTTACAAGAATTTCGATAAAATGACAATAATAAAGAATAAACACTGTTTATTTGTAATACATATCTCATTTTGCTCAACTTAATATTTTATCATCTTAATACACAGCCAACATTCAGACATTTTTTATTAGATATTTAAAATATAATGGTTTTGGTTATATAGGTTAATGTATTTATCCGTGTATCATTACCCGATGTATTCTAATTTTAAGCCCTGTTTATAAAATCGTTTAAATAAATTGAATTTGCCTCAATAATAAAGGATTTTATTAAACCCCCACCTACATTGGTATGGTCAGTAACAAAACTCATAGAGAAGATACAAATTTCACTTCAGTTGTTAATTATTAATAAAGTGCTTTTATGAACACAAATTATATGACTTGGTAACCAACTCTTTTATGTTTTATTTTTTTAAGTTTGTCACAAAGTTTCGCATCTGTGACCAGCATTATCTATTGAAAATGTCGTTTGGTTAACATAACATTAAAAACGCACAAACCTTTTAAAAACACAGATTTCAAATAAATTACTAACAAAAAAAAATATTTTCCAACTAACTCCCTTTTCCACAACAAAATCTTTTTCGTATTTCATATTTCCATGGCACCCAAATCTTAATAAAGCGGCCATGTTATTTATACAACGTCATTAAGTTGTGTCGTGAATTCAATTGTCTACCTAGATCAAAGTATATGGGCCATCTTATTAGAGCCCGACCTTTGCCCAATGTAAACGAAGGGTTTCTACGTGGTCACATTACGTAACGAAATAATTGCGTTATTTTGGGCCTGTATTGTCCTTATGGGTCCCCTACGCTTTAAGGTTTTTATTGCCAACCCTATGAAAATTCATGCTCCAATCGATTTTGTATCTACTTAATATGTATTAAAACGCATATTTGCTTACATCGGGCTCGGTTATGATAATGACTTAGTTTTATCGGCCATCTTAACTATTCAATTATGGAAACTTTAATTGTTTCGGCTAAAGTATGAATTGTAATGGGATAAATTTAAACTACTCATTACTCGAGGTCTTTGAGACAAAGATGTTTGAGTCTTGAATAATTTATTTTCTAGTTCTTAACGACTTAGTAATTATAGTACGACATAAAAGAGATGAAATTAATTATTTTGGAACTAATTCGTTTTTCATTACCTGGCAACCCTGAATTGGCAATGTAGCTGTCAAGTTGAATAAAAATTTGTTGTTTTTTTCGTGAAGTGGAGAATTATTGAGATAAAATTGTTATTTAGAACAAGAAATTTAAATAAAAAAGGAGACATCATGAAAAAGGTTAAACGTAGCGGTGTCCGTGATGTGGTGTATAAAGTTTTTATTCGGTGTTTGTCCGAATTTCAAGCTGGAAATTTATTGACTGATTTGGAAAACGTTTACAAACGTACAGCAGAATATACCGGTGAGATTCCATTTATTTTTGCTCAGTACTACGTAAAATAGAATATTCCATTAGTAACGAGTGTTTAATGTATGTATGTATGGCGATTATTACGTTTTCGCAAATTAATTTGAGGTTATTTGTATGTAAACAAAAACTAGTTTTTATAGTGCGACCAGCACAATTTGAGTCAAGAAGTTATATCCAATCCAACCAGCCTCAAATAAAGTACCTAGTTTAGATTTTACTACATAGTATAGTGATAACTGTTTTCATACAGCTATCTATCTATTAATCAATCAAACCATAATTTGATTGATTCATATTTACTGTAAAAAATCATATTTACTGTATCATATTTACAGATACTGAAGATGCCCCGTACCCTCTTGCCAGTACTTCGAAACAGAGTGATGATCAGTCCTTTGAAGGAGTAGAATATTTAGATTTTGATGAATTATATTAATGTACAAAATTTATCTACAAAAAAATAAAAATATGTGGTTTTCAAATCGCCTTGTTTTTTTCTACCCGACGGACCCAGAAAGAGGGTAATGTGTTTGAGCTGCATGTATGCTTGTTTGTTTGTATGTTTGATTCTATGTGCGCCTCTGCAGTCTAAACACTTGACCGATTTTTATAAAATAACTAATTCCAAATACATTAAAGTAAAATTTGACCTAGGTAGGTCAATTAAAATACTAATGTATTTTTGTCTTAAATTACACTATTGCTACACTGAAACAATTATAACGGTTTAAATCGCGGTATTTATTTTAGATTATATTATATACATTTTTGGATTTTTATTCTATAGTATCAAGATCGCTTGCGTCGCAGTATCAGTGTTGCTATATGAGCGACGGTGGCGCCCTCATTTATTTTCATCTCTTTTGTGTCGCACTGTACAACTTGTAAGGACTGGTTTTTCAATTATTTGGGGATCTACAGTTTTGATGAAATAGATGTTTATATCTAGAAAAATGATTGCGCTCTTTTTACCGTTGGGACTTAATGTTTTATCAGTCTTTCTATAGGTAAATGGAAGGTACCATAATGGATATGTCATGGAAATGTTACAATATCAAAGTTTGCTACATCTTGCTCGGTCGCCATTTCATCTCGATTTGTCAGCGTTTTCGAATACTCGCATTAGCAATTTCAGGGTCTAACATCGACGTCGTTCCTAAGTCCGCCGCAAACCACGGCTAAACATTAGTGACCAACCACGACCAAATGTCCTATTGATCTGTGTTACATTCTACTTACATGTTGCAAAAAATATACAAAAAATATATTAGAAAAAACAAAACGCTATTAAAATAAGGATTAAATGAAGGATAGGAAATTGCCACATACCTACCTAAATATATTTCATGTAAGCAGTTAAATCTACTAGCTATTTTGTTTATATTATTGTCCTTATAATTTGGGACGAGAAAGGTAAATGCTAATAAGAAAAAGGTATCAGAAGAAGGAACTTATACAAAGGTATGATACCTTAGGTATCTTATATTACCAACTATAGTCTGTCCACTATAAGAATTGCTTTTTGACAGCTCGACGGGTGAGACCAGAAGTGATGTTCAAAAGATTATCGATTGTGATACCATTTTAATTATAAATTCAAAATATTATCATAAATCGAATCAGGTACGTAAATAATAATTACAACGTAAACGTACTAATAAGATATGTAATAATAAGACCACATATCTATGCATTGTATGTTAAAACTAAACTAAACTAATATTTTATTATTTATTGGTTTCTATCTTACAATTTGGTTGTCTTTACATTTAAATTATATAACATAATAGAAGAGTTTTTCTGTATCGGATATATTTTACAGAGTATTTCTATCGATTATTTTAATCTATCGACCCATCATTGAATAATTCTGTGTAGGCATCACTAAGTGGGCGGGACCTGTCCATGAAGTACGATAATTATTTGTATGAAATCTTAACATAGACAATACAATCCTACATGGGCGTGAAGCTGTCAAAAAGCAAATAATATAATGGACAGAGTATAGGTAGGATTATTTTGTTTTTACGGGTGTTTGATCAAGTTTTAAAACTAATCTCTTCTTCTCTTTATTAGACTTGAGACGATTTCTATGAGTACCTAGTAGTAATAGTAGAGAGTAAGTTATCGTAAATCGTTACATCAAAAAGCTTCAGACCTATATTCAGTACCTACATAAAATGTAGGTACTATCCGAACCTCACAAACATTCATTAAGCTATCCTCTAATTATGAGGGATGTCCCTACAAATAAAACATAAAGCAAAAATAAATTGTTCAACAACGTAAAACGTACCTACAAATATCATTCAAACGAAAGTAACGCTTATAACAAGGGAATAGTTGATATTTTAGTATGGAGGTATTTATATTTTAAATGTTTGGTTTGGTTTATTGTATCAGTATTTAATGTATGAAATCAAGACTGGCTATTAATGATCATAAATTAATCATTATTATTATCAAAGGTCTAGAGATTATAAAATAGATATAAGGTAGGTAATAGTTTGTGTTTTATTGTAAATGGTTAAACTTTAGGTTTATTAATGATATTGTAGTCTCGCGGTATCTACCTAAACCTTAACTACCTAATTAAAATATTAAACCTACCAATTTGTTAATCCTGTAAAGTTTATTGCCGAGGATTTAATTTAATTAGTCTATGCTTTGTATATAATATATAGTTTAATATTCCCTTAGATATGAAGATATAATATTTATTTTATATCTCAATTAAAATATTAATTAATATCGTTAAGTATTTAAGGCCTGAATCGGGTAGAATTCCCTTTTAATACCGAAAATTAACTCTAGTTATAACCGTTTTTCTTCTTAGATTCTTAATGTACGTACTTATATCTAAAAAAATGTATATTAAAGTTTCGAATATGTTAAAGGGCATGGTTGTTTTAATTTGTTTATTTTACAATCAGGTTTTTTGGCAAAAATCATGAACTGAGGTCGATTTTTGGACTTTAAACCAAAACGCTAAGTCAATATAACGTCAATTATTGTAGTGCTTTTACAGTGTGTTTATGAAATTGAAACACAGCCCATCATCATCGGCAATCTCGTTGTTTACTCGATCGCAATAAAAACTCACACATTAAATAAACGCGGCAAACATTCGTATTAGTTATTTCAATTATCTTAATTAAAAACATCTAGTACTTAACAATATTATCTAGTGCGGGAATTTCTAATGGCAATTCAGTATTGTAGAATGGGATGGAAGCTAATAGTTCAATGTTTTTAATTTTATTTGATTTTGTTTACTTGAGTTGTGTGGTGAATTGATTTCGTTGTGAATAATTTGAGCGAAAAGCAATCCATACTAATATTGTAAATGCGAAAGTAACTCTGTCTGTCTGTCTGTTACTCAATCACGCCTGAACTACTGAACCAATTTGCATGAAATTTGGTATAGAGATATTTTGATACCCGAGAAAGAACATAGGATAGGTTTTATCCCGGAAATCCTACGGGAACGGGTTTTTCTTTGAAAAAGCGGGCGAAGCCGCGGGCGGAAAGCTAGTATAAGATAAATACATTTTATTAACATGTGAACTTAAGTAAGTACCTATTATGTCTAAGTAGACATAATAGGTACTATACGTAGGTACTATACGTAGGTAATAGACATAATAATATGTTACCCTATAATTTCACTAAAAAATAGTAGGTAAACATGAATTCCTTTATATTATTAGGTACTTACTTATTTAAAATTTTTTAATTTAACATCATCATATTCACTAAACTAAACCCACATTCCAAACGTAACACAATTCATTTTCAAAAGAAATTCCACACTAATCAAATTTACATTAAATACTTTACATTATAATAATAACCCGCATAAATTGTTCTCGAATAGTTGTAATAGTTTTAATGTTCCCGTAAATGTAATTTATCAGTTATCTATGTCAGATGCTGATAGCACTTACAGCCAATAAATTCGAATGGTCGAATAGATACCGGCTCCACATTTGCTGCATGGAGATTTAATGCTACTATGAAATTTAAAAATGATGAAGAATATTTAAAATCCATGTTTTATATTCATAGAAGATATTTTGTGGTTATTGTAAGTTGAAAACAGCCTATGAATCTAACAGCGTTTAGGTACTGCATAAAACAATATTTTGTGGTCTTCACTTTAGGGGCTAAGCAGGGGCTAGAGATGAAATTATTGAAAAAATATTTAATCTGTATTTTTTTTACAGTTTTTCTGGTATTAATTGAGACATCCTTTTAAGCATTTAAATGCTTGTGGTAGAACATCTCGCTCTTCTTTAGATTTTCCAAAAATTATTATTGTTACACAAATAACATTCTCTTTTATCAAGAAGAATGAAATAGAACGTATTATGATTTATGAACGTTAAACAATACTAAACTATTTATTAATTAAATATAGTCAGCACATATTAACATAATAGGTTTCCAAATTCCATCAATGTAGGTAACCTATTTCCAATATTCCCCGAAATTTCTGTACCTAAATATGTGAGTCGGCTTCATCATGAAACATTATCCTGCCAATATTAGTTATAAATAATTTGATTCTAATTTTATTTCATTAATTAACGCGAGACTACTCTAGAAACCTTAACCAGTTTTAGTTTAACAAATAATAACTAAATCTAGAGGATTGGTAAATCGATCCTTTCTATCCTTACTAATTTAATAAAATATGGGAAAGCGTGTTTGTTTGTCCTATCACATCGCAACGGAGCAATATTATAGTATGACTAGATTTCCGCCAGCCGTGGCCGGCCGCTTGGCCCGCGATTTCAAAGAAAAACCTGCACAGATCCCATTCCTGTCTGATTTCCGGGATAAAAACTAGCCTATGTCTTATTCTGAGTCTACAGTTACCTACATACCAAATTTAATTGTAATCGGTTTAGTAACAAACATTCATCCATCCAAACTTTCGCATTAATTATAATATTAGTAGGATTTGTGTCTGAAAATATTTACGGTGGTAGATAGTGGCATAAGCTAAAAGAATGGCGGTAAAACATATGGAAATTACCTTGCACGCGAGTGAAACCGCGGCTATCATCTACTAAAGAACACACAAAGCTATTTAATTAAATCATATACATTGTAGCAATATCCTCAACACAATGCAATTGTATCTACAACAATGAAAACTGTCAGGCCATTTAATAAATAAAGCATACATTAAGCAAGTGAGTGATATTGCGAAAAGTAGCGACAATTGCTGAAACTGGCAAATGCAACCCAATACGAAGCTCTTGTATAGTATTGCTGCCTGGGGAATATACTGCTGCTTAATGGTAAGTTATACGCTGATAGCGATATGTAATAAATTGAAATACTTCTAAACGTTATCTAATAAATCAACGAAGGCATTGATCGAAGACACATAGGGAAATGAGATGATTAATTATATTAATATTATAGTATCTTCACAATAGGTAGATATGATTTTTTTATGTCCTTTTAATTGCCTAGTTTTCTTATTAATATTACTACTTAAATAAATAATTTTATTTAAGTTAGTATACTTTTATATCAAACTGGTTGCAAAATTATAACATAGGTATTGGGATATAATATAAAAGAGTGATGATTTATATTATGGAAGCGGTGCTGGCTCAGTGGCGAGAACCTCGGAGTTAAAATTCAATAAGTCGGAGGTACGGTGCAGGCGAGGACAGAGGTAATAAATTACATAGTTTTTTTAAATGTATCTTTACAAGTGGATAAAATCTCCACTACTGGAAACGGAAAAATCGCTACAACCTATGCCTTAAAGTGCTTCGTACATAGCGTTGTCAATATATAACAAGCATTACGAACGCAATAAGCTACCATACGGGAATGCAACGATATAAAAACGTGTAAGTAGCAACAGTCTAGGATATGCTGTTCGTAAATGTTCGTAAAATGCTATATTTATTTGCACTTTGGATTATACTGCGAATATTGACTTGTACATAATATTTTTATCAGGCTAGGATTTACGTTCTGTGCTGGTTATATTTTATTTCAGAGAAATGTTCTGGTTTAATATCTTTGATCAATTATTACCTATATTAGCCAAAACGGTTGTTTTGTTTCATGGAGAAGGTTTTAAAATATATTTTGTAAAGCCGGCAATTTAGACATAATTTTTTTAAATTATTAGTCATATCTGACTCTATCTATTGCTCTATATTTTATGGTTAGGGTATAGTATTCTATTATCTGTGGTTAGCGTTATTTAAATAAAAAAAATATATAATATTATAACATGATTACAACAAATAAAATCTTCATCAGCTCTTTGCTGCATTGTGTTACACTGTGTCAGTCACTATAAACTGAAAACTGTCGCGTTCGTGAAAATCTTTATGAATTGTTTACGGAATGTATCTCGATATTATACCTACAATGCGGATAACATATCAAAATAAGATATATAAAATAAATTATCAATGTGACGACGGAAAGTGCATCAGGCTATAATTATAAGTCTGTAATGGCTTTTAATTATTTATTATTCAGACGAAAATATGTAGCTAAAGCTGATGATTTTGTTTGTTTGAACGCGCTAATCTCAGCAACTACTGGTCTGGTTTGAAAAATTCTTTCGGTGTTAGTAGTGTTAGTCGTAGCTAACCAACTAATAACTTAGTTAACCAACAAATTAAGTACACAGATTGTTATACATTACAAAGTTAGTATTTTATTCGCATACTACGAGGGTAAAACCTTGACCTTTATGTTATTTTAGGCTCGTATTCGCATATATTATACGAACAGCTAAATCCGATATTCTATCCTGTTATTATAATATTATTATTTTGCGTAAAGCAACAAATAGGTATTATCAAATAATAATTAATATTAGGTAGGTAGAGTTTTACTTAGGTTAGGTGCCCTGCCTGCTTTTCTTAGTCAGTATATAATGTATATTTTTTTATTATAGTAATTATTTATATTATAAAATATTATGTACTAGTTCAGGATCCATCGCTCATTTTTGCACTTGATTACTATCAAGCTAATTTTCCGTGAGTAGCTTTATTTTGATGAGACGCCCAATAATTTCTTGTACGAAACTCTCGCTTGTGGTAGCTTACAGAGGTAACAAGGATAAAATGTTTTGATTTGATGGTTCTCAAATATTTATTACGCAATTTGTAGGACAATATGTCTTTTGAATTATATAATTCTGTGTTTTAAGTCATAGAACGTAGTAACATTCACATTTACATGATTCTTTAACAATAAGACAATGTATGAAATAACCCAAATATTTTACTTGATAGTTTTGAAACATTTTCTAGAACTATTTGCGTAGAATTGCGTATACAATCGTAGCAATTCATTCTTTTGTTCGAACCACTGTTAGCGCAGCTGGAAAGTGACCGAATGTATGTTGTTTGTGCTATTGTATCACGATTTAATAGTTCAGTAGTTTAGTGCATGTAGAATAATATACTAGATACTAGTATTTAAGTCTATATTTGAATGCAGGCTTTAAACTTATCTCAATTCTTACATTCATACTCATAAGTAGGTTCATAATTCATATGACATTGATCAAATAAATATTTTGTGTCGAAACGAATTTATATTAAAATTGAAATGCTTCATCTCTAGGATTCATGCTTTAGCACGATGATTTCATGAAATACGAATAAAAATTTTAAATATAAATTCGTCTAAATTAGTCTCGGTCTAGTGTTGACTGTTAAACTCTCTCTGCGCAAAAAGTTACATCTATTTTTTTCGTCGTAATAGCATGACGAAATGCTAACCAACAAAAAGGTATCAATTTATACTTTATAGCATGTTTATAGCATTGTGAATGTTACTTTACTTTTTAAAACATGCATTGATGATAAATTACTAATTAACAGCGAGTCTAACCAATGTCATTTTTCTCTTCTTTACTAAAATTAAAGCACCATATAACATTTTCTAACGATGTCTAAACATACCTACATTTATAATTACAATCAATAGCACAGAGCCACTGACAATTGTATAGTATGTTATACAATTTCGTCCAGTCCATTCGCAAAGGATTGTTTGAACCGCTCCGTCATTAGCGAGGAATATGCTCAAATTATACGAGTTCCTAATGATTGTGGATATTACAGCACTAGTAAAGCACACTCATTTGCAAATTCCGAAATAATAGCCCGTGTTCCAGAGAATGTGGCGTCTACAAACGTTTTGTTAATTTCCAAGTATTCTTATTTTATTCAAATTACCTACCTATATGGGTGTTCTAGAGTAGGAATGTATTTTGTGGTATGTTATATGTAATATTTTTTTTAATTTCGTAAATAACTACCATCTAAGCAATGAGATGCGTTGAGACAAACTTATTTGTTTATCCTTTGCATTCTTTTCGTCAAAAATGCTTCTAAAAATAATAACTATAGAAGAAACAATTAGGCAATAATTTAGGACATTTTTGAAATCTACATCTATTTTTCTCGGCTTTTTTGCTTTAATTGCTTAATTTATCTAGACCCTCTTTTTACAACTGTATTTAGGTACTTTTTCTTTCAGTGTATTTCTCCATTTAAATAGTACCTTCACACATAGCTTTACCATACAAATAATATAACATCTCAATAGGGCAATAAGATCAGACTAATGTGTGTTGAAGCGTAACTCTGACATGGAGTCAATATCTCAAAGGCCACGTACTGTGCGACACATTTGTGTGAAATTATCAGCATTGGTCCGTTAATAACAAGGAACGTGACAATATCAGGGGAAGTATATCCTTATGAGAATATTGTTCAAGTATTGAGTATTGAGTATGGTGGAATTTGTCGTGTATAGAACATGGACATAATAACTGAGTTCTCGTGAACTTAGTTGATAACTTTGAGTAGGTACTGTAAGATTTTATTTACTTTTAAAATGTGGACAAAATTTATGTTTTACTTCAAATGCTCGATTATCTGTTTATTTTTGTAAAAAGTCTTAACTTCTGTCTCAGTCTTCTTGTTATTATTTCAAGCATGAAACCTTACATGAAACATTATTATTTATATGCCCTTTTTCTTTTGTTTGCAACACTATATTTTCGTGGTACGTTATTAAAGTATTCTGACTAAGTCTTCTCTTTTAAAACTCTTTACTTAACACTTTGATTTTTTAGCCTTTTGTCACAATCAAAGGCAGGTCTCACTGAATTTAGATGACATTTTATTCACTCCCATAAAAACTTTATACCTTTTTTCTTGCGTTTCTATAAGAATATTTTATTTTGAATCGCCAACAAAATGTCGACGATAGGGTTGAGAGAGTTGGCAGTCGTTGTAAAAATTTCATGTTGCTAATAAAATCCTTGAGACAGTATTCGCTCGTCAAAAAGATAATTTTCATGAATAAAAGCCTTCTGGAGTGGAATCGTAAAGATGCTTTTACGTTAAAATAAAACTGTTTGAAGAACTGTGCCAGTTTTATTATTGTTTTAGATGTACACAACTTTTATTGTTATAGAAATGTGTACGACTGCGGAACCCGATCCATTTTCGCACTTTAAAACAGAACCTTAAATCAACGTAAAGTACTTCTAAATAAACTTCTAAAGATCTGCTATAAGTAATGTACATATATGATAAACACCAAGGGCGTTCACTAGAACTTATAACAAGTAGGTATCTGTTTACACATAAAATAATCCACATTGTAATACCTGGATCCGTACGTCAAGGCGTCAACTTACCACTAGAAGCGAGAAGATTTTACCAATCCGAATATGCCCTAAAAGTGGAATCCTCGTGTCAATTTCACAAACATTGGTGGGATCATGCGAGTGTTACCTTCGGATTTAGCCCGCGCCAATTTTATCGATGCCTAAAAATTGAAAACTTTTGAAATGAAACATTTTTCCTGGGAGTCACTGAATCGAATTTCACCGGCGTTAATGGGTTTGGCCTGTGGACTCGGTTTTATATATTCTACTGGTATATGGGAACGGGGATTTTTTTTATAGTGGTATAATAAAATTGGTTAGGTCGAGTAACTAAGGGAGTAACGAATAATGAGAAATATTGAAAAATGCTACGCTTTGCTCACGTTGCAGGTGAAACTTAATTTAAATACTTTTTTTATAAAAAAATTAAAACAATTTAACAGTTTACTATAAGTTATAACTCTAGAATATTATATATTATATGTAGGTAGATACAATATAGGTATACACTTGGTATACATTATATTAATTAGCTATCACCACCTATCACATTCAATTTGTATTCCAAAATCTTCCATCGAAATTAGGGCGCGTTCCCACCGTGTCGTGACGACAGATAATCGTGTAGTTTTAAGTGTCGTGGCTTATATGTTTAAATGGAGGTGTTCACATTTAGAACGACACAATTTACTGTCGTCTACGACAGTTTTTGCAGTGACGACACTTTGTCGTGACAGTGGGAACGGCAAGCACGACAGTCGTAAAACGATAAAAAATCGTGGACGGCAACTCTATGACGTCCATTGAACTCAGGAGAGTAAACGCACTAGTAATCACCAAGCGAACGCAGAGGCGACTAGATTTGTAGCTTGCTGATGATGGGTAAACGACAAAGCGACTGCCAGGAAACGATAAAATGTCGTCGCGATCCAATGGGAACAGCTAGATACGACAGTCGCTAAACGATAAAAAATGTTGACGACAAACAATCGTTATAATGGGAACAGGTAAAGACGACAGTCGTCGAACGATAAATTAGTCGTAACGACATAGTGGGAACGCGCCCTTACACAAACTATCGCTAACAGGCCGTCACCTTGGCAACGGAAGAAGACAATATGGTTATTAATACGTAACCGTATCCCAATATCCCGCCAATTTACTGTAATTTGTAATAGCAAACAGTGCCAAAGATATAATTATGCCATCAATTGCTCTGAGATTACATCGCTCCTGAATCAAAGGGCCGTTTCATGTGACAGCCTCAAATCACCTTATTTATTATCTATAACGTAATCATTTTGTGTAATTTTGTCTGTATGTACCGCTCGATTTACGTGCCAGATAGTGCGTAATAATCGCCCATTGGTTTTTGATTTATTAACATCGTTTTATGAACGAAAATTGTAAGGTCTTCTTACGTTAGAATAATTTGCTCGTGGTCACGCCTAATTACGTAGGTTATCTATATTTATATATTCTAATATTATAAATTACGTAAGTTATCTATATTATAGGATATCTATATGTATATATAAAATAGCCATTTATCGAGCTTCAGTCAAAGATAAAAATTCTACTTCACAAGGTAGAGTAGGTAGAGTATTGATACACTAATTATTATTTTTTTAATTTTAAACGAATGAAAAATAGTAACAGTTTCAAAATACAACTCATACAAGAACTAAAACAGAAATAAATTCAACATCAAAGAAGTACAACTATATCCCAAAAATCCAGTACTAATTAGGCCTTTCCGTCACAACACATCAGAATCATCGAATTATCATTAAACCAAGTAACTTGATTAAGAGCACATCTCGCAAGGATTACATTACTGTATTATATAACAAAGGCTATATAATAATGTAATTATGAATGAGCTGTCACAAAGAGAACAACTGATTTTACCATCAACGCATAATTACATAATGATAATGTATCGAGTTTTCGTTTGTTCGGATACTCGTACTGATTTAACTTATTAACGAAAGTTTTAAAGTACACTTTATTTAATTGAATAAAATCATGTTTAAATTCTGGCATAATTATTGAGTGCTACCAGTAAATATAAGGATGCTTATGAAGGAACTCGAAAATCATAACTTTGTCACAATAGGTAGGTAAGTTATTTCACAATTAAACCTATTGGTTGGATGTATCTTTTCCATAATATATCTAGGTAAGTTATAAAAAAAATAAACCTATTGTCTGAATATTTGTAGAAATATAAAACTTAATTGAGAAAAAAAAAGATAAATCTTTGCAATATCATCTCCTCTTATTTATTTTAATCTAGACAGTTCTACATAATCATTGTTTTATACAATTCAAAAACAACTATGCATATCACCCCTTTTTATTTCATCTTCAATCTACCAATAACCGTTAACAATATCTAAAACTGTCTTATCTCAGCTGACCACCTTGTTAGCGTCACCACAATTAAATTCCCAGTACCTCTAAATTCCAGGTCACATTGGTACATAGCGCCACAGTCCACAAATGCAGCAGTAGCCAAAAACGACCCTAATGGATTTCCCGTGTCGAAGCGTGCAAGGTATTTGAATATCCTAAATTAGGGTTCAATGTAACTAGCATTAATTGGTCAAACTGTGTTAGCCTAAACTCAGCTAATGGTGCATTTACTCTACAAGTTCCGTGCCTATCTACATATAGGTTTGAACTTTGAAGTTACTCTGTGGCTTTATTAAACTGGATAAGTGCCCAAATGCACAATGGGTGATATCAAAGTGAATGTTTTCCAAAATATGTGTTTATTTTATTTGATAAACCTGTGCTAAAAAAAATGATGAATATAAAATTTATCGGTATCCATTTAGAATGAACACAAATCGCAATTTAACTATTTAATTGTATAAGAATTATTTGTAATATCAGGAGTTTAGCATAGACATGGATATTTATAAATGATAGTTTAAATAATTATTTGTTTAATATTTTCTATATCGTCGTAAGCTAAATTGATGTCACGCTGCTCTCAATTAAATTGAGAGTCTCAAAGGACATGATTAACTTTGTTCTATAGGATCAGGCTCTTTAGTCTTTGTTATCACTTACAGTCTGCATTTTATTATTTATATTGTATACTATTCTCCATTTATTTACAATAACGTTTTAATAAAAATCCTTTAAAAATAAAATGTAAGAGGCCCTTATACAGCACTACAGACTTGCATACTAACAGACAACCCAAGACTGTAGCAAAAGTATATTAATTATAGCTTATAATCCCAACTTTACTTAAACTAGTCTCACGCCCAAAAACAATACAAAATGAAATACTTATAAACGGTGTAAATAATTCATGAGCAGTTTGCTAACTAGTACAAAAACACAATTTCATTTTCCTCGAAAACAAACTTAAGTTTGAAGTGTTTCAAAAGTTCTTGACGCGTTCTTATCACTCGAGTGGCTGTGAAGGCTCTATTTCTGAGCAATTTAATTGCCTTTTACGAAGTGATTTATTTCTTTGTACTGATACCAACTTGACATCTGTTAAGAAGTTACTCTGTGTCACTTGGACTCGTAATTTGATATTGTTTGTGTTTAGGGTGTGATTATTATGACGAAGGGTGGCTGATTCCCAAAAAAATCATGTTCTTGAGGACTGTGGTACTTTACAATTATATGCTCTAATAGAATCAGAAAACAACTTCTAATAATTGTTGTAATTTTTCTCTGTTATTCATGCCTTTTAGAAATAAACGAATAAATGGGGGAGACATGCCCAAAGGTTTTTGTAAAAAGGCTGAAACAAATACAATTATATTACAAGCATGATATCAAATAAAATGTTAAGCAAATATGCCCTACCTACAAATCATAGTTCTATAAAATAAACTACATTATTATCAGTGATTTATATAGCGAAACACTTTCTATTATTTCCTCTAACACAGAAACGCAATATGTATTATGTATTGAAACAGCAGGCGGTCAACATTTTCAGCTCTAAGTTCTGAAGATTATTTTTCATATATTTACTGGTCCCCCGCGATGTCGCTAAGTAGTTTTACGGGTTACTAAATGTGGGATAAGTCGTGAAATATGTAGAGAATAAAATAACAGAAATAGAGAAAAGGTATAAACAGTTTTGTTGAATAAAGATTTGAGACATTTTTGGGTATTGATTTTAACATGTTATAGAACTCCCCATTTTTCTTTATTCGAACCGTTACTATCAGGCGAGGTCTTGGCCAAGCGCTCCCCTATAATTGTTCAGTAAAAAAAAAGATTATGGATAACTATTTAGTATAAAGTGGCATTCTATTTTACTTTTTTTCGGTTTTCAATTTGAAGCGATAGTGTCAAATCGCCATTTCAAATTGTTTGGATTGTTGATACCGAAATAATAGTATTTGTTCTTTTCTATTTTTATTGTGCATACAAATGCTGTGTGGAAATAGTTTTTATCAACGTATCAAAAATGTTAAATGGTGAGCAATTAAAATTCAAATTTCATTGAAAAATGAATTTTTTGATGTCATATTCAATAAATATTATCAGTCAATTATTTCAAGGTGCGGCTAAAATGGTCTGTTATATTTGTAACGTTTGACCTGGTAGAGTCACTTATTAAAAATCAGTAAAGAATAACTCCTGTTTAACACATTAGTTTTAAATTACAATACTCTATACTTCACATTTTATAGACCTCATATTATTTTTACTCCCCTAATTCTAAATCTAATCATTAAATTCCATAAGCTGTGTTGTGTACAGTGTAAGTTCACATTCACATACCTACGAAAGAATTATTATCATCAACATACTAAATGAATGAATCATATCGGCAAATATTATATCTGTGCTCACACTATATAGTAATACTATCTGTATGGGCTTGTTAAACCGCGTGCAATACAATGGATTTGTTATCATTGATTTTAGATTTATGCGTTGAGGCCTGGTTAGATTTATCGGGTAAAACAATGTGGAAATGATGATATGGATTGGGGCGTTGTGTTGGTGAAAATGGACTTTATTTCTGTAATCTGTTATGCTGTACTTGTGTGTTTTTCTATAGATTATCTATACTAATATTATAAAGAGGAAAGGTTTGTAACTATGTATGTATGGTTTTCACGCATGCACTGGACCGATTTTGATGAAATTTGGCACAGATAATCTTTAGACCCTGAGAAAGAACGAGCTATGTAAAATGGAAAAATAATTGGCATCATTATTTTCAGTGCCTACAATAATAATTGACAACATTCTTCACGGATAAGTTTTTTACGGAATTTGAACAGATAAAAAATGGCCACAGACTAAATTTCCACCACAGTTCTAATCGGTCCTGACTTTCCGGAATTTAATGGAATATGCGCTCCACAGGCCGACTGTATATGGATTAATTTTTTTTTCTATTTTAGGCAAAGGTAACGAAGCTTTTTTTGTGGTGTGTACCACACAGTGGTTCTATAAGCCATTCTTTAGTAAGTTTTTAAAAATGAATATTGAGCAGGTAATAGAGGTTTCTTTTTAAATTCAGTAAAAATCTTCATTCGAAATAACGTAAATTACGTCACTCGTAAAAATAATATTCGATGAAGAACTGTTTCAACAAATATCAATATTGTATCACATTATTGTATCTACTAATAAATTATAATAAACAGTTTTACAAAGTAATTAACAGGAAAAATACATTTTTATGTTAAAGCAGTGCTTAATTTCAATGTTAACATCAGGATTAAAATAAAACTACAATATAGCGTTAAAACCGTATAATTCAACATCGCCTCGTAAAGCAAAATAATACTTTTAAATAATAGGGTAATTAACACTAGCATAATTATAAAAAAGTGGAACATTTTAGTACCACGATAAAACTGCGTCCACATTATTGCAGGATGTAAAAACTTGCTTGGCAATAAAGCATGTTCACACGAAAACTTTATAATGGAGATTCTGGTATTCTCTCCTGGATTTAAGAGTACAATTTTATGCTTTAAAAAGAAACACAAATTAACTTCTTATGGACGAATGAATTATTTGTGACTTATTTTTAGTCTTCCATATTCGATCTTAGTGGAATCGGATACTCGCTATAAAAATAATTATTTTATCATTTTATCATGAATTATTTTATGGAACCATGGAACCATTACATTTACTGACTTATTGAAAATGCAGAAACTAATAATAATGACACTACATAATAACATGCGTACATAGTAACATGCCTAAATACTCGTCTATACTTCATAAAATAAATTTCGATACAAATAATTTTTATTAAGTATATCAGTATTTTCACCACCTCACACATGAAATAGCTGTTCACGTTACCTATTTGCTACTCTACTTCCCATAAAAATCAACACACATCAAGTATTAAAGTACACATACCCCAAAACGACATCGTTAAGCTGAGGTATAACCGTTAATGAAACTGAAAACGACGAAACTTTTAAATACCAACCATGAAAGCAAGCTGTTTCTTAATTCGCGTAATTTGGCACAATTTTTGCGAGCCGGCTCAACCGCGGCCATAGCTTGTTATTATTTTGAAAGAGTTTAATGCCATTATAACAGTTGTTACCGCTTTATTGGGGTATTGTAAAATTTTCGTCTGTAATTGCAATGTATGTGCTCTGGTTACGTTTTGGTGGGTTTTATCACGTTTTTATAATGTTACTTTTTAAGTGAGTCACTGGTATATTTGGTGTAGGAAGTTTGGAATACAGATGCCAAATAATTTAATAGGTAGTAATTGTTAAATGTACGAACATTTAGTAACCGTGTAATAAGTACACTGGTCATCAAAAAAATCGACCCACCTTCATTATGATTGCTATTTATCGATTATTTCTCAAATAATCCGTCTTAGATTGTTGTTTTTTGTTGTAAGGGTCTGATAACATGTTTGTCATTGAGATTGTCGTAAATCTTACTGCACTTGAAGATTCTAAACAATTTTTTTATACAGAAATACGGTAGTGTTGATTTGATGGTATAAGGCAGGACACGTTATGCCCGTGTTCCCAGTTCAAAACGGACTTTTTTCGGGATCTCTTGTTAATAACGTTAAGTTTATTAACTGATGCTGTATTTGAGGATACTGAATATATCTGTTTTATATTATTCGTCCTTGTATCATAAGTACGTAGGTACCTATTAATAAATGTCAAAGACACCACAACTAATATTGCTACGAACTAATAAAATGATACATAGATATTATAATAAGAAAATAGTTAAAATTTCTTTAATATATTTCGAAGGACTCACAAAAGGACAGTGGATCGACTACAACGACCTCTTTGAAATCTGGAATGCCAAGAATATTGTGCCAGACAAATTTTTCTACGAAACTGAGACAAAAAGAAAACAATTTGTACCTACAGCTACGTTCCTTGAAGATCAATCATCTTTATTTCAAATTCTTTCATTGGATAGCTTTTGTGTAAAAATATTGAACCAGGAGCGGATTTTGATTTTAGTTTATTTAATAAATAATATTCGATTTATATTTCATTTATGTAATTATAAAATATTATACGTGGTTTAGAAATATGTTAGCAAATATGAGTCTGATTCTATACAATATTTTAATACTGCATGCCATAGCGGTTAGAGAATTCCAAATATACCGTAATGAATAGGTACCTATTTATTATTTACATCATCATAAATTATAAACGAGAATAATAATTTGAAATAAAAATGTTGTGTGGTTTTATGAAACCACGGTAAAAGTGAAACTTAGGCACAAAATTATCGTATTTGTACGATAATTATCGTACGGTTCGACCGTCACGCGACATGCGCTACACAGACCAAAAAGTTTGAGACGATGTAATAAAAGTTTCACTTTAATAATATCGAATATATTATTAAATATTTAACGTAGGTATAAGATTTTTTTGGTTGGTGGACAGGCATAAATCTTTTAAAAGTGTTTTAATAAAAACAGTTGGCAACGAGACTTCAGTTTCTGTAATATAAAACACCTATAATTTATTGACATTCATCTTACCCCTATCATATTAATAACATTAATATTACACTAACAAGAATTATATAAAACTAGCTGCTCCGCGCGGTTTCACCCCCGTGGCTTCACTTCTGTTGGTCGTAGCGTGATGGTCTATAGCCTATAGCCTTCCTCGATAAATGAGCTATCTAACACCGAAAGAATTTTCCGAAAGAATTTTTCAAATCGGACCAGTAGTTCCCGCGATTAGCGCGTTCAAACAAACAAACTCTTCCGCTTTATAATATTAGTATAGATTATAAATACATAAAACCATCATGCTATGAACCACATTCGAATGAAATGGTCTCGAATATCGGAGCCCTTAATTTTAGGCC
Source organism: Colias eurytheme (assembly GCF_061535395.1). NCBI lineage: Eukaryota > Metazoa > Arthropoda > Insecta > Lepidoptera > Pieridae > Colias > Colias eurytheme. The sequence continues at coordinate 8,243,133 of NC_142998.1, read as the reverse complement.
CCATAACATTTGTAAGTCCGTGAAGTTTCCAGAACGATGAAGTTTCAATGAGATTGTATTGGCTGGTACCCAAGTTTTAAGACTAAATCCGAGTATAACTTTTATTTCAGTTCTCAAATAGGCAAGCAATTGGTGCCAATAGACCTTTTGCTTTCATTCGAAAATTTGCTTTAACTCGATTGGATTTTTACAAGTGGATATTTTTAGATGAGATTAAACTTTAACAGGTTTAGATAAAATACGTTGCAGAAATCTCTTTATATTATAATATTTTCATCACTACATAGTACCTATATTATAACAAAGTCGCTTTCTCTGTCCCTATGTCATGCTTAAATCTTTAAAACTACGCAACGGATTTTGATGCGGTTTTTTTTAATAGATAGAGTGATTCTAGAGGAAGGTTTTAGTATATATAATTTATTATGTTTTAGACAAAGCGGGCGAAGCCGCGGGCGGAAAGCTAGTACATAACTAATTTAATACTAGCAGCCATTTTATACTTAAAACAGAGAATGGAAAATGTATTTTTGTATGTGTTTTAATAATTAATTAGTTTAGAGTTTTGTTAAACTTTTTCAGCATATATTATTTTAGTAACTTTTTCTGAAGTAATACTGAATTTACATGTACTAGTTTATCTTGCAAACCGAACTTTATTTAACCAAAAATATACGAGAATACATGCAGAAATGAGTGAAATAAAACCACAACGTAACCTGTACATTTCAGTTGCAAGACCTATTGGGGCCGACAAGTGACAGGCGTTTGTGGCGAGCTTCATTTTTGTTTGAATTTTTCAATAGCAGCAATGAAAAAATTTGTAAAAGTGCCTTGCTGAAGATCAAACAAAATTTACCCTGCGATTTAACCAACGCGCCGGTTTTGACTTCCCAAAATTGACTGCAGGAGTGACGCGTCTAACGGGAGGTGTTTAAATGAATTTTGTATTTTTTTGTTGCAATGTAAGTGAACCTTATTACTTGTGTCATTGTACACGGATATCTGAATCTCTTGTAGAAACTTGTATTATGTAGCCATCAAAGTATTCATAAAAATAACAAATATAAAGCATTCTTATATTCTTTGATAGGTACCATATAGATGAAACAGCATCTAAATAACTCCCAGCTAACTAAAGCCTTTATTATTTCCTAGTATTCTAGTAAAGTACCTAAGCTTAATCTCTTAGGATATGATATGATTTATTAAAAAATCTTAACTCTCTCATTCTATAACGTATGTTTGCCTAACCTACTTGGGTTAAGGGTTGAATAAACTCGAATGTGGTAGATGTTCAATCGAATCAAGTATACCTATAAATAATTTGCATCCCGCCGGCGATGCAGGCCCGACTCAATCCTAGTAACGGTGCCTGTAAATTTATTCATTGCATTTCGCTATATTGCATATTGATCTCACTAATATTATATGCTTCCATCAAGGCATATATTTCTTGCTTAACTCAAGCTTCGATTGCTTCATTCTATGAAAATGCTCATTGATGCCTCAATGTTCTATGCAGGATTAAAATGAAGAATGAATGCTAAGATATTTTTTATTTAAATGTACTTTTGTTCAGTTCTGGTAAGTTCACTATTTTTCGTTTGAGTAGCTTAGAAGTAAGATCAACATCTTAACTCAGATAATTTATAAAATGTTACAGTAGGTGTAAACATATTTCTGCTTTCGTTTGAAATATAAACGTGTTTCTTTAACTCCAGTCTTCAGTGACTCAACGTAAGGAAATTACTTAGGTATTCATTTCTAGTCCAAGTGGCTATCTAAGAATGTAATTAAACCGTTTGAGATACACAACGCACACAGAGACAAGCCCACAATAACAATGCACTACAAACGCAAACATTACCTTCATTTGAGCCATTGAATACAACAATAGATAAGGAAATGACCATTTAATTCCACTCCAAAAGGTGTGACCGTAATTATTCAAAAAGACGAACGCTGTTTAAGATAATTCATCTCACGTAGGGTTTTATCGCGGTGACAAATTGCAGAGAGCGTACCGAAATAATTCAGCTATTTTAATGAACAGTTACAAGTTTGAAGGAAAAATCTTAAGACTCCGCTATCTCGATTTTATATTGCCTGTCTATTATTGGCATACCTTGGATAATTTAGCTATTAAGTTAATCTATAATAACTTCAAAGTAACCGTTATTATCTATAAAAATATAATATATTATACAGTCTGACTTATAAAATGTTGATCCTTGGCACATTCTTGTGAAATATTACAAGATCGAAATGGAGAAAATAGATGAGGACTTCCACGAAAACAAGTTATTATTAGTTTTAATTATTGTGCATACTTAGTACCTTTTTAATAAATAGTTAAAAAAAGTTAAATTATTTTTTCTAATAAAAAAAAACATCTTGAGACATCCAGCAGATGCAAAACAATGAAATAAGTATAAATAATGAGCACGCGCACACGCAAGGGAGCCAAGCATGATGTCGTAGAGGGCATCGCTACACTATGGTCTACACTCTACGTCATAATATAGTATTGCATTTAAAAAATGTGATGGTTTTTTTCACCTCAAAAAGCAGTGCTAAAAGCTCTAAATAAACGAAACATTTAATTGACCCTTAATTTTGTTGTATATATTCAATAGATTATTTTTCTAATCCGTAGCAAAAGTAAGCCTCATTTCACGTTGTTACATTATTACATTATATGCTTCCGCATTTTATGAGCCGTTTTTCCTTCAAATTCCGCCATAGATGACGTACCAACGTTATAATGAGACAGGTATTTTTACAAAGTCTCTGCTTTCCTTATCCCAAACAATATATTATTCAGTTCACGGTGAATTATCAACCTTTATTCTTCGTGTATTTATGAGATATTTATGTACGATGCCATTTCTTCCCCACGCCACGTAATTGACAATGTAACATGCATTCTGTGATATTGTTCCTTGTACAGGCCAGGTTGTTAGCTATATTCTTCTACTGAAACAAAAATACAAAGGTAAAATTGTCTGTTTTCAAAAATCTTCTGCATCGTCTCAATTACGAACCGAACGCATCTGACATCCATTATTTTATAAAATTATTGCATTTATCATCATTACAAATAAAAACAAGTAAATTTACTTAATTCATAATCCCTTACGACATCATATGTTTACTTTCAATAGCGAACTTTATTTTCCATCATAGCTGTAAAATTAATTTCCTCGCGTTTTGTCTCTTAAAAAGAAAAATAAATTTAAATTAATTATTCTATTCATTATAATTAACTATCCTACTTCAGTCTTTTTAATCATAAAATATAGCTCAACAAAAGATATCCATCCATAATTAACCAACGAACAAAAAGCTAAACGGCAAAATTTATATACCTAGTAGAAAAAATAAACGCCCTTCCAACGCTTTACGGCCTCCGCCATTTTCTTTATAAAACAAAGAAATATACTTCTCTTAAAATATTTTTCTGCACTCATATTCACGTCAGCTATTATTCCATGGGTCCTTTGTCGTTCCTTTTCAGTATATGAAAGAAAAACGTTGTCTGCAGCAGACATCTAAACATAATTCTAAAATTATTTTTGCTTTCTCTCACAATACGCATTGTAGTTTCACCTTATTATGCTGTCTGCTTATTATACAGATTGCATTGGTGGCGTATAAAAGGTAATTTACAAAGTGGTTGAACAAACGCGTTACATTTAAAACAAAATAATTTATATTAAATACGCTACCATTGTTCTCGTGTAGTTTTTAATTTTCTTTAAAGTTATGCGAGGTTTTAATTTTGATTATTTTATAAAGGTCAAATTTCAAGCCTTTCTGGCCATTGTTTATTTCATCACCAACATCATCAGCCCATATACGTTCCCACTGCTGGGACACGGGCCTCCTATTAGGGTACAGGCCATAATCTACCACGCTGGCCAAGTGCGGGTTGGCGGATGACACATGTCGTCGAACTTTTGAATCTTCGACATGACGGTTTCCTCACGATGTTTTCCTTCACCGTTCAAGCAGTGGTGATGTTATAAACATGTGCAGATAAATTGAAAAATTCATTTAATTTCTGCACGCTCGCCTGGTGTCGAAATCCCGACTTATCGATTTGAAGTCAGATTAATATAGTGACTAAGAGAATGAGCTTTTACGTCTTAGCATTTCAACTCATAATTACCTTCAGTTTTCAATATAATATGTTGCCTATGTCGTTCTAAAACGACTAATTAATAACATAAAATGAATAGTAACAAAAACAAAGCAGCAACTTAAATTGATCATAATATAATAAAAACTTTCAAATATGCCACCAAACTCAAGGGTAACTTACCTTATTGCGTCAGTATACTAACATGTTCATACGCCATAATTTACAACAACAACAAATTTAAACATCCCATAAAACAAAGCACAAAATCAAATATTTGTATTCATTGATTATGCTCCATAATTTAAGATAACAACAACAAATTTAAACCCATAAAATATACTTTAATATGGAATATTTTCATACAACAGACAGACAGATATAAATATAGATAGTTTATAGAAGCAAAGTTCATACTATCTTATATTTATTCTTGTTCGTGAGAACCACGATTGGACCACGTGCTCTGACTGCTAATACACGGATTGAGATGTTCTTAAACCCTCTAGAATCTTGTTTAGAGAATTATAATAGATTTAGCTTTATGTTTTGTTTACTTTTGGATCTCTGGTTTATTAGAATACTGAGAGATTTCGGGTAATGTAAAAAGTCGGATTATATCTATACTATATAATATTATGTTTATTTGAACGCGCTAATCTCAGGAACTATTGCTCCAATTTGCAATTATTTTGGTGTTAGATAGCCTATTTATCGAGGAAGGTTATAGGGTATATATTATAATCACGCTAAGACCAACAGGAGCGGAGCAATGCGGGTGAAAAAGAGGGAGGGAAGGCTAGTTATGTGATAAATCATTGCATTTTCTTATTAAACTATTTATTTATAAACGATAAAAAAAATTAAGACGAAGGAAATTACAGCAAAAGCTTAGAATTCTGGGCTCCACATTCCCTGTTCATATATAATGTAATCCTAAACCTAAACCTTGTTAAATGATTTTATTTCAAAATGTTTAATAATGCTGTTCCATAAAAAAAGAACCTTTGCTATCCACTTAGGTACAAAATGTGACCCATTGTTTACACTTTATCTAATAAATGTTTACAAAAATGTGACCTAAGCGTCATACAGTGTGATAGCATAGGATGAGATTTATTCCGCACCCCGGTCTGGCCCGCCTTGATAACTGCTTGTATTTCACAGCTTTAGTTCAAGATATGGGAAACATTTTTAAAGGAACAAATTTATTTTATAACTTTTTTGAAACTTAGCTCTGTATCTATTGCTTTATATTTTTATACAAATAATTTATTGCATAAAATATGGTTTAACAAGATATTAAAGATAAAATTAAAAAACAGTTTTTTTTTTACCATACATATAAAAAAATATTTAATAAGATGTCTACCTACGTATTTAGATTTAAATCGTTATTTTCAAACTCAACTCAAACTCAAACATTCAATTAGACTACTATTTAGTAGCACTTTCGAATCGACATTAGGTACATTATTTTTAACATTTATACCACCGATTCGGAAAGCAGTATCTATGGAGAAGAATCGGCAAGAAACTCCATAGTTGCTCTTTTAAAATCATGTCAATGACATAATATGTAACTTATATCCAACTACATAATATGCCAAAGAACTGTCCTGTGGTTTTTACGCGACAACCCTCCATGGGTCTTTATCGTCCATATATTCCTGAATATATGGACGAACGACGCACGCTCTCTGAACTAGTACATTTTTTATATAAGTTTTAAATTTAGAACTACTAAACTCTTTAATATTGTGAGGAATTCTATTGTATAAGCGTATACCTTGACCCATAAATGAATTTTTAACTTTAGCTAATCGGAAAAATGGCATTTCAATTCTATTCCTGTTCCTTGTGCCATAATCGTGTCTATCTCCTACTCTTGTGTGTAAGTCGGAGCTTTTGTGTACATGCAAAATATTATTAAATATATACTGTGATGGTACAGTAAGGATACCAGTATTCTTAAAATGATCTCTTAGTGAGTCCCGAGCACGTAAATTATATATAGAGCGAATGGCTCTTTTCTGTAAGATAAATATAGTTTCTATATCTGCAGCCCTGCCCCTCAGTAGAATTCCATAGGACATAATGCTATGAAAGTAGCTGAAATAAACCAATCTAGCCGTATCTTCATCGGTGAGATGCCTTATTTTTCGGACTGCATATGCAGCTGAACTGAGCTTACCTGCAGCGGTGTTGATGTATTAGTTTTATACATAAAAATTGTATTCATTAGAACATACAGAGCATGAAAATCTACTACGTGAAATTTTTAGATATATTGACACTTTGATATGGAGGTATTAAACTTAATTTATAATAGTTAATAGTACACAACGACGTAAAACTAAGCTTTTAGCCTTCAGAGTCATATAACTAAAATAATTCTTTGTACAATGGTTTACGATTTCATTAGTAACTTACATTTATGTTTATTGTGAATGTTACTTCATAACCTTACCGCAGTAAATAATAAAGTTATGAGCCATATTTTGTGTTATTCAGTAAATGCCTTGAAAGTTAAAGGTCATTGAAGGTGAATCTAAGAGTACTAGACATTTTATTTTGCCTACATTAAGAAGGAAATCATTTTGTACGTTCGTTTCATATATTTATATTTAACAAAATAATATCAAACTTTCTGTAATTTTCCTCAGTTATTTATCAAAGAGAAACAGAAAAAACAGTTGAGCTTATGTTTACATAGTAGCTTAACAGTTTTTCTGCTTATAACTGGTAACTTTTCTTCCTTTGCTGCGTCTAAAATAAACACTTTATTTTAAAGGAACTGTACATTTCATATGAATCTCTAGGTTTTCTAAAGATAAATATTCTAAAATATGATACAAAAATAATAGCTATCTCCTAAACTACAAGTCTTATTACACATTTCTATGCGGCGCGCCACTGCATAGCTTTGACTTACCCTATTTTGTAGTATAATACTATATGTGTATAAACTGCATATTGGTATGAGTGTGCATAACGTATATGATTGTAGGGAAGAGCTTTAAATTAAGATGTCACTTAAATTTAAAAATACATATAGCAAGAGAGTCATCGCAGATGAGAAGATAATTTACAATACTAAATTAGAAAGTTTATTGGTGTTTAAACCTCACATTGAAATAAATTTTATGTTCCATACTTGAAAAAGTTTTTTTTTGTTAAGAGTCCTGCAGACATAAATAAACTTTTTAATAACAAAATGAAATCACTCATGTACCTACTCTGTATAACATCAAAATCTTAGTAGAATCTAGCCTGGATATTTCTACTGAAGAAATATTTATTTTCATTCGTTATTGAAATAAATATGCCCTGCCCAATATATAAACTGACAAAAATTATAATGATTAATAAACCTTAATACTCAAACCGTTGTAATTATAGATAAAATAGTAATAAATTAAAACGTTTTCACTGTTTCATGCGTTCCACTATGTTATCAAGCCATCAAGCTGCTGAAAGGAAAGGAAACCATTTATTTAAAAATGTTTATAACCTTTAACCTTTTTATTTTTACGTTTCGTTCACCCCGTGACCTTATCCACTTATTAGGAATACTTGTATATTATATAAATACGATACGCTCAAGACACATTTAGATGTGTCTACTAAATTATATAATACTAGCGGTCCGCCCCGGTTTCGCCCTTGGTACAAGTAAACCATAAGAACCATCCTCGTACTTCAAGGAATACTATAAAAAATGCATTTACGAAATTGGTTCAGCTGTTTTCGAGTTTTGCACGTTTATTATTAATTATAATAATCTGGACTAGTACAGATTATTATAACTAATAATGGACTAGTCCAGATTATCGATCAGATTCCACAAATAAACTATTTTGCCTCATTGTTCAATCATCGGCAATGTTCCACATAATATAGGTAAGTTATTATATCCTATTAAATGAGTAAGATTGTCCTTTACTAAGCTAAATAAACGTCTAAAAAGTGTAGCGTATGCTAAAACGATGTGGGTTTATTCTTATATCCTATGTAAGCTAAGCAACCCAAGCACCTTCATTAGTTGCCGGGTCTTCGTTTTCTATCTATAATATAAACTTTCAAAGGTTCAAATGTATACTACTGAAGAGATGGCACATTTTGCGCTACTTTTATATGGATTTGCGAACTATGTTACAGCTGTAATAACCAATTTTCGAGCGAAATAATAAATAATTTGTAAAATAATTAATAATATATTATTAATAAATAAAATAAAATAAATAATATATCCAGATAATAGAGTAGTCATCCTATTGATCGTAATAAGATGTTTCAAATTCCATAAAACAGAGTATGTAAAATTTAACAAAATCGGTTCAGTAGTTTAGTATAGAGGTAGATAGAGCTTATTTACAGAAATATAAATTTCAAATTAACATGTCCATATAGCCATTACAGTTTTTCTTTACGAAAGTTAGTCATAGAAGCCCAGTGGAAAGGTACCTAATATAATATTTTAAATCTAAACCCGACACACCCTATGAAAGATTACTGTTAAACAAACCGCGACAGATTCAGCTGTTTGATCTAAGTTAAAAGTTGAAGCGATTTAATTGCAAAGTTTCCTAATATTTTGGGTCACACATAATATGATGGCACTCTTTACTTGGCCTTAAAACGGTAATACTTGATATTATATTACTTATTTGGGATTCTGTTATCCACTAAACTAAGTTTAAATAATTTATTTATAGCAAAAGCTGAAAGGCATTATTTTCACTGAAAAGCATAATATGTATTCCGTTGTGTATTATAAATTTCATCCAAATTATATTATAATAATATCTAGTGACAATCATTGATAAGAGTTGAGGCATAAAGAAACTAAATTTGCAAATTGTACTTAACCAATATTCCACCATATCAAACAATACACACAACACATTTAACATTACACCCTGGACTTTCCTATAGCAACCACGCTTTCACTCCTAACTTACCCAACTGCGCACAAAACAGAAACTGTTCAATTCACAGAACACATGTGCGTGTCAAACTGAATATGATAGATGAGCCCCTCATTTCAGCCAACACCTGGTCGACTTTCCGCGGGAGAAAATTTACTACGTGTCATCAAATAAAAAAAAATAAAGGGACGAACGTTCTGGAATATTTGGAACGTCGATACTTCGATAGTGAGCCGGTTGATCTATTTTAGAACGGTAAATCTACTATTAGCCCAGTGAAATTAGGTAAAAAAAGGGGTCAACCTCGGAATGAAAGATAATAAGCTGGAAATTGGTAAAAACCTTTGTTTTGTTACCCTAAATATTGTCTCAAAAGTCACAAATGCTATCGTGTCCGCGTCTTAAGATATTGAAGGTCAAAGGTCACAAAAAATGATTTTTCGCGAATATCTCGGTTCCTATTGCTTAAATGATATTTTCACCTATTATGAAAGTTGGAGAATATAAAATTCTCTACAACTTTTGTCTAAACTTTTTTTTTATACGATCAACCGTTTTTGCGGTAGAGCGCGAAGAGTGCGCAGCGTACAGTCATATATGAGCTAATGCAGGGTCAAGCGTGAGTTACGGTTATAATTAAAAAAATTATAATTATTAAGCAATGCCCATTATTTCTGTACTTATTCTTAATTATTATATTTAATTATTCAACTATAGTATATTATTAATTCTGGATTATCTATTTTAGTTATATTTTAAAATAAAAAGACAGTAAGGAAATATATTTTAGATATATCTTTATTTTTCACTAGCGGGCCGCCCCGGCTTCGCCCGTGGTACATATTTCGCAATAAAAAGTAGCCTATGTCCTTTCTCGGGTATCAAAATATCTCCATACCAAATTTCATGTAAATTGGTTCAGTAGTTTAGGCGTGATTGAGTAACAGACAGACAGAGTTACTTTCGCATTTATAATATTATGAGATTGATATGTTGACGGGCTGCTACACTTGTTGGTGGAAGTGTTGACAATTGTACAGGTTTATTTAGTTTTGTTAATTTGATGAATTGCGTGTAGCGGAAATAATCAAGGTTGTCCTCAGATTCTGGAGCATTATACATATAATGCCAAAAAGATGCGCACTCCATTTTAAAATAAAGTTTGTACGGGGCAGTTTTCTTGTTGAAATACTTCCACCAGTTTATCCAAATTGGTAATTTTCTCCAATGCTCTAGTAACACTTTTTTTTCTTTTTTTAAATCGGCTATAAATAGAAATGATCATAGGGTAGGGACAAGTATTTCCAGTTTATAAGTATTTAAAAATTTACACGTTTTAAAGGAAACATATATAATGTCGTTTTATTTTAAAATATAACTAAAATAGATAATCCAGAATTAATAATATACTATAATTGAATAATTGCTTAATAATTATAATTTTTTTGTCAATAATTGACTTTATACAACGTACTGATAACCGTAACTCACGCTTGACCCTGCATTAGCTCATATATGACTGTACGCTGCGCACTCTTCGCGCTCTACTTCAAAAACGGTTGATCGTATAAAAAAAAAGTTTAGACAAAAGTTGTAGAGAATTTTATACTCTACAACTTTCATAATAGGTGAAAATATCATTTAAGCAATAGGAACCGAGATATTCGCGAAAAATCGTTTTTTGTGACCTTTGACCTTCAATATCTTAAGACGCGGACACGATAGCATTTGTGACTTTTGAGACAATATTTAGGGTACCAAAACAAAGGTTTTTACCAATTTCCAGCTTATTATCTTTCATTCCGAGGTGAAACCCCTAATATGACTGGGCTATATACTTAATATTATAAAGCTGAATTGTTTGTTTGTTTGAACGCGCTAATCTCAGGAACTACTGGTTCGATTTGAAAAATTATTTCGCTGTTAGATAGCCCATTTGTCGAGAAAGGCTATATATTATCAGCTCGCTAAGACCAACAGGAGCATTGCGGATAAAACCGCGGTGCACAGCTAGTATTAACTAAATCTGTACTTTGTAATAAGTGTTTTTGTATGTATACAATATTAATTAAGCAAATTATATACCAATAACAAAAAAATAACAAATTTATTTTTAAAACATATATGCTAAACCACTTTAATCTGAAAATAATCCTCAAAGAAAATTGTTTTTAACATTAGAACATACACATAGTAAGGTTTATGCCATTGGCAAAGTAATTGTTTACTTTTTAAGGATAGCTTTTGCAATTATCTTTAATAGATACACTTTAACTTAGCCGTTTATTACATTCTTAAATTAAAACAACAAATTCCAAACGATTCGTTTGATATAGCGTTATATTATTTAACATGTCCTTGTCCTTATCGACTAAACTTAAAATAAAAGTGATCAAACTAAAAGCCACGCCTCAAGCCTGATCTAAGATGAGCGAACTTTTAATAATTTTACATATAAGAAACGTGTACGTAACAGCCTTAATTAAAATATCATCCTGGCTCAAAGTTGAAAGTTTTCTCGTAAAAAGACGAACCTCGCTATTAGAGCAAAGCGTCTGACGCAACTTTACAATTTATTACTTGCGTATATATTAATATAATACACGCGGTGTGAGTTTGTATTAAGTCTAAAGGATTCTACCCACTACACCGTATCATACTATTATTGTAACAGGAAGGTGTCAGGAAAATAAATCTTTGTATTTATAAAAAAGAGAGTGAGTGCCGAGCCCACGTGTCAGAAACTTCTTTGACAAGATTTAAAGATGTCAAAATCGTCGCCTTACTCCATGGCGTGACGTTATTGTCATGACGCGACCTTGATATTTTACTCTCAACGCGTCTTTTTTGCGCTAATAGGGAAGCGCTTCCCCATAATCTCGCATAATATAAGCTGAGATAATTATGTCTAAGATGGTATACGCGCTTACCTAGAAAGTAGAAGGTACCTGTTCACTCTACACTTGTCTAAAGAAGTTTCACTTTAATATGTGGTGTTCCGTCACCGATCAGCACAATCACGTAGCATGCACGGAGCGTCAAAAATTGTCCATACATATGGATGCGTAATTCGAATCTAGTAAGCATAATAGTTCCTTTCTGATAATACGTTACGGTCATAGTATGATACGTGGTAATGGGTAGAGTCCCTTATATGAAATTAGATATTGTTCTATTGTTATTATATTGTGTATTTATGAGTAAACCAACATTGAGACGGTCTAAGTTAAAGTTGGGTATGTGTGTAATAGATGTGTGTGTGTGTGTGTGTGTATTATTTAACTTCTTAAATAATTGATTGTTATAACGATACTTGTATATTACTTATAGAACTAACTCCTATGTGTAATAATTTATGAGGGTAATATTAAAAGTAAATAAATGTTATTATTTGTTGACTGTATGTAATTTAGTACCTACACAAATATTTAGTCTGGACTTTAAATAAAGCTATTGTATTTTATATTATTTGCTTTAATAATGTTTTCATAGTCAATCATAGAGTTTTATTTACAAGTACTTTTCTTTCTATAATATTCAATGAAAAAATAAAAGATTCAATTTATTAAGTATTCTCAATCGTAAGTACTTCTATTAGTATTTTATTTATAGAAAAATTATTTATTTACTCTTTATTGTACAACATATTAAAATAAAAGTACATAAAACAAAACCATTTAAAATGTACAAATGGCGGCCTTATGGCTCAAAGCCATCTCTGCCAGGCAACCGTCATTAGTCATTACCATTAGTATTATCACACAAAAAAATATATTGGATATATTAATTAATATCCTATATTGCCAATTTTATTGAATACTGATGTTGTGTATGTATGTTTGTGGATAGCTCGGTATATGAAATCATGTTCGGTTTTGTTAGCGGTTATCAGCTGTCAACTTCGTTAACTTATTTCAATTTGTGTTCATTTGTTGCCTTGTTGAAGTAAAATTATTTTATATGATTATTTTTCTTTAGTGTATAAACATATTTCTTTGGTATTTTGCTAATTATTATATAAACATGTCGAGAAGAGTGAACATACATATACGTTATAAATAAATTGAATGTAGAGCGAATCTAATTTCATGTCGTAGAAATAATTATGGACGAATGAAAACAAAAATTATAATAGAATTATGTTTGCAAATCCTTTATCTAAAATTAGGTGTCTACATTGATGTAGAAGAAAGGCAAACACTGTTTACACAGTAAATTAAGGCATCGTTTTCTATCATAATTAAATTCAACACTAGAAGCAACAGGTTATTTATATTAGGTTTAACATATTAGGACTAACAGCCAAATCAATTTCATCTCATCAATAACTTTGCTCTGAAAATAGTTTCTTAATCTCATTTATTACAAATTTAAGTAATTTTAAACGCCATATTTATTCGACGTTTTGAATACTTAACAGCGAGCGTGGTCACGGGGAGATAAAGATTAACATACTTTAAAATTGTTAAAACATCTTTAAATTCTTACGGCATAACTAATAAAAAGTGGATAGATTTCTACCATTTTCTACCATAGCTGTGTCCTGCTCTTGCTCACATGAAACGTCAATCATAAAAACAAGACAGGTTATTGCAATAACATTTTATTAGTAAGACCGTGTATAATTGTCTCGTAAAATATCATTGATTAGTTACGTCTTTCTTAATTCCAAACACTAACAAAAACATGTCCAATGAATGGGTACCAACCAATACTAACGCATACAATAATCCATCTTCATCAGAATTCAAGCAGACATTTGAACAAAATTTCTTTCTTCAGTATTGCTCCATTCAGGACACGTAAAAGTGATTTTCGCGTTTGTGCTTCGTTTCAAGAACACCGCAGTTGACGTGTGTTATTTTATGGATGGAATTTGTTTTTTTATTTCAGTGCTGATACTATTTTTAGGGCCTAGTTATACATACCTAGTTACATGTGTAGCTTGAAGTAAATTTATCACTGGAAACATAGGTACTCATTGACGTAATAAGAACATTAAATAAGCTATGTGCTACGCTATAAAGGAAAAATCACCTTTTTTACAACACAATTCTACATGTATACCAACCTTAAAAATAAATATTTTTCATAAAAGTAAACAAAAAGCTCCTCCTTACGGAAGACCTCATACATAATTTAAAAAGAATTTAAGAACATGGTTGTACCTACAAAATTTTATTAACAGATTAATAAATTACCAACTTAGAGGAGTTACCTTAAAATTCTCCAAAAGTTAGCGAAGTAAGTTTGTAGCAGCGATTAGTAACATCCATCTTCAAACACGGTGCTTAATAAATCATGCTGTTATTTAATTATGTATCTGGTTTGATATTGCAGCTTCGACTTCCATATATATTAGCCTTAAACCTAGTACAATTATTATGAACTAGCGGTCCGCCCCGGCTTCGCGAGTGGTACATAATATTTACGTTTTCATCCTACATAAGAACCATCCTCGTACTTCAAGGAATATAATAAAAAAAGAATTATCGAAATCGGTTCAGCTGTTCTCGAGTTATGCGCTTACCAACACATTTTGCGATTCATTTTTATATATAAGAGAAGATAAGGTATGATTTTCACTACGCCATGTAAATGATGTAAGTGTATATGAAAATAAGAGCTTTTATCAATCAATTTCGGGGATTATCACTGGCATATTTATAACAGAAAAAATACTTGATATTTAGTTTTATAGCATTCCAATGATTTAATGAGATATTTTATTAATGAGAAGATTAAAAAAATTCGGTCATTTCGCAAGATAGAGGAAAAACTTGGGTTCGAATTTTGCCTCGTGATCGATTAAAAAAATAAATAAAAATAAAAACATTTATTTATCTCTCTCACAAGGGTTAAAAACTTTACAAAGAATGAATAATACTAATACATAATATATATTAGGCAACCTTATGAGGCAACATTAACTTGTAACAAGAAAATATGACGTTGAATGACGCCTGTATGTTTTTTTATCCCTTTCACACCAACTTGCCAAGTTATATAGGTGAAAACAACAAAGAAATACAGTTTGTCTGGGAAGAAATATCTTATAAATGCCCGTAACAGGTAACTAAAATAAAGCACACAATATTTATGGTCATATCTCACGCTAAATGTCATCGTAATTCTGCCAAGGAATAGCTTCTTGTTTAATTTTCTAACTTTCGGCCTTAATTACATAGCGAGGAATTATGAAGGGGAATAATTTTTTATTATACACTTCTCATAATGAAAATTCAGCTGTTTGCATAATACACCAATTTCGTAAACGTTTATTAAGTGACCTTAGTTTGGGTCTTTTTCAATTAAGTGGGCTATTGAAAAAAACCGTTTTATATAACGGTACAAAACTGCATACCTTGTTCTTTATATTAATGAAGGTTAAGTCATTTGGGTTGAAATATTTTTTGACATTATGCAAAATAAGCTGAGAAAAAAAGTGAGCTTAGATGAACCTCGGTTCTTAGCAAAACGGGAGAAAATAAATAATTTTCTTACCTCAGAAGCTCGTCTCTCGTAGTTTATTGGGATTAATTTATTTACTTATGATAACAGCTTTAAGTAAAATTGAATTGATAGTTATTTCAATCAACGGAGGCTTAGTGTATTTGTCTTTAGACTGAAACGCTCCAAGCAACACAAATCATTCTTTAAAATAACTAGCCTTTGACCTTCGTCTTCGTCCGCGTTTTTAAAGAATATTACCATGGGAATGAGATGTTTCTGCAGAAAAAATAGCCGCGTATCTTCTGATACAAAGATACTTAATATATTAAATTTCTCCATGGTATCTTAAAATAAGAATGCGCTAGGGAAAGGTCCAAGCTATTTTCATAAAACTAGGTGACACCATAAATACGTATCAACCAAATATTAAGTATCCCTCACTATCAAAGTATTTACCCAACCATATTAAATTAAACATCTTTTCAAACGTTATGTAAAGCGACGGATCCGGCGTAATCTAGCGGACGAAGACTCGTAATCCGAGAAAATTTAATTCAAATTAGCGCTGCCACTCTTCAGACCTCTCTTATCTTGTGTCACTTTGAGATAAGCTCCCTTCTAGATTGTTCCCACGAGACACGAATAATTTTTGTAAGGCTGCTAATACTGCATAATACACCGGTTGGATTTCGCATCTCTGATCCACTTTTTAACGAGCGAAGTGTCATCTACGTGACTTCACGGCTGATGGATTTTGGTGTGTTTTTAAACGTGTATTTGTAAAGCTTTGATGGATATGGATGGATATATATATATATATATATAACTAGCCGCTCCGCGCGGTTCCACCCCCGTGGCTCCTCTCCTGTTGGTCGTAGCGAGATGGTATATAGCCTATAATAGCCTTCCTCGATAAATGAGCTATCTAACACCGAAATAATTTTTCAAATCGGACCAGTAGTTCCCGAGATTAGCGCGTTCAAACAAACAAACAAACAAACAAACAAACAAACAAACAAACAAACTCTTCAGCTTTATAATATTAGTATAGTTATGGATATATAGAAAGGGTTTATACGGATTTGTGAATACAAACTTATAATGATTATGTTGTAGGTATGTTTATTGGTAATGGATACGCACAGTGTGTTTTATCTAATAACTAGCGACCCGCCCCGGCTTCGCACGGGTGCAATGCTGATACTAAATAGACTACAGAAAAACTGTGAAGGTTGTATAAAAAAACATTCCGGCCCGCTCCGGCTTCGCACGGGTATAAAATAGATAGCCGGGCGGCCGGCCGGTACCGCCGCAAACGCAACGTCCCGCAATTTTTAAATCTGTAATATCTTCGAAAATATTCACTTAAATCATACGGTGTAAAGGGCCATATAGATCTATATTAAATGAACAATGTATTTAAGGTATTTAATTGGTTAAGGATTAATGCTGTATTGGTTAAAATCGCATCGAAAATTAGCCATTATTTGTCGTAAAAAGTAAATGACAAAAAAAAGTTATTGTGGGTTATCCATAAGAGATAGACATATACCATCGCGGACTTTTCTGTAGACCTTTTCAATGTGTATAATACTTAGTACATTATTTTGATAAAACTCGTAGGGTTCAGCCTGCGTTTGCAATGTAAGCGGAAAAAATGTAATTTTTTACGGCATCACATTAGAAATCTCAAAAATAACAGTACTTCTCCACTATTTAACGGATGTTATTATACATATAAACCTTCCTCTTGAATCACTCTATCTATTAAAAAAAACCGCATCAAAATCCGTTGCGTAGTTTCAAAGATTTAAGCGTACAAAGGGACATAGGGACATAGGGACAGGGAAAGCGACTTTGTTTTATACTATGTAGTGATAATAATATATACATATTAGTACTATGTATAGATAGTAATATGATGATCTATCTGTTGTAAATTAGACAAGAACAAAGAAGAGAAAAACACATCATAAGATTAAAATATTCAAACTGCTACAAGATTAGCCCGAACGATTCAGCTCAATTAAGTCAATAGATTGTAGTTTAACCGAATTTCAATAACATCGGATACTCGAGCTCATCAAGGTACATTAATCAAAACAAAACAAAACTAATTCTGAAGCACCTGTTCAGTTAAATAGCAAATTGCCTGAGTTGGGGTTTAATTACTGAAGTCCGTCTGACCCCGCTCGGGGTATGGGCCAGCTCTAGTTACTTATTAACTTGGATTGAGTGCATTACTGAATAACTATTTCGTGTTTCATCTGTTTAATGTTTACCTTCTCAGCGCTAATTGGATACAAAGTGCTATTTTAAGACGCCCGTTGTACGCAGGCGATTTACATCACAATATGTTATTTGTTTAAAATGTAGTAGCATTATTTACTTATCATAACGGCAAATAACTTCGTGCTGGCTTAGATTTATGTAAAAGTCTCGTCAAAATCAGTGTATTTGTATACTATCTAGAGGCTCGAACAAAGCACCAACTTTCAACTTATTTTTGCGATTTAAAATTTAACTCAACTGTATTTGGAATCCTTGTAAATTCTAAACTTTATTTCAGAGACACGCATGACTACCATGTGACATAAGAAACATGTTGTAAAGTTGTTGAAAAATATGGCCTACCAAACAAACTAAAGCAGTCGTTACAACAAAATTAAAATTCACACAAAAGCTCTGAAAACGAAAAATGGCCCGTCATTGACCCAACTTCAATCAAGTGTTCATTTACATCCAAACATTAATATAGATTAAGCAATTTCGACTGAAGAATAAAACCACCTGTTTTCACGTTTCGTTTTAAATGTACGACGGTTTAGTGTACCGTTGAAAAATATATTGCTGCATAGATGAAAGGGGCTCCGGGAATTGAATGATAAATATTTGAAAAAGCGGCATTGTGCGGCGCGACCCGACCATTGTATACGGTACTATTCGTTAACATGTAAAAATAGGTTCACGGACGTGTTTGATGAATGTAACAGGGTGAAAAATCTTGAAATAAATTGGATTTAATTAATTTGGTTTAAGAGCTGATGAAATTACGTGTTAAGGAATCTTTTATGGGGAAAACTTTACACTGATCAGATTAGATTGTTTCATACATATCATATTATATTATTCTTTATGGATAATTCTAAGATTTAATTGGAATAACGTTTCTGACTATCTGTAAGCTACCTAGCTACCTTTAAGTTGTACCTATAAGGTTACTCTCACATACGAACATCTTTATAGTACATATCAAAATTATCAATGAAGGTAATTATTTCACTCTAAATATGGCTCATGTTTTTTTATAAACATAGGAAACATAATTTTTCTAATCTAATGCTAATATGATAATAGTACATTTGTTTGTACAATATGAGCGACATGACGTCACAATGAGTAAGATGGATGGCGTTTAAGTACGCTCGTTATGTTTCCTCGATCGCGATACTGAACGAAGTTTCACGGAATCCGCCTTTTTTATATATTACCTATATTATAGACAAGCCCCAATTTCTGAACGATATGAGGGTCTTTTCACAAAGTGAAGAAAACTTTGGTGCAATGTTTTTCTTTGGTAATCATATACATTTTAAAGCAACACTTAAAACTTAATAGTATTTATAAAGTACTAGCTTTCCACCCGCAGTTTCGCCCGCTTTGTATAAATAAATTATATACTAAAACCTTCCTCTTGAATCATTCTATCTATTACAAAAAACTACATCAAAATCCGTTGCGTAGTTTTAAAGATTTAAGCATACATAGGGACATAGGGACATAGGGACAGAGAAAGCGACTTTGTTTTATACTATGTAGTGATATGAGACTCTATATATTTTTTATTTTTTATTATGCACATCTCAGTTAGTGCAGGTACAGTAAAGGTAGGTTTACTTATTAATATTTAAGTAGATACTTTAAATTGGAAGCTAAATTAAGGTAAAAAATTATTCGAAGGTATATTCTTCATCCTTTTGTAAAATTCAGAACCTAATAAAGAACCCCACTAATGAGATTTTTCTTTCATATACACTCTATTAGCACTCATTTATATTACTATCTAATTTTGTTAGGTATTCTGTCTCGACAAGTTGAAAGAGTGACTTTTACAAGATTTAAAAGGTAAGCTTTATTTAAAAAATGGCGCTTAGTAACATTATGTACATTAAAGTCATAACATACTTGGATAAAAGAAAGAATGAAACCATTTATAACAAAACAAATTCTTTATGTTGCTTTGTGCAAACATGTAGGTACAAATTTTAAATAAGGTTAATTACATTACATTATCTTGTTCCGAGAAAATCATAGTTTATCTGTAAGTATTGTTTAAAATAAATACGATAGAATTACGTACCTCTTTAAACTATTGATCATTGAATACTTACTTTGTGAACAGCCCCCCTAGACAAGTGGCTTTCTATTAGCGTAAAGTTCAATAGAATAGATTATGAATGTATGAGATTGACGTTTGATTACGACGACGACGACGATTGATTACGTCAATCTCATACACTCATTATCTATTCTATTGAACTTTACGCTAATAGAAAGCCACTTGTCTAGGGGGGCTGCGAAGAAATAAGAACTCTAGTCTACCTAAATTATATAGATCTAGCCTAGATAGTCAAGATAAACAAATAATACCTAGAAGAAAATGTACGGATACAACTCCTAGTACCTTTTCACGAATACTGCAAGAACAAAACTTTTATTTTATATTATCATTATCTTTTATTTAATATAATTACTCCCATTAATATAAACTCTACCGAATAAAATTACGTAAACGAATAATCCAAAACCACCAAAGTATAACCGTAACTTATTATTTTTTAACGAACTTCGTAAAATGATATTTGATTTAAGAAACTCGCTGTCCTTTCTTTAATTTTCTTATTTGCGAATAATTATCCGTCCGGAGAAAAGTTTTGTTCGAAACGACGCTTTTGAATAATTCTTTGTATAAAATATATAAGTAGGTATTTTAATATTGCGACTTCGTTATATTGTTAAGTCCTTGAAACTAATATTAAATCTTACATCGTCTAGTATTTTAATATAGTCTGTATTATTATAGTATTTCGTTGTTAAAAGTTACATAGACTTTGCATAACTTAATTTCTATGTGAATGATAATATAATACTTTAGATTAAACTAGCTGTGCCCCGCGGTTTTACCGGCAGTGCTCCACTCCTGTTGGTCTTAGCGTGATGATAGCATAAATATTTATTTAAAATCGGACCAGTAGTTTCTGACATTAGCGCGTGCAAACAAACAAACTCTTCAGCTTTTTAATATCGCTATAGATGCTTTTGATACTTATTTCTATTCGTGGTTAGTGGAATTGCCAATAAAAGTAATTATTACTAACTAAACAATGTATTTCTACGTTTCGTGAAATCACGTGAAAGCAGTACTGTAAAGGTATTTCTAACGTGACTAATCACTATAGACTCCAACGGCTATTGCTATTAAACACGGTTTTGTACGCAATCAAAACCCATTTCGCGAATATCTAAAAAATTGTTAACGTTCTGCAAACACGTTAGGTTGAAGGTACGTGAAACTAAGCCTCGTGGAAATTCTCATACTATTTCAGTGTTCCAAATTCTGTTTTGCGTTGATCTATCAGTTATATCTGTTTATATTATAACGATGAATAATTAATAAATTAAATGCTATTTAATATATTCATTTTCTGTTACGTGTTGAACTACCAGTTATAATTCGCTTTATAAAACACTTTTTTACCATCGTAAAAAGGAAGTAACTGATTGATGTTAGTTTTTCTATTAGAATTCTTGTATGGTCCATTGATATACTTACACTTTTTGGTTACGAAAGTGTAATTTTTTTGCGTTTGCAGTTCAGCACGTGTGCAAAATCGCAGGCAAGCTGTGTTTTACTCCTACTAAAATTTTCGCATTATTTGACACTGATGTAACCATGATGTAAAATATTTTTTCTTAAGAGTATTCTGTATATAAATGGTAGTTTCAGGAATGCAAAAGCACAGCGAACTTCTGAGCTTCATAAATTAAATACAGACAGTATTTAAAATCCTTAGCACCAAAATTTCAATGAAGTAATTTATACATATTTTCCTTTGTCAATCAAACAACAACGAAACTACTTAATAATGACCTTATTACGTTTGACTGCATACATTTCTAATCCACTTGCCAGTAATAGGAGTCACTGTAGCGTATGATTGAACACCTTTGATTGCGCTAATGGCAATAATACATTAGCAACACTAAAGATTAATTAATTATTAGATTATGTTAGCTTGCGTTGCTATACGTGTAGTTTTATATTATTTTCAGTATATCGTATGTTTAAGCTTTACAGGTACTTAAAGCACTCTACAGTTATGACACAGTTGACGATGAAGCGGCGAGGTTGGTACATTGATATTGGGTTTTTTACAATATCATTTTTGACAAATATTAAATCATGAATATCACATGCATTAACATCGAAATATTATTTGAATTTTAAAGAACGAAAATAGTTACTTTTATCACGTAGAAGTTTGAAAAATATAAACAATACAGAACGCTAAAAATACGATATTTTTTAAACATTATAGTCCAGCTTTCCTAGCTGTAGTATTTATCTACATAATAAGAATATTATGTATTATGCATAGAAATGCATGCAATATAATTCATAGTAAATAATTTAGATGTATTATGATTTATGACTAATGACGATCGATCCATACTTATTATGACGAAGGAAAAGAACATCTAAAACGGTTCGTTCAAAAAATATAAATATTTGTGATTTTTCAGTTTTAATAAGTTCAAAAACCCGTAAATCCATCCCACAAGATACACCTTCTCACATTTGTTAGCAACTTCAAACTTTTAATTTCACATCCTTACATCTTCGCCTCTGAAATTATAATTGTTTCAACGTTAAGTTTCGTGTTTGTAAACTCGCAAGTTAATAAATGTTCGTTTAATATTTAACTACTTTGGGAAGTGCGATATGATCTTGTGATAAAGTATGGGGAAGAGAGTTGTGCGGACCAAGTTTACAATACATTGGTGAATTCAATTTGTTTATTATTTCGTGAACATTCGTATCCAAACACTTTCGAATAAAGACGTGTTTTGGTATTATAAGGTTACATCTACACTAATATTATAAAGAGGAAAACTTTGTTTGTTTGTTTGTTTGTTTGTTTGATTGTAATGAATAGGCTCATAAACTACTGGACCGATTTTAAAAATTCTTTCACCATTCGAAAGATACATTATCCACGAGTAACATAGGCTAGGTTTTATCCCGGAAATCCCACGGGAACGGGAACTATGCGGGTTTTTCTTTGAAAACGCGGGCGAAGCCGCAGGCGGAAAGCTAGTTTTATATAAATTTAATAAAAAATGAAATTATGATTACATTAATGAATTTATTTCTTCAACTTAAAATTGAATACTCAAGCATTTTTGTATTATTTCAAAGAAATACACTAGGTACATATTGAGATTTTTAAAACTTATCAATTTAGAGTATAGAGAGATAAGTAAAACTAATTTAATATAAATTACACCTACCTACGTACCTGTTACAAACACATATGCAATTATTATTGTGAACCGTTTTCAATTATTGTACGTTGGTAAAACCAAAAGAAAAGTACTTAATAAACTTATTATAAAACTTATTAACTACCTACATAACTAAAACCGGATCGCAAAAGCTTAAATACTAAGGAACTACATCCGTAAGTATATGGCTTTTGTTAATTTCCTACTCAATTTTTTAATCAAGACTCAACAATCTACTACAAAATAATGTAGTAAGATTTTAAAATATTTTCCACATATTCTTAACATATTCTTCAAAACTCAAGAAAAATAAGCGGTTTATTTACCCGTTACCTACGCTTACTAACTTCATCGTGAACGTACGTTGAATATCGTGTGTTATTAGATCGAGCCGAAAAGTGGAAAATGTTCTCGGACCGTAATTGCAATTTAGTGCTGAGCTTGGCTGAGAGAAAACCCTAATCGGGGTTAGGTTTTCGATTCTGAATTCCGTTCAATATTCCTTGTTATTTCTTGTCCCTGGAAGATGGGAAGATAGAAGGAGAGAAAAATGCATTGAGGTATTCAAGAGCGGGAAATTCCCTTTTAAAGAATTTTAACTGGAATAAAAAATGCCTGCGAATTATGTGCTCTACCAAAGTTAAATATTTTCATACAATATATCTAATTTTATACTAATTTATGTCTACGTAACGATATTCCTTTATTAAAATTTTCGATTTAGTCCCACAAAGTATATTATGCTAAACGAAGCAAACTTATAAATTGAGCGATAAAATAAAATTTGTACAAAGATAAATCCACGCGAAATCAACTCGCAAGACAGCTCTTATTAAAACATTTCCTCCAGCTGAAATGTAAGCATTAAAGTTGAAATATCTCGCCACGTCATAACTGCACTCAGACTATTTCATAAAACTCGGAACGTACCTGTGGTATTAGAAGGATACCATCTTAATGCAGCTTAAGAACGTTTGCTCTTTCTCTGGAACCGTCTGCCAACCTTAAATTATAGTACTCTCTAGGACTTTCGACCTTACTCTTAAACAAATAAAGACGTTAAACTAATAAAACTTGACATGGTTTATTAAGACAGTTGTCCGTCGGACTCGGTCTGTAGCCATTCTTTTGAATGTCGCCTCATTCTTTGAATCCCACAGGTCTCTTAGCTGTATACAAATTAAAATCAACCTTTGCATATTAAGAGAATAAAATGAGTGTTATTCATTCTCTCGTATTGTATGTTTGTATTTCAGTGCAGTCTTGGTATTGTTTAACGGGGGCGCAGTCAGGCATTGTGCTAAAGAACCCACTTTTATGTCGTTTTATTCTTTTGTGGGTTAGCAGCGTACGTTTTAATCTATTCGCTAATATGTTGGAATGTACTCGCGGCGGGTAACTATAACAATAGATTTATATGTGAAAGAATATTATCAACTCTAGCATCTGAGTGTAGTATGAATATTCGATTTGGTAAGTGCACATATTGGAAAAATGTTAGGTGATTAAATAGGAAAGAAATAAAGGTAATTTAAAAATTAAGTTACTTTACATTAATTTGTTTATTTAATCTCATTTATTGTCTAGAACAAAATAAGATAGGTAATAGGTATAATGAATAGGAATATCATATTTATTTACATATATTTACATAGTAATTATCTTTTTTTCTAAGAACTCGTTATTTGATAAGTCTTACAAGAATATGTATATTAGGTTTCTATGAAGAAACCTAATTTCCTTATCGAAACATATTAAAAGTAATTAAAATACCAGGAAATATTTAGCGAAACCACAAAATACAGCGTGTAATTATAGCATACTTTACCAAACTTAAGGACCATTAGTTTTCGTCATGACAGGTGCGAAAGTATGGAACCCGCATTCGAAGTTTCGAGAAAACCACATAATACCAACTATGATAAACTATTCATTGTCTTCATTAAGTACTTAAACAATGGATTCTCTGAGCCACTTGAATATCCCTTATGTAAATGACACAGCTCATATTCCTGGACAGGAAACAGGGTCCTTTTAGTGGGATAGAACAGATGCATACATTACAATAGGTTTTGAAGATCTTAGTTCATTGTTTACGTGAACGTTCAAACGAATGCTTTCTATTTTGAGGTGCAAGAACTAACTATAACTTAAGTCTAAAAACTAGATGAAAACGTATTAAAGGACTTCATATCTATTTTTTTATGTCTTGTTATTTTTGGCATTTGAACATGTAAATTTAAAACTTCTTCAAATATTTACCCTTTAAAGTTTAACCTTACTTTCTTATGTAAAATTAATTGATTTAAAATAAATACTGAACACGTCTTAGTAAAAATTAGAAAAAATAAAAAATACAAAAGCTCTTTCAAAGGTTTCTCGGAAATATATATTTGTTAACTACTAATATAATATTCATTAAACTTACTCCTAGTATAGATTTAGTTTAGTAAGGTCTTGTTTTATCAGTTTTGCTTCGTGATCAACAGAGCGAGATCAGCTGCAAACTTTCAATATGAACTGTGGGACAAACTCATAAACTAGGGCAGTTAGCTGGTGAAATATCGTTTAGTTTTTGTTTGTCTGACGTCATCTGTGCAAGATGACGTCACAAAAACAGGTGTATTTGTGGAACCAATTAGGGGATGTTTGTGAATGTTACATTGTTGCACCTTACAACTGACTTTTTCTTTTATCAGTATACTAATTTAAATAGGAATTATTGGAATAAAAATGTAAACAAAAATTTCTATATTCGAACATTTAACGACAACATTGTCTATTTTTTGGCCTGATTTATTTCTTACTAGCTTTCAAATAAAAACCCGCCCGTTCCCGTGGGATTACCGGGATAAAACCTATCCTATGTGTTAATCCAAGTTACCCCCTATATGTGTGCTAAATTTCATTGTAATCAGTTCAGTAGTATTTGCGTGAGAGAGTAACAAACACACACACATCCTCACAAACTTTCGGATTTATAATATTAGTAGGACATTAATTTTAGAATCAAACATTCAAAGAAAAACAATACTATAAACACGTATGTATAAATCTGAAACACAGCACATTAAAATAAGTGTTGCAACTCTCAAAGGACTTTAAAACTTACTTGCATTACATGATATTTGGTATTTATTATTTAGTAGCGACCCGCATTCGTAGGCGTCGCTTGAACTCGTAGTGCTTATCGTAGACACTCCCGTAGCACGTTCGTAGCAGCGATCAAATTGTAGCACTTTTGATATTGATATTTATAAAACCGTTGTATAAATATGTTTGAGACGGAATCCAATACTTTTATAAGCTAATCTTTTTAACCAGAGTAAATTGCAAGTTTCTTACAACCCGAATAAATATAAGTTAGAGGAATTATTAATGCAGTAGAGTTTGAGTTAAAAGCTTGTTATATTTACGACATAGTTAATCCATTATTGTTTATAAAACATAATTTATAACTACAGCCATTTGCAAAATTGTTTTTCTATTACAAATTTCCACTTTTATCGTAAACTTAGTGAGAAATAAACTTTCAATGTTTGGCAAATTTATCAAAGTTACGATATTAATTGTGTTAAAAAGCAATTATAGGCATCTGCGTTTTATCGCGAGACTTGGACGCTGTATTTTAACGACAAGATGATTAAATTAATAATATTACCCCCGAATAAGTTGTACTAAAATATATAGCTAATTAAAATCTAAAAGCAGCTTAAAAGTTACAAATCGTAATACGTAGAGATCGTTAAATGCCAATGTGCTCCAATTTACATAAAATTAAATTTTGTTCACTTATACCTCAAATGGGTATTTTAAATCTAGGAATAATATTCGTGTTTATTTTGTTTTGTACCGGTCATTTCATAACTTTGAAGTAAAAGTCAAATAGATACTTCACAAATATAATACTGCATCTTATAAGGCGAGCGTAAAAAAAACACTCAATTTAATTATTTCAAACTTTTAATTTAACACCAAAATCAAAACCAAATTACATTTCCATCAAAAGTAATTGTGCGATATAGAATCAAAAGTTCGTTGTAAATTGTTTTTGAATCATAATATTCACATTCCGTGTACCTTATCCAGATCGAGGCTAATGTTCCCAAATCAATTACGTTTTATTAAGAAAAGCACGTCGAAATTCGATTAAGACATATTTACATGTATTTTTAATATTTACCCGATTGCGCAAAAAGGAGGGTGATTTTTTTTCAAAGAAATATACATGCGTATATATTTCTTTGGCACGCTATTATATATTATATCTATTAAAAGATGACATGATATAGGGATTACTACCAGACGGATTTTGACTAATTAGATGTCGTTACTAATAACTACATAAATTAGTAGTCGATTTTTTTTTCAGACTAATAATAATTTATCATCGTTATAATATATGTACATCCATTATCCATAGAGTATTAAAACAAAATAATAATTGTGGAGGAGTAAGAAATATTTCACAGAATCATTAAAAATAGCACCAGTCAGTAAAATTGTAATTAATCCAATTATTTTAATTAGAGGATGGAATTCATTTATATCCCTTGATATCTAGTTCCCAGTATTAATATAAAAAGGTTACAGACAAGGCTAGGTATATATTGGATGTAAAATAAAATTTTAATTAAAGGTGCGCTAACGTTCCTAAGAAGTCGACGTCAAACTGGTTAAAATGAAACCCTTATCAAAGTCAGGGAAAGCTAGAACAATTAAAGCGAAGTCAGGTGCCAATTTATCGTGTATCAATAAACCTTTGAGATAATATTGAATTTTAATATATTTTCTTGTTTCATCGTCAATATGCAATTTTCGTATTGAAGTAAACATTAAGAGAGGACTTTCTTTTCTATCCGATCATTAATGTAAGACGAATCTTAAGAATGTGTTATTATTCTTATATAACACTATATTTAATACAATGAATGTAAATAACACGTTCAAAAATTAATAATATATGTAATCTTATATATATTATGATATAATTCTTATTGTATATTATTCAAGTATACTTCAGTAATATAACTACATTTCCTTATGATATATACTTTCTAAGCTCATACACAAAAGATTGTCCATAAAAAGCGCATTTCAATTACCCATAAGCGCTGAATATCAGCATATCAGGGACATATATCAAGTTTATCGGATCTTGTGTACGTAAATAAATTCAATAAGTTCGTCCCTGGACGCCGGCTGTCGAGCTACGCTGATATAATTTAATTTATATGTGACCCAGCGAAATAGCCCATTGACAGCACACAGAAATAGGCGCGAAATTTTCGGGTTAAAAACATTCACGTGAATAGGAGCTTGCCTTTAACCGAACGGAGAAATTCAAATTTGTAACCGTTTTTTGGTTCATTTTTGAAATAAGGCTTTAATTAATTTGTGTATGTTTTTTATAACTGGTAACAATTATAAATAGGAGTGATATCATTAAAATTAAGATAGATACTTTGGCAAAATCATTTCATAAAACGCGGTCTAAAAATAGCTGCTATTTTAAATCTAAGCCACAAACCTACCGTACTTTTTATATAAAATATCCCAGATTCTTTCATATTTTATTACTTCGTAAAGACGGAAGCTTACGATTTAATCTAATTTACAGAACAGTTGTGTTAAAATAAACTGTCCAATTTTAGGAAAAATAAGAATTTCGGTGTGCCTTGATCCGTTATATTAGATTGTACAGTAATATAATACTTTATTATTATATTTGAGGCGCCTTTTATTTTCTTTACTTGTTTTATTATCATAATTACAGTACAAAACATCACAAGAAATTCTATGCTGGCATTTAAATTCGTGTAGGTGTAGACTGTTCATTTCTAACTATACCATAAAACAAATTTATCTTTATGCGTACACAGCTTAATGATTATGCTCACATTATATGTGTATTAACGACTATTAATTGTTGATATTAATTTTCATCGGAACGTTCATGTTCATTAATTCAGATCTTAATTTATTGTTGGCGTGCTACAAAATCGAATTCGCTATTCAAGAGGAAATATAGGATTTGCGTGTTTAACGTTTCATTTTAATTAAAGTCTGTACAGTCAAAAATACGAAATCCATTATTGGAATGTGCAAAGCCTGTGTGACTTAGTGTTATGAATGGCAGCCATTTTTCTTTTCAGTGTTTTTCGTTGAGTCAGGTGCGACGTTTCAAATGGTTATTTATTTTAAATATTTAGTATGTGTCCGTGTATCCTCAATCATTTTGAAATGTGTGATTTTGTAAATTTTATATTGTCAGTGAGTTTAGAGACTAGCACAATCCTCCTTAAAACTTATCCCAAGTTCTTTTTTTTAATTTCTTTCTCAAATTCTTAACTTCTGCTTGTACTGTACCATTCGCCACTATAATACATCATTTCAATGTATCGGATAGTTTACCTAACTGTTAACTATTTTCTAGTAAAAATGTATAGGTGGAATATCTAATGGATCTGACTATTTAATAATTTTATATCCAAATTTTTACTCTACCAACCAAGATTTTACTTTATTTCAAACATTAAATAAATTAAACTTGTATAAACTTATATTAAACACAACGTTTTGAAATATGAATAAAGTTGACTTTTATTATATGTGTTTTACCATAAAAATATAATATCACTGTACATTCAGTACAGTCACTAATTAAAATTTTAATTAGAGCACCTTCCATAAAGAAATTAAATGTGGAGTGTAAACGAAAAAACATTTTTTCAGTGGCCATTAAGCCACAAAAAGCACAAAGCGTTCAGCGTTTTAATTTAGGTAATTAACCTGTAAGGGGATGAATTGAAAACATTTTCTAACGTTCTTGTTAACTTGTTCATACGAAATTTATCTGATGAGTAATGCATAATTTGCTTCTCCTTAAGGTTTCGTAATCGTCGAGTTTTGTAGTAACGATTTTAGTATTGAAAACTTCTAAACTTTCGTATGGATCTTTGCTTGATCCTTACTATAAAAAATCATTAATCATTTTTCAATGATGCCATTCTTCTATTGGTCGTAGCCTGATAACATTCCTCTATAAAATATGGTCTATCCAATTCCAAAAGTATGTTTCAATTCAAACCCTTTGCTCCTCAGGATTATATGTATATTACTACGAAACGTAAATAACATTGTAATAAAGTTTATAAAACAGCATAAATACGCTCATCTATTTAATACCTCAGGGAAAGTTAGCCGCCCTGTTGGTTAAGCCCTGTCATCCTTAATTTATCTATTCGCAGAAAAGGGACAATAAAAGGGCAAATTTGGTTATATTTTTTTCCGATCTTGTCTATATGTTAATGGGGCTATCTTACCGAATATATTGAAAATATATTAGGAACTGTTTCCAAATAACGGACAAAAAGTTGATCTTTCGATGAAACCCATCGGAGAAATGCAATTGTTTGAAGCTTTGTGGCTTTGATTGAAAGAAAAATAGAAGAAGGAATGGGTAAATGGGATCGACGCGACTTCGTAGAAATATTCGTTTTGACACTGGGACAATAGATATGTTTTGGAAATAGTGTAAAGATGTCTTTGTCGTGTGTATTTTCTGACTTCGTCATTTATTTTGTACCTCTATACAAGACTTAAAATACTAGTGTAATAACTGTTTCTTCACTTCGTTTTCACAGAAAACCAATGAAACTCTATTAAGCAATGCATATGAGACGTAAAATTTGTGTGACCACATAAATCACAAGAATTATGGCTATTTACACTTAATTTATTGCTAGAAACACAAAAACTCAAAGATTATTTCATTTTACGATACATTTAATTAAAAGAATCATAAAAATAATCTATTACAAATACATTCGTATTACATATACATTCTAATACATTCGTATTGAAACTAGGTATTGCGTGTTTCTAGAAGTATTTGTGTTTGTTTTAAAAGTGAAATTTTAATTAAATAAATTTATTATAGTGTTGTGAGACAAAGTTAGTTTGTAACATTACTCGGTGCAATGTAATTTGTGAGGAGAGAATCTTAGAAGTTTCTGGAAAGTTGTGTATGTTAGATTGGAGTACTTCCACTGTTGTGTACAAGAGATATAGTATACGGAGTTTATTTTAGTATTGTTTGGGGTTTTGAACAAAAGTAAAGTAATTTTTACTTTTTTAATATACGTATGCATTATAATAATTGTAAGCTTTCAAATCTTATATATAAAATTCTCGTGTCACAATGTGAGTCTGCATACTGCTCCGAAACGGGTGGACCGATTCTCATGAAATTTTCTGTGCATATCGGGTAAGTCTGAGAATCGGCCAACATCTATTTTTCATATGTACCACGGGCGAAGCCGGGGCGGACCGCTAGTCTATATATACAAAACTCAAAGGTGACTGATATAGTGATCTATCAACGCACAGTCCAAACCACTGGACGTATCGGGCTGAAATTTGGCATGCAGGTAGATGTTAGGACGTAGGCCTCCGCTAAGAAAGGATTTCCCGAAATTCTTGCGGGAACGGGGAAAAACGGGGATGCACGTACAAAGTCGTGGATGGAAGCTAGTATATTATAAAAACAACAAGGCTTCTTAGTAACAAGCTGGGCTACGCGGTTTCACCTGCGTAGCTCCGCTCCTGTTGGTCTTAGCGTAATGATATATAGCCTTCCTCGATAAATTGGCTATCTAATCCCGAAATAAGTTTTAAAATCGGACCAGTAGCTCCTGAGATTAGCGCGTTCAAACAAACAAACAAACTCTTCAGCTTCATAAAATTAGGATAGATTTGTGAAATAGCAATATGCGTGTATTTAAAAACGTATACAGGGTGTAATCGTTAAGTGTGCACAGGCGATTTTTCCGTAAGTATTACAGATAACAAAAAACTTTAAACTGATATCGAAAGTACTTAACCTAATGAGTAAAATGGCCGTAATAAATTTTTAAAAATAAATCGAGAAATATCAAAAAAATTATCTTTAAACCCTCCCATACATTAAGTATGAAATATGAATATCCCGTATACATTTAATATGAAAGATTTTTAGCTTTCTTTTTCTTTTTTAGTTTTCTGCTTTAATTACTTCGCAAATTTGAAGTGGCATTTTCCACGCTTTTTCCGGACATTTTCACGCATTTTCCGGGGATTTTCCGAGCATTTTCCGGGCATTTTCCAGGCATTTTCCACGCTTTTTCCGGACATTTCCACGCATTTTCCGGATATTTTCCAGACATTTCCCTGGCATTTTCCGGTTATTTTACGGGATTTTCCAGACATTTTCCGGGAATTTCCCAGGCATTTTCCGGGGATTTTCCGAGCATTTCCCGGGGATTTTCAGGATGTTGCCCAGACATTTTCCGGACATTTCCGTGGCGTTTTCCGGGAATTTTCCACGCATTTCCCAGGCATTTTCCGGACATTTCTCAGGCATTTTCCGGGGATTTTCCAGGCATTTTCCGGACATTTCCCTGACATAGCCTGTAAATGTCTGGAAAATCCCTGGAAAATGCCAGGGAAATGTCCAAAAAATGTCTGGAAAACATCCGGAAAATCCCCGGGAAATGCTCAGAAAATCCCCGGAAAAAGCCTGGGAAATTCCCGGAAAATAACCGGAAAATTCCTGGGAAATGCTCGGAAAATGCGTGGAAATTTCCGGAAAAACCGTGGAAAATCCCTGGAAAATGCCAGGAAAATATCCGGAAAATGCCTGGAAAATCCCCGGAAAATGCCTGAGAAATGTCCGGAAAATGCCTGGGAAATGCGTGGAATATCCCCGGAAAATGCCAGGGAAATGTCTGGGAAACATCCGGAAAATCCCCGGGAAATAATCCGAAAATCCCCGGAAAATGCCTGGGAAATTACCGGAAAATGTCTGGAAAATCCCGGAAAATGCCAGAGAAATGTCTGGAAAATATCCGGAAAATGCGTGGAAATGTCCGGAAAAAGCGTGGAAAATGCCTGGAAAATGCCCGGAAAATGCTCGGAAAATCCCCGGTAATTATCCGGAAAATGAAAGAAGAAAGAGAAAAATGCCAATTCAAATTTGCGAAGTAATTAAAGCAGAAAACCAAAAAAGAAAAAGAAAGCTAAAATCTTTCATATTAAATGTAATATGGGATATTCATATTTCATACTTAATGTATGGGAGGGTTTAAAGATAATTTTTTTGATATTTCTCGATTTATTTTTAAAAATTTATTACGGCCATTTTACTCATTACGTTAAGTACTTTCGATATCAGTTTAAAGTTTTTTGTTATCTGTAATACTTACGGAAAAATCGCCTGTGCACACTTAACGATTACACCCTGTATATGTAGCACGTCAATGGTACCTACATAGTAAACCCAAAGACTTACCTATAAAGTTTAATATCCACCAGTATCATCATTTTGTTGTTTTATATTAATAAATTGTGTATTTTTTACACTGTGGCCTTTAGGAATAGTGTAAAATGCCTTTACAGTTTCATAACAACTTACCCATTAACCCGGGAATCGGGATGCTAGCAAAGAGTATATATTCAGAAGGGTTTTTAAAATCGATCCAATAGGTCCAAAACATTATTGGTACAAGTAAAATAAATCTTTGCTCCATGAAACATAACTAAAGATATGGATAAAACATCATGTCGTCCATTTAGGTGAATTAAAGTAAATTTTTAGAAAAAAAAACAAAAACCGACTTCAAGACTTTACCTATATGTACATTGTACAAATTTAAATAATTTCTGATAAACAGTGTATATGCCTACAAAATTTGAGGGTTTCCCTCGATTTTCCCGGGATCCCATCATCAGATCCTGACCTGGTGCCAATGGGACCACCTCTGACGTATGACCTACCAAATAAAAAAAGAATTATTCAAATCGGTTTATAATTGCCGGAGTAATCGCGTAACAAATATACAAAAAAAAAATACTGTCGAATTGAGAACCTCCTCCTTTTTTGAAGTCGGTTAAAAAATGTAAAATAAAACACATATTTGACATAGAGATGCTTTTATTATAAATACGAATTGCACATAACATTTCATACAAAAATACAATTTAATTAAAAATAATTACTAAAACAAACTAAAAAACATACACACAGCTAAAAATAAACGAAACAGCTTTAAAAATTTTGTAACAAGAAAAAAATTCAAAAATTATGCATATATCATTATTAAAATAAACAAAATCAGATGTCAAGATATTCATTAGAACTAAGTACACGAACAAATGTAAAGACACAAATATTAATTGACGTTATTTTAAAAAAATGTATACGACATACATAATAACGAGATTTTATTAAAAAATTATAGCTATCAATTCAACAATCTATCTAAATATATTGTGATGGTTATTGGTAACGTAGTACAAAAGTTAACACTATATAAAATTTTGAGACATTTTGCGACAAACTAGACAATTTTGAGACATTATTCTAATACTTAAAATTAAGAAAAGCATACATCTAAAGACTCGACTTCCACGGTATTTAATATAAGCTCAAACAAAAGATATTTTTGTAGTGTTTCCCGAACCTTCAATAATTACTTTTACTTACAAATCTAAAGCGAAGACAGAGTCTGTTTTGCTACTTAAAATAAGGATGGTAGGGCATAATTTATTAAAACTAATAATCCACCCAAAATATTTCATCGTAGTAGTTTTTTATATTATTATTGTACGTGTATGGTAACTTTTGGTCCTATTTACTACTTAAAATAATCATATTTGCGATTTTAGAATGATAATGTCATGTGCATGTGTGCGGCAAATAATTCTTACACGCACACAATTACAATAATTCGAGAATATTCCTTTTTTATTATTCTAAAATCGCGACGCTGTTACAGAGCGAAATACGTAGAAACAAAATTCACAAATCTGGCATCGACTATGGCATGATGTTTTGAAGCAAATGAGATAATTTTATCTACCTTAATTTGTCAATATTAAAAATAATGTGTATCAGATACCGTGATTATTTAACTTTGATTGCTGTTACCTTTTAAAACACGAACACAATATATTTTTAATGTGTTGCCAGTCGAAAAAAAAAATTGACTATGCTACCCTTTATTTAACCTTATAGCCACTATTTCCATCCGTAAAAGCGCACCGCAACAAAATTCAATTAAAATAATTGATTTTCAGTGTCAGAATCTAGCAAGTCAAGTGCTCAATGTTGCAATTCCGAAGCCCTTGATATGTTAACACCAATTAAAAGTTAAAGCCTCGAGCACACCGTCGAGTTTTGTTAACGATAGGGTTATCGATTCCCGTGTGAACTATGCATAACTTTTGCGACTTTATGGTATTTGTTTATGCACAACCCTCGTGTGTTATTAAATGTTTAGTAAGTTTGCACGTTGTGCTTTTTGTGGTTGAAATAAATTGTAAGTAAATTATAGTGAGAAAGGTTTCATTATATTTATCCTTTAAGTATTGATGAAGCCGAAACAGAGTTAAAAAAAAAAGAAAAAATGCAGATACTCAGGTGGTCCATTTTGCGCTGGACATAATATTTAAGACAATTTTTTGACCAAATATAGTCAAAACAAGGCAATAGATAAGACATTTAAACTATATTGATTATTTATTACTAGAACTATATAATCTACAAAGCTCCTTCTCTTAACATATCCTTCCAAATGTCACCTAAATACCTACATTCCTGTCTACACAAACTTGAACCCGAAATTTCTTATCTATATTATAAAGGATTAACACTCCCGATTAATTCGGGCCTCAGATGTACACTACAGTTTGAGTGTTGGACGCAAACTTGCGTAGTTCCTGTTTAACTATTGACTTGAGAGCAAGACACTGTAAGCAGATTTTGTGCGGGCCATAATTTAAATTTACGACCGACCAACTTTGACCGCAAACGAATTTTCGTATCTGCAACGTTTGACGCCGTTTCGGGTGCGGTTGTGTGTATGTGTTCATAAATGGAGTGTTTGGGATTTCGATCGACGTATGTAGTATTTGTGTTGATGTGTTAGGTTAGGTACTTAAAGAGTAGTTTTTGTTTCTTTTTCTTACCTATACTTAAGTTGTTTTGATTTTAAGGGGATTGCGTTTTCATTTTATACTTTTGGAGAGAAAGTGGTAACTTTAATCAATTGGAAAGCTAGAATAGATTAAGTTTATGGACATTTGTACGGTTTAGAAAAAAGTGAGACAACTACAATTGAGACCTTTTATTGGTTGTGTAATTATAAGAGTACTATTTAAAACCGTTTTAAATTTTTTAATTACGTTTTTAAAAGGTAACAGCAATAAATACCATACGTATTAAGTCCTAAGCGCTCATATCACATGTAGACGGCAGAGGGCGCCGTAGTTTACGAACATTTTGTTCATTTACAATTTACACCTAATTATAATTACATATATCTATCCCGCTCTAACGTTGTGACGTCACTCTAGCTATCGGCTGACTCTTATACATAGCATAGTATTTATATACACCTTCGTATTAGATAACTCAATTTCATAACTATCTATAGATACAGATAATTTATGTATAGCCTATAAATTGGAACCGTATTATTGGTGTTCATAATATTCGTACGATGTTTAGTAAAAAATATATAATTTGATATACAAATTATTATAGTACAAGATTAGGTTTCGCTTCAGTAATTACTATAGGAGTGTTTTCTATCACACTCACGTCACGTTTTTATAATCAAACTTCTTTCCTTACGAACGGTTTCATTTAAATTGGTTTCATAAAAATTTTAAACACAAACCAGTTGACAATAAAAAAATCTGTCTTTACAATTTTACATTAGCGTGTAAGGCCTTTGACTTATCCACCAATCGAAAAACCGAATTATATGTCAAACAATACATCTCTCAAATGAACATCGATATTGATACGCCCCATCTCTAACTAATCAATATAAAGGCCTGTTCAAACCAGAGTGGTATCCGCTACCGCCGTGTAACGGTATCCCGATGGGCACGCGATTAAATCTCTTATGTTCATTATTATAGAGACTATAATCGCTTACCGATCCTAGTATACCGATAGATACACTGTACCGCTCTAGTTTGAATAGGCCTTTAGATATACAAACGATACATCTCTCAACTGAACATCGATATCGACACGTCCCATCCCTAATCGATATAAAGCTAGTATCACACTCGCTACGCGGAATGTTCGAGAAGCGGTTCGCTCTCTAGCTCAGTGGCGGGACAGGCCGTTTTGGTCGCTAGCACTGTGACGTCACCGTCGTCGTTGCACGTGAGCGGCGAGTATAGAGCGCCTTGGGTGCTCGTGCGACGTTGCCGCTTTGTGAAGCGGAGCTAGAAATGTGTACATGTGTCAAGTTTCATATTATATTATTATAATGAAGATTAAGTCAAAGCAGACTGATTTTGTTGGTCTCTGAAGGGAATCGAACCCATCGCATATAATTATAAAAAGCATGCTTTTATTAAATATGACCTTCCTTCTATGCTAGATTATACTATTGATATAAGGGACATAAAATTTTATACGTACAAAATTAAAGCTAAGCAAAATTTAAAGTACTACTGCTTAGTTATAAATAATATGTTGAAAAAAATTACTAAATAATCATTTCGTCCTTTTTTATTGATTTATATCCTTTTTTTATTGATTTATAATAACAATGTATATTTATTATTTACCTGTATCACCATCAACCCAGCTACCACAATACCAGCTATGAGCACAACCCCCACCAACATTGCGGGACTGAGGCTGGGCTTGACCGGAGTCTCCGGGGGACTCTGCAAAGCGCCCCACTGCGCGATACGTCGCTTGCTCGCCGCGGACGAGTTTATGCAGTCCCCTGCAACAAGAATAGAGATAAATCGATTGATTACCTAGAACTTACCCGTACATTCACTTATTGGCTGGTGAAAAATGCATTTTTATTCATTTTTAACTACTTCATATTATGGAAGCAAGCATTTTTTATTACGCTATATTATAGTTAGTGTAGAGACTGAATACTAAGGATTACAATTTTATTTCCACAACAAGCATAAGGAAAAGCACATGAAGATTCCATATCGAAATAAAGTAGGTAACATATAATCTATAAAGAACTCATATACAACAAAATACATTTATACTTACCGGTATCGGGATGGCAGTGGCAGCATTCTTCGGTTGCGGTTAAATTTGTTCCGACCCCGCGGTCCGTACAACATCGCACGCATTGATTGTTTAGCCTGTACACAAATAAATAAACAAATTTACAAAGAAATACAAAAAATCGTTCGTATCGTTCGATCGTTCATCCATGTTGCTGAATAAAAAACCAATTTCTCCGATATTTAGAAGACTATTAATTTACCGATTCAGATCTTATGGCTATAATATAATTTTAACTTGGCTTTTGCGTTGAGCGATTTGTCGCAGAATTACTTTATTATGAAAATCAAATGGTTCTTAAGAACAATTTTCCTAATCAACAAGCTTTGAGACTTTTATTCCACTCTAATTTCTTATTAGTTAAGTAAAGGCAAAAATGGTAAAAATTTGTCCAATACAACTCAATACATCAACACACAGATACTCACCTATCAATCTTCAACGGACTCGAGCACCCCGTACAACTAAACTGCCCGGGCCCAGAACACGTCCTACACGTGTCGTGACACGCGTGACACGTTCCACTGCTCGCGTCGTAGTACTGCGAGCCGAGGCATTCCATACAGAGCCCGCCGTCTAACATGAAGTGTGGGGGACAGGATTTGCAGTTGAGCGGGCCGGAGCCATCGCACTCGCGGCAGTAGTGGTGGCAGTGGCGGCATCCGTCGACCGTTTGATAGAAACCTGATAAAAGTAATTAAAATACGACTTTAAATCTATTCCTATAAGAACTAAAACAAATAGAAATTCAATTTCCTCAATGTAACTTGAAAAAAACCATAACATCATCTATGTTATTAGTTCTTACGTTTTTTGAACAAGCGCTTAACCCATCAGCTATAGGTACTAACAATAAAATTTATACAGGACTGTTTCTGAAACACATTCTACCGTATCATTTTTAAAATAATAATAATAATAAGAGCGTGGGTGCCGTGCACGTGTCAGAAGTGAAACATCTTTGACAAGATTCAAAGATACCAAAATCGTCTCCATGACGTGGCGGTAATTTTTACTCTCAACGCGCTTAAATAAGTTTCACTTCAACAAACAGAAATTCAATTCTCTCAATTTAACTTGAACAAACGAAAACATCATCTATGTTCGATCGTTTTTGCTGATTTTTTAAACATTTTCTAAACCAATAACAGTATTATATACGACCACTTCTAAAACATAATCTACCTTACCATTCAAAAGAAAAGTCATTAAAATCCATTCATAATGCGCAAAGTTATTACTTAACAAATATATGTATAAAAAAACATCAGCTTAATTAAGAACCACTTCAAAAATTCAGTTAAGAATTATCGCTGAAGGCATTGTTTACATGCACGTGGCAGTCACTTGACCTCATTTATCATTTCCAATTAAGTGTAAGGTTTGTCATTTCCTTAGTGAAAACAATTATCTTGATTACTTAGCATTACTGAAATTAGTATAATTTTTCCTTCACCTTGGTGAAGCCAGGTCGAAGCCAGGGAAAGAGGAAACAAGGCCTTTTTAATTTAATATAAGTATTTTTAATATAAGGTTTAATATAAGTATGGATTATCTGTGTCATAATAACATAGATTATTAAAAAAATGGTAAAAAAGTTAACTACAAGATCAGAAGCGTTAGCTTAATTTAAAAAGAATCTCATAAAATTGAACAAAAAATAACAGTTTAATCGAAAACTCTTTCGTCAGTTAAAGATTAATCATTAGAGTTAAGCTAGCCAATGGAACCAAGTAAGCACTAAAATACTTCGCAAAAATATAGGTAGCTCTATGAACGTAGCAAATTAGCAATATTCTAAAATAGAACTTTAACACCCTAACTTTACAATACAATTTATTCACGATATAAAATCTTCAGCACTCAAACAGTCCAATAACCTTTCACATGGTCCTTCGAGCCGGATTTGTGACCAACATGCTATAAATCACCCAATAAATCTTCCCTATAACGCTCTACCACCATCTATACCTATATTCACTCACCCTGCGGGCATTCTGGATGGCATTCTCCAGCGGCCAGCCTCCAGCCGCTTGGGCAAGACGCGCACTGATCGCGGCGCGGACCGCTGCATGTGCGGCACGATAGGTAGCACTTAGCACACGTGCCGCGGTCCGCGTAGTACCTGGTTGTGAATACGAAATAGTACATTTATAGTAAGTATAAAACTTATAAGACTGTTACATAAAGTCGAAGTATGGGCACATTTATGGCTTCTAACATAAAGCTTTTTTATTTTGCGAATTACGTATTGTGTGAAAAGTGAGAAATATAATATTGTTTTAAAACCTATTTTTGCAGTAAAGTATATTATACAATATACATACAAAATTGTAATCCAACATTAATCATTATATCTTAACGATTTTTTTTTTCAAATACAAATTTATTTATTTACATGAACACCACTAGCAAAAAGATGGTAGGATATTGCTTACATACATTCTTTAAACATTTTTTTTCAGATGAGGGTATAACCAAAAAACTGCATTTCTTTTTTATGAGGGTATAATCACACACTCACCCATCAGCACAAGCGGTTCTACACGCGCCGGACTGCAGCCGCAGCGCGCCCTCACAGCCCGTGCAGTTGAGCCGCGACGCGCACCGCGAGCAGCCGTGCACGCAGCGCACACAGCGACCCGCTTCTGCGTAGTAGCCGTGCCCACACTCCGGGACGCAACTACGTCACAAATTATATATTTTTGAAGTGAAACTTCTTTATCGGGGTTGGACAAAAATTTAGTGTAACATTTTTGCGTTACGCCGTACGCGTGACATTTTTGCGTTACGCCGTACGCGTGACATTTTTGCGTTACGCCATACTCATGTGCTAGAGTACACTTCTTACGTGTGTACTCTAGCACACGCATACATTTTTTATTATTGATTATATTTGTTAGTATATTTCGACGAAACTAACAGCAAATCTTCTTTATTTTATTTTAATATTAGTTAATTATGGACTTAATGTTAACCCATATGTGGACTTAATGTTACAGCTTGTGTTTAAGTATTCGCAAAATAAGTTATACTTTTATAAAAAAAACTTTTTGAGAATCATCTAAGAAATTGTCTTACTTTAATAAAATAAAACATAAGTATACAATATCCTGGTTTTATTTTAAAACTTTCATACACCATCGATTTAAATCATTGACTACAGATATACAAAATTGATATTCAATACTAAATTGAAGTGCAATAGGTTAAACGCAAATGCAATTCGTACGGAAAAATAAATAGATAAATTAATTTTAACTTACATGTAATTCTGTAGAAGGTTAGGCGACGGGCAAGTCAAACAATTCATCTCGCTTTCACCATAACACGATTCGCAGGCATCGTGGCATGGGCGACATTTGTTTCCATCAGAATACTCTCTCGGTGAACACCTATCATTGCCCATTGGGAGACATTTGCCTTTTTTATTCAGTGCCCAATTTGTGTCACAACTGAGGCAAAAAGTGCTTAAACAATTCGTGCAACCGACGGGGCACCTGTAAAGAAGTAAATATTTATTACTGTTTGTGCAAAAAGGTAAATGGATAATTTAACATAACTGGTACTTAGAGTTACTTACTTGAGACATTCTTTCCTTTTCTTGTCCGCATAATAACCACTCGGACATGCGTTCACACATCTACCATCTAAAATGTAATTCGATGGATGGCAAGTGACGCACTGAGCTGGTCCAGGCCCCACACATGTATCACACGTGGGATGACATTTGGCACAATTATAATCATCCGTCTCATAAGTCGAAGGCGGACAAGAAGCTGTGCACGTTCCATTATACAAAACAAGATGATGTTCACACGACGTACACGCGTCAGCCTTTTCTGAACATGTCGAACAATGAACGGCACACGGTCGACATGTAGAAGTGTCGCTATCTTCATAGTAACCGTCAGGACACTGTTGTAAACAGACGGCTAAATCAGCGACTAACAAATGCGCTGGAGCACACGTCAAACAAGAATCTTGTCCGGGTCCCACACAAGTTTCACAAGATTCATGACACGGCCAGCAAACTCCTCCTTGGTTCGCGTAACTTCTCGGAGGGCATCGAGAAACGCAAGCGTCATCAAGCCTGTAGTGCTTGCAAGCGACGCATTGCGTTGGTCCTTTTCCATAGCAGCCTTGGGAATCGCATTCGGGGTCACAATCATGCATGACGCGTTTATCATTACTATCAGCGAGGACACTTTCCCCATGCGGTGAAGGGACGTTGTGTCCGTCTAGACGGGCTATTGCTTTTTCGGGATCAGATCCGGCAGCAAATAATGTAGGATAGTTCTGGTAATTGGTAAACGCGTCAGTGTTGTAAAAAAAATCCCCGACAGAATCGTAGCCATCGACGGCTGTTGAGAAACCGAAAGGCGGTGGTCGTTTCGAGCGTAACTTTATGGGATCTACAGCTGTTCCGTAAAATACTAATTGCCACTTTTTAAGTATACCTGGCTGGTTTACGTGTCTTTTACCAGCATTAACTATGTGTAGAGTCCATGTGCCCGCTGCTTGCTCGCCCCAGAAATGGACACTTAAGAAGGGCCAATCATCAAAGTTAGAACTGATTACATCACGAGGTCGTTCAAATAATAATGAAGATGTTGTATTCGATGGTGAAGTTAATAATATACGTAGGTTACCTCTTGGGAAGAAACGTAATGATATCTTACACTGCACGTGTTCCAAGTAACGGACTTCATTTACTGTTCCACTACAGCCATTAACCACCATGCGTGCGGTTAAAGTGTAGTCAGGAGTCGACTCTATGGGCTTATCTTCATTTATTTCCTGAGATTTACAAATGTGTTGAGGAGGCACAGATATCCACTGTTCAGCTAAATTAACCATCTCGGCTGCATCCATCAATCCATAACCAAACTTGTGACTAACTTTTCTATTTACACCATTCACAATCCATCCATTTTCTCGTTCCAAAGGTTGTGGTCTTGATGTCATTACAACTAAATATTGCATATCTCGCCACGTTAAATCTGGATTGGCTTCTAAAGCTAAGGCACATATACCAG
Source organism: Colias eurytheme (assembly GCF_061535395.1). Lineage (NCBI taxonomy): Eukaryota > Metazoa > Arthropoda > Insecta > Lepidoptera > Pieridae > Colias > Colias eurytheme. The sequence goes on along the minus strand of NC_142998.1, from coordinate 8,199,897 downwards.
CTGCTAACGGTGCAGAAGCTGATGTTCCAGTATGTTCTACTGTACAAATATGATCGGGTCGTAATCTACCATCCATGTCAACTGTTGCTACACTTTTATCGTGTCCAGGTGTTCCTGAACTGTATGTTGTAGCTAGCGTAGACGAGCATTCTTCTAAGTACCATGGTTTATAACCTCCTTGGGTAGCACTTGATATTGACAATGTAAATATACTATTCGTATATCCATCGCAATTACATGAATCAGTGTGTCTGCCTCCATTACCGGATGCCCAAACAAAAATGCTACCTTTTCCACGTCGACCGCTTGTGACTCCATAAATGAATGCTCTGCAAAAATAGATACAAAATTATCAATCTGATTCACGATCTTTAAAATGACAATAAAATAATGAAACATACCTTCTAGCTAGTGGCCCCGGACCATCAACAGTCTTACCGTCATCCTCTGGCCCCCATGAAGCGCTGTAAATATCTATGTGATCGGGATTCAATCCTAGAGCTCTGGCTTCGACTGCATCATTGACCACACCGTCCAACATTCGAACACCGCCTATACTCGCATTATACGCTACACCTACACCACAGTACTGGTTATACGCCACTGCAGCTACTTCACCAGCACATCTGGTACCGTGTTTATTATCACCATTATCTTGAGGCATGGGGTCATCATCGTTGCCGTTTATGTCCGTTGAAGCAAGGGCATCCTATAATAAATTCATAATATTATCGGTAAGAATGCAATTTGCAAAATACATTAAATCAACAGCTTCTAAAATACTTACGTAATTTTGTGCGAGATCAGGATGATTAGTTTGAATTCCGTCATCAAGAATTGATACTACTACACCTTTGCCTGTGTAACCTTTAGTCCACGCCGGTGCTACGTTCATATCTAAGCCATCCTTTGCTCCGCCATTCTAATAAAAACAAAAGAAATACGAGTAAGTAAATATACTGTGATTAATTCTTCAAATCATGATCGATGGTGCCATTAATTAAAGTTATACCATTTAATTGCAAATACCCACAAAAATGTCAGCGTTATAAAAGTTTATATTACTTCTAATAAATGATTCCTCGGAGCTATCGATCAGCTGTTTCAACTACCCACACGAACAATTTTTTTAACATAACATAAGACAATTACTTACCAAATACCACTCCTCCCTAAACAAGGGATCAGGGAACAGCGACGGTGTGATCGCGCGATGCCTCGTTCGATGGGAGGGCAGCCGCCTCGACAGCTGCGACCAGAGCGGACCCTCGTATGGCTTGTAGTCACGCTTCACTCGCTTCTTCTCGCGCTGCTGCTCGAACCATCTCACCTGGTGAAGAAGTGGGATTATCAATACATTTATTTCATTTGGTACATCTAACTAATCGATAGAAACTGGGCGAGTATTGGATTACGTATTAACATATCATTCTTGTTGTATAATATTTGCTAACGCGAGATAAATGACAATGGTACAACGTTTCTTACTTTATAAAATCATGATTCAATTCGATCAATGGTTGGTGGATAACAACAAACACAAATGTGGTTTAGAAATCTTTGACACTAACTTATAAAAACTAATCTACTCATGAACTATAAGTATAAATCCGCTGTCACAAACGTTTTAATTAAAGCCTTAACTCATCGCTCCAACGCGACTCGTGAGTCGTCTCTAATTCCAGCATCCAATATCGCATGCAGCTCAAAACTCGCAAGTACGTGGCTCATGTAAGTCGGGCGAAATGGAACAATTCTTTATTCTCGCGCTAAACAAGACATTCGAGTGCGCTTTGGACGCTGCAATTTCACAGTTGTTGGGGAGCAACAGACAGCGGGGAAATAGCACGGGCTCCCATTAGCATGAGAAAGGCCACCGGGACGCCGTGTTTCATTGCGGCGTAATTTTTAACCGCCGAGGTAAGTTGCACGAATCGAGCCCTTTGTGAACTCTCAACTAATTTTCCACTTCTCGCGGTGAACTTTTTCTAGTGAGTTATGTACCGTAGTACGTAAAATTTTCCGAAAAATTAATTTGAATTCCATACGCTTGATATGGGTAGTCGAATTTACAACGAACAAGTCACAATTTACAACAACATAATCATCACGTTTAATGTGTTTTCGCATTAAATCCAATCATGTAAATTGTGTATAACCAAAGACTTCATTAGTGTTTGTATATATTTGATGCATACATAAATCAAAATCAACGATACGCTTCATCACTAATTTGTTATATAACATAATGTGGTTAATTAAAATATTCATCTATTTTAGACTAATGCTGCACAATAGTCAGTTCAGTCTCGTGGTGCTAATGCGATATAATCCATACTATAATATTATAAATGCGAAAGTAACTCTGTCTGTCTGTCTGTTACTCAATCACGCCTAAACTGCAGAACCAATTTGCATGAAATTTGGTATGGAGCTATTTTGATGCCCGAGAAAGGACATAGGCTACCTTTTATTGCGAAATATGTACCACGGGCGAAGCCGGGGCGGACCTCTAGTATTATATAAACGTGGCAACCACTTTTCTAGACTAATTTATCTTCCACACAAACCCATATTACGGCGGGACACAATTAGACATAAACAAAAAGCTCCGACATCCGAGAGCGTCCGGTAAAAACCGCATTACCATTCCTCTTAATAACGAGTAAAAGATTTAACAAAACGGGACAAAAGTACAACAAAATAAACTGTATTTATTATATATACGCGAGCGGAACATCCGACCCGTCACTGTTTGTCTTACTCTCTGGATAATTTAATAAAAAAACCCACATTGCGCGTTTGTACCGATTTTCCTCGGTATTTTGTACGTAATGTAATGCGGTGGATTTTGCAACCGATATTCGCTGCCCCAAATTTGGCATAACATTTCAGGATCACGTCATTTCAGCTTATATTCATTTATTAGTGTTAAACTGAATATCATATTTGGATCCATATTTGGATTTAATTTAATATTTTGTATATTCATAAAGGGACACCATTCGAATTCTCGTGTACACTTTTATTTCTATCACTAAAATATTATCGGATGGAAAAACTAAAAATATAAACAAAAAAAGTACTCGTTTTATTACAATACAGTCGACTGTAAATGTATTAGCATGCTTGATAAATATTGTACTTAGTGCTAATTGACTAGCTAACATTAATATTCTCGTAGAGAACCGTAGTCCTAATGGAAGGAAATTGAAAATATAAAATGAATTACAGTATTTTACCTATTATAAAATACATGAATGTTGAAATAAAAAAGTGTATGCATTTCGTTAGCATTTCAAAAATCTAGCTACACCACGTTATTTTGTAAAGTTATAATCAACTAGCTTAATTTCACCCGCGGCATCGCCCGCGTTTTCAAAGAAAAACCCGTTCCCGTAGGATTTCCGGGATAAAACCTATCCTATGTCCTTTCTCGGGTATCAAAATATCTCTATACCAAATTTCATGCAAATTGGTTCAGTAGTTAAGGCGTGATTGAGTAACAGACAGACAGACAGAGTTACTTTCGCATTTATAATATTAGTATGGATTACGTTTACACCCTATCTACTAGTATAATTGTAAAGTTGTAAGCGTTTAATGAGATAGGTTCGTTTTACAGATTTGGACGATAAAGTGCATTAAAAAGCATTTTGATTTGTTCTAAAAACTAGCGGAAAAAAAACTACCTTTATCTGGACAATTAAATTTAAACCAGCAAGTTGCTGTACTAAAGCTCTCAAACATTTACACGCTGCGTTTATTGAATACTAGCGGTCCGCCCCGGCTTCGCCCGTGGTACATGTTTACGTTTTCTCTACATAAAAACCATCCTCGTACTTCAAGGAATATAATAAAAAAAGAATTATCAAAATCGGTTCAGCCGTTCTCGAGTTATGCGCTTACCAACACATTTTGCGATTCATTTTTATATATAAGATTATTGGAATACTTCAAATTGTAAATAGGGACTGGAATTTTTGTATTAACTACAAACGACAAAGCTCCAAGGATCGACATTACCTAGAAAGATTAATGTGATACATAAAGGAAAAATTCCTACAAAATTTGACTGAAGTTTTAGCTGAAACCAGCAAAAGTAGGGCAAATAGCCACAAATGCATCCTTTCAAATAACTTGTCTTCAATTTCAAAATATCGTAACATAAAACTAAACAACGCTCCCACCTCCCCAACCGAACATATAACAGCAATTTATCTTTCAGTGCAGATAAACTTTTTGCCTAAACCAAATCCCGGCATATTGTTTTAGCGGCGCTTGTTAGCACGTTCAGCTGAGCAAACATTGGAGTCAAACATAGTTATACAGTAAGGAAAAACAACCTCGTGAAAAACGCACTGTACCTATCTTGTTTATTATACCCTCTTTTTTATTCCGGATTGGCTTCACGTATCGTGAAAGGAATTAATTATGTACACTTTATGTGAAACCTCATCATGGGTTTTTGATATGGCTATTCATATTCAATGATAACTGGGTCGCGTTTTAGAAACACTGGAAATAAAGTGAAGAAATATTATGTTTAAAATTTTGTATACTTGAAAAATAAATTTGAATCCAAGCAATATTTTATTAATTAAAACCAGCATCGAAAACATATAACAATTTTTAAAAATGATATTATGAATATTATCAACGCAACTAATAAAACACATTACAAAAATAGCCTCACAAGAAAATAATAAAACCATCTTAACACGACGCGGCAAGCAAGCAAAATTGCCACAGCAAATTTAATGCATAAAAATACGTCCACTACAGTACACGTATATTATGCGAAGTATCTCTCACATCTCAGCGGAGCACATCCTATAAACAGTAACGTAATAGGGTTCTAAACTAATACAGCCCATCACGAGAGAAAAGGTTCGGATATATTGTGACAAAAAAGTCATCAGGCCGCACGTTGGTACGTTTACCCGACGACTTTCCTCGGCCTATTTAAATCCTTTTATAAGATTTTATTTTGAAAACATATATTTAACAGAATAAAAATATTTTACTTGGAATTAGGTAAGCATCCTTGGAACAGATCAACATTAATTTAACTTGAAAACAAATCATAGGTACTTAGTTTTTATTCTTTCAAATTAATGGCACCTTAATAGGTGCGATTATAAAAGTTTTGCAAAATTAACATTCGACGCGTATTGCCATTTTACACGTCTAACTTTGATGTAGCTGTGTGCAGATGAGAACAAAAATAATTAAAAAAAACATTTCCATTTTATCACCACCGCGCAAAAAACCTCTACTTATTTCAAAAACCATATCCTATAAATAGGAGAGGAATTCAGCGTTTTAGTTCCATGCATCGCATTTCATACAAAGCGTTAATTACAAATATTTCCTCAAAGCGCCAACATAAATAAACACAAAAACGCGCCTCCATAAAATTGAAATATGACGTGTTAAAAAATTAAAGCCTTGAAAATGCCTTCACGCGTTGACTATTCATCACACCTCGCGCGTGGATATCAGGAATCTAATTAAAATTCTCAATAATGTTCATTATGAAGCTATAAACAGTGTAATGGGTAAAGAAGGTTGTTTATGATGTAGGGAGGGTGGTTGTGATCAACATGAGAAAGGCTGGAATGGAACCGCCCCTTAGTTTTATTAGGCGGTCGGAGCGGCCAAGTTTGCTAAAGCTTTGTTACAATGTACGTTTCAACACGCCGTTCCTGGAATGCGATCACAATTTTCTACAGAAGAATTTATGTGTATGCTGATATTGGTGGTTCTTTGATTGAATATTTTTATACCATCAAATTTTCTACCAGTTAAGATGATTATTAAGCGTATCAAGCGAATAGACAGACAAACAATTGGGGGAGACATTTAAAGCCTCTTAGATTAAAACCCCATTGCCCATCCGCTCGAACAAATCAGAATTAAAAATTGTCAGAATGTCGTATCTGTTATATTATCTGCTCCTTGACACGTCTCCCAATTTCACAACAACCACGTTGTACATCAATAAAAAGCAAAACAACAAAAACCGCGACCGTCAGACGCATTCGAAGCCGGAAGCGAGGCGTTAGCCACATTGTCAGTGTGCACAATGCTTTACAGCTATCGGCGCACAAAAGATTCCATCGCCATGGATGTGGTTCACAAGAAAACTTTCCGACCCGACCGCCAGAACTATTGTAAGTGGACGCTTTATATCCAGCACGTCATTTTCGATACTAACTTTTTGTTAGTCTCTGATGCCGTCAATCCCCTACAGATTTATCTCTACTTTTATAGCTATTTCTAAAACATGTTTGGTTGTTACGAAACTAATTTCTTGCTGTCTCATGACATCATTCATGAGGTAGAATATATAGTTATTTCAAGTGCTCTCTCATAAGATTAATATCCTCTTCTACATTTATTTCAAACTCGACAATTTTCTTTTAGTCAACGTCGATGTAATCTTACTATCACTGCAACTGATACAAAAATAAGAAAATGTTCAAAACGGAAATAGCCAATATTTCATTAATTCTGCAAACTGAATGCAAAGACGCTTTACGTTCCTACTCTACAACTAAACATTCGTCCACTCTCTCATCGCAAGTCCAGTAAAACTATTACTCCACACTCCCTCACAACCTCAAGTATATAGCGAAGCAATTACACCGTGATTGAGTAGCAAATGCCATTACCTAGTGCATTGCCTTCAATTAAGGTTACATGGATAATACCGCGGGCTCGGCCACCGAACGAGCTTCACGCCTGCGGCCGAGTGAGGGCCTAATCCACTTAGTTATTGCTGCGTTAGAATATTATAGTGGCCACCGCCGAAATGTATCCTGGTGCAACTAGTCAGGGTATTACCACCCACTATGTATCAGTATTAAGGTGTGATGTGTTTAGTTCTTATCGGTAGGGTACAGGTAATCTGTAAGTGCAGTTTGCAAGGCGGGATTGAAAAAGGGTAGAGTGTGGTATGGCATACCATACCATACTCCTATATAAATACAGCCTACACATATACCATATTACTATGGTATATGTATACTTATGGTATATGGTAGATTGTTTTATAGTTAGATCAAATGACTCAGAAAATTCCTTCGATTCGATTACACTATGATATTCACAATGTACATACGTAGTATAGCAAAAATACTTATTCGTTATTATCTATTACCTTCGTCTTAAAGAAAATTTAGATTGAATGTGAAAGTATTTTGTGGATTACAAAAGAAGCTATTAAATGTTATATCCTTCTTCATTCCACCGCAAAACACGTGTATAGTTCGTACACGTGTAAAAACATTTAAAGTTAAGGATCAGAAAAAAGTATTAAAAAAAAACTACGTTCATCTGTTTAGTTTTAGTTTGTACCTGCTCCACCCGAACTGACTCGGGATAAATAAAATATAGCCTATGGGAAAAATGTATCTATCGGCTGGTACAAGACTTTTGAAATCGATTCAGTAGTTTTCGTGAAAACATTAAAAACAACTAAAGGTACATACAAAACACAAATGAGTCTTTTAAAATATTATTAGTTTTAATCTAAACTCAAACATACGTGGTTTATCCTCCTAGATAAACAGCACAGTCAACCCCAACTAATGCTTAGTGTATACGTTTTGCGAATACTTGAATAATTCTAGAGAGCAGAGAGCTTTATTACCATTTTACGGGATTATTAAAGCGACAGTTCGCAAACCGTTTACACTGAACAATTTATAGTGAGGTTTTAGAATGAGAATACGCTTTTAAAATGTAAAATATAAAACGATGAGCAGGGATAAGAAGATTAGTAAGTTTATTCATTTTCTTTTAAATTGAGTTAGTACAATTTATTAATAATTTAAAAACAGCTGACGTTAATATCTCGCCTATACAATATACATATTTGAAATAGTAAGTACGAATACTATATACATATTTAACACAGTTTAATCAGGCCTACTAATAACTTATAAATAAATAATTACAAGTTAAGACAAAAGTGAATCATTTTTCATTCAAAGAGAAATATATTTAAATTGTAAAACACAAAACAGAATAAATAGAAGCCGTAGACCGATCTTCAGACTAGCTACCATTCCTATTATAACTTCAATTGAATTTGACAAAAAACAATACCAATAAATAAGTTAAATTGACGTGCCTCCGAAACAACGCTTGAGCCAAACTAACACAATAAAATGTCACGTAGAATAGAAATCACCACTTAACTATCGGAAATTTTTATATTATTATTTTATTCAAGTCTTAGGCGTTTCTGTTACGAAGTACCGTCCCATAAATGTTTAGTGGTACCGAGCCCAATAATATCCGATCTGGAATGAGAACCTTTTATAGATAAATAAACTTTTGTATAAATTCTTCTAATAGGTATATGTTTTTCCCTCTTCTTTGTCTAAACAAAAGTGGCTCGTGGCTCTAAAGCCACAATATAGTATCAGAGACATACAATAGAGTGAAATCTTCATCATAACCTATTAATCAGCATAAATAAGGTAACAAAATTAAAAGAAATAAGGTAATAAAATTAAAGTAATAATTAATTAAGCATTCGTTTAAGATGAGTTTTGTTCTAATAAGATTAGGTACGAAAATCCATAAAAAGCACGATATTATTGTATGAATTCATTAAAAACCATGCCACAAATAGGCACTTATAATATATTAATTATTGTATTGAACATAATATTGTAAAATATTTAAAGAATTCATCGTTAGGTACATACTTATCATCTAAATAAATTTGTTTAAAAGAGTCCCAATTAGAATTTATGCATTCATAGTTTAGCTATATAAAATACGAGTAAACTAAAATTTGCATAGCTTATGCTTCATTTACACATATAAATACTGCCAAATAAATTAGTATCAGCATTAATATAATTTATTATGCACATATTTTACGGTCCATACTAATAATTTAAGCTTTAGTTTTCTAATACGAGTTAAAACTCGATATATAATTATACCTATCATTAATTACCTAATAGCAATTATTCGAAATGAAAAGGTTTAAAATATATAATAAAACTAGATATGATTTAAATAAAAATAGAGGATTTATTTATGGCTATAAAATCCGAATTTTATCTCTTGGTTATCAATTACGACTAGATCTAAAAAGGTTATAGATATCTCAACCTATTTGCAGTGAAGAGATAAATTTCGTTTCTTAATTTCAAATTAATTCTTTAAACTCAGAGAACTCTAATTACTCGTATTGTGCGTAGTCTAGTTTCAATTCGTGATAAAGCATATCGATCTCTATCAAATCGTAAGATAGCGAAAACAAGTTATTACGCTTTCAAATTGAAGCTTAAAATAGGGCTGCCAAAACGAGTTTTATTAAAAAAAATGTTGTTGCTGTCTAGGAAATACAGGGACATCAAACTATGTGCCAAGTCTCGATAATTGTTGTTCGAAAAGAAAAATACTCTATTTACATTACAAGAATAAGTACTGTAATACATTTTTCACTTCACCACTTCCGGAACACGTCTTCCTTAAAACTAAAAAGATCCGTGTCGTACAACGCCATCAACAAAAGTTTCATTTATAACCTGAATATTTGTACTAAAATTTTTGATTCACACCACATTATTCTAACCTATAAACGAGCATTCAATCCCCCTAACCATTTACCAACACATAAGTGTGAGCCAAAGTCTTATATTATCTAAAACATCGGCACCATCCTGCCAAACCGGTTAACGACATTTTGGCAGCCCTGAATGCACCGCGAACAAATAAAATTCGATAGAGGATAGTCAGCCGTCAGCGCTAAAAGCATTTCAAAGAACTAAGTGAATTAGTTTTTGTTATCACTTCATAATCTCAGATTCATATCGGCATCTGAAATTTGGGACACCGAGCAACAGAGTGGGACCGATACTTTTGATATTCTCGCTGTGAAGGAACTTTCTTGATACAAATCGAATTCAACTAGTCTAGATTGGTAAATTCGAAAAATAGTTATTTTATATATTACAAACTTATAGGCTATCCGCCATTGAATGGCTATTGAAAACGAAATTTCAGGAATTATATCAAAGAGTAAAACGTAACAACATTTTTTAGTTTGATAAATAGTTCAGTATCTTATCTTAATATAATATATAAATCTCGTGTCACAATTTTTGTCCTCAATGGACTCCTAAACCACTAAACCGATTATAATAAAATTCGCACACCATGTGCAGTTCGATCCAACTTGAGAGATAGGATAGTTTAAACATGTAGGTACCACGGGCGAAGCCGGGGCGGACCACTAGTTGATTTATAGAAAAAATATGCATACAATTTTTGTAATTCACCCTTATATCGCATCATCTCTTCTTCGTAAAACTCGCCGGCTCAAAATCACCAATATTCTAGGCGGGAGATAATATAACAAAGTTATGTGCATACCTGTGGTTCTTCTGTCAACTTGCGATGATGTTCCATGTTCGGTTCGGTGGACCGCTTGTGCACTTCGTGGTGAGATAATAAGTAGTAGTCTTTCAGTGCTCCAATCTGTAACAATTAAAAAAAATAGAACTATAATATTATATGTTTAAAATTCTATAGTCTCCTAAAAATATCCGGAAGAAATATACGATGAATTTACATTATAATACAAAAGTAGTGGTAAATTATGTACCATCCTAAAACGTTTATATAACCAATGGAATAATTATTATTTGTAAAAATATTGAAATACTTTTTGTAAATATCTACAATGAGACGGTTTATTCAAATGCATTATGCAAAAATATCAGCAAACCAAATAGCAATACTACCTTACAAACGTAACGTACATTGCCAGTTATTCCAAACACTTCGCCAAATGAAAAAGAATATGGAACATAGAATCGAAAGCAAACAATTGGCAACCGTTTCCACCAATCATTGCGCGATGCGCCCAAGCTTTTATTTGCTATTAATAAATTAGATTGCGCCGGATCCGATTATTTCATTGGAGCCGCCGACTTTATTGGCTTTCGTTTAAAATAAACTCCTATTCACAGACTCGACGCGGACGTAGAAAAAAGGCACGATAAACTTCTCGAGTCAATGTTGCGCTCTTTATTTTTATCAATCGTTTGATGGTGGTATTATTTGCAATGAGCGTGGTAAACTAACAAAACATACTATACTTTCATTTACATCTTTTATAAGTTTCTCTTTGATTGCCATTTCATAAAATATATAACGAAACTACAAATCCTATCAATATGAGCTAAAATCAAAAGGAAATGGGACTAATACTTACATCTAATAAAACACGAAACTGTACCTACGTAATTTTACAATTCATAGTATCGAGTGTGGAAACATGAAACTGATATTTTTGAACCAAAATTATTTAATTTTTACATCGTGATAGATTTAACACACCAATACAACTTTTACATAACTCAAAATCAGAGGCGGCTCGCCCTAAGGAGCGCTGGTGCAGTGAACTCCCATAAATAATTATAATAAAATCATACTCCTTAATTTCATTATTAATATTAATTATTACTATTTAAAATCAATCGTAATCGTAAAAAACTACTGTCAATACCAATGAATATATCCATCATTCCATCATTCCATACACCTGAATAATACTGTATTATACAGTAACGCGCGAAGCGGTGCGCTCACGATTGCGCTCCAATGAAAAAATATTTAGTACATTTCCTAATACGAAATCCAATAGGAGTGAAAGAGAGGGTTTGCCAGTGGCCTGCGCGCGTGAAACAGAAGATTTTCTATGGAAAGATAGCAAAATTCGGAGCGCCGCTCCCGCAAACGTTGCCGGTTCGTTTTTACCGCCGCGCCTGGGCGCCCGTACACAGGACAGCGATTTCGCGCGATGTTGCCACTCTCTATATTATAAACAAACACTCGACTCTCGAGTCAACTTCAATGCACATGCGAATGCAAATTCGGGAATTTTCTAATTAAAATCATAAGATACGTGTTGAAATAGTCTGTAGTTATCAGTATAACTTGTGAGTGTGAAAATGAACAATTATAATGTGGCGTTCATTAAAAATTGTGTTAAAACGTTACAAATTCGGCTTGAATTGAAAGCTAAGGGACTGCCACGGCCTGAACTTGGCCTTAGGCAAAAATGTACGACAAAAACGAAAACATATACGCGTGTGTTTAAATCCGATGAATATTATGTGAAAACACCGTGGTTGTGTGGTTGTGACAGACATTTACGAATGTCTTGTCGCTTTAAGTTATAGATATTTTTGCACACCAAAAAGAAAGACGTATGTATTTCCTTTATAAGTAATTTTTTTGATAAATGTACTGCTTTACACCATGTATTTTCAGTGTTTTATTTCAAGTGAACACCCATAAAATTTTGTCACGAGCCGCCTCTGCTCAAAATACGCTTACTATGTACACCATAATAATTTAATGCAATTGGCTTTACATCACGAATTAGCCATCGCCTCTTATACCACCGCTGGGTCATTACAAGTACTCTTTCATACGAGCACTCATAAAGCAATCCATTACAATCACATCACAATTAAGTATGTACCTACAAAGCTCGAAAACGTGAAATAGTAAAAACGTATACCGACCGCTAAGTGCCTCCATTTTATATTTCACAGCCGCCGGACAGTGGCGGCTTTATCTCGCTTTAACATAAATTTATTTAATTTTTTTTTAAACATTCATAAATAAAGGCTATTATTCGTTTTCAGGGTTCGTAATTTATTAATGAACCGCACTGTACTAGGAAGTTAATTAAACGTTTATTTTGTGCTATGTTTTCGTGTATGAAAACATAAAAGATAGGAATGTATGAAGGTACTCTTTATAAGATAATGAAAGGTACAAATTGGATCACTTAAATGTCTTTGTAGGAAATAAATCGCAAAAATAACAGCTTTTCTAAGTATTTAGAAGTATTAAAACATGTTTTAGTTTGTGACGTTACACATATTAAATATTAAAGATGAATTCTGAGAAACACATTTATATCACATTTCATTCAGAAGTGATCTGACGAACGTAATTAGGTATGAAAGTTTATTTCAATATTAAATAAAGTCTTAATTTATCAGAATAACAATCTTGCAGGTTATGTACCTAATTGTATAATATTTACCATCGTAAATGACCGTGAACAATTTCTTGACACAAATTTTAAAGGAAAAATTCCGGGCAGAATACCAATCTCTCCAAAGTCACTCAATTCATAACTATTCTAGAACAAGATCGCAAAATTCAAAAACAGAAATGCAATTCTAAATTCAATTTCATTCAAATCGAAGAGCACAAACCTAGCAATTACGCTCACAATTTTTTACGCTAAAGCCCGGTCCACACGCACGCTCTTAATCCGTGTATTACTTTAATCCGGGCACACGGTACAAGAGTCGAAAATTATTGCTCGCCGGCCTTACAAATTGCCCGGACCGGGTAACTCGGTTACCAACTCGCGACGGTTAATTTACAACGCACCCTACAAATTAATATCTCTGATTTGGACCCTTGTCAGCGCGTGAACTTTGTATCAGTGCGCCGAGCCTGAAGATGTAGGATGTAAGATAATGTATTTAATTTTTGGGAAACGCGATACTTTTCCGCTGTCAGTTACATTTAGATATGTGTTAAAAGTACGACTAAACTTTGAGCCAAGTTCCTAGTTGTCGAGTTTTCATGTTACAAACACATTTCTAGAAGCCTAATTGCTACAAATAAGTTGCCTATCATGCATCTAACACTGTATGCACAAAGCTTTACCTCCACCGCACTATAGCTATAGCTTACACGATGATTAGACGTCGTTACATCAAGACTTACTATTCAGCGAATGGTGAACAGAACAACTAAGGTTTGTACTTTGAAGCAATAGAATGTAGACGTACCTATCATATACAGAGGAAAAGCTTTAAATGTATAGAAAAGTAGGTATACTTAATAATAATGTTTTGTAAGAATATTTCAAAGCTCATTGAAGAATAAAGGTTTAGCAGAAGCCAATGAGATGTATTAACAATTTCAAGAAATAAAAAAGAAATGTTCTTCTCGTCGTTTCTTTTAACAGGTAGAAATGTGATTGGTATAGTACGACATAAAAGAGATGAAATTAATTATTTTGGAACTAATTCGTTTTTCATTACCTGGCAACCCTGAATTGGCAATGTAGCTGTCAAGTTGAATAAAAATTTGTTGTTTTTTTCGTGAAGTGGAGAATTATTGAGATAAAATTGTTATTTAGAACAAGAAATTTAAATAAAAAAGGAGACATCATGAAAAAGGTTAAACGTAGCGGTGTCCGTGATGTGGTGTATAAAGTTTTTATTCGGTGTTTGTCTGAATTTCAAGCTGGAAATTTATTGACTGATTTGGAAAACGTTTACAAACGTACAGCAGAATATACCGGTGAGATTCCATTTATTTTTGCTCAGTACTACGTAAAATAGAATATTCCATTAGTAACGAGTGTTTAAGGGGATTACTATGGTCAAAACCGGAAAACACCTTATACATATTGAATTTTGTTGAGGAAACTGTTGGCACGATTGTCTTAAAAAAAATATATGTGATACTCAAGGATATAATTAACAAAGTGTATTGTTTACTTTTCAGTTTAGAACGGCCTAAACATAAAAAAATACATACAAATCAACCCCTTTTTGAACATAAAACGCATTTTGTTAGGAAAACGGCTACATATTTATACATGAAATTTATACCAAAAAATATGTTATGATATTTGTAACAATTTGTATTGATTGTTTTTTAAATTTTCATTATTATCGTTAAATTATCAAGAAAAAACTCGAATTTATAATAAAACCCACATAAAACCTCACCTCTATTGCATATTTTCGACGAAATTTGACGGTGTCAGTTCGACTCGGACGGGGGACTGTACGTGCGGTTTTTTTTGCAAAATAACGCTAAAATTCACCGAATTGAATGTTTTGTTAAATTAAACCAGATTGTAATAGGTATTTACATGAGCAGTTCATGAAATGAAAGTTAAAAATAGGTATGTAAAGATATAAAAATCTGTTTGTAAATTAGTTTTGTTTTTGAAAGGCGTCATTGAATAATATCCCGTGTTGATAATTTTTGACAGTAAAATATTATCAGAAAACACATACCTACCTATAAAACAGTAACCAGATTTTCCCTGTGCCTTGAATATTTTTTAAAAAAGATTAAATAAATAAATAAATAAAATAAATCTTTATTTCACCTTTAGATTATACAAAATTGAATATGAGGCTCTGGTTCTCTTGCTAGGCATAGCCTGTGTTAAGAGAGCCAGTCCCTTCCCTTGATACATCTTGGTCTTGTTAAAGGTAAAAATGAAAAGAAAATTTATACAAAGGCAAAATTTAAAATAAAAATAAAAATAAAAGGGAGAATAGCCAACTCTGTGAATGTGTGCTGTGTGTGTTTGTGTGTGTGTTTGCGTGTGTGTATGTGTATGTACGTGTGTGAGTGTGGGTGGATGTGTGTGAATGTGTGTGTGTGTTTTATTTATTTGAGTAACGAGTGAACGTGTTGTGTAGTAGGTATAATTGCGGTGAGTTACATTAAGAATAATTTATTTAACTTGTGAGATAAGGAGATTTTCTAAGCCATCGTAATCATATTCGTCTAGCCATGATAAAACTGTTTTCTTAAAGGTGTTCCTATTTAGCTTTTTTACATTTATTGTTCAATTTGTTGTATATACGAGGAGCTAGTACTCTGTATGATTTGTTAGCAAATTTACTTTTAATAGCAGGTACAGGGCATCGATCTATCCGTTTATTCGCTACTTGAAGCGTAGGTACAGCATTAATATGGTATCTCTGGAGAATATTTAAGAAATATAATTTGCGGACACTAAGCACCTGTGCTTCTTTGAGAACTGCAGTGGTAGGACATCTAAATGGAAGTTTCAAGGCAACTTTAATAAGGCAACGTTGTGCTCGTTCCACTTGTATTAAATGCGTTTTTGCCATACCACCCCAAGTGCATATGCAGTAGCGGAGCAAACTTTCGCACAACGCTTTGTAGGCCAGAATCAAGATGTTCTTGTTGGCAACAGCATTAAGTGACTTAAAAATATACACCAGGCGCCGCATTTTAGTCGCTAGGTAATTCGCTTGCGGTATCCATCTTAGGTTATGGTCTATTTGAATGCCTAGATATTTACAGTGCTCTACACGCGTTAAGTTTATACAAGCACAACTACAGACTGGTATAGTGATGATGTCTGTTACACGGATAGGTATGTAATTTAATATTAAAATCACTAGAAGGCAATCCAGTTTTTGTTTTTGCGAAACAGATAAGATTTGATTTTCTTATGTTGAGCGATAGAAGGTTGTCCTCAAGCCATCTAGATGTCGCCGCCAATCCTGCCTCTGTAGCTATTTTGACGTCACGCCAGTTTCTGTGGTGGAATAGGATGACAGTGTCGTCGGCGAACATAGTAATGTCAGCGTTGGGTATCTGCATCATGCACAGTGGGTTAATGTAGATCAAAAATAAGATTGGCGCGATCGTACTTCCTTGAGGGATACCGTACCGAGAGCTAGTTGCCTCGTTGCTAAACTGGCCATCTACTTTAACACGCTGTGATCTGTCAGTAAGATAGTCCTGGAACCAATTCAAGACCACTCCTCTGATTCCAATATTTTGCAATTTAGCAATGAGGATTCTAGACGACACGGTATCAAACGCCTTTTGGAGATCTAAAAATATTCCCAGGCACTTCTCACCACGATCCAGATATGTAGTTATAAGTTCGGTAAGTCTTAGCGTCGCATCCTCAGTTGAGACTCCAGAACGGAAACCAAACTGGTGTCGTGAAATTATATTATTTACATTTAGAAAGTCGATCAGTCTTTTGGTAACAACTTTTTCTAAAATTTTAGAAATACTGGGTAGTAAGGAGATCGGTCGGTAATTGGAAGGTTCTGTAGCAGTACCCGACTTGAAAATTGGTATTATTACTGATTTTTTTAAAGACGAAGGAAAAATTCCAGAGCTCATACTAAGATTGCATAAAAAGGTTATTGGGTCAACTAGAATTTGAGAGAACTTTTGTAGTATATGAGAAGTCAAACCGTCCCACCCCGGCGAACTACTCTTTTTCATTGAGTGAATGATCTTTTTCATTCTCTTTTTCATTGAGATTAATTGCTGTTCTATCGTATATTTTAAGGGTCCAAAACAATCCAAAGCCGGGAGATACTGACACAAAATTTTGGGTCATTTGTAACCGGATGGCGGTTCTACAGTGGTCTTAGTACGCAATGACAAAAAGAAAAATCATGGTCAGAACAGTGGTACCGGCAGACTAGTCGCGTGGGCGTTAGTCGAACTCGTCGGATAAATTACGGAAGGCAAACGATTTGTAACACAAAAATTTTAGGATTTACCGATAGCCCATAAAAAAGAAGAAGGCGGTAGTGTCATGCCATACTTTTCCGGTGTAATTTACAGCCCACAATACCGACGTGAATGCGTTGATTTAAAAAAAAAAATTCAACCATTTGTACCAGGCTAATTTTTGCACAGGTAATCATAGTCCAGTAGCCATGTACGAAAATCGCCATGCCATACTTTTCAGACAGTTCCAAATGGTCGCCATACCGCCGAAAATCAGCAAATTTTTTTTAATATTGTATAAAATCATTTAATTTTATATTATTGTATAAAATCGTAGGAAAGTCAAAACTGACATAAACGTATAGCAACATTTTTAGCCGACGCCATTATAGGACGAAATTCTCAATTCAACTGAATTTTTTGTTGGTTCCGTTACCTCCGCACTTTTAACTGGGTGAACCGATGATTTCTTCTACACTAATATTATAAAGAGGAAAACTTTGTTTGTTTGTTTGATTGTAATGAATAGGCTCATAAACTACTGGACCGATTTTAAAAATTCCGTTCACCATTCAAAAGCTACATTATCCACGAGTAATATAGGATAGGTTTTATCCCGGAAATTCCACGGGAACGGGAACTATGCGAATTTTTCAAAAATTAACCCCGAACTAACTACAAAATACATAACAAGTCGAAAAAAACGTGATTTCTTGTCCGTTCCCCTATTTTTTTCGGTGTGTGTAGGTTGCATGCATATATTCATACTAGGTATGAAGAGATATACAGAGAACGCTAAATACATTTGCCTGGTCACCATTACCATTCGATACACCATGACATGGTAGAGGCCGTTCTATAGAATTACGTCAAATAATGTACTCCATCTTTTATATCTCTGTAGGTGAGATGTTCTCCACCCTAACCATCATCAGGTCTCCAGAATATAGTAGAGTCCGTGTTGAATAAAATTAATTTCTAAATCGGTGTTTTCTTAACTGTTCCCCACTCTAGAACTTATAATTACTTGCTTAGTCATCTTAAGGTCTCCAGAATGGGTCATGTAGTAGAGACTTTGCTTATAACGGTTAATGTTGAAAGATGAGTCTTCCTACATTACATTTACAACATACATAGTACACAATATTTACTATTCATAAATGTAATATGTTACTGCCTCTCAGAGAAAACATAAATTAGGTAGAAACCAACTAACACATTACGATACAATACGATACAGTATACAATTCCATAATCTTTGGTCACTTTTACTTCAACAACGATGTATATTTATAGAGGGCGGTTAAAAAAACAAATTCAAATGTAGTGACAGAATCATTAAGGTCGTTGAACCGTGTAATTGCCTTAATGTATGTATGTATGGCGATTATTACGTTTTCGCAATTTAATTTGAGGTTATTTGTATGTAAACAAAAACTAGTTTTTATAGTGCGACCAGCACAATTTGAGTCAAGAAGTTATATCCAATCCAACCAGCCTCAAATAAAGTACCTAGTTTAGATTTTACTACATAGTATAGTGATAACTGTTTTCATACAGCTATCTATCTATTAATCAATCAAACCATAAGAAAAAAAATCATATTTACTGTATCATATTTACAGATACTGAAGATGCCCCGTACCCTCTTGCCAGTACTTCGAAACAGAGTGATGATCAGTCCTTTGAAGGAGGAGAATATTTCGATTTTGATGAATTATATTAATGTACAAAATTTATCTACAAAAAAAATAAAAATATGTGGTTTTCAAATCGCCTTGTTTTTTTCTACCCGACGGACCCAGAAAGAGGGTAATGTGTTTGAGCTGCATGTATGCTTGTTTGTTTGTATGTTTGATTCTATGTGCGCCTCTGCACTCTAAACACTTGACCGATTTTTATAAAATAACTAATTCCTAAATACATTTAAGTAAAATTTGACCTAGGTAGGTCAATTAAAATACGAATGTATTTTTGTCTTAAATTACACTATTGCTACAATGAAACAATTATAACGGTTTAAATCGCGGTATTTATTTTAGATTATATTATATAGATTTTTGGATTTTTATTCTATAGTATCAAGATCGCTTGCGTCGCAGTATCAGTGTTGCTATATGAGCGACGGTGGCGCCCTCATTTATTTTCATCTCTTTTGTGTCGCACTGTATATTATCTCTTTCGAAATTTCCCACCCGTTTAACAAGCATCGGTGGTTCAGTGGTAGAATGCTCGCCTGCCACGCGGGCGGCCCGGGTTCGATTCCCGGCCGATGCAAGACTAGTTTTTTTTTTTATTATTTATATCCAACATTCTAATACCATAGCACTTTCATACATCAAACCGCAAACCGATATATTCCGCTAGCGAAAACTTAATATGTATGAAAGCGATACAGTTACATACGAAATTTAGTCCTACATTTGGGCAATATTCAAATTTCGCTTTTGAATTTTGTATTCATGGTGCACATTCACTTATCCAACCGACTGTAAGGTGAGCGGTGACTGACACTTGCGCAAATATACTCGTATTACTATTACGAATATACATACAGAACTAACAATGTTCGAAATATAAACGGTTCTTACAAAATTGTATTGAAATATTTTACAAACCCACTTATGAAATTAAAACTGCTGTAATATTTTAAGACCTCGAAAATCACCTTCCCATGACTGTAGTGGTATATTGCAAATAAGTACAGAATAGATGAGACCTTTAAAGGTAATTAAAAAATCTAGATCCTTATATGGATATGGAAATCATCTAGCCTACGCGTCTCTCATCATTTTTGAAGTAATTTTAATACGTCTCACAACGGACTTATACCCAAAACCAATACCCACATCAATGCAAAGAGCCATTAACCCTGCTTCATATATGATTAAACAGACCTCTTCTAGGCTCAGACACTTAAAATCTTGCTAATTTACATACAATTTTCGGTAGGTCACATTTCACCTATCCGTTGTAATACTATACGTGACTATACCACACTTCTGTAACAGTTACTAAGTACGAATATTTGTTACCTGACTGGCACACCGAGTTATATTAAGTGCTCTTTGTCTTTAGTCCATTTTCTCCATATATACAGGGTGTCCCACTATTGGTATACTAAGCGCGAAGGGACTTGTGGTTTTGCATACACTGATCACGTAAAAAATACTTAACAACATCCATGTTTTCTTCTCTAGCTTCGCACAGCCGGCATATACCGCTTCTCTAATGTGAGCATTTTGTCTAAGAAAACATAATCTTAAACGATAGCTCACGTGCTGGTGGTAAAGTTGGGTGGGTTGCTTGTTATGGGTTTACACATAGAGTTTTAAGAATTCATCTATTTGAAAAAAAAATGCGTCTGGAATTTTATAAGAATTTTTTACGTACTCAGCGTATGCAAAACTATAACCTCCTTTGAGCTTAGTATACCAACAGTGGGACACCCTGTATATATAATATATTGCAAGTGCATATTGTCTATTTATATTAGGCTCATATATTTTAATATTAATAAACCATCTCTTCCTATATATACCTCCCACCAATACTTTTCCAATTTCTTATAATACCCATTATAAAAATATCGACTAATACCTATAACTACAATAAACAAAAAACAAATTTTATAAAAAATAAAAAATTAACGATCGGAAAGCAAAACAAGCCTCCAGCCGAGCTTGAAAGGTAAATAAAAACGATGTATTCCACTCCGTTGTTTTTTATTTTTGCAAATATTTGTCGAATAAATAGTGACGCTCGATTGTATATTTAAAATAAATAGCTTATTGTTACTGTCCTCGGGGAGTAGATACCTATCGTTAGAGTGTGCATGAAATCACTTCAAATTACATAATTCATTGAGCTAATTCGTATCTCTAAAATTATGCTCTCATTTATACTAAGCACATTTAAACTAAATAAAAAGCGATAACTTCATCATACTTCATTTTACAGGATATTACTTATATTTATTTATTTATTTATATACTCTTTATTGCACACACAAAGTTTGACAAAATCAGGATATTATACTAAGCAATTGGCGGCTTTATTGCTTAACAGCAATTTCTTCCAAACAACCAAAAAATAAAAGCAGAAAGTTAATACAATTACAAAATTGGGAAGATAGTGTACACAGAAACAAAAAAAGAAGACAACATAACTAAGCGTAATAGGTTAAAAGGAAAAAAAGATAACAATAATTTAAAAAAAAAAAAAAAGCAAATAAATTGAGGCAAAGATAATAAAAACAAAACACACACACACACACACACACACACACAATAATAAAGGTGAGTGCATTTAAAAGAAAAATAAAAGCAGATAAAAACAAAAACAAAACAAAGAAAAAAAAAAAATATTAATAACAGTGAAGATTAGCAGCTTTGCAAATAATGATCCTTTACCAATTTTTTAAAAGACTCCAGCGTTTGTGCTTTCCGAATACTAGTGGGTAAAGCATTCCAAAGTTGAACAGCTTTTACACTGAAAGAGGCGTTGTAAAATTTGGAAGAGTGAATTGGAATAGTTAGCATTAGGTTCTCATTAGATCGCAGGTTCAAACTCCTAGCAGATAAAAATTCAAAGTTATTTTTTAAGTAGCAAGGGATACGGGGATCAAATAGTATCGAGTACAGGAGCGAAAGGACATGGGCATTACGGCGATGGCGGATGGGTAACCATTTTAACTGCGACCGAAACGCTGTAACATGGTCATACTTCCTCAACCCAAAGACAAAACGTACAGCAAGGTTCTGCAAGCGCTCCATTTTATCGAGTTGCTCTTGGGTGAGGTTAGAAAAACACACGTCAGCATATACATGACATATTCGGCTGGTAAGGAAAGTAAAACTAACCTTCTAAAGCATTATTCAATTCATGCTTTGGAAAACATATTTTTAAACAGAAATTAGTCAGTCTCTGATCAAAGTATAAAAAAAGAAAGTCACAATGTATTTTTACATTAATGAAAGAATTTATAAAATCGGTTATGCTAAAAAACAAGCAATGCAATCTTTGCTGTTTATCATATTAGAACCGTAGACGGTAGACCGCCATTATGTTATACGGAGTGTATCAAATGAAATGTCTATAGTAAAACAATGACAAACAAGTCACCCCTACAGTTCACTGCACAGTATCTAGAAACTTTAAAGTTAAAGGTCATCGTCGCTATTTATAAAATCTACTTTTAACTGTTTCAACATCAAGAAAAAATGAATCCTTTTCTTAATCTATTTTAACACCAGAATCTATTCTTAGCGCTAAAATAGATTAGAGAGATTGTCCTTTTTTATATAAAAACTGCGAAGACATCGTCAAAAATAGCTTCTAGAGTAAAAAAATAGATATCTTCTCATAGTCTATCCGGGAGTAATTTTATCTGTGGTTAAAAATAAAAAGAATGCAGTAATAACATACTGAATAAAGGAAAGGAGCAAAGGCTAGTGCACAATTTCGGTCTGTCCATTACTGTAAGCGAGTTTTTACTGAACACCTGCGCGACATTACCGCATTATACACACCTTTAGATCTACAAAATATTTTAGGCACCGTCTCTCTGGGGCTTGCACATAATGGACTGTTTTTGTTACGTACATCTCTGTATATATGTAATATGATACCACCCGAAATTTGCGTACCACGTTACTACACATTTAAATACAATACATGAAACTTTATTATAAGAAGAACGAACTCACACACACGAATCATTCATGTGGAATTTCATGTACAGTTAACTACAGTTATTATAATTTGATTATAAAATGTCTACTTAATTGACCAATTGCAGTGTTCATTTGTGGAACAAATATAACCTTATAAATATTTCATGTACAATCTGTTTCGTTAATGATAAAATACCACTGTGTTGCTTTATGTGTTGGTTAGCGTTATTCGTGAAATGCCAGTGCATTTGTGAGTACATTAGTAATATGCAGGCTGATTACCGTGCACTAGAAAGAAGGTAACTATGGCTCAATGAATTATCTATCCTACAATATATATCAGTACACATAACAATATAGTATACTTATACTAATTATCCTTAGATAAATCACTTATTCCTTGCATTACTTCTTTCTACTTTCTCAACTGTTCTCCATCCACATTATCACCAAAACCGCACCACTTAAAGCGCCATCAGCGCCCCACAAAGTCGCATTTAAACCGATCATTTAAACTTGTTTACCATAACGACACTCGAAACCGGCGTTCGTCCCGGATTAAACAGAGACAATACAACGGACAACCCAACTAACTGTTAATCTGTCTTAACCATCGTCTCCGTTGTTTCGACAACTGTGCCTACTGCTGTGTGTTGGATCCTCTCGGATGACAAACAAATTAAGCGTATCGACTTGATAAAGGCTCAGTTCTGCTGCGGCTGACGTGACGCGTGGACTATCAACTCTGCGTTTGGATTATTTTCAGTTGCTCGTTTCAACGCATCAACGGTTCGGACTGATTGCTTTTCATTACGTACCTACATTGTAGTATAGAAATTCTGAAATATAGGCACATTACTCTATGCTG
Source organism: Colias eurytheme (assembly GCF_061535395.1). Classification (NCBI taxonomy): domain Eukaryota; kingdom Metazoa; phylum Arthropoda; class Insecta; order Lepidoptera; family Pieridae; genus Colias; species Colias eurytheme. The sequence goes on along the minus strand of NC_142998.1, from coordinate 8,176,023 downwards.
TTCTGCATACCGAAATATTAAATCACTTATTTACTATTTTAGAAAAGTCACTTAGCAGTTGATGTCTCATATTTACTTAATTATCACCATGAACAATATAAGCTTTTATGAATAAAATTGTGTTTTTCTACGAAGTCAGAATTGTATTTTTAAGGAGCTTTTAACGCCGGCCACTTCTGCACAGCCCCTTACATTTTTACACAGCTACATAGTGTTATAGCGAGAGCCTCACAGCATTAGTCATGAATAACTAAAGCCATGAAAAATCTTCCAAACCAGGTGCAGTGAAAATTCTAGAATTCGCCGGCATTGTGAACCAAATCCGATCAGACCCGTCCGGACAGGAATAAAAGCGCAATTTGCGATACAAATGAAAATGTTTCAATAGTTTTTTGGCGGCAATATATCAAAGCTTTGGGGATTCCGCCAATAAATATCGATATTTACCGGTTTTCTAACGAATTTGACGATTAAGGAATATCGTATTTTTTTAGTTTCCATCGCTTGCAAAACGAATAATTACCAAATATATTTAATTTTTCATTAAAATTTATGTCTCTAATAATAAAACTTTATTAATGTCAGTGAGTTTTCAACGTTTTATTTAAATTTTATTGGAATTTATGAACAAATGATTGAAATCTCTATAATATTTTTAACTAGCTGACACCATTCAATTTTGAAGAACCTTTCGACCAGTGTTATGATATTGAGTCCATTAGAATTTTCACATTAATAAAATGTGACTTATTTTCAAAATAAAACAGGCACTATAATTCAATGTGTAGGTAATTAATATAAATTAAGAATTTTAAAGTTTGATTAAAATAAAACTAACAAATTAACAACATTTGTGTAAACAGCTCGGAGAAATTTAATTACTACATTGAAATAAACGTTATTTGGATTCATATTTTAAATTGTAACAACAAGCATCGGTGGTTCAGTGGTAGAATGCTCGCCTGCCACGCGGGCGGCCCGGGTTCGATTCCCGGCCGATGCAAGAGCTTTTTTTATTTTTGTTTTTTATTTATACGTTCTCGGATGTAGAGCATATTTGCTTTTATATTTATCTTAAATGTATTTCATTAAATAAATAAAACTTCAACTAAATTTAATATGCAAATACACGCGTCGTTTTCATTTTGCGTATCTAAAGCTCTTCCAACATGCGTCAGAGCTAAACATAAAAATGATCAAGTATACAGGGTGGAAGGTTAAGATGGGGCATGACGGGCAGGTACCTTAACCGTTGTAGCTACATGAAAACGTTCTTAGGAGACTATCCTTAAATTCTTAAGAAATTTTAATCTGCATTCACAGATTTTTGAAAAAATGTACGGTCAGCAAGGAAATCGGCAGTTTTCAAAAAAAAATTAACACAAACACCGCCCGCTCACGCCCCGCGTCGCTGGCATGGCTGCTGTGCCTTTGTCTTTTTACTTGTTCATGAATGAAAATAGTTTTTCGCGATTTCTGACTTTTCTAGTACTCATACCTCAGTTGGTCTTTTAGAGTGTTTTGATCCCCACGAGAAACTGGATCGATTGGCATCAAAAAATTTTTTTTTGAAAACTGCCGATTTCCTTGCTGACCGTATATTTTTTCAAAAATCTGTGAATGCAGATTAAAATTTCTCAAGAATTTAAGGATAGTCTCCTAAGAACGTTTTCATGTAGCTACAACGGTTAAGGTACCTGCCCTTCATGCCCCATCTTAACCTTCCACCCTGTATAGTACACTTTTTTTTAAATGAATGCTTATCCTGAACACTTTCCAATATATTACCAATAACCAGTGCTTCGACTTCGACTAATCGACTCCAACACGTCGACTACGACTGTTGTCTGCTGTAATCGGCAGCTTAATATTCCGCTACATTGAGCACGTTGTATTATCTGTGCTTAGTACTTCCAAACTGCTGCTACGTGCATCTGCAATACTAGTGTGATATTCAAATAATAATCGAACTATAGAGCAATACGCAGAACTATAACCGTATTGTATTTAGATATTATATTAAAAAAAAACAAGTACGTACGTAACTATAACCTCGCAAAAATTCTATATTATAAATGCTATAGGTAAATATTTTTATTAAATCAGTAAGTCTTATACGAATGAAAGGAGTTCGTGCTACATAAAAAAATTTAAGTTGTATTTCAATTCGTCTTTTATATACCATACAAATTTTCTACATTATGCATTTTTGAAACATCCTAGTAAAATTGTCTTAAAACGTTAACAACGAATTAATACGTTAATTTGTTTTGATATAAATACTCCCGATGAACTCTTAGGTCATTAAATACATAAGATGCGCGGTCCAGTGAGTATTGTAGCTCGTAGCAGTGCTACGCATTTAGTGCTACGTGTAGCGTAGCTAATAATGTATGAAGATAAAGTAATTGTTGTATTGTGTATTATGACGAACAAAGCAGGGCTCTTTAATATATAATATTAAACAACCTTTCCATATATGTATCTTCTTTTCACGACGATGAAGGATTATATAATTAGGTTTAAAATTAATACCTATATAATTTCATACGAAATAAGTAAATATAACTATTTTGGCCATAATTAACAAACAAGTATTTATACAAACTAACTCTATAACTTGTAGTTTTAAAACGTAAAAACTTATCCAGTATTCCTGTATAAAATTGTCATTAAACTAAAAACCATAAGTAGGGTGATAAACGGGGCATTAAGAATTCCTTTTAATATTATAACCGGGGCAAGAATACAATCAGTAGGAAGACTTTTGATAGGATTTCTTTGTTCACGAGCTCATTATCTTAACTGCACCTAACTGGTTATTGTCACATCTTAATAGCGAGCGTCGCGCCACCTCGCGCCGTTCTTTTGTTATTTTTAAAGAAAACGCAAAAGCTAGCTTTACTTTAATTAAGAAAATCTCAGATATAACGAGGTTTTAAAATACAAAACGGCACTATTAGGTGCATTAGGGAGACTGCTTGCGATAACTACCTCTGATTGTTCTCAAAGAAAATGACATTTTTAAATGTAGATTATTCGTTACATTGTTGCACCGTCTCTGCGAATATTATTTTAACTTTTGATATTAATACTTTGTTTGAGTTTCTGAAAAAAACACGGATAAAAAAACGTTCTTGTAAATGTGTTCTTGGAACATCATTTTACTTTGGAATTATTTTAAAGTGTTTGACGAGCATTAAAAGGTTTAACATTATATTGTAATGGATTCGTGAAAGTACTTTAATAAGTAAGTAATGTATTTACATTACTTTTTAAATTTAATTTGTTCTATTTCTTACACAAAATATACATATTCAAATACTTATAGGTAGTAAATTTTATAAATCTGAATTTATCATTCGAAATTAGTGATTTATTAAGATATAAGACTTTTGTCTTAGCCTTAGACTTTTGTCTCAGCTCATCATCTGCCATGTATGAAAAGTTTCATAATTAAAAAAAATCCACCTCTCCATTCTATCATTCACATCATAATATTCGCAATCGTAAACAAACCACCACACACTACACAGTAGTGTATAGTTACAAAAACGCCTCGAACAAATTGTACAATCCATACGAGAACTACGCCCATACATCAGCAGGACACGTTCGCCCGACATTCGTAAATATTTCCCTAGTCCCGACACGTCTTTATAATAAAAACATCACTCGCACAGTCACCAAAAAATAACGCAACATTAGACGCGATAAGTTCGCAAATGCTTTAGGGTGCGCGTCGATATGTACGCCGCGTGCGAGACGAGATACCTACGTGCACATGAATTTAAAGGTGACGTTAGTAACATGTGTTGTGAACAAATATATATGTTATAGGCAAACTCGGAAGCTCCGGCGCTCCTAGGTTGGACTGGTCAATCCTCAGGTCAGACTGAATGACTTAGTCAAAGCCCAAACAAATGTAAATTTTCGGCCTTTGACTAAACAATTTTCGTCAAACCTGGGAGAGACTAATTTGGTCAGGCAAACGTCAAAACACAATTTTATTAAATCGGGGTTTGACGAGTCAAACTCCGATATAGGTATGAAGTGTCTTATCTTCGTATATTTGGAAGCATTTTATCATTTAAGCAGCTTTCAAGTCTTAAGAACCGCTTAACTCTGCCAGTTCTGACACCTGATTGGTCAGCTTACGTGATTTTCACTTTTATATTTGAGATGCTTTGAGAGAATGCCGTGTGGCATTAGGCCCGCCTTTTGTACGATGTGCAATAAAGTATAAAATAAATAAATAAATGCTTTGGAATATATGGAGGTTAGTTTGTATAAGATTAAGTATAAAAAAATAACATTTTTAAAATTTTGATGTTTATTGTTTTAATAATTTCTTAAGCAATTAAAATGAAAAATTAATCATTTTTCTGACATGGTGAGGCATTAACTTTAATGTTAATTGTTTTAATAATTTAGAAGAATTGCAGTCGCTTCTAGGATTGACTAGGCCAAAACCGAAACAGAATAATTTACTTTCGACGTTTGACTGAAAAGTTAGGAGCTCCTGGGTTTGACTAAAAATACTTCAGGCAAAGGGCGAAATTGAAATGTATTTCGGGGATTGACTGATGGCTTTGGCCAAACCTAGGATAAACCAGTCCTTCCGCGAAGAGACTGTGTATCGGACTTTGACTATAACATATATATTGTAATATTGCTATTGTGTTTGTAAATATTTCTATATTAATTTTGAGAGTATGGAATATATGGAATAAAGTTCTATATTTTCAAATCAATATAATCTCAAATGCCACAACGCTATATTTCACCTACATTTGTGAATAGATATACAACTGAAACCTATAATTATATTATAGTCAAACCATGCAACCTGTCTATCTCTCTACTCTACCTTATTTGAAACCGAATTGATAATGAAAAACACACGTATGCATACCATAAGTAACAAAGTGTTGTGTTTCTAACCATTATATATAAATTTTTGTATTGGTTTTTGGGCATCTATTTATGCACAAAGACCGCGCATATGCTTACAAGTGTACCACTAGCAGTAAAAACAGTTCGGTATTTGCTAACAAAACCCACACACAGCGCAATAAACACGAAGTAGGCGCAGGTGTGTCGATTCGTTCGTAGTGGCAAGAAAAACTCACTTGTGATCCGTGAACAGGGTGAGCCGAATTGACGACCATTACTCATAGTGCGGGAGCTTCGATGTTTTGATGTAATGTTCTTTTTGTGAGAAATAAAAGCTGAATCATATTATAGAGTAATATGCGCAGTTCAATAAGCAAACGCATTGTGTATAAGATTGAATCGCATTTCTGAGCTGTCCATTGCATTTAAAAAGTATTCATCAATTAAAAGTAAATTTAATTTTCGAACAAAATATTACCAAAAAGTTACGTATTTTAAAACAACTTTCAGTTATTGATATAACATTTATTCACCTACGTATTAATTAACAAAAAATAACTGCATCTCACTACTTGTTTAGTCTAGACCAAACTAAAAATAAACACAACCAGCTCCTGGTCTATAACCCTCGGGCTATAATTCAGGTGTAGGCAGGTGTCGAGACGAGATAAAGCTCTGACGTCACACGTCCCGTGATTTAGATATCGCCTTTCACGCAATCTGCGTTTAAATAAAACTCCCCAAGATTGAAGAATAAAATAAAGTACCTTTATATTATTTATTTTATAATAAAGTTTAGAAATTAAAAATTTCTCCTAATCAAGGGCATTTTGTATGAAACTTGAAATCATCTATTTAAATAACATAATAAACTGAACACATGTCAATATGTGCACATGTGTTTTTGAACTGTTTCAAATCTATATACCGTATCTGTATACGTAAATAGATAACAAGTAGTAGGTACTAATAGCGACTTTTGAGTCATAAAAGTTACTTTTTAACTAGAAGTAATAGTCTAGTATTCCAACCAACAAGATTAAACAAAATCTCAGTATGCAATAAATATCACCAATTGTATTTAGAACTAATACCATTCGAATCCATAAATAATAAATAATAATTCTAGTACAATCTAAAAAAACTTTGTAGACTTAAAAAAGTCTAAACAACAAAATGAGAAAACGATTTATGAAGTGATATTGCGTTTATTCGTCTCCACGGACTCATCTAACAAATTATATCACACAAAACTTTATATTAAATCCAAAAAAGAAATCCAATGTGAAACCGATACAAAAACGAAACAAAACGAAAAACATATGTCATGTAATACCCTCACCGCAGATACATTTTCATACAACCCATTTAGAAATAGTTACAGCCCGGCGTTGTTTAAAAAGCCGCCGCGAAAGGGCAGTAATAGGGATATACTTTAGCGCCTTAAGTGCCCGTACGAGGCTTCCCGAACCCGGCGAATTTTATCGGCCGAATGTGACATATAAACGCCCACATGCTAATGCGCGGCTGATGTAAAAACTTCTCATAGAAAAACTTTCGGGGACGGTCGGTTTCGTTTAGGAAGCCGCTTTAATGGCCTCTTGAATTCTTGTTTGTGGTCATAATGCGTTATAGTGGAAACATTGTAGCGCCTCCTCAAAGGGGATATAAAAACTTTGTTAATTGCCAGCCGCGCTGAAATGATGGTCTGAATGCGAGAGGCATGTAGGTACTTACTATGTGAAATTTACATTGCATTAATTGGTACGTTAGTGCTTGTATAACGCTGTATTTATTTCACATCACGTCCGTATACTCCAGAAAGATTTGCAATGGACGAACATATAATGGAGCCGCACTTTACCAGTTAAGTATATTTAAAGCTCTTGCCAGGAAAGTTATTATATTATGTCAGGCACCCCTACCTGACATAATATAATAACTTTTATAATAGACTTTAAACATTTTAAATCAAAACACAATAAAAATGTTATCAATCATCAATCCATACTAATATTATAAATGCGAAAGTAACTCTGTCTGTCTGTCTGTCTGTTACTCAATCACGCCTAAACTACTGAACCAATTTGCATGAAATTTGGTATGGAGATATTTTGATACCCGAGAAAGGACATAGGCTACCTTTTATTGCGAAATATGTACCACGGGCGAAGCCGGGGCGGACCTCTAGTAATAAATAATTCACCTACGCAAAATATACGAAAATGTGATTAATTATACCTTATTGACAACGTTGTTAACGTTGTCTTCAAAAATTTAATAAAATTTTATTTTGCCATCATTTCGCACACGACTGCCAATGAGGTAACAATCAATAAGTCATAACAAATAACATGTTAAGACTAACCTGTTACCTGACTCCTTGACAGCCTAGGTTTTCCCGTTTAATTTAATGTCCTGAAAATAAACTTCGATAGCGCGATTTATAATGTTCCAAAATTTCCATGACGACACCTGGTAGACTTTCCACGAAACTATATTTTCTTTACCAACTCTTACCTGTTTAATTTTTGTAAACTTATGTTAGCACAATATCAATATCCATCATATACTTACAATAAAAGTAAAACAGTTTTTTTATCCTGTTCCGTTAATCAAATCAAAAGAAAATTCTCCGAAATTTTAATATGCACGCCAAGCAGCGCCACTTAGTCCCGCGGTGAAAATATGAACTAAATTTCACAGGATAGCTCGATAGAGGGTCGAGTTGCTCCTCTCCTCCTACTCTTTACCACTGTGATTCAAACAGTATAGAAAAAGCATTTGAGTACATAATAATGAATGTACAATATCATTTATTTTCTTTTGGTTACATTATCCAAATAACTGCGTTTTATATAAAAAAGTTGAAAAAGTAAACAGCTCAGCAAATGATCACGGCATTGTTATGGTTGATATAAATAGGCCAAGTGCGAGTCGGAATCCCGACTAGGGTTCCGTACCAATAAGCTAAAGAGCAAATCCAATTTATAACCATGCCAACCAATTCTTCCAAAATAAAACACGTAAATTAAAACTCAAATCTCTTTATATCTTCTTAAGTATATTATTATTAGTCTGTGCTTCTTATATATAAAAATAAATCGCAAAATGTGTTGGTAAGCGCATAACTCGAGAACGGCTGAACCGATTTCGATAATTCTTCGAACGGGCGAAGCCGGGGCGGACCGCTAGTATAATATATATTCATTTCTACAATAAATACTCTTCCCATCCACCCAAACACTCGACCCATAATTTTTACCATTGAATTATCGATTCGGTTTGGCATGTCACCGCTCGAATGCCGTGCGTCTGATTGGCCTCTCATTTGGCCCGATTGTGCCTCACGAATACATAATTCCCGTACACCAGCGCCATTAAGATAATCGCAACTGGTATACGGGCCTGTCATTGATTGCTAACCGCTCAGATGTGCCCGGTGCCCGTGCGAATACGTGATCTTATGTAACAATGCCGCTTGTAAATACCAATGTGCAAAGTACACCGCAATTTATGCTGAAAGTATTGTTTTATTTGTGTGCTTTAAAGGCATAATGCTCTGTGTTATTTATTTTTGTAATTATAGGTGGTATAATGTTATAATTCAGTCGTTTCATTTTCTTTTCAATGGAGGGTCGAAAAATTATAATTCACGATAGAATACATAAATAAAACTAAATTACTGCAATGTTAACACACAACACAGAGCTCGCAGGCCACTTGAAATAACAACGTATAATTTAACTCGAAAAGTATAATCATCCGTTGGTTCGAGTTGTAACATAAATTATTTTTATATCCGAGACAATTTGCTATGCTCCTCTGGATAATACAAAAGTTGTAACGAAATTACTGACTTTCGTTGACTACAGCCCCGAATTTGTGTATAAGTTAGCAGCCAGCATTAGACATCCTTGAGGTATACCTGAGCATTATTACTTAGCAATTGAGGTCAGGGCCCTTCATGTAGTTAGGAGCACGTAAGCTTTCCATTTTGTAACGAAATAAAAGATGAGCTTGCGTAGTAACAACATGGTAATGTCGCTCGAGAGAATGAACTTGTCGAGTGTATGCGTAGAAATACGAAAGGCGATCACATGGGTCACTTTATAGAGAACGACTGGTCTCTGAGGAAACGTCAGTCGGAGAATTTAGTTGTTACATGCAACGGCATCCGTTCAGGGAAGACATTGACAAAGACAAACTAGGTACCTACTAGAATAAACAACAACGTAAATACTCACAAGAACTTATATAAAGAACACAAATTAGTACACAAAAACTGATAACACCAACAAATAAACAAACAGCGACTAAAAACAGACGACCTGAATATTCGCAAAACAGAAGACTTAATAAAAAGGAAATCACAACTACACAATTCCATAATTAAACGCAGTCAGACCACTCAAAAGTGAACAAAGAAATCTAATTAAGAACCACAAAAACTGAATCAATTCAGTGCTTTTTATCACTAAAAACATAAGTCCCCTAACATTAAGTGACGCCGTTTCCACAATACCAGATAGGCTTATTATTCCCGAATGAATATTCCTCGCCTAATGGACGCGCACTTCTTTCATTAAAACCTACATAATGTACTCTGCTTGTGAATAATTACAATTCTTTGGAATATTAATGTGGCTGGCTAGGATGTCGCGAATTTCATTTCGACACTGTCAATAACTAAGAAGTTGGGAGTAGACGGAATATTGTTGATATTTCTATACAGTCTAGTGAAAGGAAATCAACTACAAACCTTCTTACTATATATTAGTATCTGAGTAATTTTCATCTACAAAATTAATTATATTTTCAATAATAGTAGCGAATTAGAAAAAAATATTGAACCTGAATAAAAACTCCGTAATTCAAATTTTATCAGTAACAAAAATACAACAATTTTACCTTCGTTTGAAAAGAAATAAGTACAGAAACATAGAATATCTCATGATCATCATTTCTATTAATTTCTATATTACATTTCTAACGTAAATATCTACAGGAAAGTGTATTCTATGAAACCCTGTAATATTTCGAGAGGCTTCTCACGAGACGAGGTGGCCGAGAGGTTAAGGCGTTGGACTGCTAATCCAATGTGTTCTACACGCGTGGGTTCGAATCCCATCCTCGTCGATATGTTTTTATTTATTTTTCTATTCCCAATTTTAAAATAACAACAGTATTACAAAATATACGTTAGGTTATATTAAAATTTCGTACACAAAACCTATGGTATTTTTTCCTTCTTTCTTAACATAGTTTCTCAAGAAATTCCATCCAAGTAGGTGATATAAACGTGTCACCTCACCTATCATAGACGCAATCTTATTAAGCGTATCTCGTAAACAACAAAATAGGTACCTACAGCTAAAAAAATATGCAAGGATTACGTCACAGGAATATCCGCCGTCAGGTTACCCGGGGCCCGTCTAATAAATATGCATTGTGTCAAATTGCATGAATTATTCTCAGCGAAAAGATTCCGAGGAAGGAGGCCAATAAACATTTCGCCTGTCAAATACACTCGAGGGCGCTAAATCGACGCGAGGTTAGTTCGTTTAGAGCCCTACGGTAGGGCGGATACGCGCGAACAGTTTTTCACGCAAACCACTAAGAAAATTTAGGCAGAAGTCTATTTATTAGAAACCAAAAACTGTATTTTTATATGGAACTCGATTTCCCCACTTCGTTGATATGACAATAACGTACTTTGGCAAAAAAGGCGTGTATACAGGATTAGTTTAGTGAATTCTAGATTAGTTTCTTATTAAGAGATATTTATTATTTAATAGCTACATAATTTATTCCTTACTATGTATTACATATCACTCAGCCATTAATTAATGCAGTTATCAATATGACGGTGCTTCATTTCAAGATTCATATTTTCAGAATTACTTACAATATATTTATTACATATTAAATTTTTAATTTTATTCCCAGCAAGACTACTGCTACGTTACATTAAACACAACCATAACATAGTCCATTATCAATTCCTTTACCCTATCTAACACCATATTATATCTGTAACAATAATCAGCGTCCAGGCCGTTCACGCGTCATCGCCCTACGATAGCTTTTATCACGGAAATGGCTTTGTTTCCCCGGAGCGTGCCCGGAGCGTTCATCTAACGGGAAATAAAATAAATGAATATCACATAGCGCCGCCGCGTACTGACGAAACTTCAACTAAACCATGCTACAATACTAAACGTTGGACACTATATACAGTGATGTATAGATATACATCTAAATGCCTTGTGGATATGTAGTAGTGGTTGGGAATCAAATTATGGTGTTTAACAAGATTAAAGGCAGCGATCTTTCCTCTGTTTTAGTGTGATGGACTAAAATTACTTTCATGGAAACCAGAAATTGTAGTTTAAAATTTTGGCAATCTGTGGCGATCAATTGTTTATTAAATTAAAGCTAATTAATAGGTAAAGAGCTACTTTTATTTGAAAAAATAAATATCAATTGACTGTGAAAAATTTGAGGGACGGCTATTAGTAAATAAACAACAACATTTTCAAAGATACACTGAGATGTTAATTGCGCAATTATACAATTATTATTTGTACTAATGGACGTCAACTACAAGCCGCGCCGAAGCGATGCGACAAAGTATGAGGAGTCTCCAAGAGGCAGTCTGCCGAAATTAAATTGAAGAAAATTTTGTTCCGCGACAGCTATATAGCGTAATGACTCGCGTTGTTTCAAGAGCTTTAGCGGGATTGTATAAGCGAATCTTTTACGTTTATTGTGTTTACTATGTATTTTAAGTGGTATTAACATAATCAGCGCTTTGAATCCGTTATTACGTTTCCCTTCCCGAGTACTTTTAGCGATAAACGCCCCGCGATAAAACTCTTTTCGGAGTAACTTCTTTAATAAAATGAACCTTCAAATTTGTGAAGCGTACATCTTGACTGAAATATTTTGCAAGAGAATTCTTAGCTCCGCAGATAAGTCGAATGAAGATATGAAACTATTTTATATTTCTCGTCTAATCCTTGCATTTCTTAATAGTATTAACGGTTGGTCTTAATAGAGACATTTCATCTAAAAGAAAAATATAAAATCAGACTGGATTTAACTAAAGAACGTCGCTCCTTTCATGTTGCAATGAAAGAGTTTGAAAAGAACGTTCCATATTATATTAACTATGTCGATATATTATCTCTTCAATAAAACCATAGAAGCACAGAGTAAAAATCCTTTGCATAACTTCATATAAAATTTCCCAGTATCACACAATGGAATAACTAATAGTGTGTACTCTGTACAACGGAGCTTAATTTCGTCGCGTGTTCGCCAATAAACCCCACAAAACATTAAAATAATTGACATACAAGGAAAAGATAACATCGATCATTGTTATCGCGAGTATAATTAAAACTCGCAGATAATTTTTAAAAGCAATGTTGACGGGGCGAAATAATTGGCGGTAGACATGCGTTGCATGTGCCGGTGTATTGTAGTTTGAGTGATTAGGCATAATTACAATAAACACGTACTTACCTATTCGTAATTACTATTTATGGGTCAATGATTTGCCGAATTTATTTGATAACAAAACACATATCTTTACTAAGTATCTGCTATATATTTTTCAGTTGAAAAGTGTAGGTATTGCTCTAGTATGAATGCAATTACTTTGCGATTTATGGCATTCAGTTTGTTAGGAAAACGAGTGATCGTTATGTATGTTTAATGAGAAATACCAGGAAAGGAATGTCATATTTTGTCCGAATATAACGAGAATTCAGGAAAAGCCGATGCTTGTCACAATCGATACTCTGATAAGAGGATTGTACTTCCAAGGATGATCCACCCTTTTATCTGCCATTTATTATTTCACAATTTAGATTATACGATCAATGTAATACCATGGACCAATATACTCAAGTCCATGGTAATACGAGATATTTATCTTTATGATAAAAGTGTTGGCGATGATGCCATTTTCCTTTCTATGTTAATGTTACAGATTTGACGATAGGCTGTATAATCCGACCAATTTGTGAAGGTATGTCAGTAAAACATTTATTTATACCAGTTAACATTATAACGAAAGATCTAGAATTTCTATCATGTTTTCCCGCTTGAATTTAACCTAAGTTTCGATCATTTACAGATAGATCTTTGAAGAAAAAATACGACACCCTTTTTTTATCTCAAATCATGCAATAACATTCACGCAATCCAAATAAATAAAACTAATAGCCTCCTATGCGTTTTATCGTACACCTACATAACATATCGTGTCGGAACACATTGCGTATCACATTACGTAGTAACAGCAGTTCGCGTGTTTGTATGGGTGTAGTCAAGCATCTGCTATTTCGCACATTTTGCACGTTGTACTTTACATTGTCACGGAGGGGGACAGCCAGTGGGAAAAACCTCAATTACAACTTTAACACTTAAAATTCGACGTGACAAATCTTTGTATTAGTCGGTCAGAATTTATCTGGGTTAGCAAAGAAAAATATAAATTAACAAAATTTTTGTTTAATGATATTGTCAGTTTTTGAAGTTGACAAAAAATGTAAAACATTAAATCAATCTCAATTAATATAAAATAATTTTTGTAAAGAAAAACGCGTTGAGCACGTCTTTTATAAAACTAATATGAATAATATTGGCATGTCCATATTTGCAATATTTATTCGTGAATCCTAATCTCAATTTGTTTATTTTAAAACTGGATGTAGAACACTTATCCGAAAATACACGCCAAGAAGCTATTCCATTGGTCGATTACACCTTAGGGTACGCCGCGCCGTAATTGTAATGACGAGCCATAAGAATTAACACGTACCTATTCTAAAGAGAACTTCACATATTATTATTATCAAACAGTATCAAATTGTTGTTTGAAAATTAATTTCGTAAACAATTTTTCACGACGACAACGATGACTTATATTAAATTAGATTATAGAAAGGATTAATCTTGAAGTTGTAAAAGTGTTTAAATCAAACAAAGACCCCCATTCTGTGACAATGAAGCTTTTCTAAAAATAACAAATTTGTGATTTCAACTCCGAAACGTGTATGCAAAAATCGTATCACAGTTTAAAATACCAAAACATAATAAAATAATATAGATCAAATTGTTGAATATTTAACGGGATCAACTAAAATACGTAAAAAAACGCATCACGTTCAACATTTTCCAAAGTCAAGTTTAAATAACAACAAAAAAATAAGCACAACCTCTTGCACCATCTTCCATGACTCATTATCTCCGTGAAAAATATTCAAATAGACATTCTGTGCAAACATTTTGGCGGCAAAATATAACGGTTTACAGCGTCTCAGGTAGCCTGAGGGATGGCAGAAAAGGTGTAAGAACAAATGACATTTTTCGTACGAAAAATAGCGGTAGGGACGGGTCGGCGCCGGGGGCTGAGCGGCTAAATTCAATTCAATTAGGCAAAACTTCTGAACGCCAAGTCGCTCGGAAGATGGGACACTTACGTCCTTAGCGGGACCTCGATTAATTTTCTCTTGAAGCGTGAGCTTTAATAACGCCTACGTTGTCACAACTTGTGACGCTGCTATATTGCTTATAGCATTGGGGCGTCGATGCTGAACTAGGGCTTCGCATGTTTGCCATTAATAGATATACCAATATCGTTTGCGACAGGCTGCCAATACAGAGTTTGATTTTCTGTTAGCATTTCAATGTATTCTTGTAAATTAATATGCTGTAAGATAATATTATGTGATACATTTAAAAATAGTCGCATCCTAAAAATGTCAGTATTAATGAAAATAACTGGTTTAGAAATATCACACAATATTTATACAAATTTAGTAAATTCAGGCACGAATCGCCGATATCATCCACAAGCATTTTAATCCAATCTCTACCTCATATATGGGATCAATAACTATATATCTGCCAACGTGCAATCGTGTCGCAAATCGCAATTCAAATACCTACACAACATATACACCGAACACAAACGCAACACTCGACAAATATGCCAGCAGCCAAATCCCAAACAAACAGGCACTACAAATAAGAGTCTCATTCCCGCATGTCCATCACGATGTTATACCTACCTAACGCTGCAGTGACGTAGAAACTGGCGGACCAATACAACATTCCGCAAATCCGATTAATTAGACGACGCTCCGACATAATAACCACGGCCTCTGGACGCTTTGTTCAGTTCCGCGTCGGCTAATCAGATTTCATACTTTGCGATAATGTGCCGGAGGGTCGGTGCGTGTTCTCCTTGTATATAATTTCGTGTGTAGTTAAGACGCCAAGGCTGGGTGGGAAAACTTAATGTAGCTACGTGATATAACGACCTTTGTGCGCAGTTGAGAGTCTAGAGACTGGAAATATAATATAACCTGCACGTAACTTAGTATTTAGCAATAATAACTTCATAGTATAAAGTGGAATCTTAATTACGTTTCAAATGGTAACAAGTCTTAATGATGTACGTAGGTACAAGATACGTTATTTATATGAATTCTCACTAATTTTAGTGAAACAAGTTTCATCGTTCAGTTCATAAATACAGAATAACATTTCGTTAATTAAATATCATCATAATATAACGAAAATACTCAAAATCGACGCAAAGTTGAACAAATATGTCACATTAATTAAACAAAGTTTTCTCGTAAAATTTCTATTTCGCTCGTATAACGCCCTTTAACACAAAACGGTACAAGTTTATTTCGGAGCTCTGACATACTCGACTCTCGAAGTTTGTAATTAAAAATTGGGCCCCGTTTGAAACTTTCGGCTAAAATTATCCGGTCCATCTCATATTTTCATCTAAACCTCATACATGGAACAATGCTTAAGCGCGCCTGACGTAACCGTACTTTCAGCAGAAAAGTTTACGTGGACAAGCAAGCAATTTTGGCCATTAGCGGAGCACATTCAAGTCCATTATTAGCATTCATGTATTTTAAATATACTCAGATTTTCGTCACATTTTCGCAGTCCCTAAGGGTCGAAAGGGAAGGGCCGGTTCCTTCCGTCCCGGGACCGCTTTTGTCATGACTTTATTAAGCACAATGCAAATCATATTTACGCATATAGCGTATAGCGCGCGATACAATAAGCCGAAGATGGAGCGGAGCATCTGCTGTATCTGGCGCTTATTACGTATACAAAGATTTCCCAACGATCCATTTGCGCGTCTATTGCTCGACACATTCTTGCATTATATAATAATTCTGAGCGCATTTTTCATAGCGAGATTCGAGAATGCTCGCACCTGTCACGGTTTTCCTTTCTGAAGAATATTACATTACGTGTCTCGGAGTGTCGTCTTGGAAATGGTAGCGTCCTCTCGCGGCGTCTCGTCAAACCGCCGTCGGATGTATGACGGCTACGGGTCGGTAATGGGATTGTGCTCTACGTCCTAATGCACCATTGTGTGTGGAAACCGACGCGTCTGAACAATACGCGTCGAAACGTTTTATTGCGTGCCGTATGCAAATAGTGACACCCGCGTCGCTTCGTGTCAGAGAGAAATAAACAATGCGTTCGAACGTATGTGTGTTCGAGTAATACGTTTCTGTTTATTCACAGTACTTTGTGTTAAACGTTCGCGTAAATAATTTCCCTTAATAATAGACCGTTTCATTTCGTTCTGTAATTATTGAGAAAATAGCCATCGCAGTGAGTCAGAGTGTAAATTAGGGCGACGCCAGTTCTTTATCGCCATATAATGGGTAGTTTCAGGCCGGCTGTTTCGAGTTAAATTCTGAATTACACTTAAAACTCGCGCCCTCGTGTTCTAGAACGAATTGAGTATTAATTTCCTCATTTGAATTTGCCGAATTTCGTTCGGATAATGGTATGATTGGGAGATTTATAAGTCTTTATAGCGGAATTAATTATGAATTATGCAAGGAATTATTCGATTTCTTACGTTTAATACTTTTAGGCACAATTTCGGTTTTTTGCTGCTTATACTAGCTGCTCATACAAATTTAAATCGAAGTTCATTTTCATCTCTATTCAAGTCTCATTTGCTTGCTTCTAAAACCTACACATGATTATGTTACACATAATCTCGTATCTTCATACGCCATGAAAAGACGATAAGTATAAAACGTTCCTACTAGAAAATACTAACAGACAGTACATTCAATAAGCAAGTCGCATGTGAACGATAAACGGCTGTTATGCACTACTGTGCACTACACTCCGGCCTGCCGAACGGACAATTTCATAAAGACCAAGAGCCGGTGATCTATCTATACAGATTTATCTATTTGTTTAGGAATTGAAGTACTATTATATTATTGATTTTTTTTGTGTAAATAGGGAAAAGATTAGAAGTTTATTCTAAAGTAACGTACCTACATTGGATCGTTCATATATTAATTATATTGCTATGATCCTCTTTCGTATTTTTTTTTTTCTGTTAATAGGGTTTATAATAGGTAGGGTTCAGAACTATTATAAAATTTTCGATTGGAAATCTAACGCACGTACGAAGCGACTGTGATATGTTCCTATTAATAGTAACGTTTTGGGATCTTATAGCTCGATAATAATCTATAGTGGTCAAGATATTCTCCGTCTCTCAAACTACACCAAAACTGAGACCAACAATACCGGTACTTATGAAGCGAACTAGCGCAGTCCCGTAAGAGCCATCGACGGTGCACACTGTACGTGGCCCGGGCCGGGAACTGAACAAAACGCTCGTAGTGTACACTCCGCCGTACACTTGCGAAGCGACTGTAACGTGTACCTACCAATAGTATCGCTTTGGGACCTTATAGCTCGATAATACTGAATATTGGTCGAAGATCAAGGAATTTGTCGTATGAAATTGCTATCGAAAAAAATATATTGTTACGTATAGTAAACGACTCCCTTAATTCATATCATATCACGCTGAATGATAAGATTTCAAATGTTAGGTTTTATAATTTATCAATATTTATATACATATTTCTCTAAACACTACAACGCCATGTATCATCGTAAGATAGTAACATCATCATATTACTGGAATGCAAAATTAAAGGTGAACATATTGAAATCATTTGCAGCAACGAAGCTTCTGACCATCTTCTGACATACTACAATCCGTCTTTAATTCTACTCTATCGTTACATTCAACTCCATATGAAAAGACCTAATGACGCAATCAAAATCACAACGGGAGAAACAAATCGCTTGCACATAAGCTTAAAATAATGAAGCCTTGTACCTAATCGTAACATAGCTATCTGATCTGATCTATTATAACAAACTGTGCAAATAAAACCAAATTTCACGATAAATAAGCTACTAACGACAAAAGCTAACAAGGTTTAACCTAAATTGATTCAGTCGTGTTTCAAACTTGGTAAATTTCGCTTTAACGAGATAACATTGAATTCCTTACTGGAATATAATTAGCGTATCCCATTTACATAATCGCTCAGAGCTACCAGGCGAAAGTCAGCGAAATCTTAATCAGTGCTAACTGAACGTGTTTTCATACAATGTGGTAACGACTTACATGTAGGTTAATAATTGTTAACACGGTAACGCGTGAACGTAACAATCGAATACTTAGAACGGAATAATTTGTACTTTATTTTTAATAATCGGTACCAATTTTCAGGAACAGTTTAAATTTTAGCTCTATATAGTGCAGCGAATTCTGACAATAAAGCTTGATATCGCTTCGTGTTCATGGCAGGCAAAAAAATCAAGTATTGTTGGTAGAATATTGGTAGCGAGCATCTAGCAATAAAAAGCTCCTAATTATAGAAACTCCTTATATATTTTATGAAATATATAAGGAGTTGATAATATAAGGAATATTACAGTAAGAATAGAAATAGAATAGACAGAATGTTATATCGAACCCTACACAGTACGTACTCGAATCATCTATTGAACTGTTAAACGACGTCACAGTAGCTAGAAAACTTTCAGAGGAATAATATCCGATGTACGGAACATTTCAGTAAAGTGCAGCACGTATTTAAAGAGTACTGGAGATAGCGTCGTCCATTGGCATTAAATAGATTCAGATAAGGACAGACGTACCATTCAGCATTTCGACGAATCTCAAAGACTTTCCCCGGTCAAAAGCGAGAAGTCTAGAAAAATGCATATAGTGCCCTTACTCACGTAATGTAATCGGAGGATCTTTGCTTTTGATCTGAAGATTTAAGTAAGATTCCGAGAAATGAAAGACGCTGCTAAAAGACGTGCATTTTTGTTGGTCTCAGTATTGTATATGTCCAGGCTTTTACATTGTAAGAAGGAAGAGCATATTCAATTTTGTTTTGTTGAGTATTTCATATGGTTCATCACAAAATAAAGTTCTTATTTCAGTATTTAACACTATTATATATTACGGTTTCCTTTTGAACATATTTTCATATTATACTTCTTCTTCTATACAGATTGTGTTATCAATTTTCATATACCTAGTGTTTGCAAAATAAAGCGATAAATATAACAACATAGTATCGTTATAAACCAGAAAATATAACTGAGTTATACGTTACAAAATCGAATGAGCAATTTATTTGTGATACCATAAATATTGCGTAATTCAAATATATCTAAATGTTTTCAATCCAATCAAAACAATATTTTATCGAAAAACAAATTCTGCTATAAAATATTTAAATTATCACTACAACCGTATTCGGTAAACGTAATTTAAACTAATTGGTATGGTCTGCTGTATTCACAGAAATAATTTCAGATCATTACACACTCATTGGCGACACGTTATACAAAATTATAAAGAGATAAAATAGCTGTGGACTTGCGTCACTAATTGGCTTCACAACCGTCCAGCATCATGTTGAGAGTTCACGACCCCATACAGACATAAATAGAAAA
The DNA here is from genome assembly GCF_061535395.1 of Colias eurytheme. Classification (NCBI taxonomy): domain Eukaryota; kingdom Metazoa; phylum Arthropoda; class Insecta; order Lepidoptera; family Pieridae; genus Colias; species Colias eurytheme. The sequence goes on along the minus strand of NC_142998.1, from coordinate 8,156,268 downwards.
TAGAATTCCTAATAGAAGTCCCAGCCAACGCTTCTCAACAGCGAGTCTGAGACAATCTCCGTTAATACCCTTATATATTGTCATTGACCACGGAGCCCAGTATTCTCGTTATATAAAATAACATGTCCAGTCTAGGCCATTCCTGTTATTACTGTATCGCAGGAGCCAGACTCAGAATGTTATGATAATGTTATTGGCAAACGTCTGCACGGACTCCAGATAGGTCAGATGGTGTAATTGACGGATATACGGCGTTATACTATCTAGGAAATTACTTCGAATGTAAAGATTATACAGAGAAATACGATGTGATATAAATCTTTATCAGCTTTTTTAACAATCTCTTCTAATCGTAACTACATTCTGATTTTTTACAACGCTTTAAATCCAGCCCAGTTTCAATTTCACAATTACATTAATGCCTAAAGAATTCCATCATAATTCCGACCGAAAACACGGATTAACCTCTATAAAATATCAAATTGAAATCGAAAGCCAGTTCAGTCAAATAATTTCATCAGAAAACCGCTGCCAAAATCGTCAATATGACCTTTGATCCATCATTAATCTCACCGCAACGTAGCGCGCTCCGTCTCCTGCAAATCTCCATTGAAACGGTTTAATATTTCACTTTTAAAAGCAAGTTGTAGATAATACGACGGGAAATGTTTCGAATGTGATTCATGGAATGCTCCCGCTGTATTCCCAGTTGAGAATGGAGCGCCTTTTAGTTTAGACTGTGCTATCGTGATTCCGATTCGAAGACGAAGTGTCCCAAATATATTTGTGAGTCGGGACTCGGGACCGTTGTTGTACTTATCGGTAAACTTTTTATCTACTCCCGGCACTCTTTATGTGCCTATATTTTTACTGGAACGCTGTTGTACGAAGATATTTGTTTAGTTTATTGTTGTTCTTTCTATTCTATTTACGACAAACTTCGTTTGTTAAGAAAATAATCGTCTCGAGAAATATTTTATGCCTAAGTACCCAAGTTCTAAACAAATATGAATGAAATGAAAATTGTATGGTGATGGACGATTCGAAAATTCGTTAGAAATATCAGATACTGTTGATGAAAGGACACACCGAGTATTTTTAGCGTATCTGTTCCATTCACGTCGTGTTGATTTTGTGACTTTCGTTCAACGGCCAAGTTTTAATCAAAAAACTTTAACATTCACCCCGTTGAAAAATAAAGTCAATCAAGTATATATTTTTTTTGTTTATTTGTTTATACCAGCCTAAAATTGATTCCAGAATAAAGAAAAATAAATAAAAGAGGACATGAAGAGGACTTAGCTACCACAGACTAATTCCATAAGTTCCTGAACTATATATACCTATAAAACGTATCCAAAACAAAACATAACTACACCGTTCAGACTCCCAGTTTCAATGAAACATAATTAATGTGCATTTACACAGGCGCTAAACATCATTAATATGTTAAGCGAGGAGTAACTATGCATAGGCCCGAGCGATCAAAGACTAAATGCCGAATGGCTGTAATCAATTCGGGAACGCGGCGTTTTCTGTTCATTGACGCATTTGCTAATGCATATTTGATGGATTACGCGAAGCATTTCACTTTGTGGATCGTTTTCAATATGATACAGATAATAATCGACGTTCCGTAATTGCATTATGAGATTATGCGAGTGGATTCGGCTAAATTTTGTGAGCTCTTTGATGGCAAATTAATTAAACCGATTACATTTTGATGAAATAATAATTCTAATACAATATTTAAAAAAAAACATCACAGATAATATAAAAGCTAAAATATTTGCGCTATAAAACGACCTTTCGCATGCAATAATAATTCACTTCTCGTCAGAACATCAAATTATTCAATAAAACGCTATATTTCATAACTTTTATAAAACAGGTCCTTCAATTTTATTAAATAAAACTCCTAGTAAAACGCACTTGACATAAAATAATTCAAATTTACATACTTATATTTATATTATACGTTACAAACTGCGTCTACCTAGTGCCATAGCAATGCCTCTCAAGACTGTCAAGTACTGGCGGCTCCGCAGAGCTCGTACCAAGTTATTTGCCATTCACAAGTCAATAACACACGTATAACACAACCCCGCTGCATTCAACACAACATCATTTAAATTAATGATCGCGTTTTTTTTCCAACTTATGCACCGAGATTTAGTATGAAAGGCGTACCTAGTTGAAAAGTAAACCCTCGGTAATGGTCATTAATCAAGTAGAAGGCTTAATTGGACGGGCGGCGTCCAACAGACAGCAACGTTGAGAAATAAGCTACGTATTAACTATTATTAAGAAATTTTGCTACGTTTATAATGGCTTAATAGGGCACGCTATATATTCGTTACACTGAATGTTGATGATTTCATGTTGAAACTTGCAATTGTAATTCGACATTGGTGCATCTTTTCAGTTTGGCAAGCTGCATAATTATGGAATAGCTTACCAGTTGATTCTATTAAAGCAAACGACAGACAAGATAATTATGATTAACACTCCAACTGTGTTCAACATCAGTTATACTAAAACTATATGCAGTTTACGTTCAAGTCGTTAACTTCAGCGCTGTCAAAAAGATTTGGGAGTTCGACTCGCGCCTATCTTCAGCTCGGCCAAAACGAAAGGCGAGCACTGACACTCACCTGTCCATGATTCACATAGCCGTGCCGCTTCGCTATATCGTCCACGTGCTCCCTGCCCGCCGGCACGTGCACCGCAAAGTGGTTGTGGTACATCGGCTCCGGGAGCGCGGCGCACGCGGCGAGCGCGGCCAGCAGGGCGAGCGAGCGCCATGACAGCACCATCGTGGGGACGTCAGCAGTGTGGCATCACTGGCGGTGTGCGCATGCCGTGCTGTGTCTGAAATAGTAAACACTGATGAGCACCACAATATTAGGTACGATTCAAAAGGATACCTACTGACTGATTAGGCTTTATTACATCGTCTCAAACTTTTTTGTCTGAGTGTTGCATGTCGTTAGTTAAATATCTAAAATGTTCATAAATCCACACAACACTTTTTTATTTACTCAAAACTAAAACGTACATTGAATATATTATCTCAGTTCTTTTAACTATATCACAGTGTGATAGTGTGTTCTGTATTATTACAATAGATACTATTTGAAGTAAATAATATCTATGTAGCCATCTAGATATTATTACTTTGTCGTACGTACAGTCACTAGTAATGTGTTTGTACTATCGATTTGCTGGTCTTTTCATTCACGAGTTCTTGTGAACAGTATGCCGTACAATTTTTCATCCCATTATCTAATAAGAAAGTGTATGCATGAGAGACGGCAAAGATTCCATCTTTATTAAAATTCATCCTTCCGGGAATCGGGAATAAAAATGTAAAGAGCTACTTTCGCATTTATATACCTATTCGTATTTATTAGTATTAACTAAGAATTATACTGTATATATATTATATTTATTGTTATTAACTATTAGAATAATCAATAAATCATACAAATTAATAGATGTACGAAATAAATTAGTTTTATATATAAATACGGTAAACGGAAATGCTGATTCGATGTTCCAAGAATTCCGTTTTCCTGTAGTGTTCTCAAGGATAAAGCTAAGATAAATACCGTTAATGTCTTATTACAAATTAAAGATACAATTAATATTAATAGTTATGTAATATACTATTATTATAAATTATAATAGTAAATTAATGTAATTAATGGCATAAGACTTAAATGGCATAACATAACTTAAGTATAAGTAATTTAATTTGTTTCGAAACCAAAATATTTATTATGTATAGATTTTAAATAAAACCTTGATTTTTAGAAAAATTACAAATTCGAAACCTTTCTATCAGTATTTTTCGTTCTATACAATTTTATCTATTAAAAGAACAACAACAAAACAAATCACCTATACAATTCGACGCGCGTTACCTGTACGGTCTACAATTACTTCAAATTCAAACGAAACAAAATAAAATTTTCATACTGGCCTGTGTAATTTATTATCAAAACATCAGAGTATTTAACGAGAGCGTCAATAGAACTTGTTTAATTATAGAATCTCGCGTAACACAAAGTCCTGAGGGCTAAATTAAAATTTTATAAAGAGCTGCTTTCCCTCTACACGTGCCCGTTTTATTAACCGACTTGGAAAAATAATATTTGTATAAAAAATAATTAAAATATAACTATGTAAGGCAATTAGCGAGTTAAACAAATATATGCAAAGTACAAATTACCTACCTAATACATTACCTATCCTTCACCGAGTTATAATATCAGCAATATAAAAATTATAAACCAACATGTAATATGTATTTAAATTTGTATCATCGATACACACAACATAAATTTAAAGCGGATTCGGGCCACAATAAACATATTTGTAGTAGCGCGTCACGCTAAGATAAAACGCAATAAGCGAACGCACGAACGTTTAAAAAAATCCGCGGGAAATCCTCAGATTATCCAGATAAGCCACGAGGGCAAAGTATGAAAGGCCTGACCGTGAATATATCAAAAATATTTATGAAATTTCGTTTGGAAATTTATTTGACGTCCGCGAGGGAGTTTGGGCTTTAAGGACCTTTGTGTCATCGGTTACGTTTAAGAAATTGTTTCCTTTATGGAGAGGTTTTTTTCCATTTCACAATTAATTTGCGGATTTATTTTATAAATATAATAAATATGGCTTTCATTTGAATAGGAAAATCCACAAAATTTTATACATAAATAAAAGTTGCGGTTCGTACCGTACAATGTATTAGTTTCCATCATAAAACGAGATACGACTTCATGATTTTAATTAAATTTCTAAATCAAAGCAATAAAGCGACACAAAAGCGCTTTCAATTTGCATTAAGTTATTCATAAATATCCAAACACATCGTTGACGTTGACAAAATGACGTTGAAAACGTTTCTGGAATTTAATATCGAGCTAAGAATTAACAAATATGTGGACTTAAATATTGCACATAGGGCCCGCTGGCAGCGGCTGGAGCGACCATGAATGCGACATGTTCTGGGAAATATCGCAGCGCTGTCTCGCGCTTTACGCTTTACGGTTACGTTGAAGACGCGACTTCAATAATATGAGAATATTCAAGGAATTCCGCCATCTTCAACTCGATTCTGCTAAATCTGCGATGCGAACATTTTTGCGATTTAATTCCACTTATACGTGGCTTTTAATTTGTGTTAGAGGAGTCATAATTTATTATCTCATAACTTTTATATGTAGTTAGCTCCTTTAATTAAGTTTTGATTTAACTATTTTAGGTACGAGAAAGTAGCATACCTACTACAACATTCTACTATAAAAGATGACTAGTAAACATTTTTCAAAACTAATTAGTTAAATGTTAATACATACCTACTATGCATAAGCATCTTTAGCACACAGTTCTTCTAACAATATCAATAACAACATTTAATAAAAAATTCGCGTTATTTCCAATAAAACAAGGCATCTAAACGTAAACAACCGTCACATGTGCGTCCTTATAAAAGGCAGTAGATATGAAAATTAATTAAAACCAATTGAAGATGTACACGGGTCGAGAATCCGTAACGCGACTTAATAACGGACCCCAATATTTATACCGTAAACAATAAAAATTCCATACGAACACATACATAAATCTCAATTGGAAATTCAAAGCCTTTTTATGCCGTTTTATTGAAAATGTGTTGCCATATTGAACGTCGCCCTTTTTCATAATTCTATTCAACGCCATTACAGTGTATTCCTATAAAATATTTTCATTAAATAAACATGTGCTGAAATCGAATGTCACTTTTAGTGAAAATGATTAATATTTTTTGTAGCAAAGATTTTTTACTGAATGTATTGATTGAGGTTATTATTTACTTTGTTATCAAATCCTACACAAACGTATGATTGATACGTATGATATTTAATGTGCCCGCCAAGTTTAATTAATATTTTTGTGAAACAGTTATTTTCTGTAAAATAAGCATGGAATTAAAATTCAGACCTCATTTAATAGGATACATAATGATAGATCCAATTCAGATAGACATTACTGTTAATTTCGTATAAAGACGTGGTGAAAGCCGCGTCTAACAGCTAGCAATTAAATATAGTTATTATTTTATGTTAAAATCTGGTCGTTAATGTGGTCTCCGTAAGGACACCAAATTTTACCCGCTGGAAAATCGTTAGACCCTAACTTAAATCAAATCTATTTTAGGCCTTTAATCACCGACGATAGTGCGACTAAAGCCAAAGTATTCTTACACAGAAAAAATAAAATTATTCAAGAAATAAAGTGAAGCAAAATATAATTTAAAACTAGATTAATTATATCGAAGATGCTCTACAAAATTTATAAGTTTATTATTGTCAATAACAGAAATGACAATAATATTTCAACAATCCTAGCCACCATCAGGTTTTTACCTAAAAACACTTCATACTTCCTAAATACTTATTTACCACATCGCGACCGCTCGGAAATAAGTATTTGTCATTTTACTACAAATAAGAACTGTCAAAGGGAATCTTTCAACATCTCGAGTACCCACTTCTCACTCTCACTTTTTTTGCTAGTTACAAATTATATTCTAGTCGCAAAATGTCGCAAGCCGTCGCAGTCGCCAGTCAGTTAACCGCCTTAGAAATATTTCTCCAGTATCCCCGAACATACTCGAATAGCCGGGGCAAATTGTTGTTTAATCTGAGACCGGATTTGAGCAATCCAGCAAATGAGACCGCAGATTCTGTTGAGGACGACTAATGCAATTCAAATAATCGCTACCGTAACTCGCTTCTACGTACGCTCCCTTCGGTGCATACTTTGGAACATATCATAGAGGATTCAAAGGAATTTGTCCTGTTTGCATGTGATATTATTTTACTTGTGGTACAGATTAACTTTTCTGGAGATTTTCTGAGTATTCTTATGTGAGAGGATCTTGTAAATTTGTCATATATACGTTTAATTAATTCATCAAATTACATTTTTGACATAAACTCCTCTTTTCCATTCGAAATATAACTGTACAATGGTAATCATTTTCTTGTCTTGAGAGGTTTAACAAAACCTTCCATCACGGACTACAATAAAGAGTCAACTGGCTTTTAATTCAAAGTTACACTAAAGGCTGACAAGATAATTATCATAATTTATTCAGCGGAATCCGAAGACGGGCCGTTTAATAGAAAGACTAAAGGCTTTAGAGCACTTGGGGTTATATTAAGCTGACAGGCAAGTGGCGTTTTCATTAATACAGAGGAGATAACAAATTGCGCTAATTTCGTGGGATATCCATCTTTTATACAAATATTTAATGACAGCGGAATCAATATTATAATAAATTATACTTTTGAAACGAACACAACGAGGTTATAAAGATAATAGTACCTACGTATATTTAAAATAGTCCTTCAAATTCTTCTTCTTACATTAAAGTAATAGAGCGTTAATAAAAAGTATTAATTAATTAATTAATAATTTGACTTAGTATAGAAATCAACGCGAGTGGGTAGACAAAGAAAAGGCGAAGTATTACTAGTAAGGAACAGTCTCACAATTATATTTTTGGCTGAAAATATCATAAAGACCGTATAATAAAATCATAAACAAAGCAGTATATATTAATGTTACACACATTAAAACCTATTCACGAATAAAAATAACACAAAAAAGACAACTCCTACGAGCTATTTTATTTGTAACAAAATCTAGAAGAAAGCCTTCAAGAAAATTCACAACACTAGCAATAACACTCACAAAATTTCCAAACAACACGAATAAATAAAACACTTGGATAAACAAAACATCGGCTTAATAATGCTCTAAGGCTTAATACCATTACGGCGACCAATTGCGGGATTTATATAGAATTAGCGAAGATGCCCCAAAGCCTTATCTTCAATATCAACGATAACATAAACTTTGGGAATTCAACTTGCTCTTTGGAAGTTTGCAATTGGAGACAAGTCTGTCAACCGAATCAATTATATTTAGACAAATCCGTCGCAGACTTGTGTAAATTGTAAATTCAATTAAGTTCGATATTTTCTTTGTACATTGTTCAAAGTTTATTATGATTTGAAGCGGAATATAATTTTATTCAAAACAAAATATTGTTAATGTTACATGAATAATTTATAAAATATACAAATATTTATATTCCATTTGAATAACATTAATAATTAAAAAAGATGTAAAAAGTATCTTGCATCGGCCGGGAATCGAACCCGGGCCGCCCGCGTGGCAGGCGAGCATTCTACCACTGAACCACCGATGCTTGTTTTACAAGCTTGAAATTATTACCCAGTTCAAATAAAACATTGTTCGTAATATGAAATTTTATACCTACACTGAAAAAAGTATATAGTTAGCTAATTCATTTCATCGATTTCAATGTTTTGTTGTATGGAATAGCAGACCTAAAATCACTTTTTATTTTTCTTATACACCTTATTTACACCTAATCACCTTACACCTAATCTAAGCCAGCCAGTAGCTAGCAATCAAAACCTCCCAGCTTAATAACTACAAGCGCGAAGTAGCGCATCATGAATAAAACAGTTCACGGGACCAATCGATAACCACTTCCACTAGACCCCTGTCCGAGACCAACCATAATTCAGCCAGGTGTCAATCACGCTGGCCGTCACCAAACTATACCCGAAGACAAACAAGACCTCAGCAAACAGCCGCTGACGTCACGAGTGCCAATAATAGGATTAATTACACCAGTTTTGGTTTAGCGTCTACAGCTTAATTAATTATACGAGTGCATCTTGCCGTGTTTGATCGTTGCTTCGAATAAACAGCTACGAGTCGGTGTTTGTGTGTTTGCACTTATTAATATTGAGTGCAGACTTGAGTGATTGCGGTCTGATAAATGCGGCTTGATACGTTAGTGCAACCAGAGTTGGGTGTATTTTAATTACAGATGAGATTTAAGAAAACCTAAACAAGATACAATTACGAATACTTTTAAAAAGTGACGCGTGGTTATTGTCCTACATATCTCACAAGAGTTAATAAATAATTATAAAAACTATAGATATAAAGGAGTAGTGGGAAGAAGTAAATAATGCAGATACAAATATGTCAAGACCTACTTGCTGTATTTAGTTTTCAAAATTTACTTTGACTGTTCAGTTGATACACTGATAAACGTGTAAGCTTTAGGACCGACGTATGTAATCCCTACCAGATCCAAAAAATCAGTCTGAACTTCAATCAAAAATAATAATAAGCTTTTCCTACAAATTCTAGAACACACACACTCAAACGCTATTATAAAAACACGTATCCCTGAAAAATTCCCATACATATTCGCAAAGAAAAACATCGGAGAATACGATTCAATATTGCGATGTCAACCACGTAGCGAGCCGCGTTCAGGTAAGTGCTCGGAATAGCAGCGATCATAAAATAACAATAGGAAAATACGTTTTAAAGGAACCTCCATTACTATGTGTTCATTGGCCCAGAACTTTGTATTGACGACAGAGCGTTGGCACGATCGACAGCGGCGGGCCGCGCAAATTGCGAATTTTATCGCGGTACTTTATTGTTTTTGGAATTTGATCAGTTGTAAAGTTTAGCTTATGATAGTATTACCTTAGTACTTTGTTTTTCAGAATATTAAACAAAATTACTAAAAAAGTATTATTAAACTAGCCATAATTTTATCATATCATTATGTGTATAAAGTCAAGCTTTCTACTCGAAATGTAAGTAATAATGTACCCATCCTTATTTTTTATTTCTCAAGCCTTCAGACAGCTTGATTCTTGAAATGATAAATAATATTACAATTTATGCTATTTCTTGGTTTTATTTAAATTTCCTTCAGACAAGAAGAACGGCAGCATCTAAAGCCACTAGGTAATAAATAGTAATTGTAATTTGTAGACATTCTCCGTTTTTTTTTCGAATACGATTCCGCCGGTTTCATAGCCCCAAGCGCACTGAGAGAAAAATAATTTATTTCCAATGAGAGTTAGAAGAGTTTCCGAGAAACTTGTACGGGAAACAAACAAAAACAAACCGACACTACCTAGTTGTTAACACTCTCTGTGGGATCCTACGTCCGTTATATTTTTATAGCTGTGGACATTATATCACCATTTATCAAACGGAAACTATTTTATTAAGTTATTGTCCTTTGATTCCTTAGAGACCTTCACTTCGATACAATAGAGTAATAAACACATAAATTATTATCGAGTTTTAGTAGCACGCGGACGTGGGTTCTAACCCCGACATAAAGTCTTAAGTTTCTCATTTTGAGTAAAAATATCCCTTTTCTATATTTTTATGTTAAACTGAACATTCAAGCTGCTTTCATTTTAATTCAATATTAAAGGTAAACCGCGTCTCTACGCCTTAATTTTATACAAAAACTGTGTAGCTTCATTTTACTACAATATTCTGAAAAGTACACAAAAACATAAACTAAAATGTCCACCATTTACGGGAGCGGTCGTTAAAAACAAAAGGAATCGCTAAGAAGGCTTATTATGCCCTGGCACGGCTCTCCATTGTACACCGAGTTCCCTCCGCACACCGTAGACCGTAATAAGCTAAAAACAACTTTAAATGAATTTATATTTTTTGGTTTTATGGCATTCAAATGCTTTATAAATATAAATTTATAAAGAATAGAAAAAATTCGATCACGAGGCGGGACTCGAACCCGCATCCTTCGCGCCATTCCGGGGCGGATGCCTCACCAACTCAGCCACTCGTGACCCGCCCGAGTGATCGAATTTATTCTATTCTTTCAGTTTTATGTGTCTGAAGGGACACACCGCGCGCCATCTATTGAGATGATTAACAACCATTTCAACCAATATGAAGCACTTTTCAGTGAATACAATATTGTAACGATGGAACACGACCTTTTTTGTTGAATTTATATTTTTTGGTTTTATGGCATTCAAATGCTTTATAAATATAAATTTATAAAGAATAGAAAAAATTCGATCACGAGGCGGGACTCGAACCCGCATCCTTCGCGCCATTCCGGGGCGGATGCCTCACCAACTCAGCCACTCGTGACCCGCCCGAGTGATCGAATTTATTCTATTCTTTCAGTTTTATGTGTCTGAAGGGACACACCGCGCGCCATCTATTGAGATGATTAACAACCATTTCAACCAATATGAAGCACTTTTCAGTGAATACAATATTGTAACGATGGAACACGACCTTTTTTGTTGAATTTATATTTTTTGGTTTTATGGCATTCAAATGCTTTATAAATATAAATTTATAAAGAATAGAAAAAATTCGATCACGAGGCGGGACTCGAACCCGCATCCTTCGCGCCATTCCGGGGCGGATGCCTCACCAACTCAGCCACTCGTGACCCGCCCGAGTGATCGAATTTATTCTATTCTTTCAGTTTTATGTGTCTGAAGGGACACACCGCGCGCCATCTATTGAGATGATTAACAACCATTTCAACCAATATGAAGCACTTTTCAGTGAATACAATATTGTAACGATGGAACACGACCTTTTTTGTTGAATTTATATTTTTTGGTTTTATGGCATTCAAATGCTTTATAAATATAAATTTATAAAGAATAGAAAAAAAATTCGATCACGAGGCGGGACTCGAACCCGCATCCTTCGCGCCATTCCGGGGCGGATGCCTCACCAACTCAGCCACTCGTGACCCGCCCGAGTGATCGAATTTATTCTATTCTTTCAGTTTTATGTGTCTGAAGGGACACACCGCGCGCCATCTATTGAGATGATTAACAACCATTTCAACCAATATGAAGCACTTTTCAGTGAATACAATATTGTAACGATGGAACACGACCTTTTTTGTTGAATTTATATTTTTTGGTTTTATGGCATTCAAATGCTTTATAAATATAAATTTATAAAGAATAGAAAAAATTCGATCACGAGGCGGGACTCGAACCCGCATCCTTCGCGCCATTCCGGGGCGGATGCCTCACCAACTCAGCCACTCGTGACCCGCCCGAGTGATCGAATTTATTCTATTCTTTCAGTTTTATGTGTCTGAAGGGACACACCGCGCGCCATCTATTGAGATGATTAACAACCATTTCAACCAATATGAAGCACTTTTCAGTGAATACAATATTGTAACGATGGAACACGACCTTTTTTGTTGAATTTATATTTTTTGGTTTTATGGCATTCAAATGCTTTATAAATATAAATTTATAAAGAATAGAAAAAATTCGATCACGAGGCGGGACTCGAACCCGCATCCTTCGCGCCATTCCGGGGCGGATGCCTCACCAACTCAGCCACTCGTGACCCGCCCGAGTGATCGAATTTATTCTATTCTTTCAGTTTTATGTGTCTGAAGGGACACACCGCGCGCCATCTATTGAGATGATTAACAACCATTTCAACCAATATGAAGCACTTTTCAGTGAATACAATATTGTAACGATGGAACACGACCTTTTTTGTTGAATTTATATTTTTTGGTTTTATGGCATTCAAATGCTTTATAAATATAAATTTATAAAGAATAGAAAAAATTCGATCACGAGGCGGGACTCGAACCCGCATCCTTCGCGCCATTCCGGGGCGGATGCCTCACCAACTCAGCCACTCGTGACCCGCCCGAGTGATCGAATTTATTCTATTCTTTCAGTTTTATGTGTCTGAAGGGACACACCGCGCGCCATCTATTGAGATGATTAACAACCATTTCAACCAATATGAAGCACTTTTCAGTGAATACAATATTGTAACGATGGAACACGACCTTTTTTGTTGAATTTATATTTTTTGGTTTTATGGCATTCAAATTCTTTATAAATTTATATTTATAAAGCATTTGAATGCCATAAAACCAAAAAATATAAATTCAACAAAAAAGGTCGTGTTCCATCGTTACAATATTGTATTCACTGAAAAGTGCTTCATATTGGTTGAAATGGTTGTTAATCATCTCAATAGATGGCGCGCGGTGTGTCCCTTCAGACACATAAAACTGAAAGAATAGAATAAATTCGATCACTCGGGCGGGTCACGAGTGGCTGAGTTGGTGAGGCATCCGCCCCGGAATGGCGCGAAGGATGCGGGTTCGAGTCCCGCCTCGTGATCGAATTTTTTCTATTCTTTATAAATTTATATTTATAAAGCATTTGAATGCCATAAAACCAAAAAATATAAATTCAACAAAAAAGGTCGTGTTCCATCGTTACAATATTGTATTCACTGAAAAGTGCTTCATATTGGTTGAAATGGTTGTTAATCATCTCAATAGATGGCGCGCGGTGTGTCCCTTCAGACACATAAAACTGAAAGAATAGAATAAATTCGATCACTCGGGCGGGTCACGAGTGGCTGAGTTGGTGAGGCATCCGCCCCGGAATGGCGCGAAGGATGCGGGTTCGAGTCCCGCCTCGTGATCGAATTTTTTCTATTCTTTATAAATTTATATTTATAAAGCATTTGAATGCCATAAAACCAAAAAATATAAATTCAACAAAAAAGGTCGTGTTCCATCGTTACAATATTGTATTCACTGAAAAGTGCTTCATATTGGTTGAAATGGTTGTTAATCATCTCAATAGATGGCGCGCGGTGTGTCCCTTCAGACACATAAAACTGAAAGAATAGAATAAATTCGATCACTCGGGCGGGTCACGAGTGGCTGAGTTGGTGAGGCATCCGCCCCGGAATGGCGCGAAGGATGCGGGTTCGAGTCCCGCCTCGTGATCGAATTTTTTCTATTCTTTATAAATTTATATTTATAAAGCATTTGAATGCCATAAAACCAAAAAATATAAATTCAACAAAAAAGGTCGTGTTCCATCGTTACAATATTGTATTCACTGAAAAGTGCTTCATATTGGTTGAAATGGTTGTTAATCATCTCAATAGATGGCGCGCGGTGTGTCCCTTCAGACACATAAAACTGAAAGAATAGAATAAATTCGATCACTCGGGCGGGTCACGAGTGGCTGAGTTGGTGAGGCATCCGCCCCGGAATGGCGCGAAGGATGCGGGTTCGAGTCCCGCCTCGTGATCGAATTTTTTCTATTCTTTATAAATTTATATTTATACAACTTTAAATGTTCGCAAAATGTGTCCTTTGCATAGGCGTAGCTGAGACTTTCTTTGTCGCTAGTTCGTCGATCATTGTTGTGTTTTATGAAAGATGAGGAAAATTGTGACAAAAATAATTTCTAGTTTATAAAGAAATATCTAAAATTACATAGCTCATAGCGGTCTTGTAGTATCTATTGTAAAATTGTTAATATTTTTGAAGTGAAAACTTCTTTAGCGGCGTTGAGCACTTTTTCTGTAATGGGTATAAAATCTTAAACTCGCGTTAGGAAACGTGACCTGATCGAAAAAGCGTAAGACGGATGGATATCAAACATGCTCAACGTTAATAATAATTAATCAAGTTTTCACTTCTGCCGGCACTCCCGGAGTGCAACCCGTCTTTTTTTTTACTAGGTAGGTAATACTTTGTTTTATGTTAACGGTCAAGTGGGAAATTTTATTTGGCATCAATAGTTCAAATATTAGAATTTAGTGATTTATTCAATTACCTGCTTAAATAAATTGTTATTGTTTAATATTATTTACATCTAAACAATAAAGTAAAACACAGTGACGTATTTTATTGACAACTTTACTCCAAAAGGTAACAATCTCGAATTTGTTTCTAACAACAAACAAGCTTTCCTCCTGCCGCTTCGCCCCCGTAGTTATCAGAAAACCCGCATCCGTTCCCTTGTCTGTGAGATTTCCGGAATAAAACCTATCCTCTCTCAGGTCTCAAACTATCTTTGTACCAAATATCACCCAAAGGTTTAGACGTAAAGGAGAGACAGACAAACAAAATTACTTTCGCATTAACAATGTTAGTGTGGATTAATTAAATCCCCTAGAGTCTAAAACCTCCGCATAACATCTAAAGCGTCCTCTCTGCATCCATTAGACAAAGACAATGTTTTCTGATGTTTGATTTTACGCGAGTATTATACATTTAGAAATTAAAGACTTTTTAACGGATTTTAAACGCGATTTATTCATTCTATTATTTTCCCGACGTTTCGAACACTTTACAGCGAGCGTGGTTTCGAACACGCTCGAGCGTGGTTTCCTCAGTCTCCCCGTGACCACGCTCGCTGTAAAGTGTTCGAAACGTCGGGAAAATAATAGAATGAATAAATCGCGTTTAAAATCCGTTAAAAAGTCTTTAATTTCTAAAAGACAATGTTTTCAGACCAAACTCCACACCTGTGTTTGACGACGCTGATCAAAGGTGCATTAACATGAACGACCACATGCATCTTGCGTTTAATTTGCTTGATCTTAATACTTGATATCGATACGAATCTTTACTAATTACTATATTATAATTATACTAGCTGTTGCCTGTTGCTTCACTCGGGACTCGGGAGGTCAAATTGAATTGTCGTGTTACAAACTTTCATCGCTCTTTTTGTCCCATTGGGAGTAGAATTTATCAAATTTTTTTCTTGATATATCATCAAAGTAGCTATCTGCAGGGTAAGTTTCAGCCCGATCGGTGCAGTCGTTTTGGCTGTGCGTTAATAGAACAGTCAGTCAGTCACCTTTGACCATTTTATTTATTTGTAGAGAATTTAAGTAAAAAAGTGATATAGGCTACTTTTTATCGCGGAAAAAACATCTAATTCCCATGGCAATTTCCTTTAAAAACTAGTATAGATATAATATAATATGTAAATGTAGAATACTCGTATAAGTCGAGAATATTAAGTAGAAAATTTATTGCCCGATAGCGCGAAGGGTTTAATAGTTCCGTACTATCAATATTTCTGAGTCGAACAATTTTCAGACTTCGACTACTTCTATTTTATCCATATTATACATTAGTAAAATATGTAGACAACATAAATACACTTTTACAAAGGAATTAAATATAAGAAAACATAGTATAATATAAGCTGTATCAGCTTATATTATGAACTAATTAGCTTCTTTATATATATAAAATTCTCGTGTCACAATGTTAGTCTGCATACTCCTCCGAAACGGGTGGACCGATTCTCATGAAATTTTCTGTGCATATCGGGTAAGTCTGAGAATCGGCCAACATCTATTTTTCATATGTACCACGGGCGAAGCCGGGGCGGACCGCTAGTATTAATATAAAATTGAAAAAGGGGTGGTTTTTAGTTTTATACTGTATTTTTGAAGATTAGTAGGTACATCAAAGTATACCAAATATAACATTTTTTTCTCTAAAACTTGATATAACATAGTCTATTTCATTCTGGGATCAACCGAAGCAACAGGCAAAACCATCCATAAAAATTATTACTTTCAATTAAATCTTCACAGGCTAAAAACTGAACTCGTCGTTTCTATACTTACGTCAATAAAAGAAATGACGTCATACCTTTATATATTTATTTGATTTAAATTCCTCCACACTGACTACCGTGATGAATTGAGAATTGCAAAACTGAAACAAAACTTATGAGATGACGTTAAATCTACAATACAGTAACTACGAGATAATTTGACACGGTTCTAGAGATTAGTTTCGCTGACGATGATACAGTTATAGTGCTTGTACTAGGAAATAATATTGTAATACTGTGGCTTGTACATAATATTGAAACCATAAAATATATTTTGATATGTTTATATGAGTTTGTCCCGATGATTCATTCCAATTGTTTACATGGCTTCCTCAAAATCAAAGCCTATTGTGGTGTTATCTTGGCGTTATATTGTCAATTATTATCAGTCACAAGTGTCATAGTCTTTTTCTTAAAAAAAGCTCCTACAAATCAAGGATCAAACTTTTTATTTTCCTATAAACATTTTGAACATTTCAGTTAAATATAATAAATACCTACTATCGAAATCCACATATAAATACCCTTTATAAAATTACGTAATTACAGTTTGAATTCACTAAATACTGCAAGTGCAAACTATAACAAAATAAACATCATACACGCAATCAACCCACGTCTTTACACGCATATTAAATAATTAAAGCATACAATATTAACTTGTGTTTAGAAATGACTATTTTTCTAACTTCTATAAAAGAGCTTACTGAGCTCACAAATATTAATACAAGGCCTCGATTTCCGGTAAGGAGGTTGTATTTTTGTACCTTTCCGTAAGTAATTTCCTATTTTCCCCGAATTTTGCTACTATACTAGCTGACCCGAAAAATTTTGCAAGACTTACAATTACAAAACTACTAAATATTCTAATAGTATGACTATTGACTAATATCACAATAGGTATAACTTTTCTACATGCTAACAAATAAATTTAAATTGAAAATCAATTAATACAAGATATCTCCAAATAAAAAATAACAAAACACCTTACTCGGATAACCAAACTGAAAAGATAAACGTCATCATCATAACCTTTACTTATATTTCAAAAGTTTTCAGTCTAAATGCTCATCAGGCATTTAAAAGATGAGCAAATAATGTTATTCTGCGTGTTTAGAGTGCCCCAGTAAAGCCGGAAATAAAAATAAAAAGTTAGCTACGTTTTCTCAATAAAGTTTTATGGTAATATTAAATGGGTACGATAAAAAAAAATCGTAGCCGGGTCGTGGCCGCCCCGTAACCTCTTACTGCAATCTCATGACCATTTTTAACATAAACTCTTTTGGTTTGAGTTTTATTTGCTTGTTTGCAAATTAAACAATTTAATTTCGTTTTGTAACTTTTTATTTGGCTTCTGTATTTAATCTTGTACAGTACCTGTATATAAATTGCCTTAAATGCTATAACTAGGGTAGGTACTTAAGTGCCAAATTTCATCCAAATGTGATCAAATTTTTGTGTTGAAAAATAGGAAGATCCATTCGTCCATACTCAAACTTCACAAATTTGTTAATATTAGCTTTAATCAACAAATTAATTTTTATGTAAGGTATTCGAAAGAAATATTTGGCTTTTTAATTTAACTTTATTTTCTATCTTTAATTTTAAATAAAATGAAATTGCTCGTTTAAAATATTCCACAAATAGTATTTTACATTATCGTTGACCGTTCCCAGAAACTCTCATGAGCTACCCTTTGAAATGTATACCTTTGTTTAATACGAGCGAAAAATAAAGAGGCAATATTGACACAATATGTAGTACATAATCAAGCTTAAAGCACATAGGTATTGTGTGATAGTTTGCTATGTTGTTCACGTGGATTACCTCTTTTCATAATTTTTTATGCAGCTAATATTTAACGAATACATTTTTCTACGCCATTATAATTTTACTATGATAATCTTTCTTACATCCACAACTTTTGAAATTTCACAGCCGCCGCCAGCCCCCGTATAAACACAACATGCGTGCAAAATAAAACTGCACACATAAAAATTAAACAGTCTTTCAATTTCTAAACCTAACCGACACTACTAAAAAGCAACTCAACTCAACACTATATTTCCCACATTAAGACCCTCTATACACTAGAAAAATTCTTCAAAACCCACCAACTACGTGGCCGCACTCCCGGCCAGCATATTGCCAAGTTTTTGATTAAAACTCAAAGCAAGTGTCCTAATGAACTGCAGGCGATTACAGGGGAACTTCTACCGCGCACCGACCGACTTGCAAACTCCTTGAAAGCCTTTTAAAGGTAATTTAATTTCTAATCGAACGTAAAAATTATTCAACTTTTATCGCTTCCGAGCAACTGTTTTTACATCGAATGATTTTCTCTTTTTTGACGTCTCAAGTTTTAATTAGTAGGAGGGAAGTTTGTAAGGCTGTTATGCAATCTCAGCTGACTTTTAAGCGGGTTTCGCGCAACTTATCGCTTTTCAGACGTATTTCATCATAACTGAGCTATGATATTCGTAGATTTAATAGCTTTAGATCGAGAGATAAACCAATATTGTTGTGAAGAAATTGGTTTAAGATCATATTTCTTTGTAAGTTTTCATTAAGAGAGTTTTTACTGAGAAACATCGCACCATAAGCCAAGACGATTTTTCTTAAATGAACATGACTGTTCTACAGAAAATTATTACTTAATACAAACTATGTAACGTGTTGGCTTTAATTCAAAAACATCCCTAATTTAAATAAACAATTTTTATCAAATTTAAATATTAGATTTGAAATAAACTTACAATATTAAATCCGACCGTATATTTATTCCCTCCAACATGCAGCTCTTCGTCGACCACAACTTTAAACCAATAACGATTGACATGAAACAAATTTACAGAACAAAATATTCGCACACGTGTATGTATACCAGTAATGGAATAAAATATATACAATATATATTTATACGAAAAGAATTTATATTCATGCGCCGCAATCATATTTATACCATTGAAAATGTTGTATAGTGAACCGCAGAAACACGTAGCGACTTTATAGAGGCAATATAATTGCAAGCATAGCTATTCGAAGTACATTGTCTGTATAAGTGAAGCTATCCACGTCGCCTTGTATCGGTATAACGTAATGTATGCAAAACGAGCTAATAAAAGCTAGCTGGGTGCCGCAGTAAATTCAAGTACGGTTGACATTTATCCAAAGTTACATCCGTTACAATAACAGTCGCAGTAACGATATCCGAGCGTCTCCCATTTGTTCTAGTTTGTGAACTGCACTCTGTGTAAGGGATGTGTACCAGTTATGAAGCGATACTATCCAAAGCTATGCAAAAGGGGGAGAAATTTAAGAGTACTTTTCATCAAGAGTTAATTTTATGGCACTACTCTTGTGACCATCATTAATATTCACTTTGATAATCTTTTAATACGAAAAAGCTATGAAATGCATATAAACATTATAATTTGTACCTTAAGACAGCAACAACACCACGTGCGAATCGTAATATGTGCGAACAAAAATTACTACTGAATTATGAACCAAACAAAATGATAAATCATATTCATATCACGGCCACCTCTTTGATAGTCCAAGAGGTATGCTAAATTTTCATCTATAGCCTTGCTTCAGCTGGACCACCAGCCTCCAATAATGGAAAACTTTGCACAAAGTGTCGAGGCGGCAGGATTAGACGGGCGGGCCGGGCGGGGAGCGCGGTTTAAGCGTTGTTAAAATTCAACGCGCGGCTCGCTGGCCCGCCATAAACAATGTTCACTTATTACACTATAACTATAACTACACTATAACTATTATAACTGTGTGATAACTTTTCGTTTCTACGTTGGTAGTGTGGAACGCTTGTGCTATATGTTTTTTTAAGGGTTGCGTGGAAAATGTACGTATGTAATTGAACTAAAAATCGGGTGTTTATGACTAAACAGGTGGGCCGGACCGGTATAGACATACCGGCCCGGCCCGGCGGTCGGATATCTAGCTCTATCGGACAACAACAAATATTAAAAACAACTTCGAATCGGTGGATAGATCAATATGTCCAAGACCCAAACCCATATAAAATTAATAATAGGCAAGTCTAGATAAATACACATTTGAAGCTCAAATGTAATTAAAAAGTTCCATTCGTAATATATTCTAAAGAATATATTTAAATTTGAAATAATTAATTGAATTCAAATTTAAATCCGCCGAATTTAGATATTCGTAAATAAATGAATTTACTTCGTAGCAAACGTAGCACCACATTGCGTAGCACCACGTTAAAACATTTTTATCAAATCGAATTATAATTTTTCAACTAGACCAACCGTATCATCCCGCGAACCAATTTATCTCTCCTAATCCCTCCAAGATGGCATTTAAACCTTAAATAATAACACGAGTTCGCGCGATAATTTCACAGCACTCGATTCCATCTTCCACTAGATTATTAAGGATTTTCGTCTCACGTTTTAAGCTCGGATTAAATATTCTTTGTCTACGTACGAGGCCTTTTATTACGTAAATGTAGACGTAATTTGGTTCGGATAGGATCAGAATAAGCTCCGTGATTAAAGCCTAGCTTTATAATGTAATCATTGAAGATTGAGTTATAAAGTCAACATTGTTAGAAGCCATTTTAT
Organism: Colias eurytheme; assembly: GCF_061535395.1. Taxonomy (NCBI): domain Eukaryota; kingdom Metazoa; phylum Arthropoda; class Insecta; order Lepidoptera; family Pieridae; genus Colias; species Colias eurytheme. The sequence goes on along the minus strand of NC_142998.1, from coordinate 8,135,303 downwards.
CACATTTTGATGTTTCGCCGTGAACAAAAGGAATTGTGTACGAAAACAAATTGATGTCTCGATTTTTTAAAAGCCCGCGTAATTGGGTCCAACTCAATAACGTGATCTGTGTTTTAACCTGAAAATTGTTGATTTTTCGTCGATTTTCTTAATTAAGTTAGAAAATGAATCAGTGTACCGTATGTGTAAATAATAGGTATTGTCTACAGTTGTCTGCTATCTAATCAATGTATAAACTAGATACGTTTGCTCAATTATTAAAAAATCTAAATCTAAGTATCGGTGTTAAGAATTGTTCGTTCTACAACTATATATTGCATACCATAAATACTTGTAATATACGTTCAATCGCAAGACACATGTTTGTAGACTCGTATCTGTGACTGCGAAGTCGCGAGCGCCCCGGGCTCTTTCTCAACTAGCTTCTTAATCTGTTCCGGGCTATGCTCTGCGCTGCGTGAAATATGTGGCGTTATGGGGATTTATTTAGCTTGAAGTTTGAAGTAGATATCGTTTATTCGGTAGTTTTTGTGTCGTTAGAAGGTTAGCTATTTACAAACTTCTATAGCGAATTTATTATAAAAATAATAGCAAAGTGGAACAATGTGAATTGTATTCGCTATGTGAAATCGTACCGCACTGTGAAGCTTGCTCTGTAACGTACCTGTGAACAAATAAAATAAAACATTACAATTATATTCAAAATCCTGGATAATAATAACCAAATAAAAATTACATAAACATCAATCCAATTCAATTACATTACATCTACGTCGCGTAGCATCGACGCGTATCATGTTTGCTACGCCTAAATGCCTCCTCCATTCAAGTCTGTAAAAGAGTTATAAAAACTAGAAGCGACTTTGGTAGTCGCTTCAAGTTTTTATCAACGCACAAAAAACTCTAGTCATAAACTGACCTTCCAATTTGTACACCAGTAAACCACAGCTTGCAAACAATAAACCGCTCGTGAAATCTCCGTTTGTTAAACATTCTTATAAATTTTAAATAGATTGTCAGGTGGGTAGATTGATGTAACAGACCTATCTCGTGTGCGCATGTCACTGGAGACACGACGCTCAGGTTATGAGCATTTAAATGTAATTTTATGCGTTAGTACGCAGATATTAAGAAAATAGAAATGGTAGTGTGTACTATAAAGATTTGTTGAAGTTAGCTTTGTGAAATAAATATTGTACTCTAAAATTATTTAGACCGGGAGATACTGACACAAAATTTCGAGTCATTTGTAACAGGATGGCGGTTCTACAGGGGTCTTAGTACGCAATGACAAAAAGAAAAACGATGGTGTGAACGCTGGTACCGGCGGCTTAGTCGCGTGGGCGTTAGTCGAACTCGTCGGAAAAATAGCGAAGTCAAACGATTTGTAACACAAAAATTTTAGAATTTACCGATAGCCCATAAAAAAGAAGTAAGCGGTAGTGTCATGCCATACTTTTCCGGTGTAAGTCACACCGTATAAGTATATAAGGTACAGCCCGCCATACCGACGCGAATGTGTTGATTTAAAAAAAAACAATTCAACCATTTGTACCAGGCTAACTTTTGCACAGGTAACCATCGTCGTGCAGCCATTTACGAAAATCGCCATGCCATACTTTTCGGACGATTCCAAATGGTCGCCATACCACCGAAAATCTGCAAATTTTTTTTTCGCCGAACCATTTGTAACACCCTAATTTTTAGGGTTCCGTACCTCAAAAGGAAAAAACGGAACCCTTATAGGATCACTTTGTTGTCCGTCTGTCCGTCCGTCCGTCCGTCCGTCTGTCAAGACCCTTTTTCTCAGGAACGCGTGGAGGTATGAAGCTGAAATTTTTATCAATTACTTAGGTCTACTGTCCCTTGAAGCTGTGAAAAAATCAAACTTCTAAGCCAACGCAATCAAAAGATACAGCCGTTTATGCCGCAAATTTTCGACACTTGCAAGGGAATCAAAACCTACAGGGTGCTTCCCGTGAACTCAGAATCTTGAAATTTGGTACGAAGCAACGTCTTATAGCATAGATAAAGGAAAAATTACGAAAACCATAAATTTTTAGTTACATCACATAATATATTTTTTTTTAATAATTTTAAACTTACTAGCCATTTCCTCATAAACGCGTAGAGGTATTAAATTGAAATTCATACCAAATACTCAGGTCTATAATACCTTTAAGCTGTAACAAAATCAAACTTCTATGTCAACGCAATCAAAAGAAACAGCAATTTAAGCTGCATATTTTGAAACTCGCAAGTACTCGCAAGGGAATCAAAACCTAAAGGGTACTTCCAGTCGACCTAGAATCTTGAAATTTGGCATGAAGCAACGTTTTATAGCACAAAAATTCCGAAAACCTTAAATTTTTAGTTACATTACAAAATATATATTTATTTTTTAATAAATATAAACTTATTACTTTTTTCCTCATGAACGCGTAGAGCTATCAAGTTGAAATTCATATCATATTCATATTAGATCTAATTGCCTTTAACCCGTGAAAAAAAAAGTTGCAGGTTTGTACGGAACCCTCGGTGCGCGAGTCCGACTCGCACTTGGCCGGTTTTTTTTTTTTTCAACAACTCCTGAATGATTATAAATAGAAGTGTGATAATGCCATACCTGTGGGAGGTGGCGAATGTGTATAAGATTTTTTTTTTATTGTATGATTTTATTCGTATTTTGAACGATTTGTAACAGTATGGCATTAATCTTTCCTATAAGTTTGAGGTTCAACAAATATAAATACAAAATTTCAAAGATCTAGGTGGTAGAAATCTTCACTTCTATAAATTAATAATAAATTTATTTATGAAGTATGGCAGCACTTTTTCCCCCCACTAGAAGTATGGCAAACATAATAATGGTCACATTTTATCAAATACTCTCCAAAAATCCAAATGCAATACTGGTACAAAAAGTTTGGCGAAAAAAAAATTTTTTTGCAGATTTTCGGCGGTATGGCGACCATTTGGAATCGTCCGAAAAGTATGGTATGGTGATTTTCGTAAATGGCTACACGACGATGGTTACCTGTGCAAAAGTTAGCCTGGTACAAATGGTTGAATTGTTTTTTTTTAAATCAACACATTTGCGTCGGTATGGCGGGCTGTAAGTCACACCGGAAAAGTATGGCATGACACTACCGCCTACTTCTTTTTTATGGGCTATCGGTAAATTCTAAAATTTTTGTGTTACAAATCGTTTGACTTTCGCTATTTTTACGACGAGTTCGACTAACGCCCACGCGACTAAGCCGCCGGTACCAGTGTTCACACCATCGTTTTTCTTTTTGTCATTGCGTACTAAGACCCCTGTAGAACCGCCATCCTGTTACAAATGACTCGAAATTTTGTGTCAGTATCTCCCGGTCTACAACATAGTTTTATAATATTTCTACTGCTTAAATAATGTATTGAGTAATGAGTTACGACTTAAACTTAAAAGAATATTTATATCCGTTCCAGTCATCGGTTAACTATAATTCTAATCACTGTTAGCATAATACAACGAAAACTGAGAATAGAAATAAAATCTCTATTTACGCACTCAACATTACAAACAACAACATATACACACGCACCCATACAAAAGCATTGTAACAAAATTAAACAAAGGCCAGTCTCACTCGGGAGGGGATACCGTCGCCTGGAGGAAATGAGAAAGTTATCGACACCTAAATCCTAACCCCGAGGTCCTCAATGTTCCTCTAATAGATATAAAATCCGTGTACGTATAATTCAATTCCTCTCGAACCGGAGTGGGGCTTTATGTGTAATTCGAAGCACTTTTATAAGAAAAATACAGTGGATACTTTATTTTTCCTATGTTTAAATAAGGTATTTACGTACGCCCGATATCGTTTTGTGCGAGCGTTTCCATTTTTGTTCTATAGTAATATAAAGGAGCTTGTTACACTATAAAATAATTTGATTTTTCCTACTTTTTGAACAGTCTACATGGAAGCTAGAAAAAAGTAATCTCAAGTAGAACGTCTTAAATATAATGTATGTTTTTTCATTACCTACAATAATTGCTAGCCGTTTCTCTGAATCTAAAAGTAGCTCATACACTATTATTAGTATCAATTCAACAAACAGTCCTACAATAATTGCTAATATTTTCACTTAGTTGATTAAAAAAACTTAGCTTACATTAGTACTGTTAATTCAACGAGATAATAATCGCACACTCGTCTGTTAATGCGAGCGTGTAACCGTCGAGACAATCGCAGCTTCTGAGAGATCGGATTTAAGTGTTTCAAGCTAATGCGTAACTAAGCTATTCCTAGTAGAACTGGAGGCTAGAATATTGAATTAAGTGAAGTAAAAAATTTATTATTGCACGCCTCATAAGCGAAGCGTTGAGGTGGGTACTACTGTCACTTCGCGCAAAACATCTGATTTTTCAAACTTAAAATGTCTTTATGTATCATACATTGCACTTGTAAGATAATACATACACACACATATTAAGAAAAAACACTATTTTTAACGTTCATGATATTTTTGATGTCATTTTTGTTATTTAAACTAGTTAAAAAACAGTTTAAAAAAGTTCTGTCTTGGACGTCCGTGTGTCTGTATGTGCGGATCCTTTTTCTTGTTAACACGATAGCGACCGAAATACTTTACTAATCGAGTCTTTTTTTTTCTCTTACGCTTGAGTATGCTCAGGAATAGAACCCTTTCATTTTTCAGGGTCTGATTCGATGTGGTTTAATTGTTATTAAATAAACAAAAATAATAATTAATAATAAATATTTATTAAAAAAAAATTATGAGGCGTGCACTTTTGGATTTTCCAAATTATTTTATTATTCAATTAAAAAAAATTAAAAATTTCACTACTTTCATGTTGTAAACATTTGACTTTTTTATATTTTTAAGATAAGAAAAGCATTATTTTATGGCACCTACTGACCAATGTAGTCACCAAAATATACCTACTCTACTTTTCATTTAATAAACACAAATAGAATCACGAAGTGCAGTTTCAATATAAGCGAACGTATTCTTTTAATAAATCAACACAAATCAGTCCCCAGACGCGAACACCTATTACTATTTACTACATTACATATTTTCCTAAAAACATTACACCCCTGCAATCCAAACAGAAGATAACACCATCCGCGCTCACGGAATTTCAATATAGCGGACAGATGACAGGCGACTGGCCGCTAAGGTTGATGCTGATACAGCAAGAATGCGGCTGACGTGCGGTGTACACTACGTGCGACCGGAGATGCGATTGTGATATTTTAATTCTTATTCAAACAGAAGATAATACCATCTCAGCTGATGGAATTTAAATATAGCGGACAGATGATAGCCGCTGGACACTAAGGTCGATGCTGATTCAGCGGGAATGCGTCGTGCTGTGTACACTACGTGCGGACGGAGACATGTGATTTGTGCTATTTTAATTACGATTTAGTAATATCATTCGTATAGAATAGCGTGGTACTTGGCAACCCATTTTATGCAAACGATCATGGAAGAAGGTGATTATTTACCATCAGGCGAACCACCAGTTCAGTTGCTCGCTTAAACATAAAAAATAGAGTTCAAAATAATATATAGTTCCAATATACTAATAGTATATAGTTACAATGGAAAGGAATTATTATATAATTAAAGGAATTATCTTAATTTTGTTTATTTTTATTTATTTTTTGCTTTGTGTACCACATAGTGACTTGACTCAAAAATCATGTTGTGTTATCCTGTAAATGTTTGTCACAATTGTATTTTTTTTTGTTATATTTTGTACCCTAGCTATAAGTATTGTTGTGACTAATGTTGGCTGACCTAAATAAATAAAATAAAATAAAAAACAATATACACAATTCTTAGATAATCGTATAGAAACCACCGTGTATCGTTTCGTACTGATTGATTTTCTCTACGCGTAAGGTGATTAACCTTCTGATCTCTACCTAACTGAAACAATTTATTTTATTACTTTCTACGAAATATCAAATCCTAAATCTCCGACCAATTTACCAGAGATAGTCTAAACAATAAAGAAAACATGAGTCTTGGAAAGTAATCAATTTATTGTTTCTAATGCGCCACATTTTGTCTATTAGCCACCACATTTAATAGAACGTTGATACGTTGCTCTTATACAAGAGTTCTTCCCCCCACTATCAACCGACAAAAAGCACATGCCATAATAACTACGTAAATCAGTTCACACGTCGGCAGCAAATTTGAGCTAAAATTTAACGGCGTCCGACAATGCGTCGCGTCGACTTGACTGCCCTGAATGAGCGCTGCCGTCAATTTCACATCTCTGTGTTTGGCGGCGAATTATGGCTCTCCCACTTCATTATAATACCTTTGTTCGTCATTCAATTTCGCGCAGACGTTCGCGCCGCAGCCATAACGCATTTTGCTGAGCCGCGTCCAACTGTGAAATTGTTCGAATTCTGCTCGCAAATATTGATGGAGGATCGGTTTACACACTCGAAACGTAAAATTTGTTATTTTTATGGTATTTAAACTGTGATACACTTTTTAAATACGATACGATTATATTTAGACATGTTATTTAAATAGCTATTTAATTTGATACATCATAGCTATTTATGGAAGACGTAACATAAATCAAATTAACTAACTTTAAATAATACGATACGCTTTTCACAAATAAATATAAATAATCAAATTTGTCATAAAACTGATTGTACGCGTAATAAAATTACTTTAAACACGTGTATTTCACATAGACGATTAGTCGTATCGAAATATATTTATCCCACATTATTTAGCTTATGAGACATTAGAGGAAGTTGAGCACACAGGAATTAAATTGCATTCACTGAAAACACGATAGACAATGAAATAAGTACACATTTAAATAACTACCCAGATACTGGATGTTCATTGTTCATATCTAAATAAAAGTGACAATCCCATACACAAATATTCTTCTCTCAACGACGTGACAGGTACCAATTAACCAAAAAATCATCAATCAACCTTTAACTTCAACAAAACTAACATTAGAACAAAACACTCCGTGTCAAAGCGCTCACATTCAACAGTTTCAATTATCAACCGTAGTCCACAGACAACAGACGGGAGCGGCAAAGTTTTTCAGAACTGGCATAACGATGGTTTCCAGTTTTGATAACAGGTTACCCGAAGTTGGTAACGAGGGCTGTGCTTAAACAACTAGGGACGTACTATTGTTATTATCTGCGGACCAACTTGTCTGGCATCGTGCTCTTTAGTTGTTCGTCGTATGGAGACAATATTCACGTATAGAGCTTCTAAAGTCTGTATATACATAATACTTTAGAAGTAATTGGGCATTGCACAATGGTAAATATTTCGATGATTATAAGAAAGATAATGGTATCCACCATGAGCTTCACGAGCTTAAACTGAAGAAACTAAATAGTAGGTATACTTTTGCCATCTAGCTACTGATAAATCCAAAATTCTACCTGGATTTAGATTATTTTCTAAAGCATCTATCTATGAAACTTATTTTTAAAAATATTTCAAATTAATCTTTAAACCTACGCGATTATCACTAGGTACATAGTATAAAACAAAGTCGTTTTCTCTGTCCCTATGTATGCTTAAATCTTTAAAACTACGCAACGGATTTTGATGCGGTTTTTTTAATAGATAGAGTGATTCAAGAGGAAGGTTTTAGTATATAATTTATTAGGTTTAAGACAAAGCGGGCCAACCGCGGGCGGAAAGCTAGTAAAATATAAACTATAAACTAAAAACTGACTGCTGCACTGAGAACCAGTACTTCATAATTACCGATATAAAATATGCGCAAACGATTACGGTTGAGCTTTTTCATTTATGATTTATAACGCAAGTTCCTGAAAGATAAAAGAAGAGTATTAATGGCCAGTGATAGGAAGGCGTAATTTATGAATGAAAATATAAACTTAGCCGAGAGTGCATAAAGACTAATTGCGGACTCGTGGACTCAATCAGTATACCATAATTCACATTTATCGCAACTTTCGAAAATGGAAATATATTGCACTATATATCCTTATATAAGGTTCATTTTTGCTTGCAATATTCACATATACGAACATGTTAAAACATAGCCGCGTGCGAGCTAATGAAAAAGGAAAATGAACTTAATTAACTACAAAACTGCAACCATTGTATGCTAAGCGCTCTACTTGTTCTGAATAATCTGTAATTGTATTTGACGTTAGACACGATATACTGACACAGATATTCGTTAACATTTAGTTCCTTCTTTTTAAATTTTTTAACTTAATTTTTCACGAAGATATTTTTTTATATGAACGACGATTTAACAGCAATACAGCTGTGATTAAGGTTTAAGTATATTAGCATGTGTAGCGAGCATTCCATCATCTTAACAAACTAAATTACTTGGATTACTGCAATGAAACATTACGGATAAATCTCTGTATTATTCTAAATACGCAAATACTCCGTTATCTTTCTTAATATAATACTATTATAAAGGCGAAAGTTTGTAAGGATGTATGGATGTATGGATGTATGGATGTATGGATGTTTGTTACTCTTTCACGTAAAAACTACTGAACCGATTACAATGAAATTTAGCACACATATAGAGGGTAACTTGGATTAACACATAGGATAGGTTTTATCCCGGAAATCCCACGGGAACGGGAACTATGCGGGTTTTCCTTTGAAAACGCGGGCGAAGCCGCGGGCGGAAATCTAGTACTCATATAATAATAAAACAATTTTGCATACATTTGCATTTGATACTAAGTCTCCACGCACCCTAATCCTGTGACTAATATAATTCATTAGGTATTGGGTTATGGACTAAGGTCACTTACTGGGAGTCAAATGGGTCGAGCCCTGCGAAACTAGATGTATTCAAAATAGCAATCTACATAATGACAACTCATATCAATAGATTTTATTGAAATTAACTTGTTCTAATTCTTGTTTTTCGTAATATTTAACAAATAAAGACTTATACGAGCTGGCATTAACGCAAAATGATAATGCTTGAGCTTGAGTATGTTTGCATATATTTGCATACGCTGCAAAGCCCCGGTGCACCATAACCTCTTGAGCAAAAATAATAATCTCGTCCGCTTTTCAAGAACATAATATAATTACTACACTATTCATTTTAATCAAATGTAATTGAAGATGTAATATTTTTTTTGTTTCGGTCGGTTCAGGAGATGTTAGAATTTTATATTTCATTATTATTTTTATATTTTAGGATGAATTATTCATATTGTAATTAACAAAAATACAGTAGGAAAGTTACCTATCTGCTAACAAAAACAAATACATTTCGCAAATAATCGAATAACGTCTCAACACTAATTAGTCACTATTAGCACAACGAATACTGCAAAGTGTACACCTTTACCTCTTACTTCATTTTCTCAATACTTGTATAACCAACAACACATGCACTGCGTAATCCTGTACCAGTTCAACGCATGAACAGCACAGTGTACACACAGCCTAACCTCTAATATCATAAATTAGTGATCAGCACGCGGCCGTAGGTCATAGCTTTTACATAAATGTTATCAGCGACGCCCGCGCCCCGGGCGGCCCGGGCGGCCGTTACCATTTGTCGAGTTATACATATCTATATGTACTAACTACGTGGTACAAATGAATTGAACATTCATTATATTGGCTTTGCGAACCTTATTTAATATATCTAATAATTTATGTTTTTGTAGTGGAGAATGAGAATGGTTGAAAAGTAGATTTTTTTTTATAGTCCGTTTATTGGAACAAATGTCGATCATTCAGTTTTGATCATAGAAATCTAAATAACAAGACACTAGAAGTCGTAAGCGTGCGTGACCTTGTCGCCACTCAGGTGATTTGCACAACACCAGTGCATTCGTCACTGTTCAGTTGCTCTGGAGACGTATGAGTGTATACATGGTGTGTTTCAGCAATTCCCATTGCGGAAATTCTTCCACAAGTTGTAATTATACTTATAAAGGAATAATATTTCATCGGAAAATATTTTTTTTAGAAATAATGCCGTTTTTCCTTAAAATTATAGAATATTTACAAGTATTACGAGCGTCACCATAGTAATCGAAATAACAATGAATGACATAGTCGACCATTCTTATTATCACGTTTGTTCGTATTGGAGCAAAAAGTCTCATATACTCAGGGATGTTATTCTAAAATAAACCGTAAATTCGTGCGTTAGGATACATATTCAAAAGCTTAATTTAATAGATAAGTAAGTTTTCACTAAAATCAAGCTGTCCAATAAAAGGCATAGTTTACTTGTGTGTACTGTTTAGCTTTCGGTTTGAATGTGTTGATTTTGGCGACAGCGGTTTTCATACGAATTATGACATTTTAGCACTTCTATGTGTCTTGTTATTTAGATTTCTATGGTTTTGATATTATGCTAAGTGTGAAACTAGAAAAAATTACCTATTCTTGTGAATATTTTATATGACGTATTCGACCCATGTCATATTATATTTTCGATGTGTGCCCAGTTAAAATATTATACCTAGCAAAAAAGTTTCAGCGGAAAGAAAATCATTTATCATTTTATCAATATCTACGATATTAAAAATAATAGTTAATGTACCTACAAAACATTTTAAATAAAAATCCAGAAGTACCCTGCAAACTCAAATAGACATCGCGAACCACTCTTCACCGATTCAACTTTAATTGTCATCAAAAAAACCGCATTAGCAAGACAAAGCGATCAATCACAGCACATTAGTACAATTAGCCAGTCACGCATGCCGATAAGCCCTTGAGCCATTTCACAGCAAGCTAAAACGCCTCACCACTAAACCGAATTAGCTTAACATAAAAGCCCATACAAGCTGCTAGTATGATCTGCCTAGTCTAGGTCATCGGTCAGCCAATCAGCCTAATGTATGTTACTCTGCCACATCATATTAAACTTTATCGCTCATGTGTCAGAGCACATAATTGTTTAAATGTGTATATGTTTGAATTACTAATGGGCCCGTATTGATGGGTGTAAAATGTTAATGCCCGGCTATGAATTCGCAATTGTATGCACTGTAATTGAAATGATAGTAACATATCATTAGAATTTACATCTCCTAGCGACACATTGACGATTACGGATTACGCTTAATTCAACTCTTAACTAAATTACATGTTTTGTAACTTGGTAAAAAACTTCTCACAAATGGCATTATGGCAGAAGTGCCTTCAAGATTTTAATTGTATCCCCTATACAAAGAGTAACCAACAAATAAAGGCTTGCACAGATGTATCGTTAGAACAACCCTGTTTTTCTAAGTCGTCGTTCGCGGCGGGCGTCGTATGTCACAAAGGGGACATTTCTCAAACGCTGTAGTGCAGAAAAACATCGTGTCCTCAACCTCCTTTCATGCACAAAGACTGTTATTTCAATTAAGCATCTCGTGACTATGTATTCGCCTCGTCTTGGCACACTGCGTGTACCGGTACCTATATTTCGTGTTCAACGTGCAAGAAACACAGAGGGTTACCTGTATACCTACTATGTATTTTCTATCTTCAATATACTTCCTATATCAAATAGGTTAAATTTTAGACTTATATTCTACTCTTACTATCGATTTATTCACTATCAATATACCTACCCAGTAAAAAAACAGGTTTCATTATTTTTAAGTTCGTTCGTGGGTTGAAATAAGTGGATACCACAGTACGAATGTTACAAATTAAATCGATACTAATTATTATAAAGTCAAATTATAAAATAACACCTACATTTAATTCAATTGAAATTGATTCGCTGACATTCAGTTAAATAAAACTAGAACCTAGTTCATGACGTCTGCGTGAAGTTTAAATAACTGTCATTCCCTCTACTCTTTCATTTTCGCACCTACAAAGTTACTTTAATTCAGAAAAAGTTTCAAGGCAAAAGCATCAAAATGATTTTATAATTTTCACAAGTTATTAATTTTTTGACATTTTGATAGATTGAATTTTGATAATATAAAATAATTTACGAGGCTCAAATTTGATTTAGCACAGCTTCCGTAAAATAAAAGGAAATAAACTGAATTGTTATATTATAGAAAACAGAAAGAGAATAACACTGTTCAAAACATTGATAATGAAGTTATGAAAAATATCTATTAAATAATAAGATGATGTAAAAAAGATGTAATATACAACGAATTATCGATCTAAACGATTTCCTCCTTTCACATAAATATATTAACTATAACTAGTAACTATTGTACCGCAACTGCAATATAACGCAATCTGTAACCAAAGTCTTAGTGACTTCGCAAAGAGCACTACTAACGTGACGTCACATGCTCGTAGTTGCGAACTATGCTCGTAACAACGCGGGCGAACATCGGAATCGACACTGATATTTCAATATAGTCCTAACTCGGAACATGCATGAATATTGTAGATACAATAATATGCAGATGGTAGGAAATGTATGACGCTTAAAGTAACGCTTCGCTAACTATATTACATTCTTGCTATATTACGTATTTTTAGTGGAGAGCGGCAGACCGAGACTTCGTACTAATGAACTCGACATTTTTAGTCGTGTTGTTATTTGATATTATATTAGTCGGTATTTTAGTTATTTCTTGACATTGTAAAATACACAGAAAGATTATTTACAACACAGAATAATTCTTCATTATCTTAATCTTATTAATTATCCATGTAGTAATTTTACTGCATGACGACGATACCAAGAAAATAAACATTTCAATTCCATTGAAAAACTGATCCTTAATAATATCTATCGACGTAAAGCGCTATTTTGATCCTGTAATGCATAGAAATCTGAAAACATTTTCACACATACGCTCTTCCCCATCTATAACGCATATCTGTACACACACACACGACCATATAACATCCATACCTTAGTACATACATAATATCTCGTTGCAGCGGACGTGAAGCGAAAACTTTGTCACATCAAAGAGAACTTGCGCAATAATACATATTTCAGTGCTCCGTAACGGCATAGTTGTTCGCGATCATTCCATTCAACGCTGCTAAGTTACATTCATTGTTTCGTTACTCTTTAGGTATCTCCACCTATGTAGGTACGTAATAATAACTGCAGTAGAAATGTATCACAGAATGAATATTATGAATAGGACCTCCTAAATTAAATAGAACGAACTAAATACATCTATATCTACGTTGCATAAAGTAATGTATATAGAGCTATTATTCTAACCACTCCTTAATCAATTTCGAATAATTTAATCCATAAAAACTTACAAATCACATAAAGGACCATTTACACATAAACCAAAAAACCTCTAGCAACAAAATCAATTTCTGTTACTTTTAAAAACAGTTAATCAACTACAACAACATTCATAAAATCTTTTACCTGTACCACAGAGATAGCATCAAAACAGTTGTAAATGTATTTATTATAAAGCTATATAATATATCGCCTGACTGCACTTAATGGATGCATTCATATCTCAACGAGGGAAACCCTAATGTGTTAGGCACTTAACCTCGCTTGAACTGCGCAGATTACATCTGTTAAGAAGAATTATTTAATCGTAGTTTACAGCTCAGAAAACTAACCAAGTGGTCGGGTTATCGGATTATTAATACCTACGCTTTCGCAATCATAATAATATATTTGTGTTTGTTCTTGTTAAATAAACAAAGTATAAGGAAGTAATTATTTCAAATCCTTCTGATCATAATGAGGCATAATGAACTTGTAATATTTGTTGTGCTATAGCCAAGCTTCGATTCCGATATGACTAAAATCAAACACACATACCTACTCTTCAATAAACGATAAATCAAAGACGACAGAAGACAACTAATGTGCATATTCTACCAAAATAAAGCCCTTATGTATATAACATGCGTTTTCCTAAATCACCATCAACGATTGCAATCAATTAAAACTAATAAATGTTAACAACAAAATCCAGCTCCGATTCACGCTCGCCAAACACTATTAGCCAATTCGATGTTTACACAAACAAACTGAAATAATAAATAGACGCAACATTTGCACTTTTCATTAGCTACATATCGAGTTCTATAGTCCATTAGTTCGGACAGAAAACATCGCTGAAAGCGTATAACTGTTAAATGGCAGCCATGTTGGAACGTAATTTTCACTTTGATCTAACGTATATATACGGAAATAATATATTATTTTACTAGTAAATAGTAGTTTAGATCGCATCGATAGCATTACGTATTGGCCAATTCGTGAATAATGAAGACGCATATCAATCAAAACGTACTAATTGATGCCTGGAACAATCAATTTCTAGGATTAGATAGAAGACGACGTACTATATTTAGGTAATAATTAATAATGACTGAGTAATTATGTTAAAACATTTATATACAAAGCGCCAAAAAGAGCATAGGTAAGAATTTGGTACTTAGAAGCCGACGGCTGCGAAAAAGCCACAAGACAATAACGAAACGAGGTTTCTTACAAACATTGCCGTGTAATTTCTATCCTTAAAATACCTGAACACAACCGCATTTCATCCCGCTTTTTTACGGCGCGCTAAAAGTCAGAATCGCTCTGTACAAAGCATTCCTTAGTCACGGAACGGACTCGAAGCCGACATTAATTAAAAATAACCGCAAACTTCGCCATACAAATACGGGCGTGCCGGGAACTTTGGGGAACTCCGTAATTCTCACAACAAACCGACAACCCTTTGAATGTGCACTCAATACCTACTGTTCATGGAAACATCACACCGAATGCCGCCTAATTGCACATTTATTACGCAACATGTAAGCGTCTATAATATTCGTGTACACGTTTAGTTAATTATGTAATTCTCTAGATTGAAATGCGATGAACAATTTTGAAAATAAACGTTCATTTTCTAATATCTGATCGAATAGTAATAAATTATCAATTTAAGAATACCAATACGATTAAGATACGGAAGATTAGGAAGAAGAATAACATTTTGTTTCATTTTCTTATCCATCGATATGTATCGAGTTTAACGTAAATGAAAAAATATATATAAGTGATATGTTTACTTACCGAAACGGGCCTGTCATTCAACAGCCATAAATATTTTCTCTGAAAATTTCACAACGTTCAAAAGTTACACTGATGAGGTCATAACATAATGAGCTCGAACCCAATTATTATCATATTTTTCATATTACATTGATGTCACAGATTCATCAGAGTGCCGTAATTTGCTGTTATGAAATGTATATATAAATAAATTTTAAAAACAGCGATGTACATTATTATGTCGAAAATACTTCTTTCTTTCGTTATTTTCACGTCACGTCATAAATTCTTCCATTTATAGGAAAAATCAGCTTTTGTATGTATGAACGACATCTACAAAAAGCCCAGCCATTTAATTATAATATTAGAAATTACATAACATGTACGCAAAAGCTCACCGTACGAGTACAAACCGATTAAGTTGAACTCATTTCATTTCTCAAACAACACATCAAAACCTACACTTTCATTCAAATGGAAATTATTTATGCATAATTAATTATTATAAATTTATGTGTCTTAAGGGACACACCGCGCGCCATCTATTGAAATGGTTAACAACCATCTCAACCAATATGAAACACTTTTCAGTGAATACAATATTGTGACGATGGAACACGACCTTTTTTGTTGAAATTGATATTTTGGTTTTATGGCATTAAAATGCTTTATAAATATAAATTTATAAAGAATAGAAAAAATTCGATCACGAGGCGGGACTCGAACCCGCATCCTTTCGCGCCATTCCAGGGCGGATGCCTGACCAACTCAGCCACTCGTGACCCGCCAGAGCAATCGAATTTATTCTATTCTTTCAGTTTTATGTGTCTTAAGGGACACACCGCGCGCCATCTATTGAAATGGTTAACAACCATCTCAACCAATATGAAACACTTTTCAGTGAATACAATATTGTGACGATGGAACACGACCTTTTTTGTTGAAATTGATATTTTGTTTTTATGGCATTAAAATGCTATAATTTTTTATAAATATAAATTTATAAATAATGGAAAAAATGGTTAGTTATGGTAGTTATTGAGTTACAATAGACGTCTAATATACCAAATCTACATCTATAAAAGGAATCGAATTAATGCTTCTAATTCCTCAGCTGATAAAGAAATAGTACTAACTAGGAAAAACGTAATACAATTTGTCACATCGTTTCGCTAATTGAACGTAAACTTAATTGAGACATCACAATCCTTTTAAACCGATCAATATAATAAATTGCAAGAATCATTACCAAATTTTCAATTCACCCTATAACATTCAATACCAATCACGCCTATATTTATAACAATGGTAACAATAGTCAATCGCATTTCCCGGTATATAATTACAGCACCTTTGACAACGATCTGATGTTAACAGCATCCAGTGCTATTATAGTATCGCTAATGGCCAAGCTAAGCACGATTGTCGTATGGCTTTATTTTAATTAAGGGTGTAATGAAATAGCCATTGTCACACGTGCACAGTAGTCAAACGTAGGATCAATTCGCTCGAATTTACCTCTGCACTTTGTACTATAAACAGTTTGGGATTGAAATTATTCCTAGAATAGTAATAGAACGCCAATACTATCAAATAAACATTTTATGTTAGGTAATAGTTTTCTAATTACAATCATTTACTAACTTTAAGACAAAATTCGTTTTGAAAACATGCCCTATTTCATGCCTGTAAGTACTCAATATCTCTTTAGCATAAATTGATCGAAACTTTCCAAACAGGCATCATATTAAAACATACATATACACCAGACTAATCCGCACAAAAATCCAGCCAACGCGGACCAAAATCACAAAAGTTTAAATCAAAACGACAGCATCCAGCCAACTTTTAATTGCGGCACCGGTTATACAGAACATATTACGAGTTTAATGAATTTCGCTTAGACGCTGGCCAATTTATATCGAATATTTGTTATGACGTTAACAAGTCAAGTTAAACATTTGCCGGCGTTTGAACACAAGCGCAAACACAACATCCCGACTGTATAAGGTTGTTGGTGTTTAATGTTGCTGCCATCGTTGAACTCATTATGCATTGAGTGGATATACCCTTGTATTTTATAAAGGCGGACGTAACATTGTTTTCATGCGAATCGATCTTAAATTCGTGAACAGTAAAGAATGGGCAGGAAGCGGCGAAGAAAGCAGTACTTGATGAAAACGGATTAGGGTAAATAAAATACAATAACATTTCTAATACCACATTCAACGGATATTCATTATTGTTATAACACAGATTTATCACCACTTCCATAATTAATACTTCACACACGCTCATACAACCACCACCTCGCTCTACAAGACACACACACACACAAATCCCCGCACCCGCAGTGGCACCTAGACAGAACACTTACGCTGACGTTTCCAATTGAATCGCTCCAGTCACACAGAAACGTAGAAGAATGCACGTAGCAATTCCCCGACATTAGACCGGAGTGTAATTTGTACAAGCACGGCAATAATATTAAAACTTACAGTTCTTTTTAAAACGAGCAATGTGCTGCTTTTTGGTAATTTAATGTAACGTTGTTTTAAGTAGTTATAGAGAAACTAGCTGTGCCATGCGGACGCACCCGTGCGCAATTATTTCTACAGCTTATGTGTTATTCTGATATATATAAGCTACATCTCTGCCAAATAATATAAAAATTCGTAAAGTACCTAGTCATAAAAACAATTCACAATTTATTATACAATAAAGTCCAACAATTATCTAGATAACGTCAATGTAGATTGATTACAGAAATCCAGATATAATTATCATACGGGCATATTCAGTTTGATGTGAGATTTCATGCATTAGATGTTCTGAATTCCGTGTGTATGTATACTCATTACTCGGTACTACACAAGTACACGAGTTCAATTAATTTAGTATTATCATGTAATAATCACATGACATGTCGTTTATAATGAACTACATTTAGGTACATAGCATTGAGAGAATTAGTGGGTTAAGTCCTCATTTCACTCCGTCAAAATACGAAATAAATAAACATACTTAAAGATCGCATTACATTTCTATATAAACACCAAAACAACTAAGTAAAATCCTATTTATAATTTAAATACTGCAACAAATTTTAAAGTTTAGTTTAGCGACATGTTAGGAAATTTTCAAGAGGCAAGTTTTCCTTTCAATATACGTATGATGTATTAATTAACATCTTTTGAATGATCCTAAATATAGAACATCCATTTAATAACCAGTTGAATGGAATTAATAACCGCCATCTGCGCGCAATTAATAAATGACCTAAATATATTTATAGTACCGGATGATCAATCATAAACCTGAATACACAGCTATCTTTCAAAAGCTTACTAAACAAACAAAAACATGTTGATTAAACCAAAAACGATAGCGCGTTAATTTTTACGTTCAAACTTATTAAATAGTATCAACCTTGTCTTGAAAAGAAAATAATTGCTCGGTGAAACAGATGTGAAATGCATCTACCCCATATCACGTCAAATAAAGAGGAGACTGCACACAATTCATTATATTAAACCAGTATAAAATTTAATAAACATTTGCGGTCACCTTCCCTCACATCTTCACTGTAAAACCGTGCAAAGCTAACGAGCACGGGCCGCACTGGCTCAGGTTCAAATTGCAAACGTAATCACACTACACAATCGCCAAACAGCGTGCTTAGGACGTGATCAATTTGAACCGGGCTCCAATTAGACGTCGCTGGGCCGCCGTACACCTACGTACCTGCTGCCTACAGAGGTGAGCGCACCACTAATCTTAAATTATTAAACGACCACTGCGACGTTCACTTTGCTTAAACCAACGGGTTAAACCTACCCCAATTCCCCTCCTACAAATTGACTTATGTCTCAATGCGACGCGGTCGACCCTCTGCTAAATTACAAAAACATCGCTCCAATAGCTTTTGCATGCTTGAGTTACAAAATTTGTGGGGATTATCGTGTTTCAGTTTGCGACCTAACGTGAACGCATAGAGCTGATTTTGTACAAAATAATCCAACTAGGTCAGGAGAAAATCCATTAAAGTAAGTTCTATGAAGCAAGCGTATTCCCTAGAGTTCACCTTTGGACAATACTTTATTTATTACGAAAATATAGAGTATCTCAATGAAATACTTACATATATAAATAGATAATTACTTGGGAATATAATATGAATATGAACCTTTGAAGGTAATGTTATTTAATAGAACTGAAGATATCAAACTCATTTTATAAAGAAGAGAATTGAATAAAAACCGAGTAAAGGTTATGTCTTTGCTTAGTAAGCCATGTTAATTTGTCTCTATACCACAGAAACATAAAAAGTATGCTTAACCATAGATATTAATTTTTATAAGAATATGAAATATGGTACGATAAACATCGATATCTGAGTGTCCCAAATCAGATTTTTTCCGTATAATATTCTAAATATGTCATTTCATTGTGCCACAGCCGCATAAGCCAACGTCATCACTTAAAGCAAATAGCAGAAGCAACCGACCAAAAAATTAAGAGCTCCACCCGCACGAACCTGTTATAGAAATAATATAGAGTTAAACCGAAACGGAGGATCAAATAATGCTGGCAATCGCAGGCCAACACGAATACATTCGTTTGCTTAGTGACATATGACTATTGCAATTTCTGAATGTAGGATCGTTACTGCTTCGTGCTATGGAGGGCTGTTATGTATCGGAGCTATCGTCGTTAGTAATAATTTATCACCACGCCGGCTACGATATTGAGGGGAACTTTGAAAATGGACAATGTATGGTTTTGGAGAAGAAAAACGCATTTTAATAACTGTCCGCTGCCTCGGATGCTGGAGATATGTGTGTGGACAGTATCGTCTATTTTCTAATATAACACGATACGTTCTAGTGTTTTGTTTAGTGTTACAAGAAAGTTTACGCCACGTTTAAACGAAGAGTGCAGATGAGAAATAAAGTTAAAAAAGAGACCTACCTGTTTTAATGTTAAAATACAAAACGCTATTCATATATCGTTTCCGTATTATTTTATTCATAGAAAATATTAATAATATTATAGAAACAACCCAAGACGTTCTATAACAACTGCGCCAGAAATTTGATAGCGATAAAATTTTTAAAACACACATCCGTAAATTAATTTCTAGAACGTTCTTCGAATACTAAAGACGCCATGAATCAACCGAACTCAACGATCATACGATGTCGCCGGCAATTAGACGGGACTAATTACGTGACATCAATGCTGCAGTCGATTAAGCGGGTCCACACAGAGCGAGCAGCCTCGCGAAGCAATGCTGCGCGAATCTTTCGGTCTGTGTGGACGTGGTATTTTTATTAGCGAGGAGGCAATAGAGCAGACGCTACACATAGTAAGATATCAGCATCGTTTTTATGCACCTTCAACGTCAGAGATATTGCGACTGTATTGCCGGCCTTTTTAAGTAGAAATTCGCTAAATTGGTTCCATATGTCCGCTGAGCGCGGAAATTCACACGCGCGATTTCCTCGGACGAACCACGATCTAGCTGCTTTGCTCAGCGATTGCTTCACGAGGCTGCTCGCTATGTGGATCCGCCTATTACCAACCACGCTCATTACTGCATCACGTTTTATAAGAAAACCATTAATTTACTTTAGCTGCGAGCCATTTGTTATTTATCTGAACATATATTTTATTTGAACAATATCAAAGAATGTGATAGAAATAAGAACTAATTGCTATAAACTTCTTCAGAACTTCTTAGCTTAATAAATTATCGCATCCCATCCAGATCAACACGCTCAAAAGACTTATTTCATATACCGACCGCCAGAACCAATACGGGTCTTCGTGTGCCTCTTCACAGAATGTCCAGTTTTTATAATACCTACCTATATGAATGATCTTGATATGTTTTCTTGTTCCTCTTCGTCTTACAAAATGAATGTAAAAAAATTGCTATTGAACATGTAAGAATGTTAATGTGTAAAGATTTTGCAAATACTTGTTTACCTCCGTTTTTATGTACGCATGATAAATATTACTTCTTGTCGCTCTTACTGCTGAGTGTTGGCAAAAATAATAACATATGTTCCCAGTGAAAACACTATAAGGAGGCATTTTCATGTATCTTTAGTTAATAAGATTTTTTTTGTTTTATATATCTCTGTCTTTGTCTCTGTATGTTTTCCAATAAAGAAAATAAAAATAAAAAATAAAAATAAAAATATAATTTTGAGCAAAATAATCCATACTAATATTATAAATGCGAAAGTAACTCTGTCTGTCTGTCTGTTACTCAATCACGCCTAAACTACTGACCCAATTTGCATGAAATTTGGTATGGAGATGTTTTGATACCCGAGAAAGGACATAGGCTACCTTTTATTGCGAAATAATATGTACCACGGGCGAAGCCGGGGCGGACCTCTAGTAATATTATAAATGCGAAAGTGTGTTTATTAGTTTTAATGTGACATGGCCATGGGTAACTTTTGACATCGGTGAAACGACTCATACTAATGCGAATTTATCAGGAAAATTTCTATGCGTCGGGAAAATTTCTATAAGCCAGGAAAATTTCTATACGTCAGGAAAATTTCTATACGTCAGGAAAATTTATATGCGTCGGGAAAATTTCTATAAGCCAGGAAAATTTCTATAAGTCAGGAAAATTTCTATACGTCTGGAAAATTTCTATATGCCAGGAAAATTTCTATAAGCCCGCAAAATTACTATAAGCCAGGAAAATTTATATACGTTAGGAAAATTTCTATACGCCAGGAAAATTTTTATATACCAGGAAAATTTCTATAAGTCAGGAAAATTTGTATAAGTCAAAAAAAATTATATACGCCAGGAAAATTTCGATACGCCAGGAAAATTTCGATATGCCAGGAAAATTTCTATACGCCAGGAAAATTTCTATATGCCAGGAAAATTTCTATACGCCAGGAAAATTTCTTTACGTCAGGAAAAATCCATAAGTCGGGAAAATTTCGATAAGACAGGAAAATCTCTGTGGGGAAAATTTCTATAATTCAGGAAAATTTCGATAAGTCAATAAAAAATAATATTATAAATAAATTATGATATATACGTATTTAAGGCGGTAGAAACGATTCAACTATAAATTTTAATTTAAACATGGTATGCATAATAAATAACCTTATATTTCTACTACTAATTAATACAACGGTTCCGTGAAATGGGAGAGGATACGGAAGATTGCTCTAAACCGTTGTTAGGCGATTGTGAAGGTAATATTATTATTTATTTAATTAAGTATTTGATTTGATAGATAAATTAAAAATTGATCTATCAAATCAAATACTTAATTATATTTATATTTTTATCTTTGCGTATACTTTCTACCTACCTACCTCCTATTTCTAGTTTATTATTTATCCTTCTATCAGTTGGTTGCCTGGAAGAGATCACTCTTAAGTGATAAGGCCGCCTTCTGTGCTGTTTTTCTTTTAGAATAAGTTTTGTTTGTATTTTATGTATTTTGGCAGCACAATAAAGAGTATAAATAAATAATAAATAAATAAAAAATTTAATCAGAGAGATGATGTATAAAGCAGTTTTAATCCTGCTAATATTATAAATGCGAAAGTTTGTGAGGATGTATGTGTGTGTGTGTGTGTGTGTGTGTGTGTTTGTTACTCTTTCACGCAAATACTACTGAACCGATTACAATGAAATTGAGCACACATATAGAAGGTAACTTGGATTAACACATAGGGTAGGTTTTTATCCCGGAAATCCCACGGGAACGGGAACTATGCGGGTTTTCCTTTGAAAACGCGGGCGAAGCCGCGGGCGGAAATCTAGTACTGCAATAAAATCCAATTATAGATGATATAATGTTGACAGATGGAGGAACAACGCCATAATCATAACTGCAACATTTTACAACATTCATTTATAAGAAAATCACCAATTTACTGTTGCTGCAAGGCATTTCTTGTTCGTTTGAAAATGTGACTTGATGTTCAACCATAATAATTCTTTAGCTGGCAGCTATTTGATGATTATATGATAGAGTTATTGATAATATTAATAGTTCCGTAAATATTACAAATGTTAAAGGAACTAAATCACGGCTGTTAGCTGTAGAAAATAATTAGTTCAGAACATAAGTTACATTTTACCCGGATAGGTACTACGCGAATGAAGACGCATGTTATAAATAAACAATTTACCAATTTTTTAACAAGGTACTCGATGGGTTTTAGTTACTTATCTGAGCCATTATATACTTTATTTTAGGGATTGTTACTAGTAATTCCTATTGTTATGTTATGTATGTGTTATTAATAAATGAAATTACCTGTAAATAACGTCGGCGGAGATTTTCATTTTTTAAAAACTCATTCTATTAATATGAGTATATTATGGCGATAAAATCTTTCCCATTCACATTCAAAATATTCACTTTAAAAACAAAACTAAGAAATAAAAGTTAACGCGAGATCATTTTTAAACACTCACAAGAGGCTAGACGTTAAACTAAACAGTTTTTAAGAATGGCTCCGGAGGGGTCGTATTTATTTAACAAACTACTGGCTGGAGTGGAGTTATTTTTCTTTTTGAGAGAAAAAATTAACTGTCTTATATGAAATAATCTTATGCACCTATTAGGAATATTAGCGTACAGAATTAATCTTTTATAACTATAAATAAAAGATAGCAGACAAATCCCACGATTACCAAACTAGGCAAAACTTATGACCCTATAACCACTAGACCATCGATAAAATTTTGTCTTTGATTTTACACAAATAATAATTTAAAACAGGAACATTTGGTATAACCAATATTTTTAAAGTAGCCGATACGGTAATTGAACAATAAGCTGGTTAAATATTTTCTCACAAAAAGCATCCCAATTTACGGCAAGTCGCGACCGAGCGGTAAGCTTTTAGAATTAGGTCATCAGCGCATTAAGGCTTTAACTTCAAATTTTAATATTCATGATGCAGTCTAGATTCCGAGTAAGCAATTCAGTTTGGCCACACATCGGGGAAAATTTAAAATCACTACCTTCGTGAAATGTATTCTTACTTGCAAGTAACAAAATACAGATCTACTGGGCACTGGAAAATCCAAAACTTCAGGACTGAATCGTTTTAGAAAATTGTCTGTGATTGTTTTTTAAATACTTGTCTGATAAAAATATTGCAACTAGTATTTCTTCAGAATCATCTTTATATGATGAATATCAAACTGTTTACACAGTAATTATAAGAAGCTTTTCACAAACATACGCCCTCATAGAACCAGTAAAATATCTTATATCTATCTCAGTGACTACAAAACGAGGCAACCACGAAGAATTCCGCTACAGAACATCGCCGCATACCTACCCTGTACCGTTCCCTATTCCCATCTAACTTTAGTGTTATTGTCGAGACCTAATGACTGCGCTCGTTTCTTACACGGCTTCAAGAAAATAATTGTAAGAGTACACCGTCACCGTACATTAATTACCGCGGAGGTAGACGGCAAACTCGACTAGACAGCAGCACTTCAATGTAGCGCTAGACGCGACTTACCTTAAATTGAATTAAAGTTTTGGAGGCAAAAATATAAAGTCACTGTTGTCAGGTAAACGTGGCAAATATTAATTAAACACAAAAAGGACAAGATGTTTATATGCTTTACTTATCGCTAGGGATATCTATGCAACTGTATACAACGAATTATAATTTGTAGTTCTGTTCATTTCCAAGCAACAGTTCTTATTACAATTATAGCTACTTACACCTGCTAATTATGCTATATAAACAATATCTCATCACGAGTTTATCTAGCGAAAACTTTCAGCTTAATGTTTTCGTTCCAAACAGCTCTTCACCAGAAGTTCATTTAAGTGCCAAGATTGAAATAAAGGGAAAATTAAGACTAGCGTTGTGGAAATTTTGTAATGAAAACCGTGATCGTAACGGCTCGAAAAGCGGCGTGGAAATGAGCAACATAAACTGTGGAACAACCGAATGAATTTACGATCGTCGATACCGATGCTTTATATTTTTAATCATGGCGCTGACGCTTGATTAAATACGTAATTATTGCAAATAATGCGTATCTTTCCCATTGTGGGGCGAACAATGCATTTTTATATCAGTATGGAAATCCATCTTACTGTTTGTTGTGTGTGATACATTTTTATCATTCACATTTTTCAATTTCAATACTGAAGTGTACAATAGAATGTGAGCTGAACACGGGGGGCGATTAATAAGGAATGGGCAATGTTTAATTTCACGCGTGTTGGTATTTTGTTTCGGGGTGGTATTCCTTCAGATAAGCGTGGCGAACGAACCGTACTCCGGCAGCGACTGTTTTGACAGTTTGACAGACGCTGGAGAAAGACAGTATCGCGCTGCATGTAACACTTGGACAGTTTGTGTAATTACAGGTTATGATTATAGTAATACGCTCAGTTTATTTGTAATATTTACTTGCACTTTAAAAAAAAATATTTGTTTGTGTAGGTATATTATAAGTATACAGAGATAAAGTTAGGAGGAATAGGATAAAAAGTAGCCTATTTGCGACTGTACCAAATGTCCTGCATCCCTACAGCTGCTTTTGCGTAAAAGAACAGCAAACAAACATTTTTACAACTTTCATTTTTACGATATTAGTATAAAGGTATATTTCATTTTTAAGATAGTAGGAGTCGTAATATATAAATATCAAACTAATTTTAATAAGTTAAAATTATGTACTAACGTAACGCTTAAATAAAAATAAACATGTTTAATTCGTATGTGTATTACGCTTTTAGATCAAGGGCGTATATTATTACGTTTATTACAATTCCGTCCCACATAATGAGACTAGACAAAACATTTCTTTGAGAAAATAACGATAATTTGCACAGTACAAATAAAAATAAGTAACACAATCAGCATGGAATATCCGACCAAATCAGGCGGCAATCCAATTAAATACATTATGTTCCCACGCAAGCTAATATTCAATTCCGTTCAGAAAAACCGAAAATAGACGGAAAAAGGACGCAATTACCGATAAAATCTTCCTAATTATATCAGAGCGTCTACATTAGAAATATAAATGAGAGCGTAGCGGATCTCTTTGAGTCCCGACACCTAATTCGCAACTCTTATCTTTAGGACATTTTCCCAAATCAGCTATTCATTAATTGCACGTCAATCTGATATCTACGAGCTACGAACTTCGAGCCATCGATTAGCGTAATAACTTCGTGTCGTACAATAAAATATTGGATCATCTGATATTTCTTGACTCGTAATAATTCGCTAGAATATCGACATAATGTCGATTACTCGATATTTTCGCAATATGTTATGTGAGCGGGCTAAAGAATAATGTACCAATAATACCAATATAAAGATAATCATTAATCACATTTATATATACGTCTATTCTATTCTTATTGTATTACTATTATTGGCAAGCTATTTATCGTTTATATAATGAAGAAACAGAAGACAAAATACCTACTAAGACTCATTTGTTGCCACTTTACTTTAACACTCACATATATTCGTCAAAGTGTACTTAATAGTTACTTATTAAAAAATCTATTTATTGAACTACAATCGACTACATTCCTTTACTTAAGGACATCTTATCTATACTAGCATAAATATTTAGTTCTAGGTCACAACTCACAATGACATGAATTCCTTATACTTACAACAATACCACACATATACACACCTACATATACGTACACATCCCTAAAACACATTTCACAAGAACAAAAAGGTAATTCATTCACAAATGTAAAGTGAACCTTAAAGTGTGTACTCAAGTCAAAGCCGACGATTTGCTTTGTTTGTCGTTTCACCGCGACCATGTTTGATTTTCTTTTCCGTATTAGCCTCTCTTCCCTTCCACTTAAAACATTTACTTCAGGAGTATTTTCTAAATTTACCACAAACGCTTTAATGTAAAATGCTTTTTAATAGCACCAACAATAAAGATACCACATGAACAAGTTATACAGATAAATTCTACTATTGCTTCCCCATTAAAGTAAGACTTACATAAAAGCCACCAGCCTATTCAATATAAAATATAAGCCAACTAATACAAATGTATGCCAACCCACACAACATTTGGATATTATAAACTCCGCAGTCACAGTTCAAACAAAACACAATTCAGAGTACACAAACGCGACCAAAGTTTTACAACAGTTAGAATGTTTATGAGTGCATTTGATGCCCGACACATAAATCTTGGCCCGTGCCAAAACTCCCGCACATAAGTCTCTCGGAAAATAGAAGTAATGCTGAGTGTAAAAAATGTAGAAAAATGCGACTCAGCGGGGTCTGGTGTCAATATACAAAACATAAAAAGATTTAGTGCTGTGAACATCGTGATGAAGTGGTAGATGTTTAACGCACAAATATTTTATTATTTATTGATGTAGATATATTATGTATACCAAAAATGTCGATATTTTGATGCATTAAGTACCTAGATCGATGCCAACCCGCACTTATAGGAGGCCCGTGTCCCAGCAGCGGGAACGTAGATGGGCTGATGTTGAAGTAGATCGATTATCGCGTAAACGTTTGGCTTACGAAGTAACTATTCTCTAATCTGTGGTTTGGCGCATTGACTTCTTTTCACACCGAACACCAATACACATCCGACTTAGCAGTTTACAGAATGCTAATGAAGTACATACACTTGTCAGTATTAAACGATCATTGAAATAGGTGCAATAAACATGCAATGCCTTACTTTACTTCAGTTCCATAAAATTTATATCTGACACTAATAAATATTCAAAACAAAACTTTGCTGCAGCGTAGCATATTGCTACACTTACCGTCTAATGAAAATTAGAATTATTTTGCTCCTATTTTAGCTCATACGACACAGCACTACCTATGTACCTTTATCATAATCAATTTTACTGTTTATTTTCAGCACTTCGAGCATATTGCTTAAACCGTACATTATTAACAGAGCCGAGTGCGAGTTTCTTAGCTCAAAGTAAGTTTTTGGCGACTGTCCGAGCATACGAGCTCTGGACAAACATACTGAACGATTACTCGCTCGGATGCCAGCTTAGCACGCTTGCTTTCACTTAAATTGCTTTGCGGGCAAACTTCGCAACACTTCTATTTAGTTTCAAACGATATTCTTTGCTTGTGTGGACGAGATATTGTCATGAGCTTGGTCAACGATTTGTTAACCTAGATACCAAATTGTAATGGCCAAAACTTCACATATTCAATGTGGTATCGCAAATCTGATTAAGTGAAGCTGAGCTTGACACACATAAGTAATTGTACAAACTGTTTATTGTTGAGTAGTGAACATGTTTAAACGGTATTACAATAGAATTAACTCCGACGTTTTGTAATCCTTTTCTGCAGTAGTAATCACTGCATTACTAACACGATAGAGAATCAACAAATTTAGTTTAATCAATTTTGTTCGCATCATAGCCGAAATATTGTTAATCAGGAATGAGAATTTTTAACATCACAATAAAATGAACAGTGTAACAATATATATAATGACAAAACTTTACTAAAATGTATCAACTCGCAAGTAGGATTAGCCTGTACAACTGAAAAAAAAAAACAAAACAAAAAGCTCCGTTCCGCGGCGGCTGGCCACAAAGGCCTGAAATAGGCGCTGCGGTCCGTACTTTTCCGTTCATTTAAACATTTCTCAACACATACATCAGTAGCGAACAAAAAACACAACCACCTGTAGTGCGTGGGGACCCATTCACCCTACAAAAGGTACTTTGAGTTTTGCGATCCTTTCGCGGTGTTTCTTTAAAGGGCAAAAACGACGAGGGCGGACCCTTTCGGCCTTACACCGCTTTAGTGGCACATGCATTCCTATACACGGTACACTATACAGCACCCGCAGTCTTGCGTAAAGTGCGTGCTGTTAATGTTATTCATGGATTTCATTTCAAAGGCGTGAAAAGACCTGAAACTATAATTTAACTTTTTATCGGGGCTACAATATATTATGGAGCTATTTCTATTCCATTCATATGTATTATACCATTTCATCTAAAAGCTATGCCTAAGCCTGATATTCGAAATACAATTTGTTGCGGAACTAATACATGAAGGATCAGTTCAGCTGTGGTTTAAGGACGACGTTTCGGGCTCTTTACAGCAAGCTATGTTAGCAGCAAACAGTTTTTAATATCGAAAAGTATAATTTGTACAAAAGATATACACGAGACACGACTGAAATACAATTTAAATATGTCCTAAATTATATATAAGTTTCATACAAACAACATATGAACAAAGAAGTGCAATACGCTATCTCTCTGCTGTAACAGCCAATGCCTTGCAATCTAATTCGTTTTCGACTTAAGGACAAACACGGTTGAACTTTAAGTAGTATTTAGTTACACACAAGAAAGTAGCGATTGTTAGGCAAGTTTTAATGAGCCAACTTCGGGTGTAACTAACCGGGGCAACTTTTAATTGTGGCTTCTAACATCCGCTAACCGACATTAAGGCCTGAAATAATTTAAAACAGCAATAAAACATAGTTTAATGTGCCAAGTGTAAAAAATACGGGTGAAGTTTGCCAGTAAATAAAGTTAATATTAAGTTTACAAGTTGTTTAGTTTTTATTTGTATCAACTTGTCTATCAATCTTCATTTGGATGTTATAAAAGAAATTAACGCTTGAACATTATTTTTGTTATTATTTCTTATTAAATAAATTTTAGCACTAACTACACTTAGCTATTAATATACAGAGTAAGAGTCACTACCACATTGTTACGTTATTTTATTTTAATACCTTATAAGTACATAGGTACCACTTTCTTTATTCTCGTAGCAAATTGTGTGCCTAAACACGAGTGTTTAACAGACACTTTTTACCATTCTTTTACCATTTTACCATTCATAACTCAAATCCTAAAACACACCTACCAATATCTTAAAAAACCAATCAGCATCATTTAAAATAACCGCAAAACTAGGCCCGCACGTCCATACATCACGCGCACCTTATCGCGTCGTCCGTAATCGAACTTCATAATTTACCCCCATGTAAATATCGGCAATTGAATGGATCGCGCTGGACAAGATTAATGATAAGCGAAATGGAATATTTATTGGCTAGTCGTGTAGTAGTAGTGTCACGCAATGAGTGTCTATTGGCTGACCATCAGTTCTTGTATTTGGAGGTAAATAATTGGGTTAATAGATATTTTTGTGTCGATATAAATGTATACTACAATACTGAAATAGCGGCGACTTTCCTCTTAAGAAACAGCACATAAACCAAAATAATAAATAGGCACCTTAATTAGTACGTTACTTAAATCACTGGTCCATAAAATATTGCCGTTCCTTTAGTTCCAACTAGTTTCCTATATTATAATAAAAATATGTATAATATGTATTTACAAATTCGTCAAGCCCCTCTCGCGGTTTAAAGTGAAAATTTGTAAAGCAGATAGACAAAAACCCTACTATAATATTATGAGTACAGAATATGAACGCTAGAAATAGTAAAATTATTCCTATCATAGCCTTCTATTACGATCAAAACAGTCCCAGTAAATACATTTATTTCTTTTTATATCCAGGAAGCCACACAAACGCACTCACACAATCACAAGGGCGAGAGCAACTCGAGACGAGGTAAAGGGCCTGTCTGCGAACTCTCCGCGAAATAGCCGCATTTCAAACATTTAAGTCGCTGAATATAAAACACTCGCTTCTGCGGCAAGAAATTATAAAATGTCAAATGGAGATCCACATTTCTCCTTTTGTCGCTACATTTCATACCGAGACGCTCGTTATTTATGGTACCAATAAAAACTGCTCAAGCAATCTTGAAACATAGAAGCCGTGTTCTGTAGTTATTTTTTATAATCATTTACCACGAGCATTCGCTTGTAATAAAAATATTCAGTTAACGGAAACTGTAATGATACAGAAAAATAAAGATCTTATTTCAATTTAAAAACCATCAGGTAAAAATAAAATGTTTTCAGTTTTAAATAAGCCACATGTTTATTTATACTTTAAAAACATTTTCTTAAGATGTGTTCACACTTCGTCACCCCAAAATTGCTCAACACTCCACGTAACACGCCAAATTAGAAGACACTCGCACCCTTCCTTTAATATTAACATTAAATTTGAGCGGTGAAAACAATTTCATTATTGAATTACACACTCGCTGTATGGGGAAGGGTTATTAAAAAAGAAACAGGATTTATGCTTCGGATATTTACACAGGTTGGAAATTGTAATCAATTTTAATAATATCAATCTAAGTAATAAATTTGTTTTGTAATATAGGTATTTGTAAAACAAAAATTTAAAACAACTTTAACGTACGGAAGCCAACACTGTTCGTCTAATAATAATTCAAGACCAAGTCATAGTCTTAGTCAATATGCAAAAAATCATTACTGATACAAGAAGCTCCTTGACCAGCATGTACAACAGTTATAACTCTAATACACTATCAAATTATCAATAAACATCCCTACAACATTACCCGTTTACATCTAGACCGGGATCCCTCGCCCTTTTTCGTAAGTGATTACTAACAAGCTAAATTTTCGTCAGTAGCTTCATTTTGACGAGACGCCCAACATTAGCTAGTACAAAAATTTCGTAAGTGGTAGCTAACAGGGGTAATGAGAACATAATTTGTTGATTTAGTGGTTATCAAAAATTCATTACTAACTGGTTTTTTTATTTATAATTCTTATAATAATAATCTAAATTAGCCGAAAAAATATTTGTCCTACAAAATGCTAGGTTTGATCAACGAGGTCCCATTTTTGCAACATGTACTATTTACGAGGTTATGAAAAATTATTACTAACCAGCTGATTTTTTTTTGTTGGTTAGTTAATAATTATATAATTTAACGCCCACATTGTCCTACACATTACGTGGAACGTTTTTCTAGTCCTAGACTCCTAAGTTGTCCATACCACAGGACCATTTTTTTTATTAGTAACTGTAGGACAAAAGTATCACGTGATACATTAGTGTGTTTTTTATCCGAATAAAACAATGTCCTACAAAAAAACTGGTATGCATCCGTAGTCCTACAATAATCGTAATTTTCCTTTTTCCTATGTGCAACATGAGGTAAAGTGAAAATATATTTAT
Organism: Colias eurytheme; assembly: GCF_061535395.1. Taxonomy (NCBI): domain Eukaryota; kingdom Metazoa; phylum Arthropoda; class Insecta; order Lepidoptera; family Pieridae; genus Colias; species Colias eurytheme. Next base: position 8,103,167 of record NC_142998.1, on the reverse strand, counting down.
TGAAATAAATCAACTTTATTATGTAACATACATGAAAAAGTAGATATTTTTATATAAAAAAGTAATTAATTTTCATCTGACTCATCAGAAAAATATTCATCCTCACTACTGGCATCACTCTCCTCATCTTCATCAGTATCTTCTTCATTCTGATCTTCCGTGGTATCTAAATCTGTAATAATATGAAAAAATTAATTAATGTCGCCGAAAAATTAAAAACCAAATTTCAATAATATTAATAGGGTACCTTGCAATTGAGAAGATAATTCTTCAAAGGATGGGCTTTGAGGACCATCAAACCAATAATACTCGTATTTACCATCAATTATTGTCCATCCATAATTTTCAGGTACTTTATCTGTGGGGCACCGCATGTGTGCATTACACCATACATTGCTGATGAATACCGTTCTTTTAATTTGTTGCAACAATTCTTGTTTTGTTGGTGGCAAACTGGAAGGATCATATCCTATAATATTTTTTTTTAATACTTTTTCACTTCCACCTTTTGATCTATAGCCTTTTTCAAATAGTTCATACCGTCCTCTGTTGATATCATTTTTGGTTTTTAATGAGTACACTCTACATACATACTCTTCAATAATTCGAACTATTTCATTTGACGTTGTTAATACTGTATGATCACTTCGTAGGAGTTGAATAAAAGCCTCTTGAAAATTTTTATTTTTCTTAAAAATACTGAAAGGTCTTTTTTTTCCTTTACGGAAAAAAGCGGGATTGTAATCATTTCCTGTAAAAATATGGCATATAGCTTTTTTTTTTAAGTGTACGACCATGTGCTTTTTTAGATTTACGCTCTGTGGAAAATCATCAAAAACAATTGGGCATTTCCAAATATAATTGTGCTCTCTGACTCTCAATGGAGAAAATGAGAAGCACGCGGTTAAATTAACTTCTGTATTAAGAAGGGTTTATACTTGTTTCTTTATTGCATCCGTTGAGATAAATAGTAAGGTCCTTGTTGCACTTGAACGATAAATGCAAATTTTGTCTATAAAATACTCTTAAACATTTTTATTTGTTTAAGAGCATTTTATGGACAAACTGAACGATAAACCCTTCTTAAATGTATATATATATATATTTATATATTATACTTCAAAATTTTTAGTAAAATATGTAAAGCACAATGTACTTTGTAAAATTATTGTTTACAAAAAAAATAGCTATAATTTTATCATGCTTTTTATATAATTATGTGAAAACTTCTACTTAATAAATTATTTATCATATAGGGTAAAACACCCAGTAGCTGCTCAGCGATCAGTAACTGCTTACTCCATGTATTTGTATATCTATATTCATATATATAGATATACAAATTCCTGAGCAACGGCTGCGTGCTTTACCTTATTTTGAAAATAAAATTAAAAAATATTCAATCGACTTACCGTTGATAACACAAATATTGAGATTTCACTCTGAATTCCTTATAACAAGAGGAATGATACCCGATTATGTCGTCATTCCAATTTTCCGGTAATACGACATTACTATATTTATGTTTATGATGCTTTCGAGCAGACAAAAAAGTTCGACAAGAAAGCAAAATTTCTTGAGAAAATTTCTTGATCTCTTCGCGTTTCTCTCTAAAGCGAGGGTTATCACACAATACACTGCATAAAAAACACTCCGTTTTTGCTGAGCAATTAAAAAAAAATGTAAGTTATTTCAGAGCATCGACCACACAACGACCACACAACAAATAGTTATATTATAATATAAAATGTTAAGTTTTTGTAATAAAATAATATGAATACTATAACACTAAAAATGAAAATCGAGGTTAAGCAAGGGGCATAATTTAGATGGGTGACCGATTTTTTGCAGATTTGTTGTTCTTTAGCCTGTTTGTACGGAACCCTCAGTGTCGCGAGTCCGACTCACGCTGGCCTTATTTTTATTAATATGTATTAACATCGTATTCAATTTCCAATGATAAAGTATGTGTATACAAAATACCTATAGCGATAAAGTATGTGAATACAAAATATATCGATAAAGATATCGATATACAAATTTACTATGTCTCATCTCTAGGACATTTGGTGACCTTGAATTAGCCAATGAGAATGCAGCGCCCCGCTTCACCATACCTCAAGTTGTTGACAGATTGAACTTAGTACATACAAGCTAACATTAGGCGTCTAGTGGTTGTGTGGTCGATGTTTCAGAGCGTCCAACACGTGGTCAACAGAAAAAAACAGCACGGTTATAGTCGGCTTCAGCATGGAGTAACTAAACACAGTACGCAGCATCGCGCGCATGCGTACTAATATAACTAAACTCCAATAGAAAAATGTACAGAATGAATAGATTTTTATTGTTATGAATTTCAAATTCCATTGGAGGATCAGCAAAATATACCATGCAATTTGTAGGACAATGTGGGCGTTAAATTATATAATTATTAACTAACCAACAAAAAAAAAATCAGCTGGTTAGTAATAATTTTTCATGACCTCGTAAATAGTACATGTTGCAAAAATGGGACCTCGTTGATCAAACCTAGCATTTTGTAGGACAAATATTTTTTCGGCTACTTTAGATTATTATTATAAGAATTATAAATTAAAAAACCAGTTAGTAATAAATTTTTGATAACCACTAAATCAACAAATTATGTCCTCATTACCCCTGTTAGCTACCACAATCGAGCATTTTCGTAAAGGAAATTCTTGGGCGTCTCATTGAAACGAAGCTACTCACGAAGTTTCAACTTGATACTAATTATTTTTACATCTAGTATTTGTACTACAACCTAAGAGTGTCGGACTAGAAAAACGTTCCACGTAATGTGTAGGACAATGCGGGCGTTAAATTATATAATTATTTACTAACCAACAAAAAAAAAATCAGCTGGTTAGTAATAATTTTTCATGACCTCGTAAATAGTACATGTTGCAAAAATGGGACCTCGTTGATCAAACCTAGCATTTTGTAGGACAAATATTTTTTCGGCTAATTTAGATTATTATTATAAGAATTATAAATAAAAAAACCAGTTAGTAATGAATTTTTGATAACCACTAAATCAACAAATTATGTTCTCATTACCCCTGTTAGCTACCACTTACGAAATTTTTGTACTAGCTAATGTTGGGCGTCTCGTCAAAATGAAGCTACTGACGAAAATTTAGCTTGTTAGTAATCACTTACGAAAAAGGGCGAGGGATCCCGGTCTAATCATATCGTCATGACACCGCATTAATACATACGACATCGCATCACGCGACATGTCGTGTCGTCCCCGTGTCGCAAACGCGTAATTACACCACCGATACATCCCAAGATAGCCTCTTGTTCCACGCTTGTGTGTCAAGGAATCATTAGCAATAAGTAATTGAGTGATTTACGACACGCAATCGTAGGAAATTCAATTGGTTATGGGTAACCAATTACTTGTTGGTGAGAATGATAATGCTATTGATTTATAATCATACGTTTTAGTATTGACGATGCATGCTTAACTGTTTGACTACGTATATTATTCAGCTAGTCAATTGATTTATCTCTATAAAATTGTTGAAAGTAACACGTATAAAAGCACACCTATCTCCTAACTGAAAATATCAAGCAGCAAGTTTTTTTTATTATAATTTTCACCGCCAAAGTATTAAATAACAATAGGAATAAAACAATATAAACGCAAAAAACGCAATCTTAGTACAAAGGGCAGCCACAAAAATCGCAACCGCTCAGATTTTTGTTTTTTCTGAAGAAGAGAAAGAAATACTTATGAAGCTTTTCCAAGAAATTTTTTATACTAATTAACTTTTTAAAATTAAAACTTTGAGAAGCAGATATTTTACGCAGACACTCAAGATAAGTTTTTGGTGCCAATTGGCACAAATCCTAAAGTATCACTTTCTTTTATTTGCCAAAGTGCTTAAATTTATTAAATATCAGCTAGAAACTTTATGTCGTACATTGTGTATATTTATTTGAGAAATCTCACGTTAAGCTCGATTATTTATTAATTCACCTCGGCTTGACATGGCCTGATATTTAGAAACAGTTTTGTGCGGAATATATCATCTCAATGTGTCCATTAAATTGTACATAAGTAACAATAAGCATAACATTTCAATAAAATTACAATATCGTTATACCTAGTTCACTATCTATTACGAAAACAAGAAGACCCTTGTTTTGAACTATTACAATTACATTAATATCGTGAAATTCTCCATACTTATATAAAATGAGACGATACCAATACGTTACATTCCTCACACGGCCGTGATCTCCGCTAAGCCACCGCAAGCCTTGCTCCCAGTCAAGTCATCCATACAGCGTGGTTTCAGGATCGAGATTACATTACACACCGATAAAATCTCACTAGCATTCTAGTCTAGCGAACAATTCATACCTGTTCACAATGGGCAGCGTTGGCCGAGTAGAGGCAATCACGACAGTGTAGAGGGCCTAATGTCTATGATCGACCTTTATAATTATTGTAGATGTTTATTCATAATGGCCTCATTGGCGGCCAACATCGACGATTATTCGTTGGACCAACGCTGCCCATTGTGAAAAGGGCCTATACAAATTGACTAGAGATTTCTCCAAAACTCCGCGCCTCCATTAAAAATGTACATTACAAGTAAATTATCGGAGACGGCTCGAAGCGTAATTTGTTTGGGTACCTTCATCAAATTAAAGTCAGACTAATTCAATCTTTTGGAACTTCGTTTTTGTTTGGACACTTGGTTTTTTCGCTTAATGGATTTTGATTACAGATTAATTCAAATTAGAACTTTTTATCAACAGAGTATATACTTCATAAACTGTATTTTAAAGACGTTGTAGCCTTGGAAACAGTGAAACTCGGTCAAAATTTATTCGGTACAAGAAAAGAAGGAAAATGCTATAGACAGTGGCATTTGGCAATAAATATACCTATATGTGGTGTAGGTTATCGCTTCTCGCGATGCTTTAGGGGACTATAAGCCCTCAAATCTTTTTCATTCTATTATATCATGGGATCAACATCTCTAACATCTGCGGGCCTATTGCAAGTACCTAAAATACATATTTCATAGTAGACAAATCAAATAACGGATTGTAAAATCTTTTGTTACAAAGTTCTAGTACTTTCACATTCACACTGCTCATATAGCCCTTCTTATGTATTACAGAAACGACAACATGCGCATTCATTTTTTTTGTTGCCTCTTAATTTTAGAATACTTCTAATTCCCGAATCATCTATAATGATTAACGATAACAAACAAACGGACACGGCTTCATATCAGAGGATCAGCGATCACTTGAATATGTATGCGCATACATACCGAGACCATCCTCGTTGTCTCTCGTTGATTTATTCAGATCAATTTCAAGTGGACGCCGGCAATCATGACGTGCGGACAATAACTAGAATTGCATATCAATGTTGCACATGAATTACGATTTACGATTCGAATATACTACGTTTTATTAGCTGTACCTACAGCTTGAAATAATGTTCCCAAACTACGTACTGATCAACTTTGATATTTTGTAGATTAGAACCAAAAAATCCTTTAATTATAAATTGTTATCATTTTAGCTATCTTTTGATCGAACGAAATCGATGTGTTTTCATTAAAAAAGCTGTAACACATTTTGGATTTTTACCTTTGTTAGTGGGAAATCCAATTACGTTACATAATCGACGTTCACAAATTTTTCAGTCAACCTTCAAAAAACAAATAAATATTCAGATTAAGTATGAAAGCTTCGAGAGCATTTTTCATCTTATTAATTCCATATTAACCTACCTACGACCTATGTTTTTTTTAATCTTTATTTAATACGAGAGTTTGATAACGACCTTTGTTGTATCACTCGAATTGCTTTACATTAACAATGTTCAGAACAGTACCTACATAATTTCATTTAGTTTTTATTTTTATTTCATTATAATACATTACACTGCGAGTCCTTGTTCCCCGCAAATGCTAACTATTGAATAGAATAGAAGCATCTTAAGCGTCGGTTATTGCACCTACTAAGTTCAGAGTGCAAGTCATAAAGCGAACATGCGGGGCTTACCAACTTCCCGAAGAGCGCCCATTTGCCCGCCGAAACACGACACGAATGTACGTACAGATATATAGCTCCGACATTTATTTCCACGTGTAATTTTGCAACGTCAGCGCTGAATGCACTAAAAATGTAATGTTCGCGCAATTTATAAGTGCACGGATTCGGTTTTGTAATTTATGCGGGTGCAGCGTAAGATCTGCGACTTGATATTAAGATAAGTAATAGGTTAGTGGCAAACTCAAACCCTTAATGGTCTGTTCCACAGCTTCTGGATAAGTTACGTTTATTTTATGATATTATGGGTGGTATATAGTATCGGTAACTTGTAAAAACTATCCGAAGTATCATTAGGTTACGTGTCATGGCAAAGAAAACAATATTTTGAACATTGATACTGCTTTTTGTAACACCATTCCCGCTGTCAATCAGTATCTTATCAGTGCAAATAATGAACAGCAAAATATGAATAGCAAACTAAATCTTCATCCTTTTATCCATCACGAAATCCACTAACTAAAACCTACACCAATTATCTATCTATACATACATATTAGTACACAGTTCTTATCTCCACATCATCAGAGGTTGTTACACTCGTAACGACTGCACTCGGCACCAATAATTGAGGAAATAATGACATCGTGTACAATGAACAATGAACTTCGCGAGGAACAAGCGCTTTTTGTACCCGGTTCAATAGACAACCACGGGAAAAAACAGTGAGATTGTTTTACTAAGGTCATATTAACTATTAACTAGATACTATAGCTATTCTTTATCTGGGTATCGATTAATTTTTATTTCTCAAAACAAATGAACGATTGAAATACATAATGATAAGTGGCATATTTGTTTCTATAAAATAGCCGCAAATCATTATTGATACCAGAGACACTTCAGAAATTTTATGGATTTATTTATTTAAAAATTGTAGGGGCGGGACTGATCACTTAACATCAGCCCTTTGCTCTGACACTTAAAACCACTTAATAAAATATTACGTTCCGAATAAAGTCACCGCATAATGACATACAAAACATCTTAATTTAACATAATACAAAATAAGATGCAGTTATGCATACTCTTACTCTTGAACTAGTTAAGCATAGTGCCTTAGAAGCGAAGTTTCCCCACTCTACATAATACGTACACTCGTACTTATAGGCCAAAACATTTCAGTAAAATATTAATTCCTAAACAGTAAACAGAGCATCGTTCACAAACCGATAAGTCGTGATTTATGGCTTTGCCCCGACAGTATTATTTCGTAGCATATGACATCGTTGAATATTCATGCACACATATCATTAACATCATGTAAATTAGACATGGCTGACGTCGAAATACATCTAATTTAAACTTAACCCATGATTAGATCGTCAGTGTCACATTCCGCTGACAGTGATTAGCAACCAGCTATTTGACTGGCTTGTCTCGTAAGCCTGCGTGAGCTACTGATATCTTATATTGTATTTGTAGCGTCGAAATACGCGATAATAACTAATATGTGCATAATAATACAAATATACATTTAAAGTGGATACTCGTTTCACTGAACAATTATAAAACTGAAGTCCTGTTCCGAGCTTTATAGTCGCAACCGAGAATCAAACCCATCCTCAGTTCTATGCTCACGTGTAAACTACTGTACAAACGGATCGGTCAAGGAACTATAGTTAACAAGAAAAATAACAATGTAGGATTGTATATGATATGCTATACAAAGATTGTTATATACTGTGAACATTGACGTGGGCTAAAATAAAATAAAATTTTACAAATATAATTGTTTTGGAAAAAATAACTCAAACACATTTTCTAGTAACGAGCATTGAACCCACGCCATCAGTTAAGACAGAAAAGGTCACTAAATTTTGCGAATCATCAATCATATTGAATTCTAAAAATATTATATCAAAGACTAACATTTACACATATTTTCAGACTGGCACATTATTAATAATTGACGATGGAAATAGGATATCGTTACGTATTTATAGCATAAATATATATAACCGACCGAAAGCGTGTTTTGCTTAAACAATATATTCTATGATAATCCTTTATATCCACCACAACTAACACATAACAGACTGCGCCATAATAACAAAATTCCTATTGAATAGAAATACCCGATACCCCCCGGGTGCTATCTATAAATTAAATACTGCAGCATTTTGTCAAAGCCCCGAAGGTACAGGCAAAATTAATCTAGGAACAGGGGTGGCGTTTAATCAAGAAACTTCGATTGCTGTAAGAAAATCCCCAGCAAGTAATATCCTCTACAAAGGACATCGTGACAGTGGAAAAATTTGCCTCTAGGTGTCCATAATCTCAAGTTTAGCCGCGCATTACCGTGACGCCCTTTATCCGGATTGCGAGTTCCCGTTTAATCTCATCACAGCCTAGTGCCTACCGAGTTAAACCGTGATCGCGGATAAAAACTCGACCCTGCCCAAACCACTACTCTGATATAATAAAAACATTCAAATTTCACAGTGTTCATTGAATATGCCACGTTTTTACGATATTGATATGGAAAAAATATTCACAGCACCCATACGCTGCTATAGTAAAATAAAACGTTACGTATACATAAACGTTGTTTGCTATCAATTTCAAATCTGTAGCTCAACATTTTTTATTTATAAATAAACCAAATATGGACATAAAAGAAATAGTAAACACTTTTATAAGAAACCTACATTAGTATTCCTACCACTTAAGATCACAGAATTCATCGTTAGCTCTCACACTAAGATAACCTGAGCCTCGGAGGCTGAGACGCTTACAAAAGATCTCGAGGGCAATAACCTCTTTTATCTTAAATCAAGTCTATACAAGGCTGTACTAACTGACAGATTAATCAATAGAAGGCACTCTGAATTACGTAGAGTGTAAACAATACATAGTAAGGACTTGTGTGTTACAAAAGTGCCCTCCAAATATAAACTATGAAATAAATGTAATTTTAGCACAATAAAATGTTCTTTCACAAATAACAATAAAGAAATAAAAAAAATTTGGAAAATCCAAAAGTGCACGCCTCATAATTTTTTTTTAATAAATATTTATTAACTATTATTTTTGTTTATTTAATAACAATTAAACCACATCGAATCAGACCCTGAAAAATGAAAGGGTTCTATTCCTGAGCATACTCAAGCGTAAGAGAAAAAAAAAGACTCGATTAGTAAAGTATTTCGGTCGCTATCGTGTTAACAAGAAAATCCTCCGCACATACAGACACACGGACGTCCAAGACAGAACTTTTTTAAACTGTTTTTTAACTAGTTTAAATAACAAAAATGACATCAAAAATATCATGAACGTTAAAAATAGTGTTTTTTCTTAATATGTGTGTGTGTATGTATTATCTTACAAGTGCAATGTATGATACATAAAGACATTTTAAGTTTGAAAAATCAGATGTTTTGCGCGAAGTGACAGTAGTACCCACCTCAACGCTTCGCTTATGAGGCGTGCAATAGTATTATAAATATTACATACAAAGAAACAAATACTTATAAATACAATTTGCAGTATTTACCTTATACAGTAATGAAGGGTAAGATAATCATTATTTCAATAAATTTTATAGAAGCTTCCCTAAACTTATTACGTCTTAGTAAATGAACATCTAGACTTATTAGATCTGTCCCTGTCTAGAAACTAAAGAGGGAACTATTTCAGGTGACATTTTAAAGGATAAGTTCTATTCAATTACCAGAAGATCTCGCAAAGAATTTTTATTTATAGATTCCTATTTTCGATATTGAAACTAATGAAGTAATTTAATGATAAAAAAATGAATCAAAGGAATATAATTTATTACAGACAACAGCTAGCGAATTGGGGTGAAAATGAAAACAAAATGGAAAATACACTTTTACCTTATAGCTATTTACATTATTACATTGTAATATTGGTACAAATGAATTGTTTCTCTGTGCTTATTATTATTAGAAATGAAACATAAAACGAAAAGGAAACCTTGTCTACTTGCCTTAACTACATCGATATTCGGGAAAATGGTCATTTGCTTATAACTCAAACTCTAACATTTATTTATTCAATTAGACTTCTTCTAGAAGCACTTTTGAATCGTCATAGCATATTATTAAAATTTACCACCGATTCGTATTTTAAAATCATGTCAGTCTTAAGTTAAAGCTTAAGGGTGCACTCACACACATCAGTCACCGTCACGGCACGTCACAAAAAAATATGTATCAATAGTTCTAGTATGACTCTGTTCCCACACAACAGTCGCCGGCACGAAATCTATCAGTGACGTCACCGGTCAGGCACGTCAAATAATCTTTCCATACATGTATCATACTTTTATTCCCACTCACCCGGTGCCGTCACGTCTCAGTTCAGTCAGCGTCGTGCTACCGTCAATAATTGCTACATGTTCTCTAGCGTGACACACGTCTAATCACTGACTAACCTGATGTATGTGTTCAATAATTCAGTCAAACCGGCGACGTGACTGACGGACAACATGACGGTGACTGGTGTTTGTGGATACGTACACAAACCGTCACCGATCAGTCATCGGTGACTTGACGGTGACTGATGTGTGTGAGTGCACCCTAAACATTATAGACATGGAGAAGTAGTCAGATCGTGGAGTAAGTTTGCCCAATAAAATGACATAGACATTAGACATAGAGTTGAGTCGCGACACGGAATAGCTGTGAAACTGGCGTCATGGAAACATAAATAATCATTAAAATTGAACAATGTTTGTTCGTGGGACGCATTGGAGGCAATTAATAGCCAAAGTTAATCGATTTTACGATTAACGCGGCGCACGTAATCGTCGCGATAAATTTTAATGAGGTTAATAATGCTCTCAAAAATAGACCTTTATTTTTAAACGGCTATCACTTTTTACAGGATGAGCCGTGCGGAAATTTTCTCAATATTCGATTCCATATTTCGTTAAACTCTGCATACGCAGTTTCGTTGCAGTGCTTCATAATAATATAAATTATACAGAACAGAAGTGCCCAAAAAACATTTTTTTTTGAAAAAAAAAGTTATTGTAGAGTCTTTAAACATTATTAATAAAAAATCTACAATATAAACACGAAATATACTATTCTAACATGACAAAACTGGTTAAAACACGTGCATTGTACCCTCTACCTCCGTCCATTCTTCATTCATAACGAGAATTAGGTTAATTTAAATGTTTGTACAAATATTTGACGACTACCCGTATTGTTCAAATATTGTAGTCCTCTTATTTAGGTCCTTTACAAACAAAAGTTTAATTTCTACTTCCACATTCGTACGTCAACAAAGGGAACTTATTTTGCGATTATGTACATAATTTAACAAATTCTACGGCCCTTCTGTTACATATTTGATGTTAAAATGAGATTTTTACTGTTTCGAGTATTAAAAACTTTACATTTTAATAAATGTTTAGCAAAAATTGTGCCAAGAATAATTTTATCATAATGAATATATAATCATTATTCATACTTCATTTCCTGAACTAAATATAATAAGGATAATGACACTTCAACCAATAATTGTAACCATATTACATCACAGTCAGAATCATAGAAAGGCATATATTACCAACAATTTAAACTCGCGCAAACATAAACCTACAACACTATCCAATTATAATAACCATATAACTATAACAAAAATAAAATATATAAAACTTTCCACGACTCTAATACCTACAAAGAGAACAAACCTCGATAACAAGTGAAACAGATAGTTACGAACTATATCAATTCGTCTTTCTTAAGCGGATTTGAATAACATCTTTGATGTTTGTATAAAGAGTAAAGTCTCACAAATATAGTCACACAGATAAAGACTCACAAATAATGAGGAGGCCTGCAGACAATACGGCTCAGTAACGATGTCTTACCTGCAAAGAAAATCGTGGTTAGATAGTGTCATCATTTTGTTAAAATGAAAGCATTTTAAACGAATCTTTGGGCCAAGATTATTGTAATTATTTATACAATATTTATTTTAAGTACACAATAATTTTATTTTTATGGTTGCCTGGAAGAGATTGCTTTAAGCAATAAGGCCGCCTTTTGTGCACTTATACCATATTCAATATTCATGTTTTCATGTTAAATTATGTTTTTATTACTGGTACTGTACAATAAAGTGTCATAAAAAAATAAATAATAATTAATGGCATTTAATTTAATATTTCCTTGAGTCAGTCATATGGTACGATTTCGTTCTTTATAATCGGGAAAACAAATGAAAATAATAACAAAATTAATTAAATTTTCACGCAATTAACTATCATAATAAAATAACGTTCAGTCGTTATAGATATTAATAAAAAGTAACAACATAATTATTCATTACAGAAACACAAAGGTACTGCGGCGAAACAATAAAATTAATTTACTGAGGTGTAAGTATATTACTGCAATGCAGTAACCGATTGTATCAGAAATGTTCATTATTTTGTATCTTCTCGAGATATTCATAACGCTTATGAATAAACAAATATTTGATTCAACTTTAGCCAGTTTCAATTCTTCAAAAGAAACAATTATAACAATACACAATGTATAAAAAACAGGTACATTTTAATTTCGGTAGCGAAAGAAACTCACATAGGTAAGTTTAATCATTCATGCATAAACACTACAAACATTACATTAAGGGCCGATTTTTCAATGCTTGGATAAAACTTATTCGTCGAATAATGTATAAAACTACCATTTTAAAAACGTATTCTAATTGCCCGTATTTGACAGTTTACGTGACATTTTAATATTATCGTGTAATACTTTATTGGACATATAAGTTTTATCCAAGCATTGAAAAATCGGCCATAAGGTAAATATTTTTATGTTCAGATAAATGTAGAATAATTCGTATTTCAATAACGAAAAGGCTATTGCGAAAAACAACTAAAAATTAATTAAATCAGTATTAAATTATCTATTGCATGATAATTGATAACATTAAGCCTCCAAAATCAAAGAATTATTATTATTCCTTTTCATTGAAAATCTTTTGCTATAAATCCAATCTCTATCAACTAAATAACTACATATTTATTAACTACTTATTTGATCTTTCTTTACTGCCTCATGTATTTCTAATAAAAAAGGAAAACAGATTAACCTCCTACACCCGGACGGACGGACAGGCATGTCACTCAGTTGTACACCCTTGTTACAAGGGAAAATTACATTAATTGCAATAGATGTATAAATTATATATTTGTGTACTATTGTTCTAGTTTCCTTCCAATGTATATTATTTTACGCTTTCTTAGAGACATACAATAAATTCCTGTATTTCTAAATATAAAAACGGCCCGTTGTTTGCTATTTCTTCAAAAATCGAATAAAAATATACGCTTTCGAATTCAAAGTTAATAAAGAAAATTATTTCACATTTCTCAAACCTGACAAATCTTATACATTAAAAATCCATCATCTTCGTAACATTCAGCATAAATTATAAGATTACTTCGTAAAACATTATGAACGTTAAGTATAATATCAAAATTACTTAACAAAAGATACAATATTTACCATGTAATAAACAATTTACATATTAAATTATTCATAAGCTCAAGCCAACCGCCTCTACACGAAAAATATAACTTATGCAGAGCTTTACAAACTCCAAAGCAAAACAAGCTTGTTTGATTCTGAAACAATCACTGGAGATAAACATTACTGTATTAACAAAGTAATACAAATATCTAGGTTTTAAGATGTACTAATATTTCATTGAATAATAATCCGCTAAACCTTATTTAGAGTGTAATTAAAATTTAGTATTGTTCTGTGTTAGTTAGCGTTCTTATTAGCCATACAATTATATTGCTAACAGTTAAAGCAAATGCAACTACAGGTTTCAGTCAAGTGAACAATAATATACTAAAATGGATTAAATTTAGTTTATTTTTATTAAAATATTCCAGGAAAATAACAGGTGCATAATTAAAACTTTAACATATACAAAACTATATCTGAAACAAAAATATACAGAAATAGTTTTTCCTAAAGAAATATACCTATTGAAAAACGTATAAATAGACCTAAAAACAAACATTAAACAAAATTTTCAGAAATACGTGAAAACAAATTAAGTCTGCTAGAGCGATGTCGCTAAACAACACACGAAGATTACGCGCGCAAATAATTGGAAATAGTTTCCAGAATCAGTTTGATAAGAAATACGACGTCACGTTTGAATAAATAAGGATTTGCTAAGGATTTATAATTTTAAGTCCTATATTTAGGGTACCGTAGAACAAATAATTATTTTCTAACAAAATACTAAACCGCCTTCACATTGTCATATCAACAAATTAATATAGGACCTATAGTCGAGCCAATTTAATAGGCAACATTTGACGTCCATCAATTTTATCTTCGAAGAGAGGTAACCTGCTTAAAAACATCGATTAAAGTGAATTAATCGATACTGACTTGAAACATTTGTCAATCGAACTTGAAACACATATATTAATTTATGATGATTTTTATTCACAAGTAATCAATGCATTCGATTCTAGATGTCAGATTTCGATTTTTAGAGTAACGTCTCTGGTATTTAAAAAGAAAAAAAGTTTATTGACACAAAATTGTAGCGACGTCAGTTCTTTAATTCAGAAATTGTTTATTATGTTTAGAATGGTTTATCAGTAATATGAAATCTTAAAATTACTTGTATCGGTCATTATTATTATAAATATGTAATCGTATTTGAAAAAAAGTTAAGCAAATGTGCAGTTCTAACAAAATGAAATATCATGTTATTCTATGTCGTCGTTACTAGGTTACATTGTTGAATTTTGTTGAACTGTCAAATGTTGCCTATTAAAATGGCTCCACTATAATATGGGGACTTCTTTCATTTGAAAGCTGGTGAGCTTTCAAGTAAAAAAAAAATCATCAAAATCAGTTCGCCCAGTCGAACGTTGTGAAGTGACAAATCGAGAACCACCTCTTTTTTTGAAGTTGGTTGAAAATAAAACAGAAAATTTTCTAATACATTGGAGATAGGTATGCGTTTATTAATTTTAAAAGGCTAATCATTAGCTGACCTAGTTTCCTTTATACGACCAACCTCTTTTAATGTGGGACATGTGCCGTTAATAATATGATTAAAATATTATCTATTCTATAAATACGGTTATTAGATCCTGATGTTCTTTTTTGCAATTTAAAAATAACAAATCTGAGAAATTGATTGATTGATATTGATTATCTACCGATAACTTCTAAACCTTCTTAATTCTATATGTATTCAGAATCTTTCTCTAATTCTTCGGTAATATTTTTGTTACTATTTATGAAGAAAAAGGATAATGGAAACCGAAGTTTATTAAAAAAGAGCGTGTGTGCCGAGCACTCGTGTCAGAAGTGAAACTTCTTTGGCAAGACTCAAAGATACCAAAATCATCGCCTTACTCCATGACGTGGCGGTATTGTCATGACGCGACCTTGAAATTTTACTCTCACCTAAAGAAGTTTTACTTCAAAATAAACTTAAATGCTTATGGTAACAGTGAACGATAAAATTGCTTACAGAAATAAAATATAACAAAAATGCAATTAAGCGAAGCAAATTCGTATAAAATTTATGTAGTGTAACCAATTAGCTAGCAAATGCTGGCCTTATTAAATATGTATTTAAAATCGTTAATGTGATATAATATGAAATTGATTTTCTACATTATTCCGACAACATTTTTACACCTGATTTTAATCGTGTTTGACTTTATTTGGGACAAAAAAGTACCACATATTATTTTTCATCTTCCATCTATCCATATTTCAAAATTCATCCAAATCCGTCCATCCACTACGCGTGAGAATAAACAGACATTGAAAGTATTATTTTTAGCCTTAAATCTTTGGCCTTAACTCGAAGCCGTCTTGGGAAATTTGTCTAAAATACATTATTTTTCCTGATTTTTATACAATGTTTTTCCTTTCTTTGCTTTTTGTTAAATGACTTCGTTTATTGACTTTAACATAGCTTATAATAATTAACAACAGCTAGCTGCCTTTATAACAGAAACACTTAAAAACTAGAACATACCATCTGTTCAACCACTTCATAAATAAATTATCCAGAGCAAATTAACCTATACTTCCAATACAATACTAACAGTCTAATCATACTATACAAACGATAGAAAATTAATACCGAAATTGGATACAGAGACAAATAATCAAAGTACACATATATGTAGGCAGGTAATATTTGCCTCATCCATACGATTCTTACAAAAGCAATCTAGAGAAATGTCTGAGCTATGAAGGGTTAGATGAAAAGCATTTCGATCTTAACACTATACAACATGTGACTAGCAACACTAATTGAAAACGTGACGATTGAGTCGCAATATTAAATATTTGTCGCCAATTGCCGTCCTAACGTGTAATCGCTCTGATTTTGATGCACGAGTAAGTATTGGTACAGAAACTTACGTGGAACCAATTTTTAAATTAAATTGCTATATAAATAAAGCAAAACTTTAACTTTAGATTTTCTGCACGTTAAACCAGAGTAAAATATAATATGCTAGTACAAACCTACCTATATATTTTTTACTAGTAGATTTATTTTTTGTAGGTATGTCGAGTTGAGATATTTCTCAAGATAATTACGAAGTCAAATGGATGTGATAAGGGATGCATTCATTTAAAAAAACAATACTTTTTTGATTTCTACCTATAAAATCCAGAAGAATTGTTAAAATTGAAAATATAGTTCCCAAGTGCAAACTGTTTTAACCAACCTGCAAACGAATCATTCTTTCAGCGAATTTAAATTACCAGAGCCGTACTAATCGAGGCAATAATTCACGCAGTCGCAGTCTATTCGCGCGATCTTTCCGAAAGTTTACCACTAATAACAACGTATTAGCGCTTCGGTGATATTCCTTTATCCTGTTTGCGTGTAACTCATCAATTTGATTGGTCCTCTATAAACAATTTATCGTCCGGCAGAGGCTATTTCTGGAATTCATTTGTGCAGTTCATTTAATTTATTTCGGGAAACGAATCATTTCATAATACTGCTGAATAATTAATTCGATGACAGGTAATCTTTTGTAAGTTTATTATTTATTAAATTCATTCATTCGTTTTAAATGGTTTCGTTTAATTTAACAAATAGTGCTGTGGATAAATGTAGATTTTATTACATACTAGCGGTCCGCCCCGGCTTCGCCCGTGGTACATAATATTTACGTTTTCTCTACATAAGAACCATCCTCGTACTTCAAGGAATATAATAAAAAAAAAATTATCGAAATCGGTTCAGCCGTTCTCGAGTTATGCGCTTACCAACACATTTTGCGATTCATTTTTATATATAAAAAGAAGATTTGTAATTTTTATTCTCGGTTCGTTTAGCGTATGATACCTATTGATGGATAATAATTTAGTTGATGGGAATATTTTAAATGTATTTTTAAGCATATAATTTGTATTGTTACTTATTGAAAATACTGTATCTTGATGATCCAGAGCATAGTTCCGACGATGTCTAATAACTAATATTTTAATAGTTTCATAGTGAATTTTGTAAAGTGAGTATTATTTATTCATAAAAGCAATTTGACATTTTGTTAAAGAAAAGAAAAAAATGCGATATCGAGGCGGGATTCGACTGTACCGCGCAACCCGCGTTGTATCTTAATGTAAACCTTAAAACTTAATTCATCCATTTTGCATAACATTTATGTATCTACTTACATCAATATATTATTAAAAAAATTGTACGTGTACTAGTGTACACACGTAAGAAGTGAAACTTCTTTATGGCCTTATTTTTCAAAAAATAATTTACTATATGCAACTTTACAGAAGTACGTCGAATCAAAGATGGCGCGTAACGGAAAAATGTCACGCGTAACGAAAAAATGTTACACTAAATTTTATTCCAACCCCGATAAAGAAGTTTCACTTCAAAAACCTCTATTTAGTATCCATTCCCACCCAACTATCCCACTACAGCTCAACACGTTTCCACAGCCTGAATCCAAAACGAAATACAGCGAAAATTTTTAGTTAGATTTAGTATCAAGACAGACGAGCGGACGGACAGCTGAACGATATATCACTCTTATATTGAGTGATTGATGAATAGGGGAATGAAATCCTTGTATTAAATAACACGTCGAATAACAGCGCTTTGTTTTGCGTTTGATATATCGCAGCTGCTGACCGTGTGTGCGTCGCGATTATCCTAATTGAATTAATGCCTACACTATCAATTACTCGATTTACACGTGTGTTTCATTATTTTTGTTGAGAGTGCTTTTTTTTTTTGCTTATATACTGGGTACTGTTAAGTAATTGGTATCTTTTATATTTAAACACGTTACATACTAGTAGTAACTACTAGCTGTCCCGGCAAACGTTGTTCTGCCTTACTCTTATCACTTAAGGGTATGAAAAATAGATGTTGGCCGATTCTCAGACCTACCCGATATGCACAGAAAATTTCATGAGAATCGGTCCAGCCGTTTTGGAGGAGTAGGTATGGTAATTATATATAAGATTATCTAATCTGTGCTGTTAGTATGAGGAATACATTTTTTGTGTATTGTAAAACTTTATTTCGCTTATCTGTGCGCATTTAACATTGCTGCAGATATATTATATAGTATGGAACCCTATATGACATACTTACAAACAACAGACACACACAAAAACATCCCAAAAGTAACGATATCCTATCATATCATAACAATTACATAAAGCGTCACAATCCACAACCGAAATATGTATATTCCAAAACAAATCCGTACCATAGAGCTTTTACATTTAGACCTCATCGTCTAGGCTCAGAACGATCAAAGCTAAAACTCCGAGTGCTCTACGTGACATATATATAACAACGGAACTATTCTATATCATAACAATTACATATCCAGCGTCACAATCTTTACAAAGAATACATCTCAAAGCAAATCCGTACCATTGACAATATACTTTTTAAATATCTCACCCAAATAAATCTGTACCATAGAGCTTTTACTTTTAGACCGCCCGGTCTAGGCTCATAGCGATCAAAGCCTCGAGAACTCTACGTGACACATATAACAAGCGAAACACACGATGGACGTAATGAGCGAACGAATTACATCCCCTAATTATCGAGTTAGGTCGATCGTGCCCTGATTAATAAGACACGTTCAAAGGGGCTGGAATAATGTACTGGTTGACGGCATTTTATTACGAAAGATTCTGATTATTTATATGGCTTGTTTTGTTTTGCGAAGTAGTGATATAAATGTTCACATCTAAATATATTCTATTCTCTTCATAGTATAATAGGAAGTACGCATCTATTAATGTTCTGTATTAGGTATGTACTTATAAACCACGTAATTTGAAACAATTTTACATTATAGCATAGATATTTGTTATTCCTTAAAGTTTGTATGTATACTCTTTAGTCGTTATATGCATTAAAATTATAACTTAAATGTTTTAAAAGCATATCCCCGGGAAATTTCTTTCATTGCCTTCATTACCTAATCCTGACCGAGCAAAGTCGGGCCGGACCACATGCAGTTGATACATTTTAGACATGTTTAAGTCCCACGTCTTGTGTCCCTAGTGATCAAGGCTATGGCTTAATCTGAGCCCCTTGCAAACCTCTGGCTTCTCAGAAATTCGATACGAAAAGATCCAGCAAGACACTGACCAATCCTACCCGGAGGGGATATAAGGCAGTACGTGAAAGTAACAATTAAAAGGGCGAAATATCATGGATGCTTTTAGTGACAAACGTTATCCCTCATGGAATATGTAAACGTATTGAAAAATGTCTATGAAAATCTGTACAAAAGGCGTTAAAATAGGTATTTACCTACTACCTATATTATGAATTATGATACAAAAAGCTTCGTAAAAAATCAATCAAAACTTTTAAATCACCTACACAAAAGCTCGTCGAAATCATCGCTATTCGCAATACATTGTGTTACAACCACAAATGCTTTACAATAAATCGCATTAATAGATTACAGGTATAAATGAAAACGTATGTTAAAGCTCACGTGTCATCAGAACACGACATAAGCCGTGTGACCCGCGGCCCACGTGGGTAAGTTTTGATAGCAGACCGCGCAAACAAATCGTGGATGGATAATCTCGAATAGTTTGCATTGGATATCGGTAAATCTGTTGAAAATGTAAAATATATGATAAGCTCGTTATTGTAAAATTGAAATACCCGAGCATTACTTATTATAATGACTTTAAACGAATACAATAAACAGAAAGAGCCATGAAATTGGCAAAAAATTATTACAAATTCTGTTGAAAGTCCTGCTTATTTATTATTCCTAACTATCTCTAGCGAAAAAATCATACACCTGTGATGACTTGAGTATAAGTTTTAAATGTTCCAGAGATAAAAAAAAAACTCTACTAGTTTTACAAGCAATCCATCTTAGAAGCTCGATAATTTATCAGTATATCCACGACCACCAGTTATAGCTACCGTTACCTAACTGGCTAACAGTGACACACAAAAAGCCAGTGTATATAATCCAGTAAATCCTAAGCTTCGTTCACACGTGTCCCCGTGACGCGACGCCAAACGGCATCCGAACAAAAACGTATCGGCGATTAAACATGATGAACGAGCCACCGCTAACGACCAACCAGCGTATTTCATACACCATCCTATCTAACTTAGCGAGCTTTATGTTAAATAAAACCTTTTTTGATGAGTCTAACATACACCGTGTTTATGATTGAGCACCGAATGATTTCACTTTGACAACACCATATTCGAACGCTGTTAACGTACCAACAAATAATGCAGTTCCGAAAATCGTTTATACACAAACGGGAAGAGAAAAAGATCAACAAATTGTTTTAAACGCGCCAATGTAAATGAAGTAATACCGTAAATAGATTTAACAAAAGCATTCCCCGGTCGCGAGCAGCGAAAAATTAAAAGCAACAAAGTAACGAACAACAAAAACAAAGCGAATAAACTCACGCGTACAATATTTTTCTTCTCGACACAAAACTTCTTAATGAGCTTGGTAAAATAATTGTTGTAACAATACGAAGGTACGGGTAGTGGGTAGCATTAATTAAAAACAGCACCTCGGCCTGCGGACCGGCGGCGCGGGCGGCGCGGCGGAGGGAAACGTTACATAAATAATAACATAAGACCAGGAGGGACTTGAAACGAAATGAAAGGCGCAAACTTTCGGATATCCCTTTCATAACTTTTTCGAGAATCCTTTTTCCCGGCCATTATTTCATTCCGGCTCATTTGACCAAAAGAAAGTCTCTCTCTCTCCCTCATTTAAAATATGCATGAAGTTATTACCCCTCCGGCTCCGTATAAATAAAATAATTCTTGAATAAGTTCGCGAGTTACAAATTGAATTTGTCCGGTCGAATCTTTGCGCTAGACGAAACTTGACCGGCGGAACTATGACGGCCCATTTATTCCTGACACTGCTTGTTTCGAAGATGTTGCTTAATATTAGGACTGTAATCCTTTTAAGCAAATCTTTCGAGCGAGAAACTTTGGACCAATTTTATATCGCTTATTTCCATCAGCATAAATAACAACTTTTGGAAGTAGTGAATAGAACTTTCGGAGTTGAAATAGTATTATTTAGTTCTACATGCTTGAAATTATTTTTCCCAATTCGTGGAAAATAATAGTAACACTTTTATGCTTGGCAGAAGCGTCGTTCAATAGCACGGGCACTCTACCTACTCAATTGAAAAAGCTTTACAAAAACGCTTTCAAGCATATAATAGCATATTAATAACCGATGCAAATCCACTACGTCTAACACGCGGCCTCAAAACTAAAACGTGAATTAGCAGTTGGTAAGTGAGTAAGATATAACAGCAATTAGTGTTAGTGGGAGGATATACCGGGTATCCATCAAGCCGGCCGCATTACGGCGACGAGCCGCAAGCTTTATCCGGCGTTTACGTCAAACTGACGCGACACAAAATTAGCGTAATAGCGCGCAGTTTAGAGAAATAATGTATGGAGTAATATGTACTTTTATTTGGATAGGCTCTGGAAGTAAGGCAGATTGTAAGTGCTTCTAATATGTGCAGTAAAAGGAATGATGCAGTTATTTGATGGTGGTAATGTTGCTTCTAGTATGGGTGGAAAAGTATGGTGGTGATTTTGGTAATCACAAGTTTTAAATAGTTCTTATGTGCTCAATTACATCGACCAACCTACGAAAAAAATTGTGATCTACTTCACTAACAAAGACTTAAACATTGTTATTTTATATCCATTTTAATGTAGATGCATTTGACCATTGCTCATCTATGTATATTTTGTATAATTTTCAGAAATAATAATAATGAACGAATTCCATCACGGAACGCGTTGCATAGTTCTCAAAGTTAAACTACATGCAAATCCATTCAACTAATTGTTCCCGGTTAAACAACAAACACATAATTTTCCGAACACCGAATGAGACCGCAGTAATTAATTCCTTAGTACGAGAACTAGGAAATAACTAATACGTCACAATTTGAAAGTACTTTATGCGATAACTGTTGTTACCTCAATTAATGGCGACTAGCCCTGACCTGCGTGGGAAACAACAAAGTGCATGGGAACTTTATGAAAACTTGTTTAGTCTTTTTTACTTGATTGAAGAGAAAACAGAGACAATAGAAAACAATTAGCTAGTGACTAACGGACTGTTACTACCTATAACTGTTAAAGTATACAATTGCTATCAAAATCTTAAGCCTAAACTCTCTTAATTCATTTGGATTGCATTAATACCTAATTGTTATTTTTAACTAAAATGAATGTAAATGAATTAAATGTTCCAACTTCATACAAACATTCATATTTACCGCTGTAGTGAAACAAAAAAAAGTTTGAATAAATTTTTCTATAAAATCCAGAACACTTGATACGAGAGCCGAGAGCTCCCATATCAAACAAAAGTTCGATAGGCATTTAACCCGTCAAAAACTTCCGAGCTTTTGCAAATTGGCTCAGGGATAGGTGTATACACAAATTACTTTATCATTAATCATTTTTACATGTTTTTAAATATTTTTTTATTATTAAATTAGATAGAATTTCTGACAGGTATACTTTAATAAAGATTTGAAGTGTCTCGTTTTTCAGTCATATTTTTGTTCTAGGTTTTCTAGACGAATACGAGAACTATAGTAATATGTTATAGGTACCTACATTGATTCAGCTGCATCATCATGATGCCAACTTTTGTTTTCTGATTATTATCCCGATTTCCTAACTTTTTTTCTTCAATGATAATGCATGCATAAAGGCCTTAATGGTAGGATTCAAAGATGTTTTTATTCCTATTTGTTCTTCTATCTATTCTTTCTCTCGACTTTGAGGTCGAAATCGACCACCATTCCTCATTCTACACCATCACGTACCAAGAGTTCATCTACGGACCAAAACCAAACATACTGTAACACATCAAACATCAAGTCAACTCCACTAGCATACACGCTAAAACGTGCCAACCATCAGCTGTCTAACTCCACAGTCACACGTAACTCCGGAGCACTTCGCCGCACCACGACACCAAACTAATCGCGCAGAATTTGCAAATACATAGCGCCGCTAAAATAAATTCCACGACAAGATGATTTATCCGCCAGTCGGGCTGTTATTCCATTGTTGTCGCAGGTGGATTGTTAATTCAGTTCATTTATGAAACGTCCGGCATTTATACAGTTACACAGTCCCCTCTTTGTCTTTTGTGCATTTGTAAGTGGCTCTTCGCGAGTTTTGTTTGCATAATGTCAATTAAGAGATTTTCGGGAGGGAGATGGATTCGGACCAACTGCGACGTTAGTTAGTGTTGTTAGACATGAAAAAGAGCTTCGTTTAATATTTATCAACGAAGATGTATAAAAAAGTTTGGAGCTTTTTGTACAAGACATTCAATTAGTATCTTCTAACATTGTTAAGGGTAAATAAATTAACAAATCACTATTTTTCAAAAAGAAATAACGTCCAATCATTACATTTATGAATCATTAGGTACATCTATAACTAGAAACAGTGATGTCAGGTAGTAGGTTGGTAAGAGGTTTTATTATAAAATATATAATAGATAATCAAAACATACACAAACAGGAGTAGATTATTCCAAATAACACAAATTTCCTCTATAGCCAAGAGCTGCCAGCACAACAAAGTGACAACAGAAATCGGCGCCACATTTCAAACGTCCAAACCCGCGTACACACGGCTACATCCATTCATCCCGTCCATTCCCTTACGTACAGGAAAACAATAGATAACCCGATTTAGAGATAGGTATTATTTTTCAAATCCGCTGAACCGTACGACGGCTCACCCTCAAACGCTCCGAAAATTTCCGATGCGTCGCGTCGATGCGATGCATTCCCGTTGAGAAATATCTTTATAAAGGAGTAAAGTTGAAATATTTCCGAACATTCGTTGGCACAAATATGCTCGTTATTACAAATCGCTGCTCCCGCACGGCATTTATTTTGCGCTCGAGATTGATAATGTATTCAAATATGTTTATTTATGTATTGCCTACCTACGAAAGATATTTCCGTATCCTGTGGGAGTTGCGCTTTGAACGTATATTGCTGTAATGTAATTAAAAGAAAGAATATTGATCATTATTAACAGACGTGTGGATTGATATAAAATTATTTTTGATTTCTATACGTATATTTTTATAACAGAATTACTTATGATACAGCAAAATTATCACGAAACAAGTATTTTTTTTTTATTATAATGCAAAGGACGAAGCAATAAATCATGAATCCCCATTATTTATATTAAGTAAATGCGAAGAAAGAACACAACATCGGGGGACTCCATAGACACATCCGAATTTTTTAAGCCATATATTTACTAACAAGGTATATTGGAAAATATTACTAGTCTCTTTTTTTAATAATTAAGCCTCTCTGATGAATGCGTTTAATAGAAGACATTTGTCTTGAATAATAGATGAATTAAGTGATTTCACTCAATTCATCTATCATTATACAAACTTTTTGACTTATGTTTGTAAAGAATTCCTTCGGTTGTATAATTTTTTTATGAGATTGGTATTTAAAATTAGCATTAAAAAAACTATAGCTTTAATACGCATTTGGCATTCATCCCCTTTAATACATACATTGCAAGCACAAGCATACATAACCTATTCCTTGTAAAAATTGCTCGTCAGTTTTAATCATAAACAATACAATATCCTTCGTATAAGACTTCACAGCCTAATCAATCCGTGCGGAAAACACCAATTAGACACAAAAACACACGACGAGCCCCTCGAAACAGAATTGAAACTTAACCAAAGAAAACATTTCGCGAGTTGAAATAAATTGCGGATGTAAATCACTCATCCCTTCACTTTCAAATCCCCACTATGCTAATAACGTTCAAACTTGTTTGTTTGTTTGTTGTTCAATCACGCCTTGAGACCCCGCTGAATCTGAATTATCCCGCGCATATGAAAATAAACTTGAAAGCGAAATTACGATTCAATTTAGGAACAAAATAAATAAGATTTAGCGTGTACGCTCCCGGTTTCTTGGAGGGAAATGTGATGCTTTAGACGTTTCAAATTTATTGAGATATGATAATGTTAATGGAGTTGCTTTAAAAACGAACAAATTGGTCTTACCTCTAAGCAAATTGCGTATACATTTTTAAGTAAACAACTCTGCACTTTTAATAGTCATGTCACAGAGGCCAAACTCAAACAACTCTGGTTTATGAATCTCGATAAAACATCAAAAACAAATATCAAAATAAGGTTTTATATATTGCACCTTGAAATTAATTGTATTTATGCAATTACAAAATAACCTCTCATAATTATTATTTGTAACCAACCTTTTAATTTTCATTGAAGTCATTCACAGTAACCAGGGCTACATATTTAATTGAATGTTTGGCGTCAAAAACTCGTCTCGTTTACGAAATGTACGAGTTTCATTCACATCACGTCATCCATTTCCTCAAACACCGCCGCCGCATAATCCTTTTTCACAAAGGTTCAACCACAACAAAGAAATTCCCAAGAAAAACTCCATACCTTTTTACTTACACTTAGTTCTTTCTACGCTGTCATCTAATTAAATAAAGTGTGACCTCCCACAAAAAAATCTAATTTCGAAAAGCAATTTTGTATCCTTGTCTCTCATTTATTCTATTTTGTATTAGAACATTAAGCGGTGCATAAATAATTTTAGTACAACATTAACGGCACCATTTTCTGAATTTATAAGCAATTAAAGTCCATGTCCCGTTAAGATAAAGAATAAAATTGCTAACAAGTTCACGATTTCAGCTGTAATCCAATTTGTTTGGACTTGGCGAAATTTTATTGCGTCACAGTAATTATTACAACAACGCTTATTAAACAAATATTTTACGGTTCGTGCCCGTCTTAATTTTTCTAATTTATAGATATGTAACTTAGGCACGTATGCAGTACGTCAATGTAACATATATTTAAAATTACTGTGTATAATGCACTCTTGCAGTACAGACATTACACAAAAGTAGCGTTTAGCTACTATTATGTATTCTGTGACAAAAGTAAAAGGTTTTACAACACTTATGTCATCACGTTGCTAGAATTACCAAAATATCTGACAGCCAATATACGTATATCCTGCACGAAAACCTATCCAAATCACACCCAGTATATCCGATAATTTATAACAAGTTTACAGTACACGGAAGACGGCAAGCGCGTGATGGAATTTTTTCTTTCTATCTATACATCATATCTTCTCCTGTCTTACACGAAATGGGTGCAATCTAAACGTTTTGCTTAAATTTACCCCTTCTTCCGTCTTCGTAACTATATTACCGCTACATAAGGACCTAGTTTGTTTGTGTGAGTGTTTCTTTGTTTGCCTTTCTTTCACGTGGCAACGCAGCGACTTCACAATATAGTTTTGGGTCTTGATATAATTAGAAAGATTTAAGACTATGGTATACAGATAATGGTATTTTATCGAGATGAAACATGCCATTCCCATTGGAATTTCCTCAGGCCACACCGTTGAATCCGCGGGTGGTCTAATCTTCAATAACACATAGTAATTAGTAACTATTTTGTAATCTGTTATACTGAAGTCTAGGAACACAGACCACCAGCCACTTAGCAACATCACCTCACTTACATAACACAATCTACATGATCGTTGATATCCTGTCCGATCGCATTCTCACAGGCGAGTGGAGCAAGGACGACCACCAATCTGCAATACTTGCTACATTACTCGTATAATGAATGAAAAAAGGTGTGGGCAAGGTGAGCGTCTTTTGATGGAATAAAAACATACCCGCTGATCTAATAGGAGTGGCTTAACGTATTTTATTTAAGAGTTGTAGTTTATCGTAAACGTACCTAACTACGAATTTGAAATGTATGTTACGTTTTTAATAATAAATGAATCAAAGTAAAACATAGGCACAGTGGCTACTGACACAATTCTCTAACCTATTCTTCTTTTTCTTTAGTTGCAACTGCCGATCCCAATAAGGACGGATTCTGACAATATCAGGTTTAAAACAGATAATCAGTGCCTCAAACTGTCTTTAATTTGGTCTACATACATCTATTTACAACAGAATTGTAAGTCTACACAACTTTTAATATATCTCAATGTAGAAAATACATAAATCCCATATAATCAAGCAAACATTAGCATTAAGCCTTGACCAATCGAATAATTCGATACAATACTGCGAGACGCGACACGACTGCTGCATTAGCGGCTCCATCGACTAATCACGATAACTCCCTGGACGGTGCACTGATGCTAATGATATGAACAGCTATCTATAGCCATTGATTAAATTCAGGTGACGTTGTTAGTGCGATATGGGATGGCTATTAGTTTGATAGGTAATGATGGTAAACGTTACAGTTTACTATGCGTTGGTATAAAGGTATGATTTCGAATAACTGTGCATGGAACTTAATTATAAGTAGATTTTTAGACATTATCTTGGTGCCTATTATAAATAAACATAATAGTAAAGCTACTGTGTAACTGAGGTTTCAAAACGATAATATTGTTATAATTCTCAATTGAACAAACATGTCCAATATCATAAAATAAGGCGGTTACATAAAGATAATTAATATTGTCATGGTTATAAAAATCTATCAACCGCGGCTCAATAAACTTAAATTACAACATAATAAAAATCCTCCATCGTTTTTATGAAGATAGAATAGAATTCTATTGAGTTTTATATTATGGAAAAAAATTAAAATTATCGTAAGAAAATGTACTTTACTCTTCTTTTGTTTGTTCTGAAATTAAGTATAAAATTACAATAATTCAATTCCAATTAATTTTAATTAACATGATCATTAATAATCATACGTCTTACACCAACTCAAAGGTAACTCAATACATATACTAACGGCGAACTAAAGGGCACGTCCTGTGGTTTACAACCACGGTTTGGGCAAAGGTTATACGGACAAAACGTAATATCAATCAATAATATACTACATACATCGCTAATATTAGGCTGATGTACATAATATATTTCGATTTCATATCAAAATCCGACATCTCAAGACTGATATCCTATAACCTAACACTCACGGTAGAGAAGAGACCTCTAAATTGATGAATATATTTCTCCAATATATTGGCCATGTGTACATAACGTTTATGACATCCATATACCCAGATGAACTCCGCCATAAATACGAAAGTCCTTCAAGACATCTGAGCCATAAACGCGTACAAACATTGCGGACATCGCATAAAACTGCACAGTTCCGCTCGGCTCATCAAAGGCCAGATCACTTAATAAAAGCATGTGGTGTCGGTTAAGTGCTATAACACGATTAAATTACTTGCGGAAATTCCGGCGCCTGTTCGCGAGACAGCCGCGAGGCGAGCGGCGCGGGAAAGCGGGGGCGCGGGCGCGGGTGGAGGGGGCACACGGGGATTCACAGCGCTGTCATCAATCAAGTTTAGTCTCGCATTAACGTAATGACCGTCGGCCTGGGCGGATGTCGCCTTATTTTCTTTTTTTGCGCGAACGTTTCCTCCGAGGCAATTTGGTACACGATACCAACCTTTTCATGCTGATGGAAATCTATGAGGGATAACCAGCGCATTACTGGCGATAATTCTTGTTTTGTTTTTAGCGTCGAACATTATTCATCGACGGGGCACTCAATCTTGTTTATTGTGTTATCCGTTCGTGAGAATGTACAATTAATTATTTTAATGTAGATAGTAACGTGATTTAGCGATGATTTTTGACGGCTTTATTTTTACATATTTTAACGTGATTATTATGTCATAAACACAAACAAAATATTTCATTCAATTCGAGTTAGTTACAATTCTTATTATGTACGCGTACAATCAAACTGGAAGAAGAGCAAGCGCTTTCGAGCGACATATTATCGCTAATCATATTTATGTATAAGGTCTGGTTACTCAGAGTCAGTCATAGAAATTCACATAAATCTATACGATACAAACTATATACGTACACCTACAAGGACTTATAAGTTATACTCACATTTTGCTATCTACCTGACTAAGCAAAACATTTATGTATTACGAAGCAGTCTTTACATAACTGACATAACGCACCTCTACAATCCACGATATAAATCATAAACAATAAACTGTTTACAAAACTGAATATCAATAATCACGTAACGACAATAATGATGAGTTCATTACGGCACGGAAAACAAACTGAAAGGTATAACAATATCAGAGCTATTGAATTTTGAACAAACGCCCGCAACCGCAGATTGCAATTAGAACAGTCACGCACGGACAGACAAATAAACGTCAAACCGAACTATGCTGTAATAATTGCATTTTATTACTATTTAGAACTATTTGCGGCATAAACGGTAGAACCAGCGAATTTAAACATCTTCAATTTATTAGGACATTATCCACATTACCAAAGCTCAAATCGGTGAAAATTAATAAAACGGCAAAACGACACAAACTTGACCAGCGCGCTGGAATGGTCTGAACCCGCATTTGTCCCTGTAGTGGGAACAAATAGATAGATGATGATAATGACGATAGTATATATTTGAATATTACTAAGCTAAGCTAAGCTAAGTTTAAGCGAAAACAACAGCATCAGCTTCATGTTATAACAATACCAAAATTTGAAACACCTACCATACCAACATAGAACACACTACAATGACCGAGAGTTCTCTAGTTTGTCCGAAATTTAATCAAACGCTCATCCTATTAACAATTCCCGTTGGATGCGATCAAATTTCGTTTAAACACACCACTGCATGTTGAATGATGTCCTAGACTCATATTTCCCAGGAGACGAGCGCAAATTATCCTGAAAAGACTCCCTCATTCATAATATTACTTTGTACAAATTAAGACCATGAATAATTTGGGAATACGGGTATCTCTCTCACTCCAGTACAATATGAGAATTCAAGAGCCATCTATGTGCCCTCTGAAGCAATTTTGTTTGTAAAACCGTAATTGATCTTAAAGAGGCTTTATTTCCTCAATAGCTAAAGATTACGTAACTTTTTCATCCCAGGTTATGCATCGAAGAGCCTTAAATAAATATACCAATCATATCCGGAACGAATAATAAAAACAACACATCAAAAAGCCCAAAATACGTAATCACTCAGGCATTTATGTACGTGTCACCATAAACAAGTGAAAACCTATCTAAAACCAATATCATCCGAGCTAACCGTACTCCATATATTTTAGCCAAAAATATATCCGATGTTGTTTATCTGTAACATAGTGAATTAGTAATAGAGTTGTGATAGCAAAATATTTTACACAAACAACCGATTTATTTCTCGCTCCGATGAAATCGTATCGTAAATAAATAAAAAATCGATTTCCCGAATGTCACGTCCCACGTTCGTACGGTACGCATTTAAATACACACAATATGTAGATGGGAAAAAAATTATTGCCTTCAATTTGAGATCTTTGTGTATTTACGAGATCGCGGTCTTGCTTTGGATTAGGTAAACATTATTGAACTTTATGCAAATCAAATAAGCTTATGTATATAATATTATATCTGTGCAAAAAACAAACGAATAGAATAAGTAGAAATCGATTTATAAAATCAAATATTAGCATGTACAATCGATTACGATCAGACGCGATAAAATCTTCAATCCTGCCTATAAACTTGATCTTGTTTTCATGACATAATATTGAAGCGTTTGCAATCAGCAGACACCCAACACATTGAAAAGGCAGGCGCATCACCGTCCTACCCAAACATACGAAGGCATGTTACATAAAAATCATTACAAAACCCGTATCAGCTGTTGCACAATTTCGGAAAGCTGTCCACGAGCGGGTTATGTAAAACAATGTGTGCCACTTAGCGCTCCTTGGAGGCTGCGCAAAAACTGAGCGCAATCTGGTCACGAGCCTGCGCGAGTATACACAAATGGTCTTTAAATCCTGCCAATCGTCCGTTTTTAGCGCTATTAAATGTGAATATAGATCAATTTAAATGTAACGTGTTAACAGTTATATTGCTTCGACATGGCTGCGATACAATTATTAGTACTAGATATTTAAGATATAGTCCCGTAATTGTATGATAGGGCTCTCTTGGCTGATCTTTCAATTAGCTAACTGTATGTGTATATTCTTCAAATGAATGATTCAAGACATATAATTATTATACACAATTTTTTTTATAATTATATTTAAAAAAATACTCGTACAGGTATGATAGGCATAATGTAACATTAAAGATTTGAATACTTGAACATAATATACAGAGAAGCAATGTTTTCCTTGGTTGGATCTGAATATGGCTAACTTTTCATTGAAAAATAGTGCTAACAACGTTGGACAGTGGACATGCAACGAATGAAATCAAACTTTTTACTTTTAAACTACATAACATGACGAGGCACGTCACCAACTGTAACAAACTCTTCAATTACCCACCAACCTGCACTACAGGCTACAGCACAAAACGCGCCGCTTAGCAACTAATGAACAACGGCCACTGATTGTCCCTTATTGTGCGATAATTCAGATGAGTGGCCAATCGTGCGACTCGAAACGCGGCCGAGCGTTAAACTGGCGCGTGTATAATAGCCTATGACTAGTTTTAGTGCTAAAATCGGGAGACGCGTCATGAAATTATCGCATTGCGTTTGTAATCGCGACCGGTTAGACAAATTGACAATACGACTGTTAGTGTTTATGTTTAAATGGGGACGTATTTATTTTCTTTTTATGAAACATCTCGAAGTTATTAAATAGATAAAAATTGATAAGAACATGACCTGCCTTCTGTGCCCTTCCAGATTGTTCATTATCAGTTTCTACCTGGGATGGAATCCAGAAATTGTCAGATCTATGCTCGCGGGTTAACTATAACTGTTCCAACGAGGCGGTCATTCTCTCATTGAGCTCTTAAATTTATCCTTTGACCTTCCTTATAAAATATTATTACATAGAATCACCGAGACCTTATCACATATATGAACAACACAATGAATGATGCTCTCGTACAAAATACTCCTACATTAGGCAACACCAATAAAAATCTAACAACAAACGACCACAATAGCTGTCGAGATCATAATCGCATTTAATCATGAACAAAAAAACTCGCTGATAAATGTTTTACAATAAGCGATACGACATTCAAAACAAAACACGGGCTATTCATCAGCCGCATTCAATTACAAAAGATCGTAACGACGGAATTAATTGTTTAGATATACATTCGGGTTTAAATAATAGCGCATGAAACTCATAACGTATTCGTTCGCCAATAAGCCGTTTGCATTATTCAAAAGCTTCAATGGATTTTGGTGCGTGTGGAATTTAATTTCACTTGTAGGGGGCTCTTCACATGCAGCTGACGTTCTTACGGACAACCTTACATAAACCTCCATCGTCATACTAAATAGT
The DNA here is from genome assembly GCF_061535395.1 of Colias eurytheme. Taxonomy (NCBI): domain Eukaryota; kingdom Metazoa; phylum Arthropoda; class Insecta; order Lepidoptera; family Pieridae; genus Colias; species Colias eurytheme. Next base: position 8,070,150 of record NC_142998.1, on the reverse strand, counting down.
TATATTTATTTGTTTAAATAATTAGCTAGCTTTCGAATAAATTACTGTCCAAAAATGTTTCAATTTAAAATGAATTACGTATAGCACTTTTTAAGAGCAATAATATTTGTGATATAAATTTTTTCGTTTAAACACGAAAGGACTATCGCCTTGTGTCATTTACAAATATAAAAGTTAGCTAACAAACGTTTCAAACATCAAGTGAAATATCATAAAGAAGTCTTTACATACTACAAACATAACCTAAAATATACCAATGCCACCATAATACTTTTAAAACAGTCCAGTGTAAAAGCAGCACAACACGGGACGCGGATGTCAGATCGCTCACCCTGAAAAATGAATACATAACTTAATTTGCGGCCAAACAAATCGATACAGAGTTTAAGCCTCGACACGTAATCCATACTAATTAGTTTATTTATTGCAAAATCGAAACCCACATTTGTGCGAACGTTTATCTGGCATCGGCTATGTATTAGCGTTTGTTTTCCTCTCATTAATTGCGTAATGCTGATCAATTTTGCATTTCAATAATTTGCAGATTGCGGCTAGTGTAGGAATGAGAAAATTTTCATAGCTTTTTTTCTGATGTGATCCTTTCATAGAGTTCACACTTTATTAATAAATTTTAATACATATGTACTTGTAACACTTACAGTAGTCTAAGGATGCTTTCATCATTATTGAACTCGCACAAGCATAGAAATCATTCAAAGCAACGTACTCAAACAAAATATTTAAAAAAAAAACCTTCAAAAGAATCCATATTTTTTTACGTAAAAAAATCTACGTTCAACTGAAGCGACCGTGCTAATGGTCTAATGTGCCAAACAAATTATACACTTGCAATACGTTTTGCGACACTTCACATTCCAGCGATGCAATCGGGCAACAAGTTATGTTTTCGCTGTAGTTTATCTTTAAATCTCATATTTGTAACAGATTGTGATCAGCATTAACTTAAGAAATATTATTAACTTGAACAAGAATAAAACGAAATGCAGTGAATCAAAAAAGTAGGAGGTTCTCAATTCGACTGTATTTTTCTTTTTTACCTCAGAAATTCATTATGTTCGATAACGTGGTGTTTTTTCCTTTAAAAATAATTCTTATAAATCAAAACCTCGATAATAACCGTTTATAAAGAACCAACTACAAATAGATTGAACAGAAAACCATTGCAAAGCAAACGCATACCGTCTATTTTTCTTACCCACACCAATTTGAAGCCCAAAAGTAACGACTCTTTCATACCGCTTTGAGCTTGCCGCCTTTGCTCGATACGAGACACGCATCGCGCCAGTCAATCGAATTTTTACCTCGTCTCGCATACACATCCATCAGAGCGATTGCAAAACACACAACTTTGACAATTTGCGAACGATACCGATACGACGAGATGACGCAATCTGGAGTATAGGCAAGTTTTATGGCAATTTAAAAATGGCATAATGCAGTCACTTGCTAAACGTTTGGGCAATGTATTGAAGCAGACTATAAAACGTTTACGTGTTACAAGTTAGAGGTGTCAACGTGTTCAAGACGATGTAACAAAAGTTGCATAAATGAACAAGGTCGTCGGATAACATGTTTGTAAAAAATGTAAGCAATTTAACATGTTTTGTTAAGCGATTTAACATGCTTGTTGGCGAACATTTAAATAAACACAAATAAGAACCAATCTTAAAGACTTTAAATCATCAAAACTGTTTAATGAATTAGAAAAAAAAGCAGAATTGAGAACATATTATTCTAGAAGGTGAAGAGCCTCTTATAGTACAGTCGATGGCTATTCACTTTAGTGCAAAAACTATTAGATAATCAACTAGGTAGTATAGAGTATTAGATAAATAAACACTCCGCACACTCCACTCGATGTAACCGTCGAAAGTGACAGTGAGTGACTAATGATTTGCCTAAATTCAAAACCTACTTGTGTGTGTAATTTAGGGCCGATTTTTCAATGTCCAGATAAACAGCTAGATACGACTTTATTCTTCAGTTAGCAAAATATTCAATTTTTCAATAGACGAATAGGACTTATCTATCGAATAACTACGTTATTTGAGGAATAAATCTATTTGCCGCTCCAACGGCCAGATAGCGCGCTATTCGACTGTTAGGCGTTTGAGTTGACAACTGACGCGTCAAATTTGAGATATTTTCGTATGTCATAACATAGAGCGTAGAATTATTAACAATTAAACCTCTTTCTATATAATTATTATCAATTAAAATCATATAGAAATTGATGTTTTTGATAGTACTGATGACCATGCCATTGAAAATTTGCCGAACGCTGCCTTTAAGTATGTCGTTTCCATCGTAAAATATATAAATTGAAACACAAATTTAACCAAACTCTTTACTCGAATCAAAACAACAATCAACAATCATAGAAGACAAGTGCACTCCTGACGTGAGTCATAATGACGGTTGTTGACAAATTGCAAGATTTGACTCTATCCCGCTCTAACCTGACTAATTTAATATGTTTGTTTCGCCACTCCGAGAACAGTGCTGCCAATATGGAAATATTTGGTCAGATAGTTATTCATCAAATAAATCACGATTGAAAAATAGGCGAGCCGTAATGAGTTAGATAAATAATTGAATAAATCTATTCGAGGGGTAGTTATTAGACTGTTTATCTCGCGATTGAAAAATCGGCCCTTAGTAACAAGCCTAATTATATCATAATATTATATTAGACTACCTGTAGTGGGATTTGGGAAAGTTAGCTGGCCAAAACTTTACAAACTTAGATTACAAAATAAAAGACAGATGGAGCGTTGCCGAACTAAACCGAATAATTTATCGTCATTTCCATAAAGCTATGTGTGCTGTCATTTCGCCGCTGCACTGTACGAACACGGTGCTTCTGTGTGCGTGTTATGTTACCAGATAATGAAAAATTTCCCAAATTTTTGCCCGACTACGGAAGAAAGAGGGTTATGTTTTTCGAGTGTAGGTATGTAAGTATGTATAATATTTCTTTGACACGCCCTGCAGTATAAACTGTTGGATCGATTTTGAGTTGTGACTTGTGAGGTGTCATTGCAATCATCTGAATTATGAAGGTAGCTGTGGTGGTAGTGACGTAGGCTACATAAATTATTAGCAGTCATGTTTTAATTTTTATTTTAATATAAATTCGGGTTTTGGTATTATTTTATAATATTGTAAAAATTATTTTGTTACTGTATAAAGCACCTATCTACTAAAGTTATACATGGACAAAATAATTTTATTCAATTTTTATTAAATAAATTACATTAAATTTATATAAATTACATTAAATTAATTAAATAAATTACATTAAAAAAAGTTTTTATTTTTCAAAACATATGAATGCGAATAGCGGTAGTTTTTAGTCGAGAATGCGGGACATTTTATTTTCATCATATCCATCATGGAGTTCACCATGAATTAAATCGCAAGCGAGAACGACGCTTTTTAAAAAAAGTAACAAAAAAATGTATAATGCTTTTTAAAATAATCTAATAACGACCATGAACTTTTATTGTACTATACAAATAATCACATTCACGATCGAAAAATCCAACAGCATTACCCCGAATATCTTTTAACCATTTTACCCCTAATAAAACCGGCCAAGTGCGAGTCGGGCTCGCGCACAAAGGGTTCCGTAGCAGCAAATATAATAAATTACAGTTAAATCAACCTATCTCAAAAACTATAAGAGATACTTTGATCAAACCAAAAATCGTTGAAAGAGTTAATTAGCATGCATCACCTCTATTTTTTTTAGAATTTTATACCCCGTAGTTATAAAAATAGAGGGGGGGGGACATACTTTTTACGACTTTGAGAGCTGATATCTCAAAAACCGTTCACTTTAAGAAAAATGTTTTTTAGAAAACTTTATATCATTTTAAAAGACCTTTCCATTGATACCCCACACGGGTATGTACATCGAAAAAAAAAAATTTCATCCCTCAGTTACATGTATGGGGGGCCCCACCCCCAATTCTTTTTTTTACTATTTAGTGTCATATTTTTGTAGCGGTTCATACAACACATATTCCCATCAAATTTCATCACTGTAGTACTTATAGTTTCCGAGTAAATCGGCTGTGACAGACGGACAGACGGACAGACGGACAGACGGACATGACGAAACTATAAGGGTTCCGTTTTTGCCATTTTGGCTACGGAACCCTAAAAATGGCAAATTCATTTTCAAAATACTGGCAGCATACGTTGAAGTTTTGAATTCCTTCGTATTTGTAAAATTATTATTTGTATACAAAATTAAATAAGCCAAATAATCTACAGAAAATCTGTAAAACGATGTTTTATCTTTTTGTTTGTTTTCGGGAACAAGTTTTACAGCGTTTTATTATCACAAGACAGCATTTTTTTACTAAAATTGCAAACCCCTTTTGACGTATTGCATGACACTAGAATCGCTATAGCACTAGCGGAGGAACGTATTCGTTTTTGATTTCGTATTTTCTTTGACAAGGGCGATGAATGATTGACATGCTCCATCTGTATTTTATTTTGTAATCTAAGTTTACAAATTACTTATTTTAAATAAGTCAATCGGGGATTCTATATTTATACAAGACTTGGATAAATCGATTAAAAACACACAAAAATCAAAATAAAAGGGATCTTGCTAAGTTACAACTGAACACTTTTATTGTAAAGCCATAAACATTTCGAAACTAATCAGTCAAGAAAACTACCCGCACGTACGTTAAAAATACCGCAAGCGTAACTTCTCATCTAAACACGAAGCCAATCTAGCAATATCAAAAATATTGCAGAAGCTTTATTAATGAAAAGCCGCACACACGTAACGTACCTAGCTGGAAATGTGTCGGATTTAATTGCATTTCTCGAAGAAAAATCGCGAACGTTCCTTTGTTGCGGCAAGATGGCCGACCATCGTCTCAGGGGCGACGTTGATGAATTGACAACACCCGCGCACGTTCAATGACCACTGTTTATATAAATCTACTAGTTGGACGCCTGGCTTCGTCTGTGTTTAATGTCTAACTCTTTACTTTACTTATTTGAAGAGATAGACTTATGCGTAAGCGACCCAGATTATAAACTGAATGCACATTCAATTCTACTATTCTGTACTTACAGATTGTTATGAAATTAATGTAAAACAAGATTACAAGAGATTACAACAGTTACAAGAGTAAAACGAGGAAAATCAAATTTGAAAACTAAACTATGAAATAAAATATTACTCATTCAACGTACTTACATTACTTTCAACCTCAGCTATGCTTATAATAAAAATGCTAAGTTTTAATATAAAACTATATCAACAGCCTATACCAAGGCCTATACCAAGGCCTCCATTACATAGTAGTTTCTATATTAATAAAATACAAGTACCCACTCAAAGAGCCTAGGAATTTCGCTAACATTATAGTAATATACACGTTAAAAATGTTCAAATGAATTCCAACAAGCGAGCAAAGTTTAATTAAAAATTCATTTCTTATTAATTAGCAGCCTCTAGGCTAGGGTTGTCGCAGATACGGTTTCAATTAGGATACCCAATTTAAAAGGATAAAACGACTGTAACAAAATATATTAATTCTAGGAATGTTAACTTTTTCAGGGTTTAAGCTTCACTAGAACAAATGGTGTCTAATTCCTTTTACGTATTCTGTTAAAATAGCGAAATACAGAAATCTTTAACATCCATTTCAATGCAATTAAGCCGTGAATGCTCTCGTTTGTATTGTTTTAAATGAAGTCAAAAAGTTTTCCATTTCGTTTTCATAAATATATGAAATATTCCGTTCCTTCGTATCTCGTTTAGCATTATCAAGCTTCCCGTTTATATCTAAAGCGTACCTTACAAAACTTTATCAGCTGCCTGTCTAGCCGTCGCGCAAGATTCAAAAGCGGGTCCTAACAAGGTATCAGCTACCTGACACTATTGTGCGAGCCCGGAGGACGAATATTCATGAGCCAATAAACGGTGTATCCTCACCCTACGGTCAAAGGATCACATATTACATCAATATGTTTGTTATCGACACACTAAGATGCGTCAGCTATAACAGCTTATCCGAGATCAATACTAAATATTCATCGATAGCTATACTATTTATTAAAAAAGTTATAAAATAGAAGCATTCAATTTGAATCAAAACGGTATTTTCTTATCGCTCCATGAGCTCGAGTACCGAGACCGACTATTTATTTTATAATAGCAGCAATCAGTCGACCGAAAAGTTTCAATTTCATAAAAATTATGTTTCAATGAGCAAGAAATAGGTACTAAAAATGTATTATCTATCAATGAATTACGATCGGGAAATCTATCCGGAAATCTATTTGAATTTTCTACAAATAAAAATTATTTAACCATGAACCAAATTCATGCCTTCAATACGGGAATGACAAAAACTAAAAAACACTGAATATAGATTTTACCATTCTAAATTTTTACGTGCTTAACATTTAAGCATCTCTACGTATCCATTCCATCCATTTTATAATTTTAATGCATGTAACATTACTAACAAGTGCATAAAATATGTGCAATCTATTGGCAAAGTATAGGCTTGTGCGTTAACAAACGTTTATTACCATTGTCCTGCTATCGAGTAGTCGTAAAACATAAGCAGATATGCAATAAAACAAAGTGCATAAAAGCGAAATTACGCAATCACGGCAATAAATGAACACTACAAAACGGTCACAAGGACCAAAGCTCGTAAGGCGAAAGTGAAAGGCATATATAAATACCTACATACATAAATAAATGATTGTATATGGAACAGTTAATACACCACTCGAACTAATGCAGATCACCGGTTAATATTAATTCAAGCATTATTCATTAAAAGCACAGAACTCATTTGCTAATGGAAAATAAATGATACATTTTAATGTTCGCTTTTGCTCTCACTGAATGATTTTTGATGATGCGTTATTTCTATGGGAAGAGGTTTAATCATACCCGTACTATAAACATAAAGAGGTCGTTAGGGACGTATTTACAAAGGTCTCATGAGCATGTGTTTTACAAATGCACGACTCTATATTTTATACTAAAGTTTAGGTAGTTCTGTGATAAAATAATAATAATGAACGTTTTATTTATTGACTGGAGTCAAAATGAAAACATATTATTTTATATATTATATTTAAGTTTTGAAAAGAGTAGTAGTAAGCGATAAGAGTAGAATTATCAATTTGATACTTTCCTGTAGTAATTATACAATTTAAAGTATCGAAATATATAGTTACATATAAATAGAGTAGCCCTAACTCTTATATTTATGGAATTTTGCTTTCATAATAAATGCTATTAAAACTACACTTTCACCATTCCCAACATCACGTGTAAAAAACTGGTTTTAAAATCGCATTGCATCACCGTACAATAATTATATCAGCCGATATTCAATTAGGAATGAAGTATACTTATTTACAAACAATTTTTAATTCAAATATTTAACAGATTGTTGAAAGTCAATTCCAGGGTCTATTCCAACTAGAGGAAAGGTTGGCTGTTATACTATTATTGTGCACATATATCTTAAACCAATTATCATATCTAATTCAATTTCAATCCAACATCTATGCCAACCGCTAAACCAATCAAACATAATGCAATTTCATTACCCACCGTCGTCGAACACGGCGGGAATAAAAGGCGAAAGACAGGCAATTTCGAGCATTTCCAGACAATCGTCGAACTTGGGTCGCGTTCAAAGGCGAACTTTCTATTTTATTTCGCCGGCGTTAACGCGACATTGATGGCGGCACTTATTGCATCGACCCCTCATTCGCTCACAATTGGCCGGCCGAGATTGGGCCCCGTCCGCTCGGATTACCCCCTTACCGGCTCGGAAACGCTCCTCGTTCCATCTCGACTGCCACTTGTATTGGACTTCAAATTCTGTCACTGAAATACTCGTACATAGAGTGACAAACAACCGCGCGACGGAGACGCGCTTAACATGAGAGCGTCTGTTTAAACGATACATCCTTTGTGCTTTTATTTACTGGACAGTATGGATTGAAATATAGCATTATTGTGTGGACAATACAAACATCTTTTTCAATATCTTGATACAGTTTTATTAGAATATAAACTTAACTACGTGTGTTTTATTTGACGTCGATACAATTAACGATTAAGTAAAACCATAAAAATACACTTACATTTAATTTATTGTCTTTTAAAATAATTATTTAGAAATTTTTTGAACGTTTTCCCTATGAATTTTTCTCATGTATTTCCCAGATATAATACATTTCGAATGATGACACATGCAAGATGGATTGAGATAACTTAACATACCTAATATCGTTATCGATGGATTAATTTTATCATTATATTGATAAATCGGTCTAGTATAATGTAAAACCTATTTTATCCGATTTTTCTATGAAAAATTCCAATTTCAGAGTGAACTGATATACCTACTTGTCTTTTTAATCAGTTATAACATAAGATAAACAGACCTTCCAACAGCCGATAAAAGTTGATCGAACGAACCAAACCTTTGGGGACTTATTTTGTACAGCATCTCCATAGGTAATCTAAATCAGGTAACACAGGTATATGCACTATAAACTTACGATGTAAACTTGGTTACGGATCATTAAGCATACAATTACATTAATTATATTATCTATACAATTAATTGTCTAAGCGAATAATTAACCTATCCGAGTTGAATAATCGTGACAGATTTATTGTAATGCCGTTATAGGTAATTAAATAATGTTCCCACATTAGCATACTACATGAACACGTGACGTTCTTCATTTGAATTCTATTTTAATGTATGCATTATAATATGAAGATAGGTCAAAATTTGTTTGTACTTAAACTAGCTTTCTGCCCGCGGCTTCGCCCGCTTTGCCTAAAACATAATAAATTATATACTAAAACCTTCCTCTTGAATCACTCTTTAAAAAAAAAACGCATCAAAATCCGTTGCGTAGTTTTAAAGATTTAAGCATACATAGGGACAGAGAAAGCGACTTTGTTTTATACTATTTAGTGATGAGTAAATTTCTCGTATATTTTAAACGCAATGTTAACATGCTTCTTTTATTATTTATTTTAAAATCTGGGCTTCGAATACATTTGTATTCTTAAAATCACAAAAAGTATACTAGCATTTCATTCTTGTTTATACAAAGCCACGCGTCCTTCCTCGAAATTGTATAACGTGTAAAAATACGAAATTTTATCGTAGTCAATCAAGTATTGGTCTTAATTTTTTATTTAAAGAATTTACTACGAGTATACATCCAGAGAGACCTTTTCACTATTTTGTAACTTATAGAGTAAAATAATGTGTACCTTATATTAATTAGGCATCTTCTATCGATAATTGCATTTACCTTTACCACGATAGAGACACAAACAAAAGCTGCAGTGTTAATTCAGACGTACCTGAAACAAAACATAAAAACTTAATTAATTAAATATCCATTGAAACACGTGACAATATAACATTATCTTCAATAAAAAATGCGCCAACACATTCAGGAATTATACTTTTTTGCGACAATCATCTTTAAATAGTAATTATGTAAATTATTTCAAAACCTATCACGAAATATAAACCAATTAACAACCGTACAAACGCCGCGTGAAAACAAACACCATCTTTTCCAACAGCGTTACAAAAATACAATCTATCATAACACAATTGCGATAACATTAATTAATTAGTTGAACCGTATTCAAACAGAGCACACAATAAACAACCAATTACCAGAGTACCGAAGAGCATTTCATACAAAATTGTAATTATTGAATGTGCATTGCAAACGTTTAATAACGTAGCTAATAGCTGCGTTAACGAGTTCCCGGAACTGAAACTAATTATTCACAAACAACACGTGTTATTATAAATTATATAAACCTTATAGTGGCCGTTATAATTGAGTTGTTTCACGATGTTCACTTTACGGTGTTAAAGCTTTCACTATTCGCAAGATTAACGGTTGATATTTCTTCTTATTAAAATCAATTACATGGAGGAGTCACATGATACTTAATAGATAGAACTTTCAAAATTAATATCATATAATGAATGAAAATTTGCAAGTCAAGTGTTATGAAAAATTTTTAAAACACCATCCACAACCCTTTAAATTCATAAAATTGTAGATAGGTATTACTCTCAGCAATTCTATTTCATCATCAAATCTCCAATCTATTAATTATTACATAAATATTAAATTAAGTAGGTATTAAGAAACCATATTTCATTTTCAGAATTTCATATGCCCGCCTTCCAGGAGTTCGCCAACCTATCTCAAGAAATAATGGAGATTCGTTAATCCCTTGGCTACAAATATTTAATGAAACTTCAAATTAATATTAAATAGTGTTTAAGGATTTTACTGAGAAGTAAGACGAAATATATTAATTATGAAAAAGATTGAATAGAAAAATATATTTTATTCCAAAGTAAATCTCGTAACGAATAAATAATAAAGAATCCAATTTTGTATGAAAATTATTAGTATTTGAGCGCTCATAAAATATAAACTTAATATAAATAATAAGTTCTAAAAAATTCGTTGAAAGCATGATTAAGTAACAGCTGGAAAACTTTAACTTTGAATTGCCTTTCAATAAATGTCACAATTGAAATATTTTATGAATACCTCAATTGGAACAGAAAGTGTTGTCTTCATTGTATTAAATATAACGCTTATGAACGCAAACTGAAGAAAGGATGAATCTTACTTCTCAATAATATTGAAGATTGCAACTTACACCGTATCGCATCGGTACGAACGTTACGATTTCACGCTTCATAATATCAAAGAACTCGCCAACTTCATAGAAATCTCAAAGCAAGATAGTACAAATATATAAATTCTCTTCCATATTATTTTCTATTTGTATAAAACCACGGTAGAAATAGATTTTATTTGACTTCAGTCATATCTTCTGTGAATAATTTTGTATTTACTGTAATTTCAGCAATGAATCTTACTTTACTTACGACTTTCATAGGACTGATATTTCATGACATTATGAACATAGCCATGTACTTTTGTAATAGAGTAGTTCAAAGCCATCAATACATCCCTCCAATACCCTAAAAAAATCGAGTGATAATTTCCTCATCAAATGAACTATTCGTATAACAAAGTCACTGTCATATAATAGCTCCTTGCCGCAGCTAGCGTAATAACATTTGAACGTATTAGATAATCCGCTTAGCTCAGTAGATAATTGGGTGAGCACACTGGTGGACGTCAATGGAGTGCCATGTGCAGCCTCAGATGTAATATCCGGAGTGAGGATAAAGCCCCCGTGTGAATGGCGCCGTAAGACTCCGCACAAAAGATTATGAGCACATGCTATGCTTAAGATACGTTTGGTGCTCTTGCATGGAAGCGCTTACGATTGATTAATGTTAGCTATTGATTGAATGGAAATTTCTATTACGCTTTGGACGAATTGAATTCGCCAATGTGGGTATGTAATGGTCCCTCTTCATAATGGGCAGCGTTGGGCGAGTAGAGGCAATCACGATAGTGTAAAGAGCGCAAATTGACCTCGATAGTAGGTGTTTATTTATAACCACCGTAATGGCGGCAAACATCAACGATCATTTGTTGGGCCAACGCCCAAATTGTGAAGACGGCCATGATAGGTACCTATTAAGATAAGCCATATTGTTTTCCGACCCAATATGTTTTCAAGTTCCCTGTAGACACAAATTGCATTAAAATCTAATTGCGATTCTATAATTATCCATGAACGTGATCATGATCATGACCTGTAATGGTCACGTCAATACAAGAACGTGACATGGATTAAAATCAATGCATAATTATGATTTGATTGATTATGTGTATGATATTGCGTATTTATTTTTGCGTTCAACACTTTTATTCTTGAAGAAAAAGAAGGATGTACTAAAACAAATTAAGTAACAATACGATGTATAAATTTCATTGAATTGTTTAAAAAAGTATGTAAACCTCGTTATTTGGATAAGATTCATCTTTTTTAATGAATTTCTTTTAAATATTCTTAATTATTCCTATTTACAATACCATATAATGATATCAAGCGATGCATCAGTGTCAACAATATCTACGATCTACCAACAAACTCCGTTCAAACAGCAAAAAAAATATCAGCAAACAACAGCTTCATTATTTACCTAACAAAACCTAGCCTCAAGTCTTAATTAAGCGCAACATCTAGACGTAAAGTAGGTCTCGATTACTCGATAATTAACCAGCGCACTGTAGCTCAGGTGTTTCTAATTAAGGCCCTGTGTAGCGGTTCGATCTTCATTAATAAACACGATATGAACATTACTTATTAGTTATATTTCACCCGCGGGATCATACCGACATGTAGCCTTGCGAACGGTAGGCTAGTCAAATTATAGAGTTCAATAGAGAATCTATTTAAATATGATAGATAAAACAGGCTGTATAGCCTGACTTAACAGGTGATTTAAGAAAAAAAAATTAAGAAATCGCGTATCACGTAGGTAGGTAGTAGTTCCAAATATTGTAATCCGAAATCTACCAAATAATTAATGAAATAAATATGGCTGATTTATAATGAAATACAAAGACGTCTGATAGTATTAGTATAGTTCTGAAGTTTATATACAATCTAGAAACTGTATAGAAAATACAAATTCTCTCGACATATTTTTACAAATAACAAAACAGAACATTGATCCATGTCGCAGACATTCACTAGAAATAAAATAAAAATACACCGAGATAAGATTGTAAAGCTAAAGCCGCCGCTTTGCTCAATTCCTCGACACACGTAAAACTTTACAATCTTAAAGAAAGCTGAACAAATAGACTTGTCTTATACGACGAATTATACTACCTTTGCTTGCTAGTAGCCTAGTAATATTAGAGTCACATATTCAAGTCGTATAGATAATACGCTTCTTTTTCAAAGTAGGTAAAAAATCTCGCCCTATTTACCATCCGGTAAAAACTCGTTTAATCCAGATAAAACGGAAGACTCCCCCACAATTTAGGTTCGACTATCGCTCAATAAAACCGTAGATCGAGGTCGGGCAATTTTATACCTGAATAACCGACGAAAGATGGGTTACCTTTCATCCAGTTTAGTTACCGTTAAATTATTCGAGTAGTTCGCTTTGCCTGAACTATCACGTCTTTATATCGTGTGTTGTAGCGATACGGGTCAATAAATATGAGTTATCTTATTCGTAGCTACAAAGCCAACGGTGTTGTTCAATCATGTTGAGATGTTCGTATTCGATATGTCTCAACTATTTTAAGGTAACGGGTCGCATGGCATTCTAGAAAAATACCGATGCAAATGTTTGAGAATTAGAGACGTTCTGCAGTTATAAAAGAACTTCACTCTAATTGTTAACAGTTTGAAAATTCAGATTTAATAATATGTATACCAATTAAACCAAGCCATCGATCAGGTAATGATTATTTATTTTCAAAATGTATTAAAACACACTCAATCACATATTAGTACAACGTACAAACATCGATAGTACCTATAAAGCACATCCGAACAAGGAATATTCTAATATCTACTTCATCATCACGTATGAATGAACCGGCAATAACTCCTTATAGCAGTTGTAAACATATCGGTCTCAATTGAAAGAGAACTTACAAATTGTCACTATATCCCGCCATCTATTGCGGAAGGATAACATTTCCCCGACACGACACGCTACGTTATGTCATTTTCAATACGCTTACCGTGTCATTTATCATTCAGATTTACATATTACAGCCGCCTGTATTCCTATAATTTCTAATATCGAAGCCATTCAAAACACCTACCCAGTATCGACTAAGAACAATTGTCTGTCACGTAAATGGAGTTAAATGACACCTCGCGAGTCGAATGCACCAAGAAATAGCGTAATTCCATTTTAGCCGACATCTCAGGCATCGAGCGCAATAAGCGAGGCGCTTTAAGATTGACATTGATAACGAAAACAAAGTAGGAATGGCTGCGAGCGCATCGGATGTCCTATTTCCCGATTTGCTTTAATCACTGCCGCATGCACTCAGGCACTCAATCAGCGCTGTAATTGGCACACAGCGCCTTTTACGAGCAAATTGTCCTCCAAGTGAACGTTCATTTGGTGCATTCGAGCTTTCATATTACAAACTGCTTTATTTGATGCGAGACGCGACTATGACTTTAATTGCATCTGCGGAAAATGAACTCTAGCTATACGTAAATGTTAGGCATTTCGTCATGCATTGGTTTGCTTAATTAATGCAGATATTAATGTGTCTTAATGCGCGCTTTTATGTATATTATTTTTAAGCAAAATATCAAATTTCAATATAAATGAATGGGCATTGACACGCTCGTGGAGCGTTAAAACAATTCACGGTTCAGTTAAAATAATAATTTTCTATAAAAAATCTGTTAAATTCAATTTACCGTCCTTCCATCGTGCATTACTAAAGTGCGGTAGTGCCCTGCTATATCACATTTTTATTCAAAAACGAGAGCACTTTTAAAATAAGGTACCGTAATAAAAAAAACGTAAAACTTTTGCATACAAATTAAATGAACCCTCATCTCAATCGCTATACAACGAGGGATTTATTAAAATTGAATAAAAATTTATTTTATGAATAACATGCATTTTGATGAGAATCATTGCGGATTATATGAAATACCGAAACAGAGCAGAATTCGTGACGAGCGTTCCTGCCTCGCTATAATACCGCTTGGATAATGCTATGACTGATAAAGCTTTTTAATTTTATACCTAAATATAAATATACAATCTCATTATGATGATCATTTGTATACGGCTTACTTTCATAGAATCCGCACAATTGATTCATGTTTCAGTCTTTGGTATAAATTGCACTGCTCGGTTTCTTTAAATAGGTACAATTTGTATAACGAATGGTTCCATTTCAACTTCTATACATTATAATGCAGTCACGCAATATCTTCATTCATTTGGTATAAATATAACGATTGCATAATTACTTAAATAAAACATTATCATAAAACCGTAATTAATGATGTTCACTAAAAATAAAAACATGAATAAAACAGAAACCACATTTGACAAAGTCAATGAATTGGAATTTGTTAAAACGTAAAATAAGAAGAATTATGTCAATGGCAAATACGCACATACCACACATTACACCAATATTCAACATATATTATACAGGGTGTCCCGCTATTGGTATACTAAGCGCGAAGGAACTTGTAGTTTTGCATACACTGATCACGTAAAAAATACTTTAAAAAAAAATTACGTCCAAAATTTTTTGCTAAATTTTTCCTGAAAATCCATGTTTTCTTCTCTAGCTTCGCGCAGCCGGCATATACCTACCGTTTCTCTAATATGAGCATTTTATCTATGAAAACATAATCTTAAACGATAGCTCACGTGCTGGTGGCAAAATTGGGCGGCTCGCTTGTTATGGGTGTACACATAGAGTTTTAAGAATTCATCTTTTTGAAAAAAAAATGCGTCTGGAATTTTTTAATTATTTTTTACGTACTCAGCGTATGCAAAACTATAACCTCCTTTGAGCTTAGTATACCAACAGTGGGACACCCTGTATAATATATGTTGAATATATTATTATATAATTTATTGTTGCATAAAATTGAAATCCAATTGTATCTAGGTACATATTTAGTCCCACATTGCCCGATCTATATCTACCGACAAAAGAAATACCAATAAAAAAAAGATTACAACGAACATAGCAATCGATACTAATTACGAATTCATAGCACTTTAATTGAAGTGATCAGTTCACTCTACACTAAACCTAACTATACACAAACTTGAAACTGCACTGAACAACATAAATTCGAGTGGGTACGTTCAGTATGCCATCGCTTACAAGTTAAGTAACGCTTTTAATTATGCATCGAGATTGCAATGTAGTTGTTTAAATAGAAATACTATCTCTGCTTTGCTTGGTATTGAAAGTGAGTGAAATAACTTTACAACGTCCGTATTAACATAGAATGTATGTATATATGTACTCTAATGCGACGTATTTATTATTTATTAAATTAACCCCGTAAAATTGACATTCATATTCCAAAAGTATAGCATAAATAAAAACAAAATATTAAAATTATACCTTCCTGTCTCTCGATGATCCTTTCGTGAGCCTTTCAGTCGGGTTTTCAAAATTTTTGAATACTATTATTTAACTGTAAAAAATAGACAATTACGTCTATCTAATACGCTTCAATAATCGATCATAGATAATATAGAGTCGATAACACGAAACCCCATATTATTATATGCACCAACCGCTTGCGTTTCTCGAATGTTCCACGCCCGTCGCCCATGAATTACCGAATTGCCAACAACTTAAGCTTGTACCGGTACAATTGTGTGACGTTAACCACTCCTGGTATTGACACGTCGTACAAGTTCCCAACTACGCCGTACCCAGCTTAGGTTCAATTAACAGAAATAAGCTAACAAGTTATGCTCCTCACTTTGTACGAGGTCCCAAATTAGGCGAAACTCAGACGTGTGTGAATACCGCATTACAATGTTTTTGATACAGTGCTAGTTATAATGAAATGCTGGTTTCAGTAGAAGCTTTTACGCGATGAAATGTGTTATAACTGCATTTGAAATATTACTGCAATTTAATTTCATATTCAAATTGAGTAGAATTATTTGATTCATTTTCATTAATAAATAAATGATGATTTAGAAGACCTTTGATAACACAGAGCTTATTCCTAATAAATAAAATTTCTTAAAAACTTCACTATGATCCAAAGAATGCAAAATATCATTTTAAAAACAATAACCACTATCATTTATTATTTCGCTAACAATTCCATTTGAAAAATCCAAAACGTAAATGCAGTTTAAAATTTCGTGAAAAATCGTTTAAGTATTAAAATCCTTTAGCCATTTTAAAAATAGCTGCGAACGAAACTAGTTAAAGTCGAAAGCGACATTGACTAATGGTGGCGAGCCCAAGATTGGAGAACAGGTGATTCGTACAGCTCCACACCATTTATTGTGCCCTGGTACTCCATTGCTTTATTTGCTATCTATTCGAGATTATGCAATTCATTATATTCACCATAATACTTTTACTTTATAAATGTCCAGCAAAGGGTTGAATTTTGTCTGTTTTTTTTAGATATCGTAGTAGATCAGTCAGAATCGACATTGAAAATCGAGAATTTAACAATAATTCCAAAAGTTTTCAAACTTCGGTCAAGTAAATGGTACATTGGGACGACAATAAATCTCAGTTTGCAACCTTGTCCGCAGTCCGGAACATTGTTAAAATTGCAATTAAATTATTTTTTTGCTGTATGGTCGTGAAAAAAATTCCAAAAGTTCTGCAAACTTGGGGAAGGTTTCGATATAATATTTCATATCACGTATTAAATTTGCAATCAATCTAAGTGTACGGAACATTGTTAAAATTGCAATTAAATTATTTTTTGCTGTATGGTCGTGAAAAAAATTCCAAAAGTTCTGCAAACTTAGCATAGATATCGGAAATATATACCGAACGGTTGTATAAATTTGCAACCTTTTTCGTTGACCGAAACATGTTTATTTATAATTATTTTTAATTCGTGGTCATTTTTTCGAGTAAGGTGGTCTCGGAATAATTACAAAAGTTTTGGAACTTGGTTGCAAACTTCGAAAACATCTATTCTGGTGCATTTACAAATTAGCAACCTCATTCAGTTTAATAAAAAAAAAAACATTAATATTCAATATTAAAAGATGTTCCGTACACTGAGATTGGTTGCAAATTTAATACGTGATATGAAATATTATATCGAAAACTTCCCCAAGTTTGCAGAACTTTTGGAATTTTTTTCAGGACCATACAGCAAAATATAATTTAATTGCAGTTCCGGACTGCGGACAAGGTTGCAAAATAGGATTTATTGTCGTCCCAATGTACCATTCACTTGACCGAAGTTTGATAACTTTTGGAATTATTGTGAATTGAATGTCTAGACTGACTGGAGTATAGTATATTAATTATCTAACGAACTTTATAATTCACTTCAAATCATCCTTTGACGTCAATCAAAGCAAATAAAGGTGCGACAATATTTTATTTATTTATTTATTTATTCTTTATTTTACATTAGGTTTAATCTTATTTTATAATATCTTAATGGATTTAAATGTACAAAAGGCGGCCTTATGGCTCTAAGCCATCTCTGCCAGGCCATTTTCTTGAATTCGGAAAATAACTGATAAGAATTTGACAAGCTGACAAAGGCCTTCCCGGGCAGTATCAGAGAGCTGCGATATGAAAATATAATTTTCCACTCGTTTGAAATGTGCGGTAACCACTAAGTGACCAAATTAACAAAGGTTTTGTTATTGCATTCATTACGTTAGATCTTCAATACTGATAAACTAGCCATTATGATTTAATTGTATTTATTAGCGCCTAAATTTATAAATTCAATTACAACATGCAGCGAAATCCGCAAAGAAAGTTACTATCTTAACGTATAATTAAAATTAATACTACGTAATAATATTATATTTCAACTAACCCAAATAATTTTTATTGCAAGTGAAAGCGAACGCGCAAATGTTATACATAAAAAAGTAAAAGTAAACAAATTAAAAAGTATAAAGTTATTCACTTTAGTTTATTTTTTCCGTGAGAAAAATAAAATCGAAGGAAATTAAAAGTAGGTACAATCCCGTATACCCGTATTTCTTATAATTATTGCATAGACTACGATTTACTCAAAGCAGCCATCAGATAGATAGTATAAAAATAACGAAACAAAGACTATATTTAGAAAGTCAATAATAAAGACACCGTAATGCCCATACAAACAATTGGACAATATAATTGGTAGGGTGAATCACGGATTGACGCAACCGACAGTGAAAGTAAATCCGCGAAAGTAGTTTGGGCCATAGGAAAGTCACGATTAAAACCTTATTTATATGAGCAAAAACCAGATTACCAAATAGCAGCTTTAATACGATTAAAGAACGCCGCACATTGAGCAAATATAATATTACACTTATAAGGAACACGCTGCATAAAATTACTGCTTTCATCGTTTTTACGCGCATGAAAAGTTAACTTTAATCCATTTTATAAATACACATAAAAAATGTGTTTATTAATGCAGCCATAATGTCGTGTAAACACTTCATAATTTTCTTTGACGTTTGTTATAATATTAAACAGACTTTAAAAAGGCAAATTTAAAACTTTGAAACGATTGACCGCAATATTTTCCAGCTTTACACAGTGCAAGTCTCAAAGCGCGCCCTAGTTACATTATTTAGCAAAGTCGTGAGTCGTCATTACTCATTACTGGCAAAATAAGAAATCACTATTTCCACAGAAACAAGAACAAGTTATCAAACTTTTCTATTAATAAGTGAGAAGTAGAGATTTTGTGAACAATTCGCGTTAATCCCAGAAGCGCGAAATGGCTAAAACATTTCTTATATTACGGTAGCATGTTTGAAAACTAGTGGCCCGGAGACCACGTAGGGTTGACAGAATTAACAATTTTATGTGCATCAAAAACCGCATTTTTTTTATATCTATGAAAACTTTATAGGTACAATATCATGTCTCTAACAAAATACTGAACTAATTAAATCTCATAATTTTAAACAACGAAAACACAATTAAAACTTCAATGTACGGTACATGAAGAATCGCTCCCAACCCTACCAACTTTTACCTTTTCGATATTGTACTCCATTTCCTCGTCATTATTTGCTACTAACCATGCAAAACGACACAAACGGGAACAAAACTATGTTGAACGGGCAACACAAAGGGCACCTATTCGCGAACTATTTTTCGATTAGAGACAGGTGGCAGCCCTGAGTACGAGCAAAGTATTCGGGTGTTTAGAAAGTTCCCCACATTACTCGATAATTGATAAAGTTTAACATATAGCTGGGGATGCGGGCAGCCCAATATCGGCTAAACTGTTGACGCCTCTTGCGAGGTAAACGGCCTTAATGGCGGCTTCTTCATTTGTTCGCACTTCGCACGCTCAAATTATTTACGCCTTTGAAAGTAACTTTGGCGAAATTGTCTAAGTGCGTAATTGGAACTTTGGTCTTCTCGGTACTGTGAAACAAAGTACATTTTGTCTCTTGCGCTTTATACTAAGTACAAGAATAATTATTTATGGAATATGAATACAAAGGGCTCGGAAGCAATTATTAATTTATAACGACGTGAAATAAGGTGCCCCTTTAGATGTATA
This sequence comes from Colias eurytheme, assembly GCF_061535395.1. Taxonomy (NCBI): domain Eukaryota; kingdom Metazoa; phylum Arthropoda; class Insecta; order Lepidoptera; family Pieridae; genus Colias; species Colias eurytheme. Next base: position 8,049,902 of record NC_142998.1, on the reverse strand, counting down.
TATTAATTTTCTTAAATTTAATACTTAATAATTTTCAGCCGTATCTTTAATATAAAATAAAGGAAGACGCTAGATTTACTGAAGTAATATTTTTAAGTTTTTTCCACATCGTTATAACATTAGATAACTTTTCAACTATAATTTCAAAATAAATGATGATTCATAAACATTACAAGTACATAAAATTCGTGCAATGACGACCGGGTACTTCCTAATAAGAAAAAACACAAATCGCGTATTTAAACTATTTCCAGTACCTACCTAATCATTATCACAAGGATACTTTGAAGTAAGTAAATAAATAATAGAATATGAATATGGATTTTCCTTACCAACTTAGTGGGTAATAATGCGTATACACGAGGCAAAATTATCAATAAAATCACAACTGTTTATTCAATACCTATACAAAACAATAAATAAATTATACTATGTATTGAGTTTATTAGGAAACACCTTAATAAAATACTTTTACTCTTCTTGTATTAATATACGGATGATCGTAATCCATACTAATATTATAAATGCGAAAGTAACTCTGTCTGTCTGTCTGTTACTCAATCACGCCTTAACTACTGAACCAATTTGCATGAAATTTGGTATAGAGATATTTTGATACCCGAGATAGGACATAGGATTTATCCCGGAAATCCTACGGGAACGGGTTTTTCTTTCAAAACGCGGGCGAAGCCGCGGGCGGAAAGCTAGTATTTAATAATAGTAAAATACTAGACATTTTTCTCTAAATGTCCCCCATTCCAAAATGTACGGCTAAAAATAAAAGTCTTATAAATACTCCTAATAGTAGAACATTTTATGTTACTTACCACGTTTCTATAATTTCTATACATATTAGGTATCTAATACCTACATATCCCTATACAATCTCATCCAATTTTATAATTTACCTATTGCTTATGCAGTACACACACACATATCAATTAGCCCCTTTAGTAGCCCGTCAAGAGCAAGATCAACAATCAAGGTGGCCACAATGACTCAAACAAAACTGCTAACCTTCAAGTGTCAGCGTCACGCTCCAATAATGCGTTCACGCTAGCGTGACGTCCCATGTCGTGTGCAATACGTGACAATTGACTTTAGTCACGCTCGCAAATGAATGATCATGATTAGCAACGAAATATTCAACTTCCTTGTTTTAGTGATTAACTTAGACAAAAGACGTAAAAAGCGACGGACAAAACATGTTCATTAAGCATCAGTAATTCAAGAAAAAACTTTTAAATTTTTTTTTTAACTACAAAAAAAAACTTTGAAATATTTACGTATGTGCTTTTATCTTTTATCTACTTACATTCATGCTTCGCGTTTTTCCGTTTACTGAAAATTTTGTCATTTAATTCGTATTTTAATTTTATGGACATAAAATGAGATCAAGTATCTTATAATCCACCATCATAAAAAATAAATTACAAACCTGCGTTGAAAATCGTAGCGCCTCTACGAAAATCACAAAATCAACAATATACACTTTTCACTCTTGTTAATTTATTTATTTCGTGTTTAAAATCTACTAGAACATATAAGTAAAAACCTAAGTCAACAACGAACACTTACACTTTCAAAAAATCTTATCAACGATATAAAAAGAACCTAACTAGCACATACATACACTTCGCAAAGCAATGTAAACAGCAGCACATAAAACTAAACAATAAAAACAAATATGCGCTATAAAAATAACTGTAAACGTTCATTCGTCATTAAGTCCCGTAATTAACTAGTGTCATTCCAGTTTGTGATAATTTAAAAACCGCGGAACGCTAAACTTTGGTTTTATCGCAAATTATGCAATGGCAATAAATAGATACTGTTATGTTACGACACTCACTTTTATGGCGCTTTTAAACACATTCGCACTGATAAAATTAACGAAGCTATTAATAATTAAATAATATATAGAAAGATGTATCTCATAAACATATAATATAGCTATAAAATAATTACGCGTATTACAATTTACATTATAAACTTTCGATTTTAAATTTTATAGCGTTCGCGAATGTAAAGAATAAATATTGCACGCCTCATAAGCGAAGCGTTGAGGTGGGTACTACTGTCACTTCGCGCAAAACATCTGATTTTTCAAACTTAAAATGTCTTTATGTATCATACATTGCACTTGTAAGATAATACATACACACACATATTAAGAAAAAACACTATTTTTAACATTCATGATATTTTTGATGTCATTTTTGTTATTTAAACTAGTTAAAAAACAGTTTAAAAAAGTTCTGTCTTGGACGTCCGTGTGTCTGTATGTGCGGATCCTTTTTCTTGTTAACACGATAGCGACCGAAATACTTTACTAATCGAGTCTTCTTTTTTCTCTTACGCTTGAGTATGCTCAGGAATAGAACCCTTTCATTTTTCAGGGTCTGATTCGATGTGGTTTAATTGTTATTAAATAAACAAAAATAATAATTAATAAATATTTATTAAAAAAAAATTAAGAGGCGTGCACTTTTGGATTTTCCAAATTATTTTTTTTTATTTAAAGTGTAACCGGCGCGGCGTACAATTGCTATTAACTGCTAACATATAATTTTTCACACACCTTCACGTGTAAGCAAACAAACAACAATTGATCAACCATACCAAAGAGGGTAGTCCAATATTACCAACTCTAAACCAACGCACTCGACCCTTCCAGCTTCCTTACGTACGAACACTTATTGCCTGCTAAGTGTCAATCTGAATAATGCTTTCATATTGAATCTGGCCTTATTGGCTGCATTTATAAGGAGTATTGAGCAATATTTAATTATGTTTTAAATTGAAAAAGGATAAACGATTCTTCATTTTGAGATAATTGTCACAAAATAATAAAGTCCCTTTTGTTTAAGAAGTTTACACATATTCAGGGCCCTTTACAGTCCCTTTAAACTGCGGTGTAGGTACTATGTTGTTACTATTTAGGGCTCGGCGCAGATATGGCAAAGCGCAGAGCAGCGCATTTTTAATGGGCGAATTATTTTCGACAGTGTTTTCATAACATTCAAAAACAAATAACAACAATTTATTTTGGAGAGCATCGAAGCGTCACACGCGAAAGGTAGGTAGCGCACTGCGCTTTATGAACGTTATTTTAATGAGGACAATGTCGATAATAGTTTGACAATGAAAAGTGCGCTACGCTGCGCTTCGTCAAACCTATCGGCGCCGACCCTAGTAATTTGTGAATTGTGGTACTATCGACTAAACTTATACAAGCGTATCTACAATCATAGCACGTTTCAAAAATACATCAGTACATTTCTACCATTTTAACAGCAACAATTTCTACCCTTTTAACAGTATTATTAAATATTAACACATTTTTTTATATTAAATTTCGCATTTCTTTCCACAAGCCGCGCACTTAGCGATTTACCCGCAAAGCCTTTAATATTGCGAACACGGCTGACCAAAACACTTGACCCGCTCCGCTGAGACCTTGTGAGCTAGTCTCGAACTCGTTACGTGTTAATACTTAATAGTAAGAAGACTGATTGAATATGTTTTAAATTAACGCTGAATCATTATATTATTAACTGCACAACATGTGGTTCAAGATTAAACCAATATTTGCTTGACGTGATCGGTGATACAGATTTTTCATAGCGCATCGGTTTTTAATTGATTCTTAGCGTGAATATATTAACAAATAATAATGTTTCATTAAGTATTTTAATGTTTTAATTGTTTTCACAAGCGCTATCGTAATTTATATTAAAGTTTTCTTAATGTTTATTTGATATTAATCGGAGGATAAAACTATTCTCGGTCTACTCAAAATAGAGCACAAAATGAATATTTTTAAGTACTAACCTGCGATTACTAACAAAACTACCTGATCAAACAATTCTACACATAAATAAATATTCCAATGGAATAACAAAGAACGTAGTACACAAATAGCAATTAATCGGTTTCCAATTATACCTAAACGCTTAGTTAACATCTGCCTCTAATCAACTATCACACGATGAGTCGATTAAACTAATTACATAACAATTCAGCCTTGAAATACCTTTTTTAATTTACAAAGTTTTTATAACGCTGCAGTAATTACTCCATACAATATAATGTACCTATTGTTTTAAATTAATTTAAGAGAATATACTATTGCATCAAATACAAAATTATTAGAGCGATGACTACAAAGGAAACCTTATATTATACAATTAATTACGCACACATCTAATTATTACAATATTATATTGTTTTGTTCATTGTGTAAAGGTCGTTTCAATTATTCGTTATATAATTTCAATGTTGTCCTATATAATAAATTATTGGTATTAAATTTATGTATTATTTTCCTTAGTAAAATAGATTTACTTCATAATATTGTCTCTCTCAAAGTAAACAAAGATCATGGACAGGTACGTATAATAGTATTTTCGGAGCTAAAAGTTTTAACACGGTTAAATAATAAATATTGTTGAGGTTATTTAGGAATCACACTCCAATTATTTTACTTATCTAAACATTAATATAATAATCACCACGGAGCAATAACTTTTACATATTTACATGTTTCATTAAGATTGTTCAAACGTAAAAAACATCGATCCAGGCCATCAGGTAACAGTGAGTTAATCAATAAAGAATCAATATTGTAAAATACCTTTATTTCAAATAATCCAACATCACAATCAACATGAGCCTGGATGCTAATCTACCTTCGACTTGTATCGAAAAAATCATCAAGGCACTCGTAATACGATGTACCCAGTGCCCATTCCAATGTGATCCACGGATATTCATAGAGCACAGCACGCTTGATTAGACCGGGCATGCAATCAGCTTCCTTTGCCAGCTCTAACCCGTCTACGGTCTACATCAGGTACTCACTTTTTGTTCGTATATGATCAATGTTTTAGCTGAGTTGTAAAGACTTTTCAACGAGTAAAAATGAAATTGGACATTCGTCTGATGTAATGTTGTATTGCTAATCAATTTCACTAATAGTTTAGAAGAGAAAAATTTTACACTATTCATAAAATATACAATAATTCGTTTTAGCGCCAATTTAGTCGAACGGCGAACCACACAATATAGCGATGAAATATTATATGTAATAGTAAAGTGCAAAGAGAAATTTTCAACATAGACCAATATAAACAATGACACAACACTACGCAATAATCACCACCCATAAAAACATCATGGTCATTTTAACAAAACATAACAATTCACAACACAGACCAAACAAACTACGACTGTTCAGTGCGAATAAAAAAATAGTGTCAATGATAATTTTATGCATTAGATCGGACGTAAAATAGAAATAGTTTGGAAAATCCAAAAGTGCACGCCTCATAATTTTTTTTAATAATTATTTATTAATTATTATTTTTTTTGTTTATTTAATAACAATTAAACCACATCGAATCAGACCCTGAAAAATGAAAGGGTTCTATTCCTGAGCATACTCAAGCGTAAGAGAAAAAAAAAGACTCGATTAGTAAAGTATTTCGGTCGCTATCGTGTTAACAAGAAAAAGGATCCGCACATACAGACACACGGACGTCCAAGACAGAACTTTTTTAAACTGTTTTTTAACTAGTTTAAATAACAAAAATGACATCAAAAATATCATGAACGTTAAAAATAGTGTTTTTTCTTAATATGTGTGTGTATGTATTATCTTACAAGTGCAATGTATGATACATAAAGACATTTTAAGTTTGAAAAATCAGATGTTTTGCGCGAAGTGACAGTAGTACCCACCTCAACGCTTCGCTTATGAGGCGTGCAATATGCGCTCATCCATTGCTGGTTTTTTATGGGTAATGTTGTTGACTATGTTTACAAGACGGGGGTTGGATCATGTAGCTTGGTGATATTAATTTACTGACCTGCCACAAGTATTCCTGTTGGCAGAGTTCCAGCTGACCGACGTCGAGTTTCTACTTAAATTTCCGACGCTTGATAAGGTACGAGGAAGTAGAAAAAATAAAATTATTCCCGCTAATGGAAAATAGATGATATTACGATAAAAGGTCTTTATTATACAGGGTGTCCCAAAAAGTAGTGATATACTGAAGCTGGGAGGTAGAGGACTTAGAGTGCTATCCGAATCACCCCCATGTGTGTTATGCGATTTTTCGTATTTTCGGAGTTATTACATTTTTTTCAATTTTTCATCTATCGCCGAGTACGATGAGATTTTTATTTATGGTGACGTGAATTATTGCGCTAGATGCTTGATTTTTTTTTGTGTGCTAAGCTGAAAGATAGGCCAATTCAGTATGGTAACATTTACTATCGTTAAATCTTCGAATAGAATAAAAAAAAGAATTAAATGCCAAGAAAGATAAAATTACCCAGTATGTTCATAACTTCAAGGGCCCATAAAAAAATAAAATCACATAAAAAAGGTTTTCCATTTGGCTTTTAAAAACTTGCTCTATCGATCAGGTAGCTACCCTAAAAATTTCATTTTATTATTCTGAAGGCTTCAATCGAAAAATTGAAATCTAAATGTGGTAAGTGGAAAATTTTTATTAACATGATGATCATTAAAACCAATAAATAGGTGTTAAATTACCAGAATTTTTTTAAAATAGCCCCGCTGTTGCTCAATGCAAGTGCGACATCACCGTAAAAAGTTGTTTTTTTAATGTCTGAATGCTCTTTTATCATTTTAAATGGTTTCTTCTGCAACTATGAATTTCCGGGTTATTTCGTCCAAATTGTGGCAGTCTCTCGTCTTTGTAGTATTCCCACGGAAAAAATTCAGTAGGGTTTATGTCCGGAGATCGTGGAGGCCAGGCTAAAGGGCAAAAATACTCTGAAAGATGGATTGGTCGTTGCAGCCTGCGCATGCGCCGGTGATGCCTGCTTTAAAGCCTGGCCTCCACGGTCCCTCGACCTAAACCCCATTGATTTGTTTTAATGGGGATACTAAAAAGACCTTGGTCACTTGAGAGAATGCCACAATTTGGATGAAATAACCCGAAATTCATAGTTGCAGAAGAAACCATTAAAAATGATAAAAGAGCATTCAGACATTAAAAAAACAACTTTTTACGGTGATGTCGCACTTGCATTGAGCAACAGCGGGGCTATTTTAAAAAAATTCTGGTAATTTAACACCTATTTATTGGTTTTAATGATCATCATGTTAATAAAAATTTTCCACTTACCACATTTAGATTTCAATTTTTCGATTGAAGCCTTCAGAATAATAAAATGAAATTTTTAGGGTAGCTACCTGATCGATAGAGCAAGTTTTTAAAAGCCAAATGGAAAACCTTTTTTATGTGATTTTATTTTTTTATGGGCCCTTGAAGTTATGAACATACTGGGTAATTTTATCTTTCTTGGCATTTAATTCTTTTTTTTTATTCCATTCGAAGATCTAACGATAGTAAATGTTACCATACTGAATTATCCTATCTTTCAGCTTAGCACACAAAAAAAATCAAGCATCTAGCGCAATAATTCACGTCACCATAAATAAAAATCTCATCGTACTCGGCGATAGATGAAAAATTGAAAAAAATGTAATAACTCCGAAAATACGAAAAATCGCATAACACACATGGGGGTGATTCGGATAGCCCTCTTGGTCCTCTACCTTCCAGCTTTCGTTCATCACTACTTTTTGGGACACCCTGTATAGGATGGAGTGTGGCTTGTTTATGTCACATGGTGTGACAGGCAACATTTCCTTTTAAAATCTGTTTGTATTTGTAATATACAAGTTTGCCGAGTCATAAATTAGATTATATTTTTGCTTCATTTGCAATTATTGATATAAATTTATAGTTAGTGAGTTATTTTTAAGCATTGAGTTTACAGACAATAGAACAAGACAACATCGATATGGCAAAAAGAAATGTTATCAGACTATCAGATGGCTGGTAGAAAAATAATTTAACGTAGTGATGTTTATTAGGTAGGTACATTCATTGGTATAAAACATCAAAGTTGTAAATATTTTAAATCTTAAATATTAACTTTTGACGCAAAAATAATTCGTAAAATGAATAATAGTTCACATTAAAACGCTTGAAAACCTTTCTATCCGTTCTAATATCTACGTCTATAAGGTACTCTTGAAAAGAAATGAATTTAATAAATGTAACTTCAGTACAAATCCAAATTAAACATCAATTATATTATTATAAAAGATATAAATACCTTTTAATAATCGAAATAGAGAATATTAAATGCTTCTTTACTTAGTATAACCTTATTCTCATTTTAAACATTAGAAACAACATTTTATATTATTTACGTGTAAGGCCAATATATTTCAAAGAATTTGCAAAAACAACCTTTAATAAGGCCATGTTTTGTTAAAAATAGTTTTATAAATTTGGCACAAAGTTCTAAACAAACGACCGTCAAATTGTGGACACAAAATGTTTCAGTACATCAGATAAATACAAAACGACTTGATCAATTTAGATTAGATCGACGTGACGGTAACAGTTGCCGTGCAGTTATGTATACATAACCTTGTTGCAATATATATACCGACAGTGGGACACCCTGTATATTAAAATTGATATCGAGGCAAATAAATTATTCTATGTGCAGGTAAATTGAAGTATACAATGAAGTTCTTTAATAAAAACTCCGCTTCTAATAAACACACAAATAAAAATTGGTTACGATATAGGACAATATATTTTACATAATTATGAGTTATAAATAATACACATTTATTTTTAATAGAAAATAGAGCTGATGTGGTCGCATACGATTCTGTTATATCGTGAGAAATCGTTTGATAAGCAAGTGAGTTTAAAACTTTTAGAAATTACTTTCTTCATTATCTAATTTAAGTTTCTATATAAAATAAAGTTTCTATAAGTCAACACATCTTATGATAATTCATTATTCAATAGTATACATATATAATTTGGAAAATCCAAAAGTGCACGCCTCATAATTTTTTTTTAATAAATATTTATTAATTATTATTTTTGTTTATTTAATAAAAATTAAACCACATCGAATCAGACCCTGAAAAATGAAAGGGTTCTATTCCTGAGCATACTCAAGCGTAAGAGAAAAAAAAAGACTCGATTAGTAAAGTATTTCGGTCGCTATCGTGTTAACAAGAAAAAGGATCCGCACATACAGACACACGGACGTCCAAGACAGAACTTTTTTAAACTGTTTTTTAACTAGTTTAAATAACAAAAATGACATCAAAAATATCATGAACGTTAAAAATAGTGTTTTTTCTTAATATGTGTGTGTATGTATTATTTTACAAGTGCAATGTATGATACATAAAGACATTTTAAGTTTGAAAAATCAGATGTTTTGCGCGAAGTGACAGTAGTACCCACCTCAACGCTTCGCTTATGAGGCGTGCAATTCTCTTCTGTAAGTAAATTTATAAGTGGTACTTAACATCTCACTTTTCAAGGTAGTCAAATGAAACAAATAATATTACATCAGTGTAGTTCTTGTAACAATTACAGAGTAAATATTATACTACTTACTTAACCTACCTACATTACAGTAGCTACCTCTCTATTACTTTTCAATCGGTGTTCTATTCAAAGAACCCAAATGAAATTCAATCCGATTCACATTTTTCTCCGATTAGGTATTCATCAGAAACATAACACTATGTAATTACACTGTGTTTTGTTTACTTTACTAATTATATAGACTAAACATTCCATCTATATTTCACTCCTATGTTGCATTCCCAGACCCCTAAGCCACGTTAGCAACAAACAAATTGACAAACACATGCACAATTTATTACTACATAACAGCAATCAATCACCTTGCTCAAGCTATCCTTGTACGTATAACCACACCTTAGAAGCAGATCGACAAAAAGGGTATTGAGTCCTACAAAAATGCGTTTAAAAGGCGAATGGCTAGTTAGTAAGGGAGTGCCCGCTGTTAATTCATTCAGCTATATTTTTATCAGTTTAGGTAACACATCAATTAAAGCAATATGAAGGTAACAAGGTCTTTATATTAGGTACAGTAAATGATATATGACCCAGCCTCAAAAATCAGAAGAATCATTTGTACGACTTGTAAGACTTTATTACAAGGTTGATCAATACAAAAAACTGACTTAATCAGATCATTAAATCGCGTTTTAGATACCTACACAAAAACTCTACTTACATACTCTTATAGCACAGTATTACAATATTATTTAGGAAATATGGTAATACTGTGCTTATAGTCTTAGAGAACTTAAAGGTCAAAACTATCAAATATTTATTAGCGCACTCTAAAAGCAGGTAAAACGCAACCACTATACATGAATCGTGTTCAAACTTACGCCATACCACCATGACCTTTGCAGTCGGCACACGGAGTTACTGTATTACATAAAACATCTTAGTAAATGCGTTGTGTGAACAAAAACGTGTGTACGTACTTGTGTATGAAGTATGAACTGTACGAGGTAGCAAACACGAGGTGAACTGGTTGTGCTTTACGCTAATACCTAATAATTGTAACGTTGGGCATGCGGGAATTCCTCAGGAATGTAGTTATTGAAATATTATGGGTACAATGCGAGACAAAACCTGAGCGAAATTATAGAATACGTGAAGTGGTATTAAAACATATTTCCTTAAATAAATTTAATGAACATTATATTTAGTGTTTTCTTTAGATACAATATTTTCTTATCAATGACGTATAAGTATTAAAAATTATAACACTAAACTGTTAACGTCATTAAAACATATGAATCATAGTCACTGCAACACCTATTACTAATCAAAGTATTAACAACACACTATTGAAATAACTAACTTCTAAACATCCATCTCAACTAAGTCACTAGTAAAATTCAAACGAGTAGGTACCGCATACATGTAAGTGCCAATATCAATTTAGTGCAGACGTCATCAACGCTTGGACAGCCTCCAAGCGACGTCGCTCAGCCAAGTCACGGAGGCGAACCTAACATGCCACTTTATCCCCGATACCTACTAGTTACCTAGAATCAACCGCGTGAATTATAGAACAAAATCGACTGCACACAATATAATTGAGCTTACTAAGTCAAGCCCATTTGCTTGCTATATTCAGGTAAAAAGTTATAGCTATGTGATAATCCAGACTACATTATTTATCTATGTAACAAACTTCATTACAGAATCGAGGATGCGAATTAAAAAACAAAATTGACTTGGTATACAATTTAATAGAGCTATGTGCCCCGTATTAACTTGAATCTGTGACGTCACGCACTCGCGTGATGATACCCTGGTTAAAAGTAGCCTGTGTGGATCATCCAGACTATAATAATTAAATATATCTCTACCAAATTCGCATACGATCAGCTGTTTCTGCGTGAAACAGAAACAAGCATCCATTCAGATTAATTCAAGTATATTCTCGCGTTTATAATATAAGTAGGGTTCTAATATATACCTATTCCTATTAATATTAAAACGGTAAAACGTTAATTGTTACCCGAATGTTATAATTAATTGCACGCCTCATAAGCGAAGCGTTGAGGTGGGTACTACTGTCACTTCGCGCAAAACATCTGATTTTTCAAACTTAAAATGTCTTTATGTATCATACATTGCACTTGTAAGATAATACATACACACACATATTAAGAAAAAACACTATTTTTAACGTTCATGATATTTTTGATGTCATTTTTGTTATTTAAACTAGTTAAAAAACAGTTTAAAAAAGTTCTGTCTTGGACGTCCGTGTGTCTGTATGTGCGGATCCTTTTTCTTGTTAACACGATAGCGACCGAAATACTTTACTAATCGAGTCTTTTTTTTTTTCTCTTACGCTTGAGTATGCTCAGGAATAGAACCCTTTCATTTTTCAGGGTCTGATTCGATGTGGTTTAATTGTTATTAAATAAACAAAAATAATAATTAAAAAAAATATGAGGCGTGCACTTTTGGATTTTCCAAACTATTTTAATATACTGGATACGAATTCGTTATTTAAATTTATTTTCATGTTGTGATTAATTAGTTACAAGCACAAATTGGATCACAATGAGTGGTTTCTGTGTATTATTAAATTATTATATTATTTAATGAGTAATTTCGATAATAAAAGCAACCATGTAATTCAAATGGAAAATCAGGATAAAATAACGAAATGGTCAACCATTAGATACCTACGTTATTTTAATAATTATCGTACTGTTAACTCACATTATAAAGATAAAGCCTTGAAATTCAAGATATAAAAACTCATAGAAGTATAACCCAACGGACATCACACAAAACTAATCATTACAAATACCTACAACTTAATTAGATATAATTACATTTAATTAGAATGATACTAACGAAATAAAGCGTGAAGAAAATCATAAAAGACTATACGCCACCTACATCATAAGCACTAGCGCATTTAATACCAAACAGTAAAACAAACACAAATAGCGCCGGCGCCACAATAACATTTGACCTCTAATTCCCCTCAATAAAAGCCCAAAATTATTCCCCTCATTCTTACGCTTATTGAGAAATGGCCCCGTGTTGTGGTCATAACCGACACGCAAATATCTAATCAGAAAATCTCGGTGTTGTTAACGTCGAAAACGGGCGAATTATCATAATTTTCCCAAATATCGTGGCAAAGAATTTGAATGATCGACGTAAATTTGGCATTTTTTTTTTTTTGTTTTTTGTCTGAAGGTTAATTAATTATTCGCGAGGTAGCTACTTAAATATGCATCAACTAAGATATCATTTATATATGCAATGCACATCGTATGTCTGAGGTCCTCATATGGTAGTGTTAGACATCTGTTTCTCAACTATTATTAGACCAAGATAAGTTTTATTATACACCTGTTAAAACCCATTACAAATCGGTAAATCCAAAATCTTCTCCATTAAAATTATTTCAATCGATTTATGTAACGTTACTTATGATAAAAGTTCTTGAATGTCTTGTATATAATCAACTAAGTAATTTCCTTTACTCAAATCACATCCTAAGTCCTTTCCAATCCGGTTTCCGTCCTGGTCATAGTACGGTTACTGCTCTAGTCAAAGTTGCCGACGATATTCGTTTAGGTATGGATAGCCAGCAACTCACAGTACTCATTTTACTGGATTTCACGAATGCCTTCAACTGTGTTGATTTTGAGTTACTGTTGAGCTTGCTCAATTCTATTAACATATCTCCAACGGTAATTGAATGGTTTCAAAGTTACCTGTTTGGACGCCGGCAACGCATTGTAATGAACGATCAAATATCGTGTTGGAGCAACATTACAGCTGGTGTCCCACAGGGTGGCGTGTTGTCCCCACTCCTCTTTGCACTTTTTATAAATTCTCTTACTCCTAAACTATCTTCTCCCTACCATATGTATGCAGATGATCTCCAAATATATGCTCACTCAGAACTCAACACTCTTCCTAATGCTATTCAAACTCTGAACACTGATTTGGAATCTATACACGAATGGAGTAAACTATTTGGTATTAAGATTAATCCTAATAAAAGCCAAGCAATAGTCATTGGAAGTTCACAACTACGCTCAAGAATTAACTGGACCGATTTTCCATGTATACAACTCGATGGGTTTGTTATACCATACTCTTCTGAGGTGAAAAATCTGGGGTTAACCTTTGACGAAATACTGTCATGGGTACCACAAGTCAAAGCTGTTTCTAAAAAAGTGTATGCATCCGCAAATAGTTTAAAACGGTTAAGCCACTTCCTACCCATACCTACCAAGGTTATGCTGGCGCAGACTCTTCTTTTGCCACTCCTGGATTATGCTGATGCGTGCTACACAAACTTATGTGAAGAGCAGCTTAATCGACTCGAACGGCTCCAAAATATTTGCATCAGATTTGTTTATGGGTTGCGAAAGTTTGATCATATTTCCGAGTATCGTAAGAAACTTAAATGGCTGCCAATCCGTTCACGCCGGAATATGCATGTCCTCAACCTTCTCTTCTCAATTCTTTTCTGTCCTAATTCCCCTTCTTACTTAAAATCTAATTTCAACTTCCTTGCAACTGATACCTACTCTCTTAGATCTTCCAACAATCTTTTGCTTAGCTTCCCTATACACTCAACTAAATATTACACCTCCTCCTTCACTGTCACTGCAATCCGTTTATGGAACAACCTACCTGAGAGAATTCGTTGTGCTCAAACAATAAACTCTTTCAAGAAAATGCTGAAAGATTATTACCTTTCCCTCTAATTGTAGTATTTATGTAATTATCGTATTGCTGTTTGTATCTGTATGTATGTAAGTATGTATATATTTGTATCTGTATGTATGTATGTATGTGATTATTATATTCTGTATAATATTTATGTATATGTGTTACTATATATATTATTGGTTAAATATTTATTACTCATGATAACTATTGGCTCATACTACCGAAGTTATTATATTTTTATCCTTTACCCGACGGTTGCCTGGAAGAAATGGCTTATAGCCATAAGGCCGCCCATTGTATATCTTTTATTGTGTTTTTTTTTCATTTTTGTATTTCCTTGATGTGTATACAATGAAGAATAAATAAATAAAAATAAAATAAATAATCTTGACATAAAAAATAATTAATTACCCTAAAATCTTCAATTAATTATGTTACGATCTGCGGTCTTTCTTACATAAGCTCACGAAATCTTCGAGTCAATATTAGCTATCATTAAATATACCAATTTTACTAAATAAGATGACCTCATTCCACGTTTGAGTCGTTCATAAAAAAATATAACAAAGAATAACGAGCTATTTACACTACAAAATTGCTCGTTTTTACTTTACGATCTCTTTTAATATCTCAATATCTGCCGGTTTTAATTATGAAACATATTTCGGCTGATACTTTTATATCTTGTTTATTAACAAAGATTTTCTAATGTTCGCGAATATTCTAGCAACGGAACACTGAAATGAAACACGCTTCACGTCAACAGGGATTATTCTGAGTTAAGGTTTGATATTAACGACTATATTTTAGATAATCAACAACTTTTTGTTGCTCTGACATTTTTTACAAGAGCTATTTTCTTTATTCATTATGCGTTTTGGTTATGATTGAGCCTAACTAATGCTTATGTACAAAGAACAGTACAGCTTTCATTAGCATTTTCAAACAAGAACAAAAACGAAACCCTAATAGGACAACTCTCTAATTCAAACTGGGCTGAATTACCTAACAGTGGTCCTTTCACTGCCAATTTTAGAGCATTCAGTAAAATCATTTTATCGCCAATCTATTTCGCCACAAGCCTAACTCTTAGCAAGCTACGAAACATATCTCGCAACAATCTAGCACCACTTAAGCAACAGATTCGTAGAGTATACACGCACATTTAGAAATTACTATAATTTATATTATAATGGGTCTGCTCGAGCGATCAACGTAATGAAGTAACACAGTGATCCAATATCGTTTATTCGCGGCGAAACTTATTCAAATATAGCTGCGTAAATCGGAGCAGACCTTACATAGACATTTCTACATGTATGCATATTTATTAGTGTCAAGTAAAATGTAGCGGTTTTTTAATAAAATCCTGTAACTGTTGACGTCATACGATGAACCGTCGTGTTCATTTGTGACGTTAATAGGCCATCGGAAAAGCATTTCCCGAATAGAGTTGGCACAACACAACCGACCCTTCCAGGTAGCAGTGACGGACCTAATTATTTCCTCCCCATCTGACCTTCCGAATGTGATATTATAACGTTCACTTTATTTGGAGCCATTAGGCGTTCGCCATAATAGTGTTGTGGGCAAATTGCTCACGCGACTGGACACACGCGATCTTTCAACCTCATCGTATTAACTAATACGTCCGCACTATGTCTTGAAAAGAGATTAAATAAGGCTACTCTGTATAGAGTAATACACCTTTTAGCCTTCATGAATACCTACGCTGGTATTGATAGGGATCAATACCTATGGATAAACTGATTACAATATTTAATAATTAATATTGAGTAGATTACCTAATTATTATTGAGAAAAACCGGATGGACTAGAAGTATAATCGAAAATCTCGCAGCTAAAAATACATGTCTAACAGGGCTTAACAAATGCTTTAACACTCGTAACAGCGTAATAAAAACCAATTTTCTACTGACTGGCTGGAAGACGCACTCTTTTCTTGATTTTTACTTAGTTCACAACCTATCAATATTACTAACAAGACCGCTCCTCGATCTTTCGATATTATATAATTATATCCAAGAGGCATTATTGTAGTGACGCGTTGATAACCATAAAAGTAATAATTGTAAACCACAACAAACTAACGTCGACCGTGATTACCGCAGAAACTAGTTGGTCATATTCAATATTTTCATAAAGCCATAACCCGAACATATTAACTAATACGGTCATATAACAAGTTTACGGCTTAAGGCGATTACGAACGATTACTCGCGCGACATAAAAGCCCAATGGCTCGTATAAAACGCAACAGCGCTGCATACTGCGATACGGCAAATGGCCATCATGCCGTACTCTAAAGTGTATTACAATATATCCTTTAAATCCTTATAGGATGCATACAGGCAAAAAACAAAAATTTTGTTTTTCATACGAAATATTTAAATGGTGAAACAGTATTTCATTAGGCTACAGTTTCCTTAGTAACAATGTTAAAAATCGTTAGGACAAAATCCAATGTCAATCAGATCACGGAATACATAGGAAGGTAAAATTTACATTAAGTGACCCAGGAAGCTTCCATTTGTTTAGGAACAATCTTTAGATGTTTGTCATAAGGCATGTTATTTGTATCAGTACAAACCCCTACACATTATCTATATTGCATGTGTAAATGTCACGTACATTTCTTAAAGATATTTGAAACGAATATATCAAATGCGTTAATTTGCAACACACTCAACACTCGATAGCACATATGAAACATGATCAATATATTGTAATCGTATACAAATTCTAAACTATTAACAACTAGAAATTCATAATCACCGGTAAAATATGTGGTGTTGGAAATATGATAGCTACATGCATTATGAACTAACAGAATAAGCACATAATCGAAAACTTTAGCACGTACGTAATTTGAATTATGGTCATTAAATACATGAACTATACCTATATTATTTTCCTTTTTATCACGTAAAACTGTGGAATTCGTACAATTTGCTTTTTCAATAATATACAAATTAATTAACAATGAATAAACATAAAAGAAAATATCTGTAGTCATCACTTATCTCCAAGATATAACTGACTTTAAAATTACATTATAACAAGCTTTGCTCACGGTTTTACCCGCATCGCCCCGCTCCTGTTGGTCTTAGCGTGATGATATATATAGCCTAAAGCCTTCCTCGATAAATGGGTTATCTAAAACCGAAATAATTTTTCAAATCAGACCAGTAATTTCTGAGATAAGCGCGTTCAAACAAAAAAACTCTTCAGCTTTATAATATTAGTATATATTATAGATTAATAATAAATTAAATGATTACTGGATTGATTTGTTTGTAACATTTTAGCTTTCAATAGAAATCAAACTAACGAGCAAGTTAGTCGTGACATAAATAAAATTTTAATGGCCATTGAGATAAAAACCGTGCAATAATTAATAAGTTATTTGATCGAAAGCAAAACACAAGATCCAGTTCACAGCATACTTATTTTCTTACGTAAAATTACAAAAAATATAGGTAGGCACATGGTTTTACTTGAATAAGGATCGGTAAACTTATCAGTGAGAGTCTAAGCATCAAAACCTTCCTTGTGCCTTAAAAAATGTGAAACACATAGACGTTTTCGAGGTTTACGCTTAGAAATACATTTTGCGGCACTTTTATGTGTAGGTATACGGAAGATAGAAGATGAGCTCTAAAAGGTGCTTATACAAGTAGCATTCCACACTCGTTCTAATGATAGATGATCAGCCAGTTATTTCAACTGAGCACTTCCTTCGCAAAATACGTAAAAAAATAAAACCAGCTTCAAATTGTCGTTAAGCCAAGTAACAGTGCGAGCGCCTGGAGCTAATAAATAAACCGCTTTTCCGCCAATACAATCAATTGCGTCATAAATTATGATAAAACATTATTGAACAGTATACGCCTATCACTTATTGTTTATTGATACAAAAGGGATTAATTCTAAGAACAATAAACATTATACATGTAATGCTTATTGTTCTGAGAATTTTTAATCAAATCGTCTATACTCTATAGGTGTTATTTGTTTAGTTGTTGATCGTTTGAAAACTCATTACCTACTATAGCACACCTCGGAGCGGTAGCACTCTATTTAACTATTGATGATGATGAATTAGGATTCAACAAAAAAAGAATATACAGATATCGTATTCGACCTTTCCACGCGACGTCTAATCTCCATCAGAATTTAACACACAATACAAACAAAAAACATACAGTCCAAATGAATTTTATAACAGGAAAACGCAACCATTAGTTACCAACTGAATCTCATGGCTATATCTCGAAGATTTAAAGCCTGATTAAAAGCGCAAAATGCAGGTAAGTGTCACTATCATTGCATTTTGGCTTTATTTCTGTAGCAAGATTGCGACTGCCGGGTGACATTTGAAAAATATTTCTTTAATGTTACTTTATCACGTATACAGTGTACAGTCAGTAGACGGGAAACGTCCGGAATGAGACACAGCTCACTATTACGTTGTATTTCCGTGTGCGAGACAAATATTTACTTTGAGAATGTTTCTTTTTCAATATTGTAACATTATTTGATAGATTTGAGATATTTGTGAGCTGGTTGTTCTGTCACTAATGTTTGTAACAAGAATCAATGCCCTAATTTAATTAATGAAATAATTTTAAGTTGACAATATTTTGCTATACCTAGGTATTCTTGTATTACATTCTGCATAACCAACAACATATTGTTCAGAAAAAAATACTCAATTATAATAAACTAATAATATTATCTACAATTAAACTAATCACTAACACAAGTTTGTCCCAATCCCTCAACCGAATAACCCACTCTACCCTTACAATTAACTTTACGCACACGACCGTACACCCGTACTACCAACTGAAGCGTGCAACAAATCCAATAATAACCATCGAATATACACCGCTGAATAACGTTAACCAACCCTGTGACGTCACCCACTTACGTCGCCCGGGACGAGTAGACAAAGGCCTGCAGATGATTTCATTCCACATTATCCAGTCTCATCGTTTAGAATGGCGTCACATGTCAATTGTAACAAGGCACGCCTCGGAGCTTGCATAATCAACTCCTGTAAGGGTTTGTGTGCATCCACCTTTATTTAGAGAATAAACTTTATTTGATTTAATTTCCTCGCTTGTTAAATCGGTGTATGTTCTCAAAGGACCACTAAATTATAGCTAAATCATTCTTAATTTATTATTCAACATCTATACTAATATTATAAAGCTAAAGAGTTTGTTTGTTTGTTTGAACGCGCTAATCTCGGGAACTATTGGTCCAATTTGAAAAATTCTTTCGGTGTTAGATAGCTCATTTATCGAGGAAGGCTATAGACTATATATCATCACGCTACGACCAACAGGAGAGGAGCCACGGGGGTGGAACCGCGCGGAGCAGCTAGTCATTCATAAAGAACATTGACGGGGCCTTTTGCTTTTCTGTGTAAACTCTGTAGCCCGGCTTCAAAAGCAATATTTTTAAAACCTTAAAATACATTTACGTTAGTAAAATAAAAGATTATTTTTACCCTAAATAATGCGAAACCTATTATCATTATTCTTTACCATCTAAATCCTTGTTAGCTAATAAAACGCATTTCCATTTCCCAAAAATAAAATAACCATCATCTCAAAAACTTTACCACTATTTTTACTTCATATATAAAAATTAAGAATTTCTTCTATCATAATATGGTATCGATGTAAAAATACGTTTACTAATATTTTCTTCAAAGTATACACCAGCCCTTATCATCTTCAGTAGTTGGCTCAACGTCACGGCCGGCAGTCGAACGCTTCCGCAGCAAGTCACGGGCAGACTATCACAAGAGGATGCTTCTGGAACCTTCTAGACGTTACAACTTACTTGAGATACGGCTATACTACAGCTATAGTGAACTGATGTTGAAATTTAAGTTCATGTGGCGAAAGTTACAAATACAGCTTTATCTATGTAAAGTGCTGTATATTCAAAATATACACTTTGGTATATAAAAAAAAGACGGATTGCACTCCGGGAGTGCCGGCAGAAGTGAAAACTTGATTATTAACGTTCAGCATGTTTGATATTTTGGAATGGTATCCGTCTTACGCATGGAATATAAGGGCTAAAAAAAATCCGTCTTACGCTTTTTCGATCAGGCCACGTGTCCTGACGCGAGTTTAAGATTTTATACCCAACGCCGCTAAAGAAGTTTTCACTTCAAAAACTTTTATTGATAGTAGCTACAGTTACAGCTACAGTTACAATTAGTCCATATAAGTATTCTCTACAGCTAAAACGTAACTAAGCCTTTTACATAAACATCTATTACTCAAAATCATTCGTAGCACTACAGAGAATATCCGATTCACACAAAACAAGACTTCAATCTTTAGAACAAAATCAGAACAGATATTCCCTAGTCATTCAATCCAGCCGTATGTACATTCACATATTCAATTTTATATCTGTACCGCCGTCACAAACACTGTAAGCTTTATTATGACTATACAATGACCTACACGAAAGCGTTAGCTACATAGAATGGATCCCGCATCGGCCAGTACACACTTCTGCATCACGATTCACGACACAACACAACATAAACACACGTCAGCGACACACCACTCCTTTTAGTATGGGATCTCACTTTGCATACTTATAAAAGGTTGGGATACTTTTCGGAGTATTTGTTAATATTTTGTTAGTTGAAAGGGTTGTCTATTTTTATCGTATTTTAAGTATTGGGCTATATCAACTACCAAACCCTTACTATTACTAGACAATATATGTAATACTATACTAGCTATGTATTACTAAGAATTTTTGTTTAACTATAAATATAAAAATTATTTGGTAAATGTTAGTTAATTACTTATTACATCAATGCAATAATCAAAATAACTTCTTATTGTCCTTGGCATTATTTTACTTAACTACAATTCCACTCAACACAAAATAATTTTTATATGAATTAAATCATATTTCATCTATTTAATTAAAGTGTTAATGATAAACAATCATAGTTTAAACAGGAAATAGTTTTGCTCAATTCATATAAACAAAGCTGATAAGTCAAAATATGTATAAACCCTGTAACATAAATTACATTAAATCAACAAATTTATTTTCATTAACCTTATCTCTTTCCACGTTTTTACCCATTAACATTTTATCGGAAATACAAGAAAAACGCGCATTCGAAAATACATTTATCCTCAAAGTTTTACTTTAAATACGTATTGTTAAAAACCACATAGTTTGTCACCATATCTAGAAAATTTCAGTAAGTTGTTTACGTAACTCCAATTATGTTTATTATAAATGTTACAGAAGATAAAAGTTAAAAACTGTTTTATTATAAGTATGAGGAATCCCAACAAAAGGAAAAACATGGTCATTCCATATTTCATGTACCTAATTAAAAACATCCACTCATCAGTTATAAATCATTTATATTGTATATCACAAATTACTATTTCAATAATAAAAAGAAACTTTTGCTTCATTTGAATAAAAACTCGCGTGAATTACCAAGCAATATTGCTTGCATATCGTTATTTAATCTATTTACTTGACATGCTTCGGAAAACACTCCACCGATGAGCCGTCTTCAAGTAATTACAGTATAGGAAGTTCCCTCAAGCGATTGCCTTAAAGACTTCCCGCGCTCAACTAAACTTTATAATTACAAACTCGCTCATATTACCTACATACTATTATAATTTAAGCGTGTTGGAACAATCATGTGACTTAAATTACATTTGTTACACGAAACTTTAAACCTTTTTATAAGTAAATTACGAGTTGATTTTAGACCCATTTTGACATATTTAACTATAGGTATTATAATATCTGTTTGCCAAGTGGAACAGTAGTATTTTTTACCATATCCAGTTACATTCAAACTTATATTTCATTAAGACACTTCTTAATCGCTGTATTTACTTTATAATCTCAACAATAACCTCGCCTTCATCCGTTGTTGAAGATCATAGTCACGTCAATCAGACATGTTTACACTAACGCTAACAAATAATAGTATAACAACCTGCAGATGCTCACAATGACTTCTAATTGTCCCCGTCACTTCACACGGTTTGATTCTCATCTAGTGTACACACGGTACGTGCATGTGTACATAGACTATGTATATAGAGCGAGACATTACGTACCTGTAACAATGAGCAGAAAATTATTATTGATAATTTAAATACACAACATATTATGATCAATGGGATGAATGTGACAAATTTATTAATGCTTGATTTTTAACAGCGAAAGATCGCGATTCATGGCAGCGCCTTGGAGGCGAGGCTTTTGCCAAGCATAGGGACACGACAGGAAAATAAAAATAAATACAAATCTAAAATACACAATATGGATGGTTGATACTTGATACTAATTAATACATGAATTGAAAACACAAATACACGTAATCTCTTAATGGATTTTCAGATCCTAATTTGATTAAATATCTAAAATGCTTTCAGGAATTTCAGTACCTAATGGGAATTATCTACATCCGCGCCAAAATTTATTTTAATAGCTTATTTACACGGTAATTAGCAGTAATATGTACATTTATTTACTAACATGTAATTATGCGTCAGATTTTATATTTAAAACCGAAAGATTGTCAAACCCAACAAACCAAAAATCCCGAAACGATAAGCGCACCACTCACGCCAAGAAATCCCCCAAATATTCCCGCGCCAATCGGCGCGCGTTGTCATACAAAAAGTACACATAACATTAACGTCTATCACACATTCATAGGAAGTAAATCATAAAGATAGGGAGGGGTTACGTATACAGTGACAACCGCACGTCACCGTCAGCTTTATCGCCAAATAAACGCGCGCGAATGTCGCTCTGTTAATTGCGGTCATATCGCATTCGCGCCGATTCATTCAATATGCTTTATGATATTTGTGCGATACAAATTAGTGTTATAAAAACAGGCTTTTTGTAACCAAATAAAGTTAGTTTGTTAGTGGTTATGTTGATATTGATCAATTATAATTCCGAATTGGTTTTTAGGCATACAACTTTCATATCGGTGTTTGATTGATTTATAAACATAAAAAGGATTTTAATGAAAACGATAAATATGAAAGTCAAACAAATAGCCAACTAACAGATAGTAAAAAAAAACATAAAAAATATCTTCCAATAAAGGTATGCATTTACATCTTTATTATAGAAGTTCTCTAAATATTTTAGTATTTCCCCTACTTTCAAATTAATTAGTCTAATTACAATTTCATATATTACTTCATATTAATAAAGCTTTTCAATTATACGTTCAATTAAGGGATAATATGTAACGAAACATGTTTACCTGTTCAATTTTATATTCCATGTTTTCGCTATAACAAGAATATTTTTGACACATGTTAACATGTGTCAAAAGTTTAAATATTCTTGTTTTGACGCAGACACGGTGATTTTGATTAAAAGTGAAAGATCACAAAATTCGAAATTAATATGCGAGCAACAAAGGCGACGAAAATGGAAAGATAATTAAAACAACGTCATGTACACGCGAAATCACATCATGTACACAAGACGCCCTGCATAGAATATGTACGCACTAGGCAGTATAGTACCTATGCTTGTAAATTTAATACAATTGAAAATTCTTGCATAATTATAGGTAAGTATGTGCCATAAAATAAAAATACTGCAGATAAAAACACCTTTACAAAGATTAATAAACATTAATGTCAAATAAATCAGAAATTTTTATAATTGTAAAAGTTACTTTTATTAAAGTAATTTTCTGACAAGAAAATAATGAACAAACTTAATGTGATGTAAACGGGGCAAAATCTACGAGAACAATAAATCAAAACATAACATTTTCCGTCGCTATGTTGTAAATAATTAAAAATTACTTAGGTTACTGTTAAACACCCTTTGACCTTTAGCTTTCACGGAAACTAAAACAGCATTATCTAAGTGTTGGAGGCACGAATTCGCAAATGTTGACAGCTGTCTAGAAAATTAATGAATCATATGAGAACAAACATTGTTTTGAACAGTTTAACAAACAGGAGCTGGGGAATTTAAAAGCTTTTAAATTCTCGCAACCCAAACGGAGAATTTCTTGGTTAGACCCATGACTCAAATGGGGAAGTAGTAAACAATTAAACGAGTTTTATTTTATTTTAAACGTGCACTGATGATAATTCTCAATTAAGAAACTGAATCACTTCTGATTATATCAAAGTTTATAGTAATTCACTAGATAATGTCTCTAATAAAATCTTAACAAGTTTCACCCCGTTGATTGCACTATTTTTGGAATAGAGCTCCCATTTACCAAATATAGGTCAAGTTTGACTTCAATCCCACTCATAAGATTTTCATAAAACATACACCAATACTGCTGCTCATTGACAAACGACAAAAGAACTTTGAAGATACTCGAAGACAGAAAAACTATTCATCATATTTGGCCTCGAAATCATCGTTAACTATTTGAATTCAAATATATATTTTTGAATCTATTGGATGAACACTACTTGTTTTACAATGGCCTAATTCTGGATGTTACACTCGACTCGTCTATTGTTTTTCAATATTACACATCTAAATACGCGCATTGATTCCGTTTCCTTGTTATAATAAAAGCATATAACAAAACTCAATTAGAACTTGCATAATCCTTTCTCATTACAGTAACACCGAATCACAACAATGTGGTGCCTATATATATAACAATGTATTAGCATTAAGCCGGCATAGACTAGAGTAGATAATTTTTGAAACAAAAGAAAATCGCAGTCGGATGAAACCCATTAGAAAAGGAGGGGAATATGATAAAAATGTAAGGAAAAATAAATTACGGTCAATCCGAGTTCGGGAAGCGGGAGGGGGGAGCTTTTAAGAGAAAAAAATGTTTTCTCTCGATTTCCGACAAAACTACAAGTCCTATATAAAAAAGTTCAATCGCAAAGTTGTAGGTAATTAAAAGTTCTACAACTTTTGTATTCACAATTTTTTCACATAACCTAAAAATTTAGGTGAAAAATTCAAAAAACCAAGTTTTTGGTCTTTTATTTTTATCTACTTCAAAATTTATTTTTTTTCTACGAAATTTGGTGGAAACTTACTTTATTATGTCCCAAATACACTGTAATTTATTTGATTGAAAATATTTATTTTTTCGCCTTATTTTGAATTAATACCAAAAAAACAACCTAATTTTCAATCGAAAAGTCACCCGTCAAAATATCAGCTTTTTTCAAAAACTTGGGGTGCCTTTTATTCATTGAAATCTCTACTTTCATATGGTGTAAAAAAAATAAACACCACCATAGTAAATGTTCTCAGGAAATGCATACAAACAGTGTGAAAATTAGCTTTTACTAAATCAGGCACACTTCTCGAACTACCTGAAATGTTTTATCGACATCATTTTTCTTTTGAATATGCTGTAAAATATTAAACTTAGAACAGATAATTATTTTTCTTTTGAAATATTACCGAAAAGCCGATACAAGAGAAGATATAGAGTTCAAGAAGTGTGCCTGATTTAGTAAAAGCTAATTTTCACACTGTTTGTAACTATGCATTTCCTGAGAACATTTACTATGGTGGTGTTTATTTTTTTTACACCATATGAAAGTAGAGATTTCAATGAATAAAAGGCACCCCAAGTTTTTGAATAAAGCTGATATTTTGACGGGTGACTTTTCGATTGAAAATTAGGTTGTTTTTTTGGTATTAATTCAAAATAAGGCGAAAAAATAAATATTTTCAATCAAATAAATTACAGTGTATTTGGGACATAATAAAGTAAGTTTCCACCAAATTTCGTAGAAAAAAAATAAATTTTGAAGTAGATAAAAATAAAAGACCAAAAACTTGGTTTTTTGAATTTTTCACCTAAATTTTTAGGTTATGTGAAAAAATTGTGAATACAAAAGTTGTAGAACTTTTAATTACCTACAACTTTGCGATTGAACTTTTTTATATAGGACTTGTAGTTTTGTCGGAAATCGAGAGAAAACATTTTTTTCTCTTAAAAGCTCCCCCCTCCCGCTTCCCGAACTCGGATTGACCGTAATTTATTTTTCCTTACATTTTTATCATATTCCCCTCCTTTTCTAATGGGTTTCATCCGACTGCGATTTTTTTTATCTTTTCATTATTTTTAAAGGCTTCTACCCCAGTGTAGCAGAGCTAGCAATGATCGTATGACGCTAACTCGACGATATAAGCTTAGTTTCTCTGCTCTTAGCAAATGAGATATTTAATGTGACGGCCGCAGAGCGTCGCATTGAAACCATATTCAGATAGAGCTGATTGTTAATGCGACCTTTTTATATGATGTGGACTCTAGAACGCTTATGTAATTAAAAGCGGTGTATTGTGATGGGAACATAGTCAATTATTATCAATAGTTCAATTTATTTTGAAAGTTATGCGAATCGGACGCAATTCAGAAGACAGAATTTAGTTTTAAGAATTAGGAGGTTAGAAACATATAATTAACACTTCTTTGAAAAGAACTATCCCTTCATCCCAATCATGGCTTATAAGAACCTTTATAGGTTATACCTACCTTTTACGAATACTTTGCTAATTTATTGAACTAACCTACGATTGTAATCTATGTGTGATTACAAAATAAGTACAATGTCGTTGTGCCAGTTACTTTGACATTTACGCGACCGTTGCTCTTTAAGCTCTAACTTTCATGGCTCACATTACGCTTGTATACAAATTACTCCTAATAAATATCAAGTAATATCCGGCGAAACCGGTAATTTAGTATTACGTTTTGTTTCTGTAATAGCTAATGCACGGCGATTATTCAAAACTGTAGGTACAGCCCACTGCGGAGTTTTGAATACTACCTACCTACATAAAATTTTATATCTTCCTATTGCTTTCTTTTTAGAAAAACCTACACGCAATGTCAAATTGATGTTAAGCAATTTCAATGTTATTTATAGCAATTGGTATCAATTTATAGGCTGATGTCATTAACTTAAAGGCAGCAAAAAGAATACTAATACATACTAGAATACTAATACAAACAGATTTATAATCCCTTTAAAAATCTAACACTGTTCATCATGTAAGTAATGTATGATACTCATCGAGATCCATTTTAATTGAACACACAATTTCCAGCATTTTCCGTCTAAATTACAAACACGTGAACACGTGCGTCAATAATTTCCACAACAAAACTTCCTCGTTTAAATACACCAAAATTAACGCCATAAATTATTAAGAGTAGGATTGATACTATTTTATCCTATATACCTACTTGTTACCCATGTATTTGGATATATAAATAAATAAATATTTCAGGACAATTTTCACACACGGCACAATCTGATCCCTAAGCTTTCGCTTGTGTTATGGAACCAGATGGCTGATAACATACATACATAATTTTTAAATAAATACTTATATAGATATTAACACCCAGACACAGAGCAAACATCTATGTTCATCACACAAATATTTGCCCCGGATGGGAATCGAACCCACAACCTCTGGCTTGGAAGGCAGGGCCACTACCAACCAAGCCAACCGGTCAGTCGATGCTTATTTATTGTATATTTATTAGTTTGAATACCTATAACAATCCGCAAGTAATACATAATACAAATCTAAGTATATAAAGGTATGGAGAAAACATCTTGGTGTAGTACGAATGGGAACAATTATATACCCAGATGTCGTCTAATAGATGTGAGTCAAAATAGATATTTTCCAATAAATATACCTTCAACATACATAGCTCATAATATGAAAGCTTTTCTTTATAAAAAAGCTCTAGATAGTAATCAACTAACGTCAGTAAAGAACAGCGATCAATCTTACAGGCTCGAAAAACACGTCTCATTTAAGGAACGAACTGCAAATTAATAGCTAGATAGTTTCGTAAAACATATAATCTAATATTAAAAGATTTCTATTCAATCTTCCAAACATAGGTATCATTAGTGCACTTTGTACAAACAAAAAACAAGTGAAAGTCTCACGTGACACAACCTGCAACAAAATGAGGGTATTTTTATAAAACTAAGTAAACATGTGCAATTTGCCCGCATTAATAACAAGAATACTTTCCAAATACATTATATTCTCATTAGTCGTTTGCCATTTTCACTTAACACCATTTAGTGTGCAAATAATTAGTGAAACTAAGTGATATTATATATATATAGAAAATTTATAGGTAAGTACACGTAATTCACTTTTTAGACGTAGTTTAATTAAATAAATTACTATTAAACAAAAACATCTAAATACAGTCATGCCGTGCTTTTAAAATAATTCACAAGTTATCAATGCAATCTTTAAACACGTAAAATCATTAAGGCACGTACATACTACATAATTATACCTAATGTTAGCGCTTTGCAGATAAACATGACTTGAACAATTTAACAATTTTTGTTCCATATATCTCAGCGTTATACTATACTAGCTTTCCGCCCGCGGCTTCGCCCGCGTTTTCAAAGAAATCCCGTTCCCGTGGGATTTCCGGGATAAAACCTATCCTATGACCTTTCTCGGGTATCAAAATATCTCTATACCAAATTTCATGCAAATTGGTTCAGTAGTTAAGGCGTAATCACGCCACGAGTAACAGACAGACAGAGTTACTTTCGCATTTATAATATTAGTATGGAATTATGTACAATGTAGATTGTAGCCATCTACATAAATTTAGTGTACATTATATTTTGGTACTGCACAATGCACATACAAGTAGTTAGATTCATTTGCTGTTTCCCTTTTATAGCGTACATCTTAAAAAAATATCAGAATAAGACGTTTTATAACCTTTATCCGTAAATAAACACATTAGTAAACACCGATTCAACCCCAGCGCGCTCAATTGAATCTTCAAATGTTGTCAAATAACATTCGCGAAAATACTTCTTTCGTGGAAATAGAATGAATATACGCAATGCAAACATTCCAAAATCCCACGTTCCCCGCTTCTAAGCTGTGCAAGCATAAAAACGAAAGCATAAAAGCTATCGGAACATCGTTCGAACCCTCCAAGATTTGGATAATAAGCGATACCGATACGTTTTGCTGAATTCTATCATCTTACTATCAGCACTTAGATTATAAATGCAGAAGTATGTTTGACTTACATTCACGTCGTATAAGGGACCGATTTTATCGTATGGTTTTTGTGTCTGGGTATAGTTAGGAGGATAGGGAGTGATATAAGACTACTTTTTACCGCGGCTCACGTCTTTTCCCATGGAAATTTTGACAAATATTGGATACACTTATTTATGGAACGCAAGGGTTCGTATTGGATATACAATTCATATAATAACACTTCGAATGTCGCAAATCTCGAAAACTTCCATGCACATATCAAATTAATAAATATGCATTAAAATTATATTTCCCTTTTACTTTTTTAAGAAACAACACTTAACTATTACGGCTCAGTAATGATTAATCTTTCCACTGACGTGCCACACACAGCTACATACCAACCTCCTCGAAGCGGCATAACAAGAAATAACATTTAATACATTTACACAGGCGTCCAAATGCTTATACCTATATACAAACAGCATTCCATCGTATCCGCTCACTTCCTACCGGATCCCCGTTACGAGCGAGTGAGTTTTCGCAAATAAACTTAAATCCGCTCCGACGACAATGTTCTTCGTCAATTTAACAAATGAAACTCGCCTTGGCTTCAACAAACTTCCTACGAAACACGGACACGGGCGGGACTGATGTTTGAGCATTGGCTATCAATTATATTTAGGTATCTAATCTAAGAGTATATTTTTATTAGTTTAAGACTTAGATGCATTATATTTGAATTTAATAGGTATTTTCGTGAGCAGGTCGCTTATTCGCATGACTTATACAATTGCAATTCCATTAGCAAATATTGCAATCATTTATTATGTGAGAAGTATTTATTATTACTTAATTTGAACATAAATTGTACAACTAAATGCGAATTGAATAATATAAAATAATTTCACCAACAAAATTGTCGCGAGAGCCACTTTTAATATAATTTTTAAATATTTAAAATACAGTAGCACCTCGTTAAGTCGAACCTCGATAAGTCAAAAACCTCCAAATCTCGAAAAAATGTCTTGTTCCCTTCCCTTCAAACCCGAAAACCTCCGTAACTTGAAATCTCGGCCCTCTGTTAGTCGAAATAATCACCGAGTCCCTCCAAGCCATTTTGGTACATATTTTCACTCTATAACTCGAAAAATTAAATTTGACCTCTGTATCTCGAACATGGCAACATTTTATTTTACAATCTTTATAACTTGATCATTTGGACTTTAACAATTTGCCGACAGTGCAGTACACTATATTGTTTCTTAGAAAATATTTTAGGAGTATACGATAATAAATTTATGACTCACGTAAACACGTGTTTGCATTAAGTAGGTATCTGATGACGAAATTATCGATTCAGTAGCTCAGAAAACCGATACTAATGATTAAGATGACATAGAAGACGTGAATAGTACATGCGCTCCATGCGTTTCCATCAAAGAGGCAAGAACCGCATTGAATACCTTACGAAATTTTATAGAGCAAACCAGTATCTCTGAAGAAGAAGAATTTTCTGTTCTTTATAGATTAGATAATGCTAGAGAACAACCAAATTATCTAAAGCAAAAAAAATACTGACTTTTTTAATGCCATATTTTTTATTTTAAAATGATTTGAAATAATGTTGATTTATAATAAATAAAAACATGTTCGTCACCTCTGCAAGTTGAATTTTAATGTACTTTACCTCTCTAACTCAAAATTTATAAGAATAAACCTCAAACTCTGTATGTCGAATCAAAATCCGCCTAAGTCGAAATCCTCCATAAGTTGAAAACTCTATAACTCGAATTTTTTGGCGTCTCCCTTGATATTCGACTTATAGAGGTGCTACTGTATATTAAAGTACAAACATTTTCGATTTAATCACCAAGGCCGGAATTTTATCAAATTTGCGTAAATCCGTGCTTAAAGCTGTGATACATTTAAATTTCCACCCTCGGTGCTTAAACTTTAATATTCGGAACGTAATCATTTTCCAGTGCATTTCCCTCGCAAAACATAACACGAGGTTTTATTTAACGAAAAAAAATATATATATACAATAATTGCACGCTCTCATTATGCAGTTGTGTTCACGTCCGATATTTTCTCATATAAAATTATTACCGGTAGCGAATACGTCACGTAACACCAACTCGAACACGTATCGCGCATTTAATGCAGTGTTAAGTGCAAATAACAGAAATAACGCGTTAAATTGCAACTTAGAAACTTGGATATCAGACATTTAATAGCGTACATTTCGGGAACTTATCGCAGTACATTATGCTTAAACGAAATGCATAACTACGGGTATATTGAACATAATTTTATGTAATAATATGATTCATACATAGTTTTGTAAGAAAATATAATGAAAGCTGAGAGAGATGTTATGGCATAAAATACTACATACATGCACACCACCTATTCTTTAGACAGTTTTAAAATAAAAATAAAATTACCATCAGATTGTCTACAAATTTCAATCATTACTTCATCAGGAACATTAATTCAATAAATGGTCAGCTTCCACGAAAACTAAACACAAGTGGGCATATTATTACAACAAATTTAACGTATAGAGATAAATAGCAATTATTATCAATATGTAATGATAAACGAGGCGGTTAGTAACCCATTAAAAACCGCTTATTGTCTTAATAATTATGGTAATTACAATATAAAATGCGCAGTAAAATTATTAAACCACTCCCGGGCGAAAATAACTTTGTAATATGATTTAAAGCAAAAATTCACTCTTCCTCGTCCATTAAATATTACTCCTTTCTTCCTATAATCACATTACTTTTAAAATTTTAACAACCTATAGCAAACATCTCAACAAAATATTTTCAAGTATTACTTCGATAATTTTTTACGAGAAACAATTTTAGCAATTACCTATAGATTACGATATTCAAAGTCTACGTAATAAACATAGAAAGTATGCAATCAATTTTGTATGTAACCTTATCCATACACAAATAGCGACATATCGCGATTTCATAATACGCCAATTTCTAAAGCATCAGGACATTAGTTATTCGCCGTAGCCTCTCATTACATCACCATACATTCGTTAACATCAACACCACTATAACAGTGATCTAACAAGTAAGTAACAGTGAAATAGGAAAGTGTCCGAACATTTGTATGCGAGGATCAAGGCGAGCCATAAAGACCAGCGCTGCATTGCAAACGCAAAGACGTCTTAAGAGTTAAGACCGTTCACATGGTGAATGTCTTGGCGCAAACGCCTGATAGTTTTTGACATAGCGTTGTCATGGCAGCGACTTAGTGCGGTTCTTGCGTGCTGACACGTAACTAACATCAGATGTCGTATGACACCGATTTTGAGAAGCCAAGGAATTGTGGAGGTTATATGCTTGGATCATCTACTTCAAAGACGCCTTAAGAGTTAAGACCGGTCGCATGGCAAATGTCTTAGTGCAGACTCTCCTCGGCCTCTTAGTTTTTGACATAGCCTTGTCATGGTAACGACTTAGCATGGCTTCTGCGTGCTAAAATGTGCGAACGTGAGATGTTGTAAGTACGTGCGACACAGATTATGAGAAACCTAAGAAATTGTAGATGCATTGCTTGGATAAATTTCCCCTTTGCTTGTACACACCATACAACTTTCAATATAAAAATTGTGTTTATTTTTCCATACATCAATTATCTCTGCCTTGATATACCTACTTTAGAATTTTAATCATAAATGATATTAACGTTACCATAAATACGTCAAGTTCTAGGGATTTCCGATCATTAACAACAATCTGACTAGTTATTATATCAATTAATTTACTATTAAGAAAAAACCCATTAAAATAACTACCTATAATACTATTAATATATAAATAAATAGATTTATATGCAAATATGTTTATTTAAAACGGATCTTAATAGCGGATACAACTTAACTTGTATTCATGAAATAATTATAATTATTTCATGAATACAAGTTTTTAAATATCAATTTTTCTTAACAACCTCGTCTTATAGTCTGTTAACTCTCACTAACGCTAACATTAATGAAAAATTCGGTAAAGTAATATCACTACTTTTTCTTAATATTTGTCAAAAACCCGTTTTACTCACAACAGATTTAATTAAAAAAAACAGAAGAAGGTATATACAGGGCGTTATAATCTCCATGATCCAATACATATTTAGTTAGCATCTATATAATATTTATAGATTCATCATACAACTGTACATATAACACGTAACCATTCAGTAATCCGTGATATAACATTCAACAGATAACCTAGATCCTCCAAACTAAAACACCAACATCAAAACACACAGCGTGTAATCCACACGCGTCTGCATTCACGTGAACCGCGATCACGTGCGCCATCGACATTCAACAAATACATGGCAGTTTTAAATAGCCATTACACAACACCCTGTATACATGAGCGTGTTTATTTTCGGGCCACAATCAACAAACGTACAACATTTACGTACGCAATATAGCACGGAATGATACATGTAACTCGTGTCAAATGTATGAATATAGACTACAATAAAAACACTCTGTATACTATGATATTTTTCTGATAACTTTGTTTATTACAGTATTTGTTCCCCTATCATACAGAGGGATTTTAAAAGGTAGAGAACCCTGTCTAGGACAAGAAAATAAACATTTTTAATAATCATATTAGGTATTGTTATCATTGTATAGGACACTTCTTTCCATCACGAGATATCGCGTTAAATTTTGATTACTAATTTCTCGCTAAGTGAAACAACCATTATATAAAAAATATACTAGTTACATAAAAGGCTCTACATAACATAATGCCGATACCTAAAGGTATTTAAGTACGCAGCTAAGTCGAAGTTAATACCTAAGTACTCGCTACTTACACTTATAGGTTGCGTGTTATCGTGGTAAGTTAGTTCTAAATACTAGTGAAACTTTTAATGTATAGTCGATTACAAATCCATTTTATTGAGGTCGGGTTAAGTTAAACGCTTAGCGTCTTATTATAAAACACAGATTAAAAATGTAATTAAACCATATTCTAAGTAAAAATCTTATTACAAACCATAATAGATAAGGACAACTTTAAATCTCTGTGCTAAAGTTAAACCATGAATTTACAGTCTGCGTTTTTAAACAAGGTCTACTAAGGCTTTTGTAATAAGACGGACACAGTTTTTAGTGCAAAATCATGTGGGACTACAATACTATATTCAATCTTAATATATCGACATAAACAATAAACCTTATGTACACAATAAATAAACTACCCATTAATCCCGTGCCGTATTTTATAATTTTCTATAAATTATAGGAATTACTTCCCTCCATTTTGACTGTGATCAAATTCATGGGCGGCTATAATTTAGCTGCTAATGCATATTTAATGATACACTCCTACATTAACACTAAATCATTGCTCTTGCTTTTGACATGCGGAATATTCATTTGCAATTCAAGCCGAAGTGTACAAAACAACGCTTTATTTGACTTAGATATTGCGACCAATATGATTATCATCTATGACTATAATATCGTTTTAGAACTGGATTAGTTGCAGAAATAATCTGCAATCATTCAGCCATTATGACTGAAAAAGATATAAAATATTTCAACTGTTCGATTACATCGTGACTATGAATTTCTTAAAATTAAAACCTAATAGTTATATGTAGTTAGTTTAACGTCTTTAAAAAGTTTGCATTAAATAAACATTTAGAATTTAAATATTTAAAAGGGTTGTATTTTTTACATCATCGCTGAAATCGTGACAAATTAAATTACAAATATTTGTACCTAAGTAGATGTTTATATTTCTTTCTCTTTTAATTTCTTTTTGTATGTTTGTATTTCCAATAATGTTTGGTATAGTTAAGTTAATTACACCCGACAACATACATTTCTTTGAAAACGATATTTCCCCTTCAATTGACAGCAATTGGAAATTATAGCTATGTAAATTGTTTGAACGAAATAGTTAACGGCATCCAACACGCATGTGCCACTCTCTATAGACCTATAGCATAGAATATTATATAATATACATACTATATGCCTATAGACTATACAAATAGAGGCAGTAAAATAAACACATAGCAATAGACTGGGCAATAAATAGTTAATTAATTTCGACACTGTTCAATTTGAGACTTGTCAATTCACTAGCAATACATATTTCAATATGGTTTTACTACCTACATTCAAATTTATGGTATCTTTGACAAATAGAACTATTATCAATTGTTAAAGGTTTCACAATGAAACAGACGTCCATTATTAATACCTTGATATAGGTATCTATATTATAATAACATTTGTGATTCCGAATTTTGAGAGATGAGTAAAGATCTATAAAATGATAGATTCATTTAATTGAAACTCCGAGAAAGAAGCACAAAAATGTCCCATTCATAAAAAGACATGAACGCAAACAAACGTTCACCTGGCAACGGCTATAATATTAAACGTAGCCGAAAATCAATTTAAATTATGCGTGTTCACAATAAAACAATTTATGGCAGAAATTGTTGAGCGGGATTAAAGCAAGGAATTCCCGCCGCGTTCCACGACCGTATAGTATAAATTCAGGGAAACAAAGGTAGCTATTGCTTCCGGCAACCAGTTTGAATTTCTAACCAACACTGCGGTAGGTATCGGCAAATAATTTCATTTAACAATTATACCTTGGCAGAACTAGTTCCATGTATTATGTATCGACGTTTCAATGTGCACGTGTTTATTTTTCACAGGTATATAGTAGGTACATTATAGGTTTCATATAAAAAGTACGATTTTTATTCTGCCGGTACACGTGCAGATATCCGAGAATTTACACTTACTGAAGAAAATAAATACAATACTTTTCCTTTAAGATCGCCATGTCTGCAGCAGAAATATTGTATAGAAATGCTAACTCTGGTGCATTAAGGACTAAGCAACAGATTTCAAATATAATAAATTTATTTGAACCCTTCAATC
Organism: Colias eurytheme; assembly: GCF_061535395.1. Taxonomy (NCBI): domain Eukaryota; kingdom Metazoa; phylum Arthropoda; class Insecta; order Lepidoptera; family Pieridae; genus Colias; species Colias eurytheme. The sequence continues at coordinate 8,013,716 of NC_142998.1, read as the reverse complement.
AACCACTGTATTTATCATGCTCCCTTGAAACAGGTATCCGAACGATTTCTTAATTTTATAATTCTGGCAGGAAGAATGTGATGGTTCTGATGATCTATACACTAATTTGTACAATAATATAAATGCATTTCCTAATACTGCCTATATTAATTACTGGTTTGCTCTTGAAAACCGGACAAACCACCTTCAATGTTTTATTTCTTACATTATTTTTTATTAAATTCAGATTTTTAACCATTACCTACCGTTTTATATATTTCTATTCGTACAAAATTACATTTAGCAAACATGAAATTGAGTCTATAATAATTTATTTGAAATCGAAATTTGCAAATATTTATATCAATAAAAGATCAAAGCGGCGGATTCAATGAACATCATAAAATTCCAACTAAATATAACATCTGGTTTTACGTAGATCACATTATTAGCACTAAAACATGGTAGCGTAAACAGGATCGTTGAAAACCGCTGAGAAAAGAAAAGGTGAAACTCATCGAACAAGACACGAGGAAAATTTTAAGGTACACAAAGGTAACGAGATAAACTTCCCGATTTCGTGGTTTACTGAACACTATTGTACCCTGTTACGGCTTGAGGGTATTAAGCGCTGTTCCTTTATTATCTGTGAAAAAGTTTACTCAATAGATTTCGGGGTTGCTTCAAACATCGTTGAAGGGTAAAGAGTATTTACTTATTACACGCTGTAACAAAACCTTTTTCAACTAACCAATGGCTATAGGGTGTTGTGAAATTATTCGTAAATTATTTATTCCGTCGACGCAGCTTTCTAATAATGATAGGAATGTCGTTATAGTTATTCAGCATTATTACAGTAATTATATTTTAATGAGTTAATGGACGTTTTTGTGGAAGTCAATTTTACATTTTTCTGTTTCTGTATTTGCTTGGCTAATTTAACATTTTAAGTATATGAATGTCACGGTAATTATAGGATACCTAATCATCATGAAAATATAACAAATTAAGGATAACTACCTAATTTAACAAATTAAATCATTATACATTCAGGGAATTTGCCAAGATTATTTTTTACCAGATAGCTAGTCACGAAACATATTGGTATTTCGTGCATATATCTCGCAACGTTATTTCTGAAATATACACAAACTAATATGTAGCAACATTATATCAAATTTCAAATACAAAATGTTGCAACAAATTCGAGTGTCTAGCATTAAGCTATTTCTTATACTCTATAAATATTTAAGAACGTATGACCTCGCTACAGCAGTCACCGGTTAGTTTTTCGCGCACAATTTAGAACCTTTAGACTGGCAAACAAACTGCCGGCAGCTTATTTACACGGCGCCATCAGAGGAAGTGCAAAGCGGGTGCCGGATAGCCAAACGGTAAAAGGAAACACACGTAAATCACCACTTTACGACAAACATCTAAAATATTGTTTTAAAAAACCGACTACGTAAACAAGCTCCCCGAGTAACAACGCAACATTCCACGCTGACAGCGATTTGAAAGTTTATACGCCCGCGGAAAACAACGCTGCCTAATTTGTAACACCAACAAAACGATATTCAAATTACATTGTTAGCGCCTTGTTTCGCCCACATTTCGAAAATAAACATTCCGCTAATCAAAAAACAAAAGGGCGCTCGCAAATCCGTTTTCTAAGAAGATGCCGCGGTAATGTTGACCGTGCAACTTACAAGTTGTGTAATCCTACAATTTGCCGTCGCTAACTCGCAAATACAACAAAACAAAGAGAACATATTCCCCGGCTGTAAGGAAGTTCACTCGAAAAGGCAACTAGCTGCGGGGAAACCTTATATTGTACAATTTATGATATGTTTCAACGCTCCGCTCTAGTTTCTGGGGTCATTCGCGCTGCTATCTCCGTTATATTTTGTTCAAAATAATAACAATATACGTACAGTAACGTCATAAAGGAGAAGAACCAATTTCGATGCAATTCCTATATTGCATCCGCTGTAAGTGGGCTGAGGAACATACAATTGTACGTTTTTTTTATCGGTGTATTTGCACAATTTTGCTTACATTAAAGTCAAATTGATAGCTTGATAGGTCTATAACTCTTGAATTGTTTTGTCCCCATTTGGCTCTGAGTAGCAATGAAATAAGAATGGAATGTTCTAGATAAGTGTTTATAGACCAATTAGTGGCAAACTAAATGAGGCCTATCGGGTCGCAGTTAACCAGGTTATGGTAGAGATACAATCACGTTGCTAACTGCAGCATTCAGTCTCGATTATTATTATGTACAAGGGATTTATAGCAACGTTTTATACATTATAATTTATAAATCATTTAAAGTATTAGATAAAAACATTTTATATAATAGGTTAAGTTATTTAACACAATAGTGTACTTCAACTTAGATATATGATTAATGCGTTTCAAATTTGATATATTTTATGATAAGCAAAAAATATTTATGACTACAAACTACAAAGAGATTGATATTTTTTAGTATAATTAAACTCGAATATTGTAAACTTAAATTGTATAATATTGAACAGACGTGAATTTGCCAAAACACTGTTTGACTGCAGTTTCATGCTTTCGCCTTTAAATGATAACAATTTCTTTGAGCTTTATGTCTCTTCGCATATAAAGTATTCGTTACATAACTTTTCCATCATACCTCTAACATCTCTGAGCTTCATTACTATCGTAGTATAATGAGAAAGATTTGCATGACTTAATTGAGGTCGCGGCAATTATTCACTCAATGTACTTAGTACCAATGTATTCAAACTTATAGCAAGCTGACATTCTCATAGATATTATATACAATTGCACAAGCATAAAATATTTCTTACTGCACATGAAAAGTAATATGTTGCGACTTGCAACATCTTATATGAAATTCGAGATAATTTCGCGTGGAAACTGCAAATGCGATACTAGAAATATTTAGTTATGCGAACAAAATCGTTCATAAAGCGCACGCATTGCTTAATGTGTAAATTGATATGAGTTTTGCTTAATACGTATTTACAAATTTAACTGTAAGTTACTTAATAGAAATAATAATCAAAGTAAGAAACACTGCAATTCAAGAATAAAAAAGGCAAGCGCGTATTTAATGGGCTCAGGCTTATTTTTTCGTTCAGTGCCGTCGTCATTATAACAGCTGCAGCGGTTGCAACAGATTAAAAGATTTTCAAAGAAACAATAGAACAGAGATACTTTATAAACAGATAACAGACTTTATAAAGCCTTTGTATAAAGATGAAATAATTTAAGTCATTGTAAAATATTATAATCTCTATGTATATAATGACTTTCATCTCTTAGATGTAGACAGTGTTTTTAGATTAATATAAAGCTACTTATACACAAAGTGTAACTAAGTATACACATAAAAAAACAATCTCGATTATTTTGCCTTCGCCATTATATCCGCAACTGCTTTAATATTCCTACTTGTACTTTATACATAAACGGATATCCTACGTAAACATAAACACGCTGATATCAAATGAATAAATTGAGTGTGATATTCATAACACAATTTTCCAATATTGAAGAGATCGATTTCACACTTTCTGGCTCATTAGTCAGGGTCACTAAATACTGTTCCAGCTCGGTTGCCACGTTATTTTTAACCCTCATGAGGAAAAATAAAACAAATCAACATAAATTTTCGGTTAAAACAAGATGAATTAACCAAACCGCGATCAATTCCGTAAATCATCGTGCGATTCGCGGAAAACCTGATAAATTAAACAATGTACAATTTAAATATATCTAAAAAATAGGCAAGAATTACCGTCGTCAAACGCGGAAGTCTTTAAAGCAATACAATAATTCACTATTTAATTCGTGACCTCACGTAGAGGTCACAAGTAGTTGTGATAGGCGTACAAATGGCGCTTTTAGCCGTTTCTGCTGAATTACGCACTTGTCTGGTTGTGCAAAAATAGATTGATAGACTTGGATGTAAATGAGACCAATTTTATCGTATGCAAGCTATCGTATCGTACGCAGCAGAAATATTTTTTGTTAAACACTACCTTGAATATTTTATGAGTTTTTATCGCATAATCGTTAAGAATTATTTTTTTATGTGGACTTCTTTTTGCACCATGTTAATTACAACGTACATTTGAAAACGGGTTCTATCCAACACGACTCCGTCTAGCAATCTACTTAGCCAATCACCTAACATACCATTAAAGGATAATCGACAAAAAAGTGAGTACATATGTTTATGATCGCCCTATATCCTATTAAAGGATAAATCCACTAAGCAAACAACTACTACGAAAGAGGTAATTAGCACATTTGCAGACATGTGTCTCTCAGGGAACATACATACAATTATAATCAAAGTATAGGTGAAGGGATGTTAAGTTAGATCTATCCCACAGCTACAATAGACAGACAATGTAATAACGCACTTAAAATGTCAGCCACAAATAGTTAAAGCATTTAAATAACAATAGTCAAGATGGCAGGCTCAAAGTCACATCGGGGTCGTATTCGTAGAGTACTGTGACCTGACCCACTCGCTGTGAATCTCTAAAATTATTCTAAATGCTACAAGCTCTCTGTAAGTATTTACATTTCATTTTCATATGCAAGTAACATTCTAGTGTGAGCGTGCTATTTTGCAGCGCATTACCAACGGTAAGGTCAAGGTAAAGTTGGAGAACTGTAATAGAGAAAATCTAAATAGTTAGAAATAAGTTGAATAATATAGCAACATCCACAAGGAAGAGGCCATTTATGTAAAAAAAATGTAGAAATGTCATTGTTATAGGTAATCCTAAGTTGTTATTTGATGCTTTGTTTCGATGGAATTTCTAAACACTTTAACATATTTTTTACTGATAGACGTTCTAATAATCTGTGCTTAATGAATTATTCAAAAACCATTTCAATTACTCACACCTACAACACGAACAATAAACACACAACTATAGGTAGTTTCGTTAACTACCAATAACCAAAAATGTGTACTGTAACTAAATAATTTAGTTCTACATAAATAAAACCACATCGAAACACGACTACAATATTCGATTAAAATAGAATAATAAATGGGCGGTGGGCCCGAACATTCTAATACTGTAATCATGTATTAATGAAGTATGTTACGAAGATAGCTATTACAATTTCAATCGAACGTAATGAAACATCGCTTTTACATCACGCGAGCTCGTTCCACGAATTGTACTAAAATAATCCCAATTCGTTGTATTAAATTTTCATATGAACTTAACTTACTAAAAGGTTTTAGTGGTTATTGAGAATCGTTTTTGTGTCGTTCACTCGGTGACGTGCCATCGATGAAGTACATACTTTGAAGAACCCTTATACATAGTAACTAGGTACTGTATAAATCCTTTATACAGTAAGCCTACCTATATGTAGGACCTACCAAAGAGCTACTCTGTATTTAAAAGCGCATTTCTAGGAAAAAAGCAATTGGTTTGATAAATTTTCATCGCATTTTACAGCCTATTCTTGTGGAAGATGAACATATTAATTATTATTACAATCTGAAATCACAAATAAGTGCAATAATTATTACCTAGTCTAGAAACGGTACCTACACTTAATGATAGACTGATTAACACAAACAATGGAGGATTTAGAAAAAAATCGAATCAGCGGAAAGGTTTCTCAAATGAAAATTAACTTCTACGCAGTTCTTCAAAGTTCAAGCACACAGTTAACTGATGGAGTTCGTATACTTGCGACTTACGAGTTTTGAAGAGTTTAAATAACTATGGTTATAATATCTATCCATACTAATATTATAAATGCGAAAGTAACTCTGTCTGTCTGTCTGTCTGTTACTCAATCACGCCTAAACTACTGAACCAATTTTCATTAAATTTGGTTTGGAGATATTTTGATACCCGAGAAAGGACATAGGCTACTTTTTATCCCGGGAAAATGACGCAATCCCGGAAATCCCACGGGAACGGGAACTATGCGGGTTTTTCTTTGACTGCGCGGGCGAAGCCGCGGGCGGAAACCTAGTTGAAAATAAATCTATCGAACATTTTATGAACGAGTTATAATGTAACCAATGGTGTTAATTAAAATAACTATTTGCCTAGGTACTAGTTATGTATTTTTCAATATTGGGTTTGTTTCAATTGAAGATTGCAATCCAAACATTAGAATTACTATCGAATAGGAATCATCTAGTTCTACAGTGCGTCATGCATAACTAATACGATTACAATGTTAACTTAATAAAATTTAATGGACTTGCATGTATTACCTATACGTATGTACCTCATTTCGATAGGTACATACATTGAATATTGTTATACATTTCCATTACGAAAACGGACGTGACGCAATAACCATCACTAAACATATCCTCTATCGCAACTAAAATCGCTATAATAATAAATACAACAAAACATGAACCCACAAAACGATCCATAAAAAGCTTGTCAATAATTATAACCTAATCACAATAAAAGAAAACTGCGACCTATCTCCAGAACGAATCCTCCAATTTTATTTATCGTCTTATCGTCTGACAAAAGGGCTCGTTCCCAATAACTTTTATGGCGAATCTCGCGAACCGTGACGTCAGAGACCCGTAAATCGGACCGGCATGAAAACTGCCGGTAATTATGGCCGGGACAGTCGTGTCCGCGGCAATAAACGAAATATTATGACGACATAATTATTTAATCGTTTCTCATAAAACGACCTCTAAACGCAAGACAGTGATTTCGTCGGATAAACATTATCAAGTTTTTATTTTTTGACCAAGTTTTATGTACTGTGTAACTAGTTATGTGCTATTCATGATACTATCAATGTGTCTGCAATGTATATTCCAACTTGGGTAGGTACATAAGTTATTTAACATTTTGTAAATGTTTGCAATAGTATCGATTCTGTGAAAGTAATAACTAAATTTCAAAATTAATAGTACCTACAGGTACCTATCACATAAATTGATACTTACGTAATAATATGTACCTACTCTGAGTGAAAATTAACTTTTCATAACAGTACATACCTAATACTCGTTAATATAGGTATGAGCTTAAGTAAATATCTAAATTTCATAATTATTTTGCCAATATTTTAACGAACATTTTATAGGCAATACTAAGGCCCAGTTTCATCAAGCTCTGTTAGTTAGTTTAACACGCTGTTAACTCTTTTAACGGGACATCAATGTAAGGGAGTGTCCCACCATGACCTAATCGAGGATTAGTTTCCTTAACACGGCATTATATTTAACCCGTGGCATAGAGGCTCTTTAAATTTTTAACAAGCGATTAGAAAAAATGATTTGAAGTTTTCTTGCTGTCAAGATGGACTCTGCATACTATTTTATTTTTGTAAATGAAGATGTGTTGGATGATTTGTATAATTTGGATTATATAGTGCGACCGCGACGGCCCAGAATTTATAAAGACGTCGTCATTGTTTCGAAGAATATGATGATGTTGATTTTAGTACAAGATTTCGTTTATCAAAACAATCGGTTTTGGAAGTATTGCAATTAATTGAAGATAAACTCGAATAACCGTCGGATCTGTAAGTAAAACTATCTCGTGAGGTAATATTTATATTTATGTGCATAAAAGGTTCCTTCCTACATACTGTATTATTTTCAATTAAACCATAATAATCCTGTGAGTCATGTCAAATCTAGTATTGAATACCAATATAGGTACTTAAAATGTAAACTTCACCACTACTCAGGTAAGGCTCAGGCCTCCTCATGATTATGAAATGTACTTATCTTAACTTTAAATTCTGTTTTAGGAATCTATCAGTTTCACCTACAGACCAACTGCTTATTGTAGTGCAGTGCAGTGATGGCTCAGTGGTGAAAAACATTGTGAGGAAACCGACATAGCGTGGTGGATAATGACCTGATCCCTTACCGTGTTTAAGTTTAAGTTAGCACTACCAATCCCATGTCCCAGCAGTGAGAAAGTATATGGGCTGACGATGATGATGATCCTAATTTAATTTAAATGTGACATTGTTATAGAAATATGTAATTTTTCATGTTACCTAAATAAATAAAACTTGTGTTTTTATAAAACATTTTTATTGTACCCTTAGATTGTACCTATCAACATCATTCAATAAATAGGTTATAACAAGTAGATACTAGGTTATTACAAACAAGAATTTACTATTAATTTACTTTAAATGTATCTTGCTGCTTTGTCTTTATTTTTCTTGTTTTAATTGCTCTTCTAGTATGAGATCTCTCGCACTTTCCTTCGGACTCCGAATTTTTTTTCGTAATTTCAACCAGATCCAGTTTACCTTCGACCAAGTGAAATTGAACCGCGATTTTTCTTCAACATTATTGTATTTATTTAACTCAAAATAAAATTAAAATAACACAAGAAAAAACACAACAAAACAATCTCCAAATAACATCAAACATTTGTAACCATGGTAACGACCAAATCGTTTGACATATAAACCAGCAAACGTAAAAGTTTCTACATGATTATTAAATTGTATACTGTGTTAGAACATTTCAATTTAGCCGAATTACCAAACATGACAGTTATTATACAACTAGAACAAATAGCCCCAACGTGCGAAACTATGGCATTGTCAACTATGACATTTTGTTTCGGGCGGTTTAAAATACGAATGAATGATTCGTGAGTCGCTCAGTTAATGGTCGATTTGATAATCGGCTGTTAGATTTCCTTCTTGGGACCTGTAGAGTTGACAACGATGTTAAAATACATGTTTAATTTGAAGCTCGATTAATAAATGTCTGATTTAGAAAATATTGGTGAAATTGGGTCTAAAGATTACAATGTTAAAGATTGTAAAACATGAACCTTGATAGGTAGGTAATAGGTATTTTCATTAGGTCGTGCTATTGTCCAAACGAATGAAGGTTGTCCATTCACTTACAGTTTTATCACTAAACCTATATCCGCCTTTTAATTTTAATAAATGATAAGACAGTTTAGAAGGTCTCAATCAAAATTAAAATGCGCTTTCTTTGTGTTGGTATTTAATTATTATAGTTCATTATTAGATTTGTAATTTGGGCGGAAATATGCCTTTAAATTATCGTACCCGCTTAGCAGTAGATATAAATATTTAATATTTCCTCGTTTTATGAATTTTATATCAAAAAAGGTAAATTAAAAGCGGCAATTACTTAGCGGTTAGCACTGAAATTATTTTCAGGTAATATTTTACTAAAATGTTCAGCCAACGCAAGGCTAATAGCGAGTTAAATAATCATTATGGTTTAAAGTGACTCTCTGCCGGGTCATGGTCAATAAAACGACTCATGTAGAAACTGAACCAAAGCCGGTCGGGCTTAATTATGAAAATTGGTCAAGTTCATTGGTCACGGGTTAACTGTGAAAACCCAAATTCACTTAAACTAAATACTCTGCACTATTACAAATGACGGACATTCAAGAAACCAAGTGTATGGAATTTCTTTGAAACTGTATAGGTGTACATATGAACATTGGTACAACATATAAATTGCGCAACCGTGATAACATATTGGACCATTAGCTTTTAGAATCAATCGTTTAAGACCCTTAATCTGTTCTCGTTCATTAAACACGATGAGATATGTGATTCCAGCAGCATTCAGTATTCAACGCAGTCACGATGACGCCTCCGGGCCGTTTGTCGACAAACTTTGCGGTATCGGGGTGCAGTCACGTGGAAAGTTCGAGGTTCTTTATGTAATACAGATTATACAGAACACATAAGTACATAACGCATTTCTGCGCCAATCACGCTTGAGTGACGTGGAAATGACCTCGGTAAAAACTTTTGCCAAAGCAGAGATTTACCGACTCGAAAAATTGATCGTAGAGTCCGTACTGAGTAGCAGTTCGCCTTCAGGAAAACTCCGAAACTACGTAACATTAAGCACTCTAAAGAATACATTGCAAAACTTCGCTCTTGAGGTTTATTTCTTCACAAGCTATTTCAGTAACTATTAATGAAATTTTTCGAAAACATTGTAGGTTATACTTATATACTATAAAGTTTTCAGGAATATCTCAGAAAGTTTGATGTGTTTTTACAACCATTCATTGCAATGCAATCCTTATTTTTCTTAAATTCACAAGTCACACCTCATATAGGTAGTGGTTACATCATATAATTTAAACATTACGATTAACAAAACAATCCATACAATTGCCAGTCATTAGATGTTATATTATCACACAATTGATAAGCGGTTGTTTTGCTTATTTGAATGATGTTTGATTTGTAAATTCCAGACTCAATGAAACTAAATCATAGTAATACAATATTTATTTTACACTAGCCACTCTTCCCGGGTTGAAACTTAAAAATATAGCTTATGTCAGTCATAGTGTATTTCTACTGATGTTGGAATTTTTGATCAATTAACATGTTTAAATTTATGTATAACAACATAAAAACACACCATCAAACTTGTATAAAAAGTCAATAGCTTACGGGTTTCACCATATTATGACAAATTTTTAAATAGCTTTTGATGATGCCATTTTCTTTTGCAAATATGAGACTCATAAATCGTTATGAATTTAAATGATGAATATTTAAACTGTTTTGTAACTGTCCCAATTTGCAAAATAAATGTCAACATAGTTAATATTGATCATGATACAATGAATAAAACACCAGTTAAAAATCCAATTTTCAGAGTCTGTAATAAATAGCATTGAATTCACGTTAAGGTCTAATAAATTCCACTGTAATAGTGAAAGTGTTTGCTAAAACATCTTTCTGTTACCATTCAAATGTTCTAACACTGTATAGCGGTTTGTATAATAAGATCTTACTAAACAAGTTTAACAAGTTCCAATCAATTTCCTGCTAACAAGTTATTATTCTTCAATGTATTTTATACCTTCTATGTGTTAAAACCATTTATTTTTATTGATTCTTGAGCTTAATTAATATAAAAAGTGAGGAAATGAAAACTTGTTCATAATTAAAAAGTTTATAATGTGACGGAGATAATTTTAATAACAGAGATGCAAATAAATAGAAGGCGTGGGTGCCATTTCATATAATTTATTCAAATAAAAAATAAATAAATAAATAAAAATCGTTTATTTGTTTCAAAACACAGTGTACAATCATTTTATTATAAACTAGCAGTCTGCCCCGGCTTCGCGCGTGGTATATAATATTTACGTTTTCTCTACATAAGAACCATCCTCATACTTCAAGGAATATAATAAAAAAAGAATTATCGAAATCGGTTCAACCGTTCTCGAGTTATGCGCTTACCAACACATTTTGCGATTCATTTTTATATTATAATAAAAAAATATTATTTTGTATTATTATACATATATATTATAAATATTTATTTGCTTAACATTTTACTGATCATTTTAATTTAAATAATGATTATTTATTAACTGTTTTAAATATCCAAAAATAACATCTAGTTTTTAATATATTTTCCATAAATATTTTTCAACAATATATTTGCCACATGTGGATACCTTTATCCACTTGTAAGAAAGATATTTAAAATAACATAAATAGCTTGACCTACTAACTTGAATCACAATTATGTTAATATATGCACAAATTGACAAACAGGTTAGAAGACCACATTGCCTTTTTCATTACACTTCAGACAAAAGTTACATAAAGACGAAAAAGAAATCCTACTTTCACTTTCTATAAGCACTTTCGTTCGCACATTTAAATTGTATGTTGTTTCCTTGCAATTATAAACATTTTATTGTTTTAAACAAACTTTTTTGTGACGTTCAAGTTATTAGAATTGCAAATATATATATAACATACTTTCATAAATTAGAAAACCTACCCTATATCTGTCATTAGAAAACACATAACTATTACAAAACTTGGATATTTTAATTATTTAATTCATATGAATACTGCCATTGGTTTCAATATTACTTAATATTATGTAGAGGTTTGTAAAAATGCCTCCTAAAGGCACTATAGTGGGTGTCATTCCTGTAAAAAAATATCATAGGCCTCGTCCATTCAGAGCGGACGTTTCAAATTTTCAGCAACAAGGTATTTTATAAAATCAATAAATTATTAACATTTAATCCGATTGAAATCTTTATGATCATAAGTCATAAATCATTATGCTATAAAACACAATATAAAATTAAAAAAAAAAAATTAAGAATCCTAACTAATATTGAAACAAAATATATTATGCACAATTTAATCAATGTATGGAAGATTTACACTTCAAGCCAAATGAGGAAAACCTTTTCTATATAAAATAATTACTCGTCACAGTTATTTGAGCTATAAATAAAATTATCAAAATCCGGCGGTCTTTTCAAATTTATATTTCTACAAAGCATTTAAAATAAATAAAAGAATTACACAAAATATTAAAATTATTTTTATGTCCATGTCCATTATCCATAGAAATTGATTTGATATGGTTCAAGAGTAATAATAATGTAATGTTGTTAAATAATAGAAATTTTATATGGTTATTAAATAATTCCGGTACTGTTACTTCCTGAATATCAAGAGCAAACAACTTTCGCCTAGTAAAGATACGGCCTCAGATTGTTCCTGCGCGCGCGCAACCAAAACTCGCCACGGAACGTTACGAATACCTTAGCGCCAGTTACTTTAACATTACGCAAGTCCTAAATCGTTAACTCAACGTTGCAAATATGCAATCAAGTCAGCGGAACTTGCAAACATCCTAGTTCTTATCAGCAAAAAATGTTATCATAAAAAGTTGAAAAAAAAACCTCTCGTTAGAAACTTTTATATTTTGCTTAATGATTAATGAGTAAGCTGAAATATTTTATAATATACCATCAAACGAATCATGAAATATCTACTCACCGTTTATGTTTATCACGCCAAATCCCAAACAATATAATATCTGTCACTCACACGTTAAAACACAAAACACAGAATTATTTCACCTCTTGACATCTGACATGGTTTAAAAATCTTGGATTATCACAATTATATCTCACTATCAAAACTGTTTATTAAAATAGTTAATTTAAAAACAATAAAATATAGCAAAACGATCGCAAAATAACGATACAAAACGTAAACAGCTGCCTACTTTGACAGCACCGTCGATTAAACTGACAACTGAGTCTGCCAACCATGATCACGAAAACACTTTCGCTTTCATGTACCAACATTAAAACCAAATTATTACGCTAAATATTTTGCTCCGATTTGTATTTGAACAAAACTCATATTTCCCGTAAATAAAAGTAAACCTTGTTTGTTTTCTATTACAGCTGATATCTATCAGTGTTATTCAAAAATAATGATAAGTTCAGTTAAATTTTTAAAATTATTTTTTGAAATAATTCTGTAGTGTACGTACAGTCTACTTTTTCTCAGAAGTTATTATGCTAACTTGAGTTTCAGTAAAATAATACATGAGATTCTAAATCAAATACTTGCATCGGGAAATACAGTTAGAATTAGTTTTTTCAAGAAAATTATTCTTTTAATTACTTACCTTGGTAGCTACAATTTAATTTTCATAGCAGCAACACTTAAATGTCAATTCGTCACCATCACAAATCTGTCAAGCGACTGTATGGGTTGAGTGTATTTATCATATTTAATTCTAAAAATATAATAAGACAAACTTTTTGTGTTGCGTAGTGAAAAATAAACATAAGGTGGCGCTCAATAATTAAACACAATGTCTAAATTTGAAGACAATCCGTTTAGTGATCCAGCCATAGACAACCCCTTTGCCGTGAGTAATCTCAGTCGAAGAAATAGTGAAATTGATATCATGATATTCATACTTTGCACATTCATTTATTTCAGGACCCTGCAGTGCAGCAAGTAGCGAGGAATACGAATACTGTGACACAGGGTCTTGACGACTATAATCCATTTGACGGCACTCAAAATGCAAATCAAGCTACGGTAAATGGAATTCAAGTTTTTTATTGAATTCGTGGGTTGATGTGCCGATCTAATCAGTCTCAGTTAATAAGAATCTAATGTTCATTGACGTGTAATATACGAGACGTGAAAGTTGTTTACATGAAAGTAATATTCACAGATCAGAGCATTATGAATTGATGACATAATAAATATTGATATCAAAAATATGAATATGAAGGCGATTCTTTCAATCGCATTGTATCATATTGTTGTTTTATATAAAAATTGATAAGATAAGTAGAAATCTATTTCCTTTGTCTGATGAAATTAATTCAATTATAAAAAATCAATAAAAACAACTTAGAATAATATCCTTACAAAAAAAATACCATGATACGAATTTACTATTGTAGCCTCCGCAACAGCCAACACAGCCGGCGATCATGCAAGCAGTGTCTCCTCCGGCTAGCGGACAATATACACGACCGAGTCCCTCACAGCAACCTCAGGCTCCACCATCAAACTTCACAACTGCCGATTTTCAGGTACTTTTCCCTCCTTAGCCTCATTATCAATCTGATATATTAATTCGGTAGAATTTAAACAACAATGTTGTCACATAAAACATGTAATAATCTAAGATACCACTCAACAATATTCAACTTAAAAATATAAAATAAATATTATATATAATATATAGGTAATTTAGAATTTTTACAATTTCTTCATGTGCAATTACACAATCAGATATCTGTTTGAACAAATTATATTTATGATTATTGCCCTTGTTACTTGCTCATCACGAAAGATTTATTTTTAGTAGTGGAGCACTTCACACTTGTTACTAAATAAAAGTAATGTAAAATAATAATAAATTTTATTAAAATCTAAATGTACTAAAGTTGCCAATATGTTTTCAAATGGTGAAATTAGTTATTCGCTATCTTTCTTAATGCAAACTTACACTTGTTTTTTATCATAATAATGCTGCAATCAACTTATATGATGTTTTAATATTTTTTTATTTGAAGAATTACTAACATGCAACCATTGATCTTCACAAACTTTCACATTTATAATAATAAGCATTGAATTACTACTACTATTATTACTTTCACAGTATATTTATTAAAACTGCTAAGTGATTACACTTTACTATAGAATATAAATATACAGTTGGCAACCCTAAACCCTTAAGCCGAGTGTCCATCCTCAAGAAAACTTCCGCAAGAAATGTCGGACAGCAGCTTGCAAGTCTAAACCAGCACTTGCTATATGGCACAGTATATGGTTTAGACTTGCAAGCTGCTGTCGGACATTTCTTGCGGAAGTTTTCTTGCAGATGGAAACGCGGCCTTATATGCAAACTAAAGCACAGAGCATGCTTCTAATAGTATATTTTATTTTTTTACACCACACAAGGAGTTAAAGGTAATATTGCACTTTATTATGAGTCACATGTCCATTTAATCTTATCTTTTTATTATCATAGTTCTGAATTAATGTTTTTGTTTGTAAATATAATGATATATGTATGTGTTTTCTGTTAGATAAGAGTTTTATTATCTATTTTACTTATATTACTATAATGCTCATACTTACTATTAATTAGGAATGTTAATGAAGGAAACAGTAATTATTCAATAGTTACAATATTAATTACCAGAAATCTGAACTCATAATAATTTAAATCATTACATCAACTACAAGATAACAAACAAGTTTATTACTAAGCAGTTATTTTATATGTTATGGTTTTTTTTTAGTTCTCATTACCTGCCTTTTTATTAACTGCGGTTCATTAATAAGAGATTATAGAACACAGTGACACTAGTTAAGATATAAATAATTTCACATAATCAATAATACATTTATTAGATGAATAAATTTTTTTCTATAAGACATTAACTTGACAAAGATTTGTCTGCTTTGGTAAAATAGTAGACAATATTAAATTTTTACATCTTGAAAGTTCACTTAAATTGTAAGATTACCATTGTGTAGGAGTCCCTTTATTAACAGCTTCCTTTAACAAATCATTTCATAGTTGCTTCACAGTAGTTTTGACCTCTTTACATTTCTTATTTTTGCTATATTTATGTAGTGGCTAATCAATTATTGTAATATCACAAATTGTTATATGTATATGTATATATCTTTTCCTAGCAAAAGTCACACAAAAAAAAAATTATATTTTTGAAGTGAAAACTTCTTTAGCGGCGTTGAGCACTTCTTCTGTAATGGGTATAAAATCTTAAACTCGCGTCAGGACACGTGACCTGATCGAAAAAGCGTAAGACGGATGGATATCAAACATGCTCAACGTTAATAATCAAGTTTTCGCTTCTGCCGGCACTCCCGGAGTGCAACCCGTCTTTTTTTTATTAGAGAGCTTTCGCGGCGCAAATGTTACAATCAATCATGTTAATCCATTTATCGTATTTTCTCTTTCATATTTGTATAAGTAAATAAATATCAATTTTATAATGGCACTCACTGAGCACGAACTACAGAGACGGCAAGAGGAATTGGAGCGAAAAGCCGAAGAGCTAGCGCGGCGGGAGGCCGAGTTGCGTGCCGGGTCCGCTGGCCGCAGGAACAACTGGCCACCGCTGCCTGCCTTCTGTCCTGTACAACCGTGCTTCTACCAGGACATCAATGTGGACATACCGCTCGAGTTTCAGAGGATTGTACGGCATTTGTATCATTTGTGGATGTGTAAGTAATTAATTATTTTATATTAATTGCTCTATTTACTCTAATGAGTTATAATTGATAGCTATAATTAGTACTATGATATAGTTGACGGTTGGAATTTTATTTCTTTGGCTATAAGTGGTAGAAAAACTTGTTAAGAGAAACATGACATTATTCTTTATATTAATAAAAAATACATATGTGATTAAAGAAAAATTCAAAAACATGTAATCATTACACATGGAATATAGTAGTAGATATATTTACATATTCAATTATTCATATAAAGATATTAAATTCTCAGGAAACTAGTCCACTTTGACACCACTTGATAGTGAATTATGTTAATGTGTTTTTTGTGTTAATGGCAATTATGTTGATTCATTAATTATGTTGCAAGATATATTGTTAACCAATATTTTAATAGTCACTCAATAATGTTCAAATTAAATGATTGTGTTTTATCAAAATATGATTGTTTCAAGTTATGTTTTTTTTCAGTGATGCAAAAGATAAAAAGCATATAGATATTTAATGTTATTTACTTATTAATAAATAATATGAAACCTTTTTTCGAAACAAGTTCCTTGTTTATTTCTTAACTACTAACTACATGGCGTAAAATGAAAGTGAAATAATAACAGCACTTGGTAAACTTCATCAATATGACACTACTTTCAACCGAGATTCCCAATTCATCGAAGGAAGTTCTAAATTCCTACATATTTTATCATTACAGTGTTGTTATTGAAGTGAAACTTCTTTATCGGGGTTGGAAAAAAATTTAGTGTAACATTTTTTCGTTACGCGTGACATTTTTCCGTTACGGGCCATTTTTTCTTATCCCTACCACGCGTGATTCGACGTATTTCTGTAAAGTTGCATATAGTAAATTATTTTTTGAAAAATAAGGTCATAAAGTAGTTTCACTTCTTACGTGTGTACACTAGTACACGCACACATTTTTTATTTGTAATAGACACCTTATTATAAAATAAAACTAATAAAAGAATTATCTATTCCAGTCCACTCCCTGGTCCTGGCACTGAACATAGTCGGTGGAATGGCCTTACTATTCTCCGGAATGGGCCCAACAGTATTCGGCCTATCCATTCTATACTTTATATTACTGACACCGTTCAGTTTTGTCTGCTGGTACCGACCGATATACAAGGCGTTTAGAAGTGACTCGTCGTTCAACTTTATGGTGTTCTTCTTTATATTCCTGTTCCAAATATTGATTACTTTGGTGCAGTCGATTGGATTCAGCGGTGGTGGCTCTTGGTGAGTTAAAATTTATTTTTATCACTGCTCGTTTATTTATTTCACTTTAGTTAATACTTTTAGTTTTATTTTAACCCATTGAGCCCCAAGTGGCCCGATCGGTCCCAGACACAATAGATTTTCTATTGTGTCTGTGGTTCTGGGGCCTGAATTACTAATCATTACACAAATAAATATTATCATGATTACCACACTTAAGCTAATTATATAAAATGTATTGTTTCAAAAAATGATTTTAAGCTTATCATAATTCACATTGTTTTTCAGCGGTTTGATCACAAGCATCGACGCGTTCAGCACGAACGTGGGAGTTGGTATTGTGACGTTATTGGTCACCATTGGCTTCATCACCTGCGTCGTAGCTGATATTCTGCTCATTACTAAGGTAAAAATAGAGATTTTGTCAATATACGTTTTAATTTGTGTTTTTCTGTCAATAATATATATGGTTACATACAATTATGTAACCAGCCTACTGTAGAATTATACAAATATTTTTTTCAGTATACTGTTAATTTTTTATTCACACAAGTATTACCCGCCATCACTCAACGCATGAAACTATAACATTCGTATATTTTACGCCGATTTTTTGTAGGGGTGCGATACTTCCCTCCATGCTAGCTAGCTACCCGAATTAGTGCTGAAGCGTGCTCAAATTAAACAACATTTGTCACTCTAATATCACATTGCAGGTGCACCGCATCTACCGGTCCACGGGCGCGTCGATGGCGAAGGCGCAGGCGGAGTTCACTACGGAGATCCTGCGCAACCCGCACGTGCAGACCGCCGCCAGCAACGCCGCCGCCGCCGCAGTCAACGCGCAGATATCCAACAACCGCTACTAGCGGTGAGTGTGTGTGAGATAGCAACCCGCACGTGCAGACCGTGTGTGTGTGTGAGATCCGCAGCAACCCGCACGTGCAGACCGTGTGTGTGTGAGATCCGTAGCAACCCGCACGTGCAGACCGTGTGTGTGTGTGTGTGATTGGTCGGTGCGTGATACTGTGCGTGTGTGTGTGTGTGTGCGTACGTATGCGCGCACATATGTCGTGCGTGCATGTGTGTGCAGGTCGGTAGACGAGGAAACCGTTCTAATATTGGTCGATAGGATAGGTTTCTATACTGTGTAAGGGTATCAAAAATGCACGCACGCAATAAGTCATTGTTCGTGCAGGCGTATATTATATGTGATAACTATTAAATTTACTGGAGAATATCAATTGCATATGTGTTAACAAAATTATAACTCTTATATTAACACTTTTATAACTCTTATAACAAAATTACTGGTTTATTTATATGATTAATTCTGTCTCTTTCAGATGAAAAAACAGCAATCATCGATAAGCATTTATGTGCCCAGCGGATAAGTACATAACTACGTGTAAATCAATATTAAATTATAATATATTCGAGCATTATATTATTGAGGTTTATTTATTCTGAGTGCACGTTTACTAATAGTTTATTAGGCCAGTGTAAATTATAAAGGTCACTTTATCTTTTACATGTTACTTTTTTGAAACATTTAATTTTATTAAATGTTTCAAAAAAGTAAGGTACTTAATTAAAATTTCTAAAGACGCTTTCATTTATTTTACAGATTTAAAATAATAAATGTATATGTAAGATAACAATTAAAAAATAGCACGATTTTTTTTCTGGAAATACACTTATATATTAGTTATACTTATTTATAGTAGATTGGAAAGACAATACTTAAAATACGTATTAATATCTGCAATGATTTCAGGTGTGCACTCGGTCAAACTATCATTTAAGATCCTATCAGTTTTAAATTAAATATTGTTAGTTTTAATATGCAATATGTATGACAAAATGCTTGTTATTATTGTATTTAAGAGATTTTGTT
This sequence comes from Colias eurytheme, assembly GCF_061535395.1. Classification (NCBI taxonomy): domain Eukaryota; kingdom Metazoa; phylum Arthropoda; class Insecta; order Lepidoptera; family Pieridae; genus Colias; species Colias eurytheme. Next base: position 7,994,017 of record NC_142998.1, on the reverse strand, counting down.
GAAGCACTTTGTTATATTAAAATGTTATTTGAAGTATTATTGGAACATATTCCATTATTTATCCAAAATAAATATAAATATTTTCATGTTGCATAAATGTTTCCCGTAAATATGTATTATTCGGAAAATTTAACACATTTTTCCCATTTGCGATGTTTTTTCTTATCAATATCGAATAAGATCAAATGTAAATAATGATATTATACTACGGCCAAAATGTGTATGGCTGTGTCATTTTAACATATTCTACTAACCCTTGATAATCGACATTAATTTTTATTGATTGAATTAACTAAAACAGTCACCAAACATGAAGATGAAAATGTAATGAAATTCAACTATCATCTAAAATAAATAAAAGACTATTAAAACTATTAAAATAACCCAATTATTCTATCATTTTTTTTTTTTGTGAACTATTCCTACTTTTTTTAATAAAATGTATTAGACATTGCTCATTAGATAATTAAATATTATTATTAAAATTGAACCTTCGAAGATGCTGTTTTAATGTTTGGTGTACTGATTGTCATTTGATTCTTTTTTTATACTTGCAGCTATAAATGTATGTATTTGGAAATGATTTCGTTAAGGATTCAATAATAAAAAAATCCAAAAATCTGCAAAAAAAATGTTCTCTGACTTTGATGATCTCAGAAGTCTGAAATATTTTGATCCCCTTTGACTTTAAAATTTAAATCTCTAACATGACTCCCTTTATTATTGGACTTTCTAATTGGACCACCATTTGTAAGAATATTGTAGGGGTTTATTAACTTGAATATAATATTGTAAATTTTTCTTTACGACGATAACTATAGACTCCTTTATTCTTTAAATAAATAGCCTTAAAAACTACATTGAACTAGGTATAAACTTAACACATCCAAATTTAATTGACAAATCAATATTTTATGCATTATGTATAGTTATTTATTACTTATTTGCGCATCAACTGAAATATCCTTCTCATATTTAGTTATTGCTAGATTTATTTAAAAAATACATGAGCTTATGAACGCTTTAAATATATAAGAAATCCAAATATCTTCGCTGCATTTCTGGATTATAAAAATGATTATATAAAGTTTAAATGTATTTCATTTGTTCACGAATTTAGTTTATCACTTCAAAATTCATGTAGACATTCCATATTGGGCTAGTGTATATATCGCTTAATGTCCCTTTATTAAGATTTCGTGTTAATGTATATCAATTTTTAAAATTTCAATGTAGAATGTGTCGTGTGTTCGAACCGTTACTTAATTTGTATGTGTGTAATCTTGCCGTGTGTTTCTATTAGTTATGCACAAGACTTAAATACACAATCTAATAATGGTATTTAACGATATATTGTTAGTCTAGTCATATGACTGACGGTTTCGAAAAAATCATCAAAAGCATAATAACAATGATGTATGCATTACGTACTTCTACCACGTCTTCATTCTCAAGACGGTATCTCTATGTATCTGGGCCTAGTTTATTGTAAATTATTGTCAGACCGTCCTTACCCAGATAATGGTAAGCGAAGGCGTAGATTTATCTTGTTTAACTGTTTTGTAACGATTAAGTCATGTTATAAACTTATGATTAATAATAAATATAATTTCTGAATATTGTGTTTTATTTCATTATTGATTCCTTGTCGATTTTAACCCATTGAGCCCCAAGCTGCCCGATCGGTCCCAGACACAATAGGATTTTCTATTGTGTCTGTGGTTCCGGGGCCTGAGTTATTAAAAAAACGTAATGGCATAATTGTTGCACGTAACTTAAGCCGTTATAAATACTAAACCAATTTTAATGTACTTTGCTACCTACAAAAAAATATTAATACAATGTTTACTTATAAATTATACAACTACCTAGTTACCTACCTATTAGTATAAAGGTATTTTAATTTCATTAACGCGCCTTAGAACTTTTTGTAGCAGGTATGTAATCTTCTATCCGGTAATCCGGGTAGCAAATTAAATATTAGTGCAGTAGTTTAGACACGACGTAAGAATTCATTTTATAATTTGTAGTTGCCCAGCTATTTTGCCATATAATGTTATAAGAAAATAGAGACACTATGGAGAATTTTTATAAGAGAAAAAGATGTATTTCCCGTTAAAAGGAAGCTCGGTTTCGAATCGCATCCATCGCATCTCAATATCAAATACTATGTTATAACAAATTTGGGAATTCTTGGAATATTTTTATATCGATTATAACAAAGAGAGAGACAAGTCTTTCGCCTGGAAAATGAATGAAATTTATTCTATTCTTTCGGTTTTATATGACGTATAAGTTTTTTTGTATTTGGAGGATTATGAATAAAAATAAAATAAAACCAAACAAATGTGTAAAATTACGCATTTATTTCAATTTACAATAGGCTTAAAAATAAATCCTTGCTACCATACATTTATAACATTCATTTGAACACTTTAAACACTGTACAGTATAGACTAATGCAATACAAAATATTAAAACCATTTGTACAGCATAGGTACAATGATAAATACAAGGGGATTTAAGAATGGTAAAAATTAGGGCTAATTATTGTAATGTTCGTTATTACATTTTTTACAATGAAAAGACACACAATTTAGAATGAACAAATCATACATTTTATTAAGCTAATTAAACTGAAATATTTTTTGTCACATTTTTACTGACACTCATGAATACTTGAATGGAGTTACATATAGGAAAGACAAAGATTGGAAGTAAGGAGTGTAATTTTTTTAAATATCAATTTCATCCGTCCTTAATTAACTACATATTATTGTAATTCAAAAATATAATTGCATTGAATAGTCACTGTATCATAAAAACATACATGTATTGCCTCAAAACATAGTTATTTTTAACATTAGTGTTTTGTAAATTTACATTAACATGACGGCTCTCAATTTCATACAAGTTGCTGGGCAGTAAACTAAAAGTATAATTTTATTCGATTAGATTTAGATTTTAATCAAACGTCAAACCACCATTTATTACTGAACCACACTAAACATTGACACCTTGTACCTGTATTTAGTGTCAAAGTGTAATGAAACCCATAATTTTCTAAATTAACATTAACTTCAGGATGATGATATAAACACTAATACACCATCACTTAACACTACACTTCACCAACACTTACTATGTCTGCAGTGTATTAGTATGGGCAAGACCAAGCCGAGGGGGAACTTGTCTCGGGTAATGCAGCGGTAGAGAAACGGGGGGCGGAGGCCCTACGATCATTGGAGGCCCGGATGGCAGGGTCGGCGCCCCCCTCCAACCCTTACATTGGTTAATCTAACCACAATTTTAGCAAATAAATAAATTAATTTAGTGTTTGATATACATATGTATTGATATACTTGAAATTAACTGCAGCATCAATGTGCAATATGTTATTTTCAGACCACTGCTTCTAACATTGATTTAGAACTAAATGGTAGACGTTGAAGTTGTACGGATTTTGAAAATTAACATTATATTTAGCCTGATCATCAGAACTGTACACTATTACACCATCACTTAACACTACACTTTCACTTCACTACGTCTGCGGTGTGTTAGCATGGGCATGTCCCAACCGAGCAGGGTCTTGGCTCGGGTAATGCAGCGGTAGGGGCGCGGGGGGCGGGGGCGCTGGCCCGGGGGGCAGGGGCGGAGCCCCCCACCCGCCCCATGGCCCACCGTAGTGGTGGAGATTGAAGAAGTCGTTCGGACGATTTGGTGGCGGCATCTGGAAGAGATTTACAATTATAAATTCTGTAAAAATATGAAATAACTGATAAATTTCAACTTCAACACAGAAAAAAGGTAATCACACATAATAATATGCACACAAAAGTAGAATATATAGATATTAAAATAACTGTGTTGCGGAATACCGTGAATGGAATTGTTATTTAACAAGAAAAATCTATTATCTCTTCAAAACAGGATGCAGCTCAAACAGTTATTTTTTTTTTCAATTAATTTACTAATAACATACTATTACATAATAATATGTATGTTCATATAAATAAAAATTTAATTGTTGAGCTATGAAACAAATCAGCAATAGCAATGTCACAAACTACATGTATGGGGATGTGGGGCCCGTACAGAGTACATAAAAGAATTAATTACAATGCCTTTATTGCCTTAATTCTATATGGTTTAGTTTATGGTCATGAGTACGCGCGATTTCTATTGTGATTGAATGTTAACTAACGTAATATATGTACTTAAATGTCGCGTGTCCGACAAATGCTGACAGCGCGCAACGCGATGCAATGTACGAACACCATACACTATAGACTGAATCACAGAATTAAATACGCAAGTTATTTCACGTTATTAGAAACTAGATTTCCGCCCGCGGCTTCGCCCGCGTTTTCAAAGGAAAACCCGCATAGTTCCCGTTCCCGTGGGATTTCCGGGATAAAACCTATCCTATGTGTTAATCCAAGTTACCCTCTATATGTGTGCTAAATTCATTCATTCATTCATTCATCCATACTTACAAACTTTCGCCTTTATAATAGTATTAAGATCAACATACCTGAGGTGGGAACGGATGCAAGTATGCTGGGGGTGGCGGCAGCGTGCCCGGCAATCCAGGTACTGGCTCCAACGCTGGCGCCGTTTCATTCTTCTCGTTGAGTCCTTGCCGACCTACAATTCGTTACAATGAACACATTCAATATTTATAAAATTTATAACCTAAATCTTAATTACATTTCCTTAGTTTATTATTAATTACATAATTGGTTAATCTATCTAATCACAATTTTAGCAAATAAATTAATTAATTTAGTGTTTGAAATAAACTGCGGCAGTCAATGTGCAATATGTTATTTTCATACCACTGCTTCTAACATTAATTTAGAACTAAAATTCTGAATGCGTTATATTTTGGAACAATACAGATGTTTTATGTTTATTTGATAAGGTTTACCTTGAGATTTGCCCCACTTGATGGTCAGCCGTTTACCTCCAATAACTAATCTATTGAAAGTTTTCTCAGCTGCATGTTCCGCAGCACTCCTTGTTGTGTACTGTACAAATGCACATTGTGCCCTTGGTACTAGAGTTAATTGCCTGTAAGAAATAATCATATTATCCATACATATATTATAAAGAGGAAAACTTTATTTGTTTGTTTGATTGTAATGAATAGGCTCATAAACTACTGGAGCGATTTTGATGAAATTTGGCACAGACAATCTTTAGACCCTGAGAAAGAACATAGGCTACCTTTTATTGCGAAATATGTACCACGGGCGAAGCCGGGGCGGACCGCTAGTATTAAATAAATAAAAATTTCACGGTTACATATCATTAATTCATAATTTTAGTAACAATGATTTTTTTTTGTACCACATTCCTATTAAGAAGAAAGAAACATTTAATTGGCATTGTATACAATTACTAATTTCATATAAAAACTCAGTAGATTTAATGAATCACAAAAAATTGTTATCATTATTTTATAAAAATATCTGTATATAATGGCACTTTCACTAAAAAGTACACTTAATCTCATAAATCATAACCCTACTATGAAACAGTATACAATATAAATACCTAATTTCACCATACTGATAGAAATGTCCTCTCAACTCTTCCTCGCTCATGTTTTCCGGCAGGTTGCCGATGTATAGAGTGGTGACAGTTCGATCCTCAGGTGGAGGTAAAGCTGGCATGGCTGCGGCGCGACGCATCAGCTTTTCGGCGACGGGATCGTTAACACCATAATATCTGTGGCAATTATTTATTATTTAATTAAATAATAAAAATAAAAATATCTTTATTTCACAACCACAATTACAAAATATACAAAAATGATGGTCCCATACAAAAAAAAAATATAATATATAATGTAAAAGTTGTGTCTGTGGGTGAGTTTGTGAGTGTATGAGTGTGTGTGTGTGTCATGTCTTTATGTGTGTGCATGATTGGAGGAGTGTGGGTTCATGTATAGGTAGAAGAGTATGAGAAGAATGTGTTTATGGTTGTATAACTTAAATTAAATCTTTATTTCTAATAAAGAGGATTTGTTCATAATCTGAACATGTCATCCCCATAGGAACATCTTAATCTTATATTAACTATGAAATTATTTAGTTAAGATATTAATTGTGTCTGTGAACATATGCTATGTTTGATAATAATCATATTTTTATCTCTGGTCAACTCAGGAGTCAGTTACAACATATTAACCAATGCACACATGCAAATATGGCCTTTCGTTATTGAACTACTGCGAATACTTTAGCATTACATATTATATATGATATGTAATGTAATATATTTACATATTATAATATCTATTTTATATCATACAAGTGAAAATAGATAATTGAAATTAAAAATTAACCTGTCTTTGATGTTTTGATCAGCCAATGGATCATCAGGGTCCGTGGGTTTCTCATGTCTGTAAGGACATTCTTCACCTCGTCTACATTCTCCTTTAACCCAGAAGGAACAGACATGTGGCCTATTTCTCTTATAATACGGTGCTGTCCTTGCCAAACGAAGCAATAAGTCAGATGCACCTTTTGATTTAAGAGCTGAGTTACTCGGCTGAGTTGGATCCACCTTCGCCATTTGACTATCTAAGTTCTGAATATAATATTCTTTGTTCACTTCATTTCGAGGCAGGTCATCTTGAATTTTCAAAGCAGCATCGCGTACTTGAATTGGCAAACCATATTCTAAGTCCAAAAGGCACGTTTGGCAAACATTTTTCAGTTTGGAACACGTTTGACAAATCTCTGTTTTCTTGAAACGCATCCGAGCACCAGGACACCAACGAAACACAGTGAACGGGCGCGCACATATTTTACATTCTTTGCCATATTTTTCCTTAGTCTGCAACAATAAATAAATATTCTAATAATGTACTATTCCAGTATTTTATTAATTTTTCACAACAGAAGTATTAATTACACTTACCATACGAATGTAAGGATTGTCTCCAAGACATGTTTGGCACAAAATTGGAAACTCCTGAAAAAAAATGGTTCAATATAAATTTATATACATTATATTTATATAACATATAGACCATAAGAACTGAACGAATATCATTCATCAATTAATTATAACTTACCGAATCTTCCCAATTCTGACGATTGTAAGTGTTGGTAGATTTTGACATAGCCATTGCGATAGGTTATATTTTCAAGATCCTCTAATAATAAAAACAAATACAATATAGCAAGAAAATGTTATTATCAAACAGACGATACGTTGAAATTACCACCAAGTATTGTTTATAATGAATTTTAACAACGTTTACACGAATGATGCATTATGTTGTATGTACGCAAGCGCCATTTTTATTTTTTCTACACTGTGAAGTGTGAACTGTCAATTTATTAAAAATTATAAACCGATTGACATACTTGACAATTTGCCATTGAAGCTTTGACGTCTAGTATTTTTGACCTTATTTGTATGGTGTATTTACACCTTTTACACAATCGTACTGTACTCAATTTCGTGTGAATAGAGAGGCGAATAACGAACACGCGTATCATGTAAACAGTGCTATTCCTTACGTGTTCCTTACCATAAGCCTTATGTACGAATGCACTCCATACCAATATTATAAATGCGAAAGTAACTCTGTCTGTCTGTCTGTTACTTAATCACGCCTTAACTACTGAACCAATTTGCATAGAGATATTTTGATACCCGAGAAAGGACATAGGATAGGTTTTATCCCGGAAATCCTACGGGAACGGGTTTTTCTTTGAAAACGCGGGCGAAGCCGCGGGCGGAAAGCTAGTATTTTATATATTCTTAAATTTACGTTTCGTTGTTCACACGTTGTTCATTATTATCCTTAGATCATTACTTAATGATCTAAGTTATTATCTCATTAAAAATAAAAATACAGAAGGTAATAAATTATATCTGCCTTATTTTAATTTTAATTTTTTTTTTTTTTAAAGTTTATTTATTATGCATTATAGTTTATTGTATTATGCAAGTTAAGTGAAAATTTCATGTACACGTGTTTTTTTACAAAATAAAGTTATTTATTATTGATTAATTTTGTGATGCCATCTAGATTTACTTCTTAACGTACATAAAACATCCTAAATAGATACCTATTTAGTAATTCATCACACTACAAAATATACAAGAATATACCTACTTTTAATTTGTGATTTTATCAAAGGCTTCAATCAAGTATAATATACATAATATAATGTATAATATTTTCCTCAAGTTGTTTTTAAATTATACTGAAAACATTCTAAGACACTTGAAGCACAATAAAAATGTAAGTTTACGTATGCCGTAATTTCTAAATTTCAGAATAATTGGAAAAGTATTCCGATCACTGATTCCGATGAACTGGTTGAAACAATAACCTGGATAAATTTTCTTTTCGTCCGTTAGCGGGAAAAAAATTTCAAATATATCGGCGCTTGTCAACGCTGGTTCGTTCTACACAAAGGAAGCAAGTTGAAGCAGACCAAAACAAATTTTATGTGGCAGCCCCCAGCGCTGACCAGCGCTTGTTGAAGCTTGTCGGAACTTGTCGGCGCCGATCAGCGCTTATCGGTGCGTGTTCATATATTTTTCTGCGTGGGTTACCAGCGCTTACAAGCGCCGATAAGCGCTTATAAGTTTCAAGCTTTCTTTCTGAATACGCCCTTACAATTACGTGGCAATAGGTGGCAATACACATGGCAATAGGTATTCCAACCGTGCAGATGGCAAATAGTTCAATCTTTTACCAAAAAAATTTAGAAGAAAAAAATTATTGTCTCTTGTCCACTTGTCCATTGTCATTTGTCAATGTCAAATAGACAATTCATAACATCTTGTTCTTGTGATGTTAGGAATTGGGATTTGAAATCTCTTTTTCAAGTGAATTTCTGCGTAAATAAAATGAATCTGAAATTATAATTGAACACAAACATTTCATACTCAATTTACAAAGAAGTTAATTAGTGAATATGTCTATAACTACTTTAGTACGTACGCTTTCTATAGTGTGTTTCAACCGGTGAAAACAAATAGTTAAACTTCTTTTTTATTTTTAGTATTATCTTCAATTAAAAAAAGAAAATGCACACGAAGATTCCATATGGTGTTGTGGATGGAGTCAAATAAAACCTGAGAAAAAACCAGAAGAGCAAAATGCCGAAAATAACGAACACTCACAGTAAGCAATTATAACCTATTTATTTCATAAAATAATTTATATACAAAATTTTCACGCTGATTTCTTTTTAGAGATTCAAACCCCGAACCTGAGGCTCCCGAAAGTTATATTATAACTGGAGGGCTAGATGATATAGTGAAGATCTGGCAGTTACAAGATGGCAAGCTTGAAGTCAAACATCAGCTTGAGGGGCATTCACTTGGAGTTATATCTGTTGCAGTTAGCCCTGATGGAAAAAGTAAGTACTAATGAGTAGACATCGGATTATATGCATTTGCATATTTGCATATGCAAATGCATAAAACTATCTAATTACGGCGTTAGTGCATATTTTAGCCTTTTTCCCCAATCGTGCATATTTCGTTAAGTAGCGGGAGTTTTGATTGGTCGACTAACATTTATTAGCCAATCAGAACGCTCAGCAAGTAAACAAACCCTATTTTGGCATGGTAAAATGGCAAAAAATTACAAAATGGGCTCCATTTTAAGTAAATTTTGAGCCATTCAAAATAGGGCTAGATAGCCCCTTTTGGGGCTAAAAACTTAAAACACGGGTTGAATTCCAAAAAAGGGCTAGATTTAGCCCGGCAAGGTCTAAGGTGGCAACACTGGGCTCGCGGGTGACAAACGTCACAAATTTGCGCTCGAAAATTTGTTAAAAATGCTTAATTGTATATTGGCACAAAAACTATACTTAATTTCAAGAAAAATTTCAATGTTTTTGTACAATCTTTGATTTAAATATATAAAAATAATAAAGGTTTTTTGATTTTGTATTGTGCATATTTTAGGCATATCAGTCGTTTTTAGTGCATATTTCGGCCTTTTTTAGTGCATATTTGCATGCATATTTTGGCATTTTGTTAGTGCATATAATCCGATGTCTACTAATGAGTCTTCTGATTTTGATTATAATGTAATTAAAAAAAAAGACATGTATTTATATTTTCAATGAGTTTTTCTAAACTAGTGTTAAATTAACTATTTGTTATACTTTACAGCGTTAGCTAGTAGTTCTCAAGATTCGTCCCTCATTTTGTGGGATATAGCATCAGGTGAGAAGCTAAAGACAATGGAAACAGGAACAACAGATGTGTGGACGTTAGACTTTAGTCCCGATGGCAAGAATGTTGTATCTGGCAGTAATGCAGGAAAAATATTAATTTTCTCTGTTGAGAGCGGAAAACAAGAACAAACTTTAGACACTAGAGGCAAATTTACATTGAGCGTAGCTTATGTGAGTTTGAATATATTTTATTTTGAAGTAATAAATTTTAAATAATTATGTATATTATGTATAATATCTTGTTTTTGCTGTGCCCCACAGTTTCATCTATATTAGGTATATCTATACTAATATACGCTAAAGAGTTTGTTTGTTTGTTTGAACACACTAATCTCAGGAACGACTGGTCCGATTTGAAAAATTATTTCGGTGTTAGATAGCTGATGAATGTCATTGAGGAAGGCTATAGGCAATATATCATCATGCTAAGACCAACATGAGCGGAGCCACGCGGGTGAAACCGTGAAGCGCAGCTAGTTGAAGATTAAATTCAATAAATACATAACCTAGAATAAAATAATTCCAAATTTTTTTTTCTATTTTAGAGTCCTGATGGCAAATACATAGCGAGTGGTGCCTTAGATGGTATTGTAAAAATATTTGATGTAGCGCAAGGCAAGCTAGTTCATACATTAGAAGGGCACGCTAAGCCCATCAGAAGCCTGTGTTTCTCACCTGATTCACAACTGCTGCTGACTGCTTCCGATGATGGTCATATGAAACTTTATGATGTGTAAGTTTTAATATATTTAATTGTTTGTAATGTATATTGAAGATTTGAAATTTTATTCAATAGAATATCAAATATGAATTGTAAAATGCTAGAAAAATTGTGTCCCGTACTTGAGAATAAATAAAATTAAAAAAAATACAATCAGCTATGTTACATGTTTTTCATTTTATGGATTTATAAATAATTGTATTTAAATATGTTGAATCAACAACTTTAATGAATATTAAAATTTAGTTAATCATCATGTTTACTCATTCATTATTATCTTATAAATACAGTTTTAAGAAATTCCTTATAATGATTACATTACATTAGTATATGTACATTTTTTCAGGGTACATGCAAACTTAGCAGGCACATTATCTGGGCATGCCTCTTGGGTTCTCTCAGTAGCATTTTCACCAGATGGCAAAAGATTTGTGTCGGGCAGTTCAGATAGAACTGTAAGAGTGTGGGACCTTGATACTATGCAGTGCCAACATGTGTTCAAAGAGCATAATGATCAGGTAAATGTTGTGCTAAATAAATAATTGTAAGACTAATATAAACACAAGATGAAGAAGAAGAGATTCATTTGATAAAAGATATTTTTATGGGGCATTTATGAATGAATAAAGGGCTAAATATAGAACAAAAGCGTTCTTTCGTGATCTTTTAGTGTAATTGTATTCAGAGTTGTTCAGTATTAGAACCTTGCATAGAATCTTTTCGAACGCACTAAGAACAACGAAAGAATGCTCTTTGCCTGTTTCCACTAAGAATTTGACATAGTGGGGTTAGAATGAGCATTCGCTTGTTTGATGTTAATGCACCGTTAGGTTGTTTCTGTTTTATTTTACTACTCAGTCAATTTTTTTTTATTTCATATAAATCTTAAAAATTATTGTATTTGTAACTTGGCTATCAAAATGTGTCAAATATTGAATAAAATGTATTAACTATGCACACTATTTCTTTTTTCAGGTATGGGGTGTGAAGTTCAATGCTGAAAGTAATAAAATTGTATCTGTATCTGAAGATAAGACAGTAAACATTTATGATTGTCCATTATAGGCTGAAACACAATGTTTGTTATGAATATATTTTATAATGTATGCTATTGTATTTTTTTATTTATACCCGCTTTTCCATTGTTTAGTACATGTTTAGTACTAAATAAAAGTATTTTAATATTCGGTAGTAATTTGATATTCGGTCCACATTATCAGTCTGATATTTATTATTCATATGTATTAACAAGTTATTGGTACTATTTTTATAATAAATGTATACACACTGTATACATGAATTAATTTTGAGTATTGATTACCTACATATTGATTTATTCATTACACATTCAAAATTAAGTTAAAATTTGATTACGAGGAGGGACTAGCCACGCCTTTTGCCATGCCGAGGCCAAGCCTCTGAGCTTCTTATTTATAAAGCATTTTGAATGCTATAAAACTAAATATAAAATTATTATTATAATTTCAACACACTTTCAACATCACCTTTGGATATAATAAATAATTGTATGGAAGGGTAAATGTTTATGGGTAGAGATGGGTACCTTATTACGTTTTGTACATTTTAATAAATATTTGAGTAATGGTAGTAATAGTGAATTTACTACACAATTTACTACATTCTATTCAATTCTATTACAATCCTGTGTTACAATCTGATTACAATGAACCACCAATGAACAATCGTTTTATGCAGTATGGCAATTTAGATGATAGCGAATCTGACAGTGACGTTCAAATTTATTGACAAGAGATTTTTAAATGTCACAAGTGGTGTTTATTGATTTTTTGAAGTTCTAGTCGTATATTCGTTAACTATATTAAAAATAATATTCCTTAATTGGGATTTTTATTGTAGATGTACCCGACCCAAGTAAAGAATCACATTTAAATAGTATTATTGGGAAATTGGACACAGGAATCTAAATATAGCAAATATGCCGGCGGAATCATTGGTGAGTATTTTAGGATTCTAAATATTATTTGTTGACAAGAATAATGAGCAACAAAAACTTATTTTTTATAAATATTTTCTTTTTTAGTATTCCCTATATTGTAAAAAAGAGAACGCACACGAAGATCCTATTTACTGCATTGTTTGGACAACAATAAAACCAACTGTTGATTCAAAGTAAGCGACGCCACGTTTTTATCGATTAAATCTCGTATTCTAAACGCTTTTCTACAACTGAGTTTTAACTTTGTAACATAAAATCAAAGAGTACTAGTCTGTTTAGAGATTTACATGATAATTTTTGAATAAGCATGAAAAATCTGAATCATATCATTGTCCATATTGGTGCCCAATTCAAACTTATTCTTTAGACTTTAGCGCATTATAATTTATTAGTATAGAATAAAGTATTCATAGATCTAGATTTCTATTAGGGTGAGGTCCAAATAAGTACCAGGAATTCAGAATTGTGAAAATTTATTTATGTAATAAATTAATATGTATGAAAAATATTTTGTTTAGTGCAACACCCCAAGAATATGTAATATCTGGAGGACTTGATGGATATGTAAAGATATGGAAAATTGTTGATAAGGAGTTTGAACTATTTCACCTCCTGGACGACCATGAGCTGGCTATCATATCCATAGCAACTAGCCCAGATGGACGTAGTAAGCATTTTATTAATTTAAATGAAATTTTTGAAGTGAAAACTTCTTTAGCGGCATTGAGCACTTTTTCTATAATGGGTATAAAATCTTAAACTCGCGTCAGGACACGTGACCTGATCGAAAAAGCGTAAGACGGATACCATTCCAAAATATCAAACATGCTCAACGTTAATAATCAAGTTTTCACTTCTGCCGGCACTCCCAGAGTGCAACACGTCTTTTTTTTTTGAAGTGAAGCTTCTTTAGGGTTTAATTTCAAGTCATGGAACAAGGCAATGATTTTGGTATCTTGAATCTTGCCAAAGAAGTTTCACTTCTGACATGTATACTCGGCACATACACTTTTTGTTTAACTTTAAATATACTTAATATGTAAATTGGTTTCATCAGCTCAACAAAAGAAAAATATTTTGGTTTTCTACCTTAGGAGAAGAAAGCATAATAATTAATGGCTTATATTATTCTTCTAAAATGCTCTCAATTTGACTTCTTTAAAAAAAAATCATCCCTTACAGCAATCGCGACAACCTCAATGGACTTCCACTTGATGCTATGGGATACACTGTCTGGCAACAAGATACGCCATGTAATGAATACAGGACCAGACATATGGAAAGTGAAATTCTCGCCTGATGGTAATTTCATCGTGGCCAGTGGACATTGCGGCAAGCTGGCTGTGTACAGTATTGAGCAAGACAGCATTACGCAGTACCTTGATACAAGGGAAATGTTTGCTGTGTGCGTCGCTTGGGTAAGTTTTAACTTTTATGTTTCATACTAGCTTTCCACCCGCAGCTTCAAGCGTACAGTGAACAGGTACCTTCTAGGGAAGCACGTTCCATCTTAGACCACATCTCAGCTTAACATCAGGCGAGATTGTGGTCAAGCGCTTCCCTATTAAAAAAAAGCTTCGCCCGCGCAGTCAAAGAAAACCCCGCATAGTTCCCGTTCCCGTGGGATTTCCGGGATAAAATCTTATTTCCCGGGGTAAAAAGTAGCCTATGTCCTCTCTCATATTCTTTAATTTTCAGAGCGGAAATGGTAAGCACATTGCCAGCGGTTCAATAAATGGGAAAACTTGCATCTTCAACGTCGCCCAGAGCAAGTTGGTACATTGCTTGGATTCACACACACACACAATCACAAGCATTGATTTCTCACCTAACTCCAAATTACTTGCCACTGGCTCTAAAGATGGATATTTGAAGCTGTTTGATGTGTAAGTATGCTTGGTAAATACAAAAAAATATCAATTTATCGTTATCCTTGGTATCCTGAAATATAGAAACTCGCCAAGTTGTTAGCATTTGTTTTAATTTCAGCTATACAATTTTGTTGGAGGTCGCAAAACCTTTTTATATAATTTACGTCTAAGATTTATAACATCCTTTTGTTCCTGTAATTTTCATTTTTGGAATTTTCAATACATTTCAATACTCTTCGGCAGCGGCATCGCCCGTGTTGTTTTATCTTGACAAATTATTTCCTTACAACCACGCGCACGCCAGAAAATGATGAAAACATAATGAAAATCGGTACAACAAATTTTGAGTTTATCACGAACAAACAAACAGACGCGGGGGAGAACATTGATTTATAATATTAATGTTTTCGTAATTTACAGAGCCAGCGGCAATAATCTATACAGTCATCACATAAAGCATTGGGTGCTTATTGTGAACTTTTCGCCGGATGGAAAACGAATAGTCTTCGGGAACTCTGGTGGTCAGGTCGTTATCACAACGGTTGATGGATTGAAGGTCATATACAGTTTCAATGAGCATTCGAAAATGGTAAGCTATTTTGACCATTGTTTATTGAAATACTGGTATTTTTCGATGATTTTGTGAGCTGTACTTTATATTTATTTTCTGTTCAAAGTTTTTTGCTCATGTACAAATTTCGTTTCGTTATAGTCACCCCCTGCCCCTTGTCACATGATACCCTCCCCCCCTATTAACGTGTGACGTAATTTATGGATGGCCCCTTATGTTGATGTAGAGCCCTGTTATAATCATGTCGCGAAGGTTCCCGTGACGTCTTAAAGCATGAGAACTTCCAGTGTGAGAATAAGACAGCTATAGCATCGAGCGCCATCTCTTTTCCACACTGGAATTAGTACTGCTTTAAGACGTCACGGTAACCTTCCTTTGGATTCTTAAGCAAGTTATTATCTATATTTGTCTTTATGTATCAATCTTTAAATTCTACATTTTTTGTTGTGCTTACTTAGCCCTATATGGGTGTAATCACTATCACTACATAGTATAAAACAAAGTCGCTTTCTCTGTCCCTATTTCCCTATGTCCCTTTGTATGCTTAAATCTTTAAAACTACGCAACGGATTTTGATGCGGTTTTTTTTAATAGATAGAGTGATTCTAGAGGAAGGTTTTAGTATATAATTTATTAGGTTTTAGACAAAGCGGGCGAAGCCGCGGGCGGTAAGCTAGTTCGAAATAAACTGTAAAAGCTTAGGACAACCATGAACAAAAAAATAAATAAATAAGAAATGTTTGTCATTCCAGGTTTTTGGAGCTCAATTCAACCGCAAAGGAAACAAAGTTGCTTCTATATCTAAAGATCGATCTATATGTTTGTATGAATGCCCTGTACCAAAGTCTGAAGATAAATTAAATTAATGTGTATGTGTATTTATGATTAAGTGTCAATAAAGTATATTTAAATGTTGAGTACTTTGTTTCTTTTTTTTGCCAAAATTTTGCCAAAAATTGGCAAAATTCAACTCGAGTTATGAATTAACTTGTGATCGATATAGAGCAATCCTTCATAGATTTTTTAGTATTTTCTTGGTGGATCTAATGTTATCAGCAAACAAACAAAATTATTTTTACACAGGACGTGGGTTACAGTTACGCTCTACGTGAAATTTTAAGGTATACAATCATTTGTGTGGTTTTTAGTTACGTATTTTAAAAACATGACGTATTTTAAAAACAAAGTTGAAGATTTTTTGAGACGGCACATGTCTATCGGTTCTAAACAAGGAAGGAAACCTATTATTATTTATTAAGTGATATCAATGGGCAAATAAAAACGTAATAACTAATAAAAACCTATTTTTTTGCAATTTCTAATAAGCTTTTGATGCCGAAAGACCATACCAAATGAATATTATTAACCCATTGAGCCCCGAACGGCCCGATCGGTCCACGACACAATAGATTTTCTATTGTGTCTGTGATTCCGGGGCCTCAATTATTAATATTAACTACATAATACATTATCATAGAGAAACTCAATTCATTTTCGTCACACAAACACAAACATTTTATTAAGTACCTACCAATAATACTCTACAAATCGTAGGTAGGTACCCTAAGAACGGTGCGCTCAATGTTCTAAAACACACACCTACAGGTACAACAAAGTCGCAGATTTATCCAACAGTATCGATTTCGTTTGCCGACTCTGTGTACAAAGCTCCCTCTAAGCCGAGGTCCTGATTAATTTTTGGCTGTAAGAGGATTGCCTCACCATCTATAACGGATTTAATACCTCGCACGTACCTAACGTAATCTTGTGATAGTGTGGATTTAGTATTGATATACGTGAACGTCTGTGGATGGATAGATGAATAGTTACATATTTTGATGTTTGATTATTTGGAAAATGCCTAAGGAAATATTCATAATACCTAGTTAATTATTTCCGATTTAGTAATAGATCTACTTAAATGAATGGGTCAACTAGTTAGCTAGTTTTTGTAAAGAGTAATTAGGTACGTACACTAAAAAGCTACAGTTATAGTATAGCTATAGATAGTTAGCTATATGGTAAAAAAAGACATGTTGCACTCCGGGAGTGCCGGCAGAAGTGAAAACTTGATTATTAACGTTGAGCATGTTTGATATCCATCCGTCTACGCTTTTTCGATCAGGGTCACGTGTCCTGACGCGAGTTTAAGATTTTATACCCAACGCCGCTAAAGAAGTTTTCACTTCAAAATCTAAGTGTGTCCTCCATAATAATTCATAATCCACAAATGTAAGTACCTACTTTTACACATCCAGTTAATTTGTCTTTTCAATTTGGTTTATTGGTATGCAACACAATATGAATAATCATTGATGCTATTTCTGTAGCAGCAGTTCCAGAGCTTCAACTACGAAAAACCATCATCATAACTTCATATCAATGATCAACAGAAACAACCCAATATCGATCGGTAACTAATTGTAGTTACAAAAACACGTACAAAACATACCGATTCCCGATATATACTTATAATGGAAAGGCATTTATCGAAAATATTTACATTGGTAGCAAGTCAATCGGTATCGGCTTAATTTGCGGGGAATTATGCGGCGGGGCCCGTCGGGAAATCAACTTTACATTCAATTTGCCGCGCGGCACAGATAAAAACCAATCTCTTCATTTTTACCTGCGTAGCGAGAGTAAATGTTGAAGTGTTGCTGATTTCATTTAAAAATAAATTGTATTGAGTATTGAGCTTTGCTAAAACTTTCGATTCAGATATCTTTTTTCATTATTTTTTCCTACTTGCTATAATATGTACAAACCTACTTAATTCTGGTTAGCAAAGTCCTAATTACGTATAAAACTGTTTTCTGTGTAAATCTGGTAGATTTTGTATTTTGTTATAAGTATTAGACAGTTTAAAAAAACGTTTTTCATTTATGAGCACCAAAAAAGGTGCCATTTGCAAAGCTATGCAGTCGCGTAAGTGTCACCTCAATAGGGGGTCGTTATATCGATTTCACGGTGAAAAAGCTGTGACGACAGCAATCTGGTGCAGGCACTTAGTTGACAAGCTGTATTGTGTCCGCAAGTGCTGGCCGGGCGGAGGTATCGTTGTCGTAATCACGGCCGCGTGCCGGCAGCTCGATTCAATGAGATGAAATCACTATGCGGCTTTATGAATAATTCAGGTGCGGTCCACCTGACCCCCCACCCCTCCTCTATATGCCTTCCAGCTATCCATTGGACATTGATAAAGTTAACAACATATACGTTCATATGAAATTATATTTACATATTGTAGCATTGCAGAAATAATATTATTGCAGCTATTCAGTAGGTTCATATATTGGCTTTCGCTTTGTTGGTGTATTTTGTATATTGAATGCATCGACAATCATATTTTTACCTTTGTCTATCGCTGTTTTGAAATAAATTTTGCTATATTATTGATAGGTAGACTGTAGATGAGTACTGATATCGTATGTTAAGTGCGGTTTACGCTGGTAGATGAAACCAAAAGCTCGTACAACATAGGAATGTTTGACAGTAAAAGACAAAAATAATATAAATTCAACAAATAATTTATTTACAACTAGTCATATTAATAAATAGAACAACTTTATAAATAAATTAAAAAGCGTCTAGTGGTGGTAGGAGACAGCTGGGGACGAGAATGAGACTTGAGTAAGGGGAGCGGCGCTATAGGAAGGTGCGGAGTAAGCGACCTTGGCGACGGGGGCGTAGGACACGTGGGAGATGGGGGAAGAGTAGGCGACCTTGGCGACTGGAGCAGCGTAGGACACGGGGGAGCTGTAGGACACAGGGGAACTGTAGGACACAGGGGAAGCGTATGCTACCTTGGCGACGGGCGCGGCGTATGCGAGCTTAGCGACGGGAGCGGCGTACGCGATCTTGGCGGGGGCTGGCGCGGGAATGGGAGTACCCTCGTAACGGACGACGGCGTTGAAGCCGGAAGCGTGGTCGGAGGTGTACTCTACGATGCGGTGGACACCGTCGGGTTGGACAAGGGAGTAAGAGCCGTGGACAGCGTCTCCAGCGCGGGACTCTTGTTGTTGCTTGATGTCACCGGTGTGCTCGTCGTGGACGGAGTATTGGAAGTCGTAGTGGGCGGGGGCTTCAGCCTCAGCGTAAGCCAGCTTGGCGACAGGCACCACGGGGACTGCGGAGGCGACCGCGGCCAGGGCGAGGACGGCGAAGAACTGTAATAAAAATATATTTTAGTATAGTGCTATTTTGGTAACAATGAAATCAAAGAATATGTACCTATTGTTAACTTATTGCGTTACAAACCATTTTAAATTTCATTCATATAGAATTGTACCTATTTGTTTATTATTGATTTATTTTTATGTATTAACTATAATTATTGTATTTTTTTTGTAAGTTGTTATCTTTTGTAAATTAAATAACTATACTTAGGTAGATATGAACATTCTTTTGTTTGGATAAATTCATTGATCTCATAAATTAATTCCTTAAATTTCGCTTTACTCGAAAAGTAAAACAAATATTTAAATTTTAAATATATTTTTACCTTAGCTGCCATTGTTATTGATGTGATTGTCGAAGTTTGACTATGATTGTGTTCGCACTGCACCAGTTTTTATACTTGGCACAATCGGCAAGCATGGTGACAATTTTCGCCGGAGGCTGTAGGGCGTGCACTAATTAACCAGTTTGCGGGTGAAGGTCACTCGGAGTCATACGTAAGTAGATCGGAATGATACGAGAACACCTTGCACGACCCGCACATGTGTGACATAAGACGAATTTGATAGGCGCAGACAGGCAAGGTTGAACTTTCGAAAGCTTTTGCTTAGCTGTATCAGAGGCGAGAATGCAGGAAAATTTTGTTTGATATTGTAGGGCTTCTAGGAATGTAGGTAATGACATACCTATTAAGTAGTTGATAGTAAAGATAGAGCTTATTTTAAAATTTAACTTTATTCACCAATAAAGTAAAATTTTAAAATAAGCTCTATCTTTACTATTACCATCGTAAGGTACCTATTATATGTTATTGAAATTAATCCAATTGTGTAAAACTTTATAAGGGTACATCTAATAATCAGCATATTAAATTTTAATTTAAATTTTACGACCTAACTACGTAATTATTAAACAAACGTTAAATAAAAGTTTTCTGTAGCTTACCTAGTTACTTAGCTATCTAAAGGTTTATTTAAATATAAAGTTGTCAGATTTTATTCCTGGAATATCGAAAATATGAATGAATGATTGGTAATAAATTGTATCAACTCAATGAACATTATACATTATCGTGTAATTATCGTTAAGAATGTCAAAAAGAAAGCTGATTGCTCGGACCTTGCGACAAGTGCAATTACTTATATAAAATTGGCCATTTAAAAAGTATGCAAACCACATCCGAAGGTTTGTATGAAAAAATAAAATACTGTGACCCTGCTGATATAATTTACTTGATAATTTTATTTCTTACAAATCTAGTCCTGTCAATGACGAATGTAAGAAAAGAAACTACTGCAGTTCAATTTTAAATAAAACGAGAACATGTTATACAGGGTGTAGGTAATCGTTAAGTGTGCACAGGCGATTATTCGGTATTCCGTAACTATTACAGATATCAAAAAACTTTAAACTGATATCGAAAGTACTTAACCTAATGAGTAAAATGGCCATCCTCGATAAATGAGCTATCTAACACCGAAAGAATTTTTCAAATCGGACCAGTAGTTCCCGAGATTAGCGCGTTCAAACAAACAAACTCTTCAGCTTTATAATATTAGAGTATAGATACGAGAAGTTTAGACAAACTAAGAAATACTACTATCCGTGTCGCATACACGATTGAATTTGATCGGATCACTCTACGGAACTAAAAATATAAAATGAACATAGTTAGATAGTTACTTAAAACATAGTCATAAATTTCATCGTTATTCGTTAGTGAATAAAATGAATTGATAATAATTAATAAGGTACCAATATATTATATCTGATACAAAGGTCAAGTTTGTGGTCAAGTTCTTGCAAAAATTATGACATCGATGAAATGCCAATCTTTACTAAGTACATAAGCCAAATATTTTACAGTTCGAATTTACGTATTGTAACGATATGTAATAATACCATTTTATGCCGAGCTTAAAATGTTAAGGCAATTGAAAAATTGGCAAATACACCAGCATACGTTAAATTCATCTATCCAGTTGACATTTACTTTAAATGCAAGTGTAACATCGTTGGATAAATCGATAAAAGCTCATAATTCAGCAGCCTTGCGTAACCTACTTATTTTGGGAGTTCGAGGTTGATTCGAAACCTTTTGGCTTATTGGAAATGAGTAAATTTTAATTAACGCGCTTGTTTTATTGTGCGGAATGCGTGGAATTCTTATATAGTTATCGACTTATATTTCTGCTATGTTTATTAAAGCTCTTATGATTTTTTATCGGAGCCCATAACAATATGTTATTTTTATGAGTAAATAAGAAAAGCTACGTCACTGGAAGGTTTTTACGTAGCTTTTGTTATTGTTTAAACTCTACATTTTTTGTTTATGTACCTACCTATTCTAAGTTATACCACAGTATAATAACTATTTACTAGTAACTAGCGTAATGGCTGGTTCACACTTTGATTAGTGCGAGTGCAGGTGATGAGTAGTACTACGTGTGGACAGCGACTGTTTAGTGCGAGTGTTTAGTAGGCTGTGTAGTAAAGTGAATAGAAGCGTGTTCTATTTTTTTGCGAGTGGACTGCGAGTAGCCACGTCCCGCGCGCCCTCCCTTCCCCCTCACTCGCAGCGTGCCTGCACTCGCACTAATCACCTGCACTCGCAGTCAATTGGACACTACTCGCACTACACACCTGCACTCGCACTAATCACCTGCACTCGCAGTCAATTGGACACTACTCGCACTACACACCTGCACTCGCACTAATCACCTGCACTCACACTAATCAAAGTGTGAACCAGCCATTAGTTATACTGCTAGTTAAGTGACTACCTACCTATTATATTTATATTATCTGTGGTCACTTTCCTAAGTGGAGCGCGGTAGAGCGAAGTCTTCAGAATTAAAGTTTCCAAGCTAAGCTTTTTTCTGTTGTAATTAAACTAGTCATGTAAGATAGTAAAGGAAAGATCATTTGACATTATCATCATTATATCATTATTAGATATTTTCTAGACTGTGACGCAAAAACAATGCGTAGAGAATTATAGAATTTATGGATCCACGAGTACGTCGCGTTAGAGTATATACAGTATAAATATTGCTAGTATCTAAATATGAATTGGAATCATTGTTTGTACCTATACTTACTTCGATATTATCACAATAAAATGTAGGTACTTACATGGCTCATTATACCCGTAAGAATTGTGAAGTCGATGGTGTACAGTTACCTACAAAATTGATTTACTTTTTACACAATATAACATAATACCTACTATGCTTTCTGTAATCGATTGACATGATCATTTTAGGTCATTTTGTGTTAATTAAATTATTTTAATTTTACTTAGGTACAATGTATTATATTTTTACAGAGACGCACCGATAAACAATTTCAAAACTGCTTTTTTTTAAATATAAAGAGTTATTTAGTACTGTTGGTACATACGAACAAGAATTTCACACAAAATGAAGTGATGGTGTAATAGTGTCTGTATGAACTACCTATATCAATAAAATTGTTTTTAATGAATGTTAACTACAATGTATTTCTTTTTTAAATAATAAATATTTTTAAATTAACACATGATTGGTAAAAATATGTTCGAATTAAAGTAAAGTGTGATAAATAGATATAAAAATAGATACATAATTCTTAAACAAATTTAGATTTAAAAATGCAATAGCCAAATTAACACTTATTCATATTATGGCTGTACTTAATAAATTACACCACAAATATCTTTAGAAATATCGAAACAAGATCAGTAACCATAAGAGTAATTATAACTTCTTGTCTTTTAGTATAAGAGTCAGTAAATTGTATTGTACTTTGTAAGTATAAAATAAAAAAATTGTTCTTTGTCATTTTTATTTGTTTATTTTTTATTTGTGTGTTAGTCAGTTTAGTATTATGTATTCTATTTATATTTTTAGGTAAATTAACTTTAGTAATGTTTAGCGTAGGCGTATCTAAATATTTAAATACATACCTACAATTAAACAAATTTAAAATTCTCATTTGGTGTTTTATTTTTCTGTGTTATCTACTGCACTCTTCCTTCGTAGGTTATTATATATGTTGTGTACTCGATCATACCTAAATCTATTACAATAATAAATAGGTAAATTTTATTATTTAATCTGTGCTAAACTATTCCTATGTTTGAGTATAATTTTTGTATTAGGTTTTCAGTCGCAAGATATTTTTATAGATAAGATTAAACGAAACTGTAAAATAAACTTGCATTTATAATTAATATCGACGTTTTAAATATCTATCTCTCGGTCTAAGATAATACGAATTAAGAGCGCGTATAAAGCCAGATAATTCTACGATTAAGCCTCGCCCATTACGCGCCATGCCGCGCGCCCTCACAATACCCTCATACACCCGGCTCATCCAACGTACGTAAAGTTCATCGCACGCTAAATTATACACAATATTCTTCGCTCGTTCAACGCGTATTTTCGGTAGTTAGTAGGTATGTTGTCTAAAATAATTGTATAAAACAGTGAAGTTGAAATCATCACAAATTATGTAATATGTCTTTTTGTTATTATTTGTTTATAATTATTAATGATAATCTATACATATTATAAAACAGTAAAAAAACTGTCTGTATGTAATATATAAAAAAAAACAATATTAGGGAAACAGTATAGAGCACGAATCCGTAAAAAAAGTCTGTCGAAATAGCGAGTATAGATACTATTTTTAAATAAACATACGCAGTCGACGACACACATTCCTCCAGAACTTTATTTTGATTAATTTGGTTATAGTCCATTGAATGAGTCCCTCCAAGGGGGGTCTAGAGTGCGTGAGTTAGTAACGTAAGATGTTTCTTCGGAAACATGTCAAGAGTCCCTAGGTAATAAACATACTAAAACCCCGGGCCACTAGGAGGAGCCCCGGAGTGGGGGGAGGGGGGAAATGGGTCCATTTTTTCATTTTTCGCTTAAATCTCAAAAACGGTACATGTTAGAGAAAAACTTTCAAGGAAAAATTGAAAGGCCACAAAATTATCTACAAGTTGTACCTGAATCATTTTTTCCTATATCCTACCGTTTCTGAGTTATACGCAGTAAAACATGATTTTGGCTCAAACAATTTCAACATCAATCGATCAAAAAATATTTCTTTCTTCCAAAAAACTCAAATGTGCAACTTGTGACCAGTACTGATAGATTGCTCTTAATTAGTTCTATAATTGGTAAAATAAACACATTCCTCCATGGAAGCCTTTAGGAGGAATCGATTGTCAAAATATTATATTAGGGCAGTTTGAGTTACTGAACTTGATCTTTTTATTTTTTTCTTCCAAAAAACTCAAAAGTGCAACTTGTGACCGGTACAGATAGATTGCTCATAATTAGGTCTATCATTGCTAAAAATACCAGATTCCACCACGGAGGCGTTTACGGGGAATTGAATTTTATCAGGGTAGTTACGATACATGAACTTTTTTTTTTTTTTTCTTCCAAAAAGCTCAAAAGTGCAACTTGTGACCGGTACAGATAGATTGCTCATAATTAGGTCTATCATTGATAAAAATACCAGATTCCACCATGGAGGCGTTTACGGGGAATTGAATTTTATTAGGGTAGTTAGTTAAAAAGTTCATGTATCGTAACTACCCTAATAAAATTCAATTCCCCGTAAACGCCTCCGTGTTGGAATCTGGTATTTTTATCAATGATAGACCCAATTATGAGCAATCTATCTGTACCGGTCACAAGTTGCACTTATGAGTTTTTTGGAAGAAAAAAATAAAAAGATCAAGTTCAGTAACTCAAACTACCATAATATAATATTTTGACAATCGATTCCTCCTAAAGGCTTCCATGGAGGAATGTGTTTATTTTACCAATTATAGACCTAATTAAGAGCAATCTATCAGTACCGGTCACAAGTTGCACTTTTGAGTTTTTTGGAAGAAAGAAATATTTTTTGATCGATTGATGTGGAAATTGTTTGAGCCAAAATCATGTTTTACTACGTATAACTCAGAAACGGTAGGATATAGGAAAAAATGATTCAGGTACAACTTGTAGATAATTTTATGGCCTTTCAACTTTTCCTTGAAAGTTTTTCTCTAACATGTACCGTTTTTGAGATTTAAGCGAAAAATGAAAAAATGGACCCATTTTCCCCCTCCCCCCACTCCGGGGCTCCTCCTAGTGGCCCGGGGTTTTAGTATGTTTATTACCTAGGGACTCTTGACATGTTTCCGAAGAAACATCTTACGTTACTAACTCACGCACTCTAGAACTTTTTATTCAATGGACTATTAGATTGTACGACATTTTTCGACTCAGCAATTATTCTAAAAATAAAAATAAAAATTATCCTTTATTTATTACAAAGTTTATATATTATATTACAAAGTTCTTCGAAATTTACGTATTATTTTATCGAGAGCTGGTAACTTTAGCAGGTACCTTTCTGGAGTATTTTTTTCTGCGTGGCAATAGTCAGTAGACACAGGTAGAGAGTGAGGGTCCACATTTTCCAAATTTAAAATTGTTCTGTGAAATTAGTAAATTACTTTCAAACAGGGTCAATTAAACAAATATAAATTATTCAAAGTCAAAATAGCGAGTATAGATAGTATTTTTAAATAAACATACACAGTCGTAGGTACACATTCCTCCAGAACTTTGTTTTTATCAAATTCGTTAGATTGTACAATATTTTTCGACTCTGCAATTATTCTGAAAATAAAAATAAATATTATCCTTGATTAATAAAAAAATAAAATATTATTTGAAAACTAGTTATTATTTTGTTCATATTAACAAATTTCTTCGGAATTTCTTCGAAATTTGTTGTATTATTTTATCGAGAGACGACTAAAAACATGTGATTCAACACTAGCTGATGCCCGCGACTTCGTTCGCGTGAACTTTAGACGTGAACAACTAGGAGAATTTATTTAGAGTAGGTGTAATTTATATATAATGGTATAGTTTGTTTGAGCTCCTAGGGTATGTTCCAGACCTTTGAATTTTTTAATTAAAATACCCATTAGACTGAACATTTTTTTTAAGACTTCATTCCTATAAATGTGTAGCTGGGCTCTTATGGGTCTATATCAGATGTTCCAGATCTTTGATTTTTTTTAATCAACAGAAAATTTCCATCAGACGCAACAATTTTTGTTGACGTCACTCCTATAAATGTTAGAGTGTGATCTCAGGGTCCCTCATCATACATTCTAGATCTTCGAATTTGCATATTTATATTGCCCAGATAATACCTACACAACAAAATAACTTTCATTCAAAGCCGTCCAATAGTTCCGGAGATTGGCGTGTACAAACAAACAGACACATAGAGTTTTTTTAGGATTTACGGGAACAAACCTATCCAATGTCCTTTCTCAGGTCTCAAGCTATCTCTGTATCAAAGTTAGAGCTTAGAGAGCCAGACAGACATACAGACAAACAGACAAAAATTCTATAAACTATGTACCTATATTTTTGGCTCCTATATCGATTGAAAATCACGCCCCAAGTACGTAGGTATCCGTAAAAATATTCAATGTACAGTTTTGACTTTCGTACAATTTTTTTTTATACCTATGTGATTGTAATATTATTATCTAATACAGATTGTAAATATATATAATGTGTAGTTACTATTCACAACCTGTATTGGTTATTTACTGGATCAAACATAGGAATCTACCTATAGTAATACTATAATATATATATATATAATAATATTATAAAACATTCCCGATTTGATTGATTGCATTTGCAAGGCGACCGTAGGAATTAGGTACCTACATAACTAAGTATAAAAAGTGTCTTTGTAAATTGTAGGTACCCACTATGAATGTAGGTATCTATAAATATCGTCGCATGAATACTCAACTCGCGGAAACGAATTTACAGAATTTACACAAATAATAATATCCAAACTCGCCTGGATAAACTTTCTCAAATGAATCTATAGTTTAGGTGGTCTGTTGCGGTTCTGCATCAGGTGTTTCAGTTTTAAAAATAAATTATTATTTTATATTTCCCGGATAATATAATAGTACCTACACAACAAAATAACTTTCATTCAAATCCGTCCAGTAGTTCCGGAGATTAGCGTGTACAAACAAACAGACAAACACAGACAGTTTTTTTTTATTTACGGGATAAAACTCATCCTATGACCTTTCTCAGGTCTCAAGCTATATCTGCACCAAAATTAGAGCCCAGACATACATACAGACAGACATACAAAAATTCTAAAAACTATATTTATGTATAGATATGTACTACATATTACTATGTAATACAGATTATGAATATATTATATATATACATATACATATTATGTATATTATAAAAAAATACCTATTCAATGTAAGTACAGTTTTGACTTTCGTACTGTTGTTTACCATTTTCAACAAATCAATATTCGGCGTAATTATAAAACACGGCGCAGCAATTTTAGCGTGGTCTACTCGTCTCAACGGAGCGATAGCGTCTGATGTATGAAATAGAATTATGTTTTTAGCTCCCGGAACGTGCGATGGAAGATGATTTCTTGCGTAATTAAAAATATAGTAAGCGCCAAAAGTGTTTTATCGTGATTAAACCAAAACTAAAAGTAATTACACAAAATGCTCTGACAAATATCTTGCAAATGTTTTAATATAATTGTTTATGAAAAAAAAATCATAATAAGTATTACCATGTCCAGTAAAAAACGTAAAAGTGTGAAATTTAGAGGTAACTTCGTGAATTTTTTCTATCGAGTCAATTTCAATATTTTATGTTTTTGATCTGACAATATAATCGAAAATATCATCAAGTTTTACATATATTTTATTTTTTATATTTGGTCTTGAATATTACACGTATCAACTAAAAGTTGATTGGTGATTTGACTTTATACGCGCCCTTAACCACTGTATGCCGCATATTAACGGCATATGACAAAATATGGCCTATGGGAAAATATAAACCAGTTTTATTTCTGTGACTTCCAATTACTAAACTAATTGCAATATGTAATTTGTGAAATAATTTAAGTAGATAGAAATGAACAGTGGCGTCTTTTGCAATATGTATTATATTGAATTTACACCTGTTTATTTTAGTCTAAATTTGTTCACAGAACCTCGATATATAAGTATAATATATATACTAATTAAATGGTAAGTAATATAAACAAGATTTAAAAATTATATCATTCTTAGGTACTACTTACTGCAACTTTATATATTTTGAAAATTTATTTTCTTGAATAATAATAACACCATTGTACCTATCCTTTAACTAGATAGGTAAATATGATAAAAATGATCAAAAGCGAGAGGCTATAGAGTCACAATTATTTAATTATTAAGCATCCTTTGTGACAAATAGGTAGCTAATAAGTATTATGTCATGTATATATAGGACATAGGTATGTTATGTCCTAAATATTATATTTTTTATTAAAAAGGTCATCAATTATACCTAAACGAAATCTCCAAAAATTTTTTTGCATTGCAAAGATCATGGGTCAATTATGCGTAATAAGCAACTCAATTTACATTGCGCTGAGGAGTGAGGATTTACAAACCTTTTAGCCAAAAAGGTCAGAGCTTATTTTAATTTATTGCACTTTTAACATTTAATCCGAAAACAAAGAGTACGTACGTAAGATAATAGCAGATGCACTCTTATATCGTTAAAAGGTTGTTGTAAATTATATTAATGTTGATATTAAAATGAAACAATGTTAGTGAATGAATGGCTTGCCTTGTATGACATAACGCGTGAACCAGTTTTTGACCTACACATGCCTGAGATTTGGTTTACAATGATCGAAGTATAAAAGCTCAGCACCGCCCGCTATCAACATCATTATCAGATAAACAACTTATCATTAAACATGGCAGCCAGAGTAAGTAGTATTATTGGCTTTAACCTATCATAAAAGGATACGTAAGAAAGTATACTTAACACTTTTACTTTCTTTTTAGTCAAAAAAGAGTTAAAAATAATTTCAGTTGCAGTTTGTTGTGTTCAAAATATTACCCAGATTAAGAATTAGAGATTTCTATTGAATTAGGATTTCCTTAAATCTGTACTGAAATAAAATGTCTGAATACTAATTTACATAAATTTCTTGCAGTTCGTCTCTTTCTTCTGCATCATCGCGGCTGCTGCTGCTCTGCCCGTAGTGCCTCTCGCTAAAGTGGCCTACGCTGAGCCCGAAGCGCCCGCCCACTACGAGTTCCAATACTCCGTACACGATGGCCAGAGCGGTGACGTCAAGCAGCAGCAAGAAGCCCGCGAAGGAGACGCTGTCCACGGCTCCTACTCTCTGGTTCAACCCGATGGCGTCCACCGCATCGTAGAGTACACCGCAGACAAGGAACACGGATTCAACGCTATCGTCCGTTATGAAGGCACCCCCATTCCCGCGCCAGCTCCCGCCAAGGTTGCCTACGCCGCACCAGTCGCCAAGTACGCTTATGCCCCCGTCGCCAAGGTCGCATACGCTGCTCCCGTCGCCAAGGTAGCATACGCTGCCCCCGTTTCCTACTCTGCCCCCGTCTCCTACTCCGCCCCCTTGTCTTACGCCGCTCCAGTCGCCAAGGTTGCCGCTTACTCAGCACCTCTTGGCCACGTCACCTTCTCTTCTCCCGCCGTGTCTTACCACCACTAGAATGAATGTTGTTATCTAAATTATTTTGTTAACTATTTATTACAACTACATTAGTAATCCTATATTTATGAGTTTTATTTACGGAAAGCATTGTGTAAGGAGGCGTCAAAACGACGTATCCAATATCAAAACGTTATAAACGAAGTTAGGAGGAAGCGTGTGGGTAGTGTCGGGGAATCAATTGAATTATGTAACATTATGAGGCGAGTGGCTCTTGTTACCCGGCACGTCCGCGCCCCTCCGGCTCTCTTTGACGCATTAGTCTTGACACCTATTCATTCATGTAGTTAAATTTGTGTGCAGCCATTATAACTTGACCCTCATGCTAGTCTTTAAATTTATCTGTGGCACCCCATATACACAGGCTTTACAGGGCGAGGTAGTTCCCAAAAGCTGGTCTTTATATGTGTCTGCACAAGTTGAAAGTAAAACGCTACATGCCATACATTAATGATTGCAGGCAAATACAAATTGACAGAACTGATAGTGAAAGTGGTTGTTAGGATAAAGCGAGGGGCTTATAAATGTGTGATGTGAATATTTAATTTGAACTACTAACAATGCGTTACATTTTTCATCTTAAACAAGAGTATTTTAAAAAATGTGCATAACATTATACGTTACGAGTAGGAAGATTGAAATTTCAACGAATGATTTGTGTCAAATGTGGTCTCAAATTATATTATATTATTACCTAAAATTTTACTTAATTAAAAAAATACAAATCTTGTGGGCAGTATCCAATCCAGAAAAATGTTTAAGAATAATGCATAAACTTGCCTTGGTGTTAAAAATAATCAATGAGTTAATCTGTAGTCCTGCACAATTCATGTTTCGATGATGAATACGATTTCAGTTTCATAATGCACTAACACATTTTCACTATAAAGCCATATTGCATATTTGAAAAGTTTAAATAACAAACGCGACCAAATGTTTTGACGAAGTTTTAAATCCGCCCACAAAGGGTTGCTGGCAATAATCCCGGTATTATGGGATGATGAACTATTACAACAAAGCCGTATTGTGTAATTATTATGAGAGATATTAAAGCAAATGTTACTTATATCCCCTTGGGAATTAATGAAGGGGTAATATCTTGTGATAAAATGACAATAAGACATATCTTGACTAAGATATGCGTAGGTACCTACGTGAAAATCGAAAGAAATAATTTGGATGGTTTTTGGAAACTTTATGTGACTACAGAATATATTATCATAGAGGTAAAAATAATCTTCTTATATATAAAAATGAATCGCAAAATGTGTTGGTAAGCGCATAACTCGAGAACGGCTGAACCGATTTCGATAATTCTTTTTTTATTATAATCCTTGCAGTACGAGGATGGTTCTTATGTAGAGAAAACGTAAACATGTACCACGGGCGAAGCCGGGGCGGACCGCTAGTCTTATATATAAAAATGAATCGCAAAATGTGTTGGTAAGCGCATAACTCGAGAACGGCTGAACCGATTTCAATAATTCTTTTTTTATTATATTCCTTGAAGTACGAGGATGGTTCTTATGCAGAGAAAACGTAAATATTATGTACCACGGGCGAAGCCGGGGCGGACCGCTAGTAATTTGCTAAAAATGTTTGTTTCTCTATATTGGAGACATAAGAAGGCACAATTTATTTAGTTTAAGTAGGTATCTTAATTTTAAAGATTCTCTTAGATTGAAAAACTCTTGAACTTATATATCCTATCCTAAATGGAGAGATTCAGAGATATGAGGATACCTACGTAATACGAAATACATACAAATTGTAAGGTAAGTATATATAAATCTCGTGTCACAATGTTTGTCCTCAATGGACTCCTAAACCACTTAACCGATTATAATAAAATTCGCACACCATGTGCAGTTCGATCCAACTTGAGAGATAGGATAGTTTTTATGAAAAAAAACGTAAACATGTAGGTACCACGGGCGAAGCCGGGGCGAACCGCTAGTTTTCTTATATTTTTCAATTCAAACAAACAGAAATAAACCATGCGTTCAGACCAGAACTTCATACCAGCTAGATTTTTCACCTATGATTTATCGTTTCACTAGTATGTATATTATGTTTAAACTCTATCTACCGAACAATCCAAACAAATCAATCTGAGCGTGAAATACAAAATCTGGTGCATTGTTGCAATGATAACAAGGCTTTCAATTATAACGGAACACATAAGCGAATAGATACGGCAATTACCAAGAGCAGGAAGCAGAGCGCCTGCGCTCCACCTAATTGTTTCCGTCGACTTCCCTCCCCTCCCTTCTCCCCCCTCACAACCTCCCCCATCTCCCCACATTGCTGACTAAACGATGAAATATGAAACTCAGATGTTCGATTGGTCTTTGTAAATGTTTATTGGGCTGTTTCGTCTCGGTAAAACGTTATTACCCTGCTTTACGGTGTTTAACTTGAATTACGACTTGTTACTTATATTGACGTTACATTAAAAGTACAGGGTTTCAAATTCGTATAAAATTTCCTTTCAAATGAGTTATGAGAAGTTTATCCCTGGTAAAGGCTTTGCGAGGACTAAAAAATTATTGCGCCTGTCAGCGAATCCCAAAAAATATTCAAAAGTTACTTGCATATAAATTCAGGTGTTGCATGTACAAATATTGAATATCATAACGAGCAGCAATTTGTAATTTGCCAACATTTTATCAATGAAGCTCTAACAATGTCAACATTTTTCGATAGCAATCCGATACGGGTCATCCGGAAGCAATCTGCATCGGACACAAAGCACAACGTTCACATTGTCCGACACACGTGCCGGCGCGTGTATGCGAGCCAGGACAATTGTGCCGATGTTACGCCTTTACAAGAGATTGCTATTTACGCTCATCAGGCGTATTATTTTTAATGGTAGCACTTTCAAACAATTTCGTTCAAGTGAAAATAAAGTATGCAAAATTGTATTCGTTAGTAAATGTATTCTATGGAAATATTAATCAATCCATCAATAATTCATTATTTTTTGAAAATGCATGCAAATAATAATGTAACATCATTAAACAAAAATGAACAGTAAAGTTTATGGCTATTAATTAATATTCTCTTTGGCGAGTCCATTTAGGAGACAACGCGAATGGCAGGCAAATACAAAGTACGCAACCCTTCATTAACGTGGCTAATGATTTGCTAAACACCCCCTTACTAGGTATTCCCTCGACATCTGCTTTGTTCGAGACCAAAATCTATTTAATGATATCGTATTGCTAATTTTGGGATTAGACGCGCGTTCCGTCGGTTATTGAATTATTCCGTTTGCGGGGGCTTCTCGCTCCCCGGGGATGTTTTAGTTTTGCGCAACGTTGATAAATACTTTTGATACTGGGTTTAAACGTGACAATTACCAGCCAAGATGGTAGATACTATTGTAGAGCACATTTTTGTAAGAATTCTCTGCAATATTGTTGTTGCAGCTTATGCATAAGTCTGCCTGTACTACATAGTATCTACAAAATTGTATCTACAAAATCGTGGCAAGTGAATTTTCGAAAATCTTTAAATGCACTTTTTTTTTAAAAATAAGGGAATGTTTATTTTCAGCAAATTCTGCTATCTCCAGTATTTAATCTTCCCTCCAGGGCGCACACACATGCAAATATAATATCAATTATCGTACTTACAGTTAAATTCAAACGCCTTTCCGAAAGATTTTACCAGCTTACAATTTTAAATGTGTTTCTTACCTTGCAAATCGATCCTTCGTATGCCATTGATTATTATGTATGATTATTTTCTTACATGTCTACCTATCTGGAACTATTCGTAAGTCATTTTAAAATTGAAGCGAAACAAGTAGGTACATAATAATTGGTCTTACAATTTTATAATGATATCAATCGCTTCCAGTTTGCTTGTAATAAAAGCATTTTATTGAAAAATAAATCGAACACATTGTAGGGGCCACAGCGTTGTTTCGGCCACAGGCAACAGTCCAGACAAGTCGGGTCGCTTTGTGAATACATTATGGAGGTACCTATTTCGTTTCGCACCTAATCACTTTGTCATCGTACACAAATAAATAAACTAAACATTTTGCTATATAAAGAAGAGACCATCTTTATCTCATTATTGGTCCAATAATCCATAGTTTACAGTGTATATAATTAGTCACAAGTCGAACTTTTATTCATTATTTTATATTTTGCTGGACCCAAAAGTCTTTTCAACAAGGTTCACAGTAAATACTCTTATATACCAACTTAAAACCCCAAGTGCTCGACTTTCCCAGTTCACTGGAGCGCATAACATCACAATGATTAATTCGCGTTTAATTCATAATTGCTATAATGGTATCCACAATAGATCCACGTCAGATTCAAGAGCCACTCAATTAAGAGGCATTCAGTGTCCCTGTTTGCGAACCGGTCGAGTGTCGACGCTCTCATTGGCTAACCACGGAGGGTAGTACCAGCTCTTAGATATATTTTTGAGGTTACTTGTCCATTATGATAGCCTTTGTTCATAGGAAGTACATTGTAAACTAAGTGGAAGGAATGGTTAGTTTTGGTTGATGCAAACCGGGCTTGGATTGTGGTAATTTGAATCAGAATTGTGAAACTTGAAAGAAAGAAGAAGAAGACGATATTTTCAAAACTAACTATATAACTATACTTATTTTCATTTGTCAATAGAATCTTACAAATTATTATACAGAAAATGTAGAGCTGAGTGAAATGACAATGTTAATAGATATTTTGGTTTGTTTACTGTGAAAAGGTTATGAATTTTGTATAAAATGTTATAATATAAAGTGTTACCTACAAGTTAGAACACAGTTTTCAGGCCACAGAGACACAGTGGTACCTACATATCTCACAAGATCGCATCCAAAATCCATTCTACGATTTCCCGACTAGTAGACACGACGACAACCCCTCGCAGCAACATTAATGTTATTATTTGGCAACATTTACTAAATAATTTGCTCGTTAAACGTCGGCTGATCCGCGCCCCCTCTAACTACCGTATTGTGCGAGCCCCTTGTAGCGGTGGATTCAACCAATACTGAACATTAATTACTTTCCCGTCTTTATACCGTATTTGTGGCAACATGCTCTTTTGTGTGTTATACGAAATTAATAACGGAGTAGAGGTGGATTAGAAAACTATCGCTGTCGAAGTCTTATAAGTAACGTTGATGAGTTTTTCGCTTTATTGTTATGTTTGTTACTTTTAGGGTTGCTTTCGATTTCAATAAGAATTGTATTTTCTTTATAAATGAACTGGAAATCATCAAATATATTGATGAATAATTTGATGTTTTCCGCTCTACCTCTACCAACTGTTAATGCCAAGTCTGGTGCTTTGAATATACTCAATACGTTTTACTTTACCTGAAATAAAAATACTACGTCTAGTAATTTTCCAAACACATCGACCGATCAGGAACTTAAAAACTAGTTATATCATAAACACATGCAAACAAAATCTCCAAATATAACATATATTTAATACAAACGAAATATATGACTGCCATCGATATTAACGAGCGACGTCTCGTTCCAATATTCCTGTGAAAGGCACCATTTCATGCCATTGATGTCATTCCACCAAATTCGAAACTTTTCTTTTGCCGGTACATGCCTAGACTTCGTATGTAGGGCTTCACATAGCTCGCACAGGGGGTGGCTTGAACGGGGATCGGATTCTACGGTGTACAAATTAGTCCATTTGAAATACGTTTCATAAAGCTTGGGATCTTTTATGGCTTTGTACATGGCGAAGGCTAAATTATAAGGGTGCATCTCGCGCGCGTTTATATAGGATCCGGCTGGGAGGAACCTGAAATCGGACGGCTTTATAGTGTAGGGTATATAGTGTGTTAGATGGATTTGATTCGTATGATACTTAAATGGGCAAAAAATGAATAGAATAACTTCAATAGAAAGTTTTCTTCCATTTTACAAAATCTACTTTATTTCTAAGTGATGAAGAAAGGAACTTATGGTGAACTATACGTTATTGTTTTTTGCAACATGGATTAATTTAAAACTGCAAAGCAACGAATTGAATATTTTTACAGTGATCTTCTTTGTTGCAAAAATATAAGCATATCAACATGTGATTAATTAGGAAATATCACAGAAAAATACCTGCTATAGTTAGCGCCACCATATACTATAGGGACGGCATAGTTATCGTATCCATGCAGAACTTTTTCCGTCACGTAGTCTTCCGAGAAAGAGTTTTCGAAGGCCATGTAAAAGTAATAATCCCTCAACATAATGTCACAATTGTCATGTGGGCATTTATTTTGCGAGCAGCTACCATACACATCAATTCTCAGGGCGAAATGGAATAAATGTTCTTGGAGCCTGGTTAAATATTCGTCTCTAAAGCTGTCGGCTCTGCAGTGGCTTACAAGCCAGGCTGCCGCTTTTTTCTTTTTACCTAAAATGAGCTTTATCCTGCGCGACACAGGTTTGGAACTTCTCTGCCATTTTATAGAAACGCTGGGGGCTACGACGGCTCCCGTAAGATTTCGCACAATAAAGTAACTCCACACGATATCAGAATCGAGACGATATGTAAAAGTCCAATTGAAAAAGCCGTCGTCGTACGTGTTACACGCGGGGTTATTGTATGACGATTCAAGAGAATTGAAAACGTAAATTTGCGACGCCGTACGTTTACTTGGTCTGTCTTCGGTTTCTGATTCTAGGAAATTTTCACTGAAGACAATAGCATCGAATTGTAGGTAATTGAGAAGGAATTTTCTGTGACTGGTGAAATAGCAATTTGCGTGTGAACATTTTTGTGCGGTAAATATCTCCTGCGTTATAAGATGGTTTTCCTTCCAGGTTAAGACGTATTTCACATCTCCTTTCAACTTATATTCACGTCTGCGTTGCATTACTGTTAATAAACTATTAACATTTTCGTATAAATCATTTACATAGTGCAATAAATACACATGTGTAAAAACACACAATGATATCACTATAAAAATACATGCAATTGATTTTCTAGAAAGTCTTCTTATATTTATAAAACAAAACATTCTGTGAACTGATAAAAATTACTCTAGGAAAAAAATTAGTCTAAATTAGACAAAATATATAAAACAATATAAAATGACATAAATATATCATATTCATAATTTATTTGACATTTTATAGAATATAAAATGCAAGACAATGCTTTATAAGTTCTTACTGATAGACGTACGTAACTATTGTATTAAAAAAATGATCCTATTACTGACCTTGTGGGCTTTGGACTTATGAGAACTTCTAAAATATTCGATTACTACTTATTTCGCGGTATTATAAGTACATAGTAAAAGGGAACAGAACAAATCTCTATTTTCGTTATCGATAAATTGGGACATAATATTTGTATTGCAACAACGAAGTCGACCGGATACACTATCGGAAAAGATGTGCTAATCTCCATTATTTCGCGTGAGAGTTTGACCCAGATATAGGCCTTTTGTATCTAGGTGGGCATCCCAATTGAAGTGTAGACAACCTGACAATGGTCTTTAACATTCGACTAATCCGAGATTAAGATTCTATCAGTGCAGGACTTGATAAACACTTCACAAGCAAACACAATTCATGATGTGGTCGAGGAGCTAGTTACGTTTTGTTGTTGATTTATTTTTATAGAGAT
Organism: Colias eurytheme; assembly: GCF_061535395.1. Classification (NCBI taxonomy): domain Eukaryota; kingdom Metazoa; phylum Arthropoda; class Insecta; order Lepidoptera; family Pieridae; genus Colias; species Colias eurytheme. The sequence goes on along the minus strand of NC_142998.1, from coordinate 7,956,216 downwards.
TTAAAAGGTTGATTATTTTTAGGAACTGAAATGGCAGGTTCTAAACTTTCCACCATTTATCGAAATGCACATATTATACATGTGTATGTACCTACTTTGGTATTGATGCAAAACTAAGAATTAGGTAGGCTATGTACCTATGTAGATACCTAATTAAAAACTTAAGACACATTTATTTTAATTGAAAATTAAATTAATGTAAGTACCTATACAGGGTGTCCCACTGTTGGTATACTAAGCTCAAAGGAGGTTATAGTTTTGCATACGCTGAATACGTAAAAAATACTTATAAAATTCCAGACGCATTTTTTTTACAAATAGAAGAATTCTTAAAACTTTATGTGTACACTCATAACAAGCAATCCCCGCAACTTTGCCACCACCACGTGAGCTATCGTTTAAGATTATGTGTTCATAGACAAAATGCTCACATTAGCGAAGCGGTATATGCCGGCTGCGCGAAGCTAGAGAAGAAAACATGGATTTTCAGGAAAAATTTTGCAAAAAAAATTTGACGTAATTTTGTTGTTTAAGTATTTTTTACGTGATCAGTGTATGCTAAACTACAAGTCCCTTCGCGCTTAGTATACCAATAGTGGGACATCCTGTATATTTACAAATTATAATTTAGTCCTCAACAATTTCCCAGTTTATGACCAGGAGTTTGTACAAAATACGTTGTATAATAATTATAGTATCAGAAAATGAATCGACAAAGTATCTAACACTCAGAATCAAATTGTATTCACAATTCCATCACCAACTCCTACACTCTTTGAAGTACAGTTACTTTTGAGTGTTGAAAAAATACTGACCATCATTGATGGGCCGTCATCGAAGAGATTTATGTATTGTGTTCAAAATATACAGTTATTGTTGGCAAAATATACATTGTTGGAGCGTGCGCCCAATGGACGGACAAAGCACTTGTAATTGAATTAAAATCGCCTAAGATGTTGGTGTGAAATTGGAGCGATCGCGCAGATGTAGTATGATTCTTTTCAGAATTTAGCGGATTTCGTGATAATTTATTTATAGGATGCTGGCACCTGGGGTAATGTGTAACACCTATACTTGTGGTCAGTATTTTTTTCATAAGTAGATTGTAAGTAGGTACCTGCAGGCTGCAGTAGAAATCATACGTTGAACAAAAAAAATGAGATATATAATAATAGATATATAATACGTTTCCTTCACCGGGGGCGGCAAAATATTATTCGGTAATTCTTCATTGTAAATATACGAGTACCTACCAGCTTTTAATAATATGAAAATTTTATTATTGACGAACAATTTTTTTACATCATAATTCATAACCCGTTAAAACAGCAACATTAACAAAAAATCACCACCAATTTGACTGTCAGCAAAATAGTCAAAGTTACATTTAAATGTGAAACAGAAAAACGAAACAAAGCGCTTCCCAAGGGTTAGAATTTAAGCTGTTTAAATATTTATGCACTATTTACGTATTGACAAAACAGAATAATTCGAGTGCGAGTCACAATGGATTGTATTGTTCCACCAAATGTTTTTATTTCACGAGCTTCCGTGGTCGAATGAGAATAATTCTGTGGATTTAAAGAGCCATTGTAACTCATTGAACTGCACCAATGAGGGTGCTTGTCATTTCTTTCTATTTAGCGCATTATCGATACATGTTGAGCATTTAATCGGATGTGTAATTTTGACACGTATTGATTAATTTATTATGTGCACATGGAATTGTTAATTATATTAAAATCCCTTTGTAAGTCGTCATTAGTATTGCTATAACGAAGTTTTAATTTGTCGTGATTTTTATCATATTATATTATTAGGTAGGTATGTAGTATTTGAAATGAAAACCTTACATCATTATTTTGCGATAATTCCCTATTTTAAACAAGAAGAAACAACTCATCAATCGTTACACTTGAAAGAAAAAAAAATATGAACCACTCATAAAAAAATCGTTACCACTCACAAAACAAATAACTTACATGAACCCATACCAAAATATAAGCAATTGTCAATCCGACCACAGTAGCCAAACATTTGTGGTCCTTAACCAGTAGCGAAGTTGGCTGACAAAGGAACGGAAGCAAGTAATCCACTTAGCGTCACTTAATCCTGGCCTGTCATTGTTGGTCGAGTGCTTAATTCGATCAGCCTGCGCTACATTATTCATACGGAAATGTATTGCTACGATACGGATGTGATTTGTTTTACTGTGGCCACGGGTTTTTTATTGCGAATTAATTTTGGGATCGTTTTTATGGAAAGTAAATTGATTCATAATTGAACAATGAACGTCATAAAAAAAAACGTTTTATTAAAGTTTTTACGTCGATATTTTCCTCAATAATGTTAGTATTAATAGTTGCCTTATTGTACCTATATTTGAAATTTGTAGATAGCTTGATAGTTTGTCTAGCTGGCCCTGATATATATGGTTATAGGCTACAGTCTGACTGTCTTATTTCAATTTGAAGTCAGAGGTTGAAGCTCCATAACCTAATGTGAAATTTCTTACATTACATACAGAAAAAAATGGCTAGGTGATTGATATAAGATTTAGTATTCTTATGAAAAATTAAATATTTATGAAGTTATACATTCGCAAATTCCTATCGAGCTGATCTAGCCTTTATAAAGAGTAGGTAGATAAAGAGAGGTAGAGTCATCGCTATTTTGCCATTCGTTTAAAAATACCATTAAACAAATCTTACGTTGCTAAAAGTACTTACTAGTAACTAATGAAGTATGAACTACTAACTAAGTAGGTAATTGTCCCTCAGTTGTAACTTTGTAGTTAGCACTTAATATTTTCATATCTTACAGAAGCTTTCGTCAAATTCCATCAGGGAACAAAGCGAAAAATATGACAATGTTATATCTTAAGCACGTATCTTCAACTTACAATCCATATCTCCAATCTCACTGAGATAAAGAGATCCTCTAAAAAAATATTTATTGTGTTTACACAAACGTAGGTGGTAATACGAGCACTTATTCAAAATATTAACTCGTAAAGGGGACGTCATTCTTCACGATAACTCGAAAAAAACACTTAATAATATTATTGGGTTCTAATTTCGTTTGTTAATCGTTACTATAAAAGTGTCAGGGGATTACAATAGAGGTAGCAGCATTCAGTTGCGATATAGGGCGCTAGGCGAGTATTATTGTAAAAAACCCTTCAAAAATAGATCTTATTGCAACGCAAGAAGTGTTAATTTATTCAAAGTTTCGTGATAAACGCTTGTTCAAGTGTCGCAATGGATTTATTAATCAGTTTTTGTGGGATTTGGATTCTAAGAATGTATTATTGGCTTAAGAGGTTATTTTAGGGCCTAATAAAATATTTATTTTCAAATTGGCCACGACAATTTTATTAAAGTTTATTTATTTAAAAATTAAAATGCTTATTATTTTTCTTTTCATCACCAATGATTTCAATAAGTTTACCTACTCAATATTGCCTACACTTCACAATACCCACGTACCCTCTAGGTATTCTTTGTAAGCAGAATGTGTTGATATTTCAGTTATGCATTAAAAATATACACGAAGCATCCTACACACCCTACACATTACGCCAATATGAAATTTCCACACACCCGCGAAAATACGAATTCCAAGAAAAAAGTTCTTCATAAACACAGAAAAGTCGCGAGAAAGCGGCGGCAGCGCGCCGGTCGATTTACATAAAATTAACATGGACGCCGCGCGCCAGCAGTTAATACCTCCTTTGTGACGCCAAAATATTTTGCGAACAGTTTTCCACACAAAGTCTGTAATTCAATATACAAGCGGGCGGCATTTAACAAGAAAGCTATTTACATTCTAAATATTACGCTGAAGTTTCAGCTTTGCGCTTAATTTGATGTCGCTTTTATGTTCGCTTGTAACGCTTTTCTAAATATTTCGTTTACATTTTGTTTATGTAGCGTGGTAAATAATTTTTGATGTGTTTTTTAAATGTTATTTAACCGTTTTTTGTTCATAGGAGACATATGTAATTATTATGTGAGTATGAAACAACGTATGAAATGAGGAAGAGTCATTGTCGTAGAGTAAAGTCTACGACCTACGTAGAGGGTAGGTACCTAACACATAGTTACTCGTAGTCATTTATCATTACATAATCATATGTCATATTATTATTATGTAAGTACCTATACCTAGTAAGGTATTTAGTCGGACTCCACATTGAATCAAAAAAACATTACCTACGTATAGGTAGAGAAACAAAATTTCAGATCTTTTATTTTTTATGCCTGTATGTCTGTATTATATTTTCCATTTAAAATAAATTCCACTGCAATAATCATACTTTATACAATATGTTTACCACCACGGATGTTATTATTTCTGCCCAACAATAAATCGTATGTACAACTAGGTACAGTTACATAAACAATGCAAATACAGAACAAACCGTGGGCCGTACTGTCGCGCACAAAATTTATTGCCACGGTTGTAGGGTACAGTTGGTACAGTCGAGTACAATGGGTTCAGGAGCGGTGGGCGGAGCGGCCCGCCTCCGTCTTGCGGCCTCGGCAATTAGAACAACAATGAAACTCGGCTTGAAATAAATCAATCTGCATAAATTCAAAACGGTCTAATTTCGAATCTGTGTGATCGGGACGTATTGATTTGTTTGGAATGGTACATATTTGGAAATAGAGCGGTTAAGACTTGCTTATGCATGCTTGACTTTAAAAGCTTTAAATGACAGCTTTTAAAGTAAAAAATAATAAAAGCTTTCATTAGAAGCTTTTTATGTCAAACATTGAAAGTTTTTATATGAGAGCTTTTGAACTATTTTTGCTTACCTACAGGTAATAGATTTTTAGTAACTAGAACAGTATTATTTTCACAATTGAATGATATATTTTTTTGAACACTTTCATCATAATACATAGCTTACCTAGATCAAAACTTCCCGATGGATATTTTTAATGAAAGAACCTACCTAATTTTAATCAATTATTTAAATCACTCTTATGAAAAATTTGGTTTCAAATGGAACCTAGTTTTTGACATAGAAATTGCAGTAGGAGCCTGGTATGCAAATGCAAGCCTATCATGGCATATTCTCTATAATTAAAACTATCTTCTGAGGTTACATTTGTTTGGTATAACTTACTTTTGGCATACATGACCTCCGGGTATTGGCTAGGTACTTACCTACCTATAGAAAGGGCGCTATTTGGCATGAGGCGCCAAAGAAAGCTCCTTGCGTTTATTATTTTGTTCAGCAATGATAACTTTATGTACCTACAGAACATTTTTCTTTAAGCGTCGGTTGAAGATTTAACAATATCCTTATAATGTGTACCTAAACTATAAACGAAAATATTATAATAGCGTGAAAATAATATCCTGCTCTACATTTTTCCTACTCTAGGGCCGAGCGATGTTGTAGGTATATTAGGTAAGTATTACTGCATTAATTAATTGTAAGACTGCATTATGGGTCAATCCGTTTTAAGTGGTTTTAATTTATGAGCTTAACACATGAGTGATTATAAATAAACAACAGAGTGATTACAATCTATAATCAGATTTATGCGATTATTTTACTTAATATTTACTATATTATATAAACTTTTATTTTGGAATAAATTTACTATACATTATAGGTATTTAAATATATTTTAGTATCGAGTAGTCTGTTGTTGCCTTTAAATTAGAATTCGTGCAGCGTGCCGCGCGTTCGCGTTGTTTGCCGATCAATTCGTTTGTTTTACGTCACCGGGAGACGTGATGCGACCAATCAATTGAAAACACACATTTGTACGAAAATACACGGCAAATAAAGGAAATACAAGAAGCGTGGAGCAATTTTGTTTCATCTATTTTTTACTGTAGGTACTTATGAGGCTTATAGTTGGTAGGTAACTATGTACCTACTTATTTTAATTATACCTACGGAATTCCCTAATCACGGTTAATAACCAGGAATGATACCTAATAAGATTAATTTGTATCCCAAGAAGAACTCATAGAGATAATAATTAATATCTGCTCATTATGAGTCTCTACCGCTCTACATCTATTGGGTTTGTAACGTTTATAAACCAAACGAATTAAAGAAAGAAGAGAGAAACCGTGAAGAAATCTCGTAATAATTATGTTATTTTTTGTCTCTGAAAAAAAAACGCAAGAAAAACACATGCTGATAGTTTATTTATTATTTTGAATTATAACACTATGAATGAAATTGGAATTCGCAAGAAATAAACATAAAAAAGTTATCCAACCAGACATAATAAGTAATTTTCTAAAATAATTTTCAAATGTAAACAAAAATGTCGATTGCTACCAATCTGTATACTTAACAAATGGGTAAATATTTCCTGTAATTTCCTTTTTCCGAAACATTGCTTCACAAAGCGAAAGGAGACACAAACAAGATGGCGTATTTAAATGGGCGGCGACGTCATTGTTGGCGCGAAACGCTCGTTCGTTCTGCTCTGCTCGCACTCGCAATGAAAGCTCTTTATTTTCATTCCCTAAACATAGTGTGCACAACGCTTTATGAGTAAATTATTGCTAAAGAAATGTGAGCTTTACTAATTTTGCATCAGCGTTTATTTTCGGTCAACGCGCTGTCTACAAATTATGTCACATGTGAAACTGTTGCACATTCCTCTATCCTTTTCACACTCGTAGAATCAAACCTATTTTTATATAGACATCTCCCTCTCGCGCACCTCCTGAGAAGTAATGTGTTATTGCTTGTTGTGATATCTTCAAAATAACAGGGAAGTACTCGGTACGAAGTTGTCATTTGTAACGGTTTCAAGTAGCGACAGCAAAAAAAGTGATGCATTTTTTTCAGTTATGTCAAATGTTCAAATCAACCACACTTGGGTTATGCTGTGGTGGAAAAGATTATAAAATGCTTCGTTAATAATGTAGGAAAATTAAAATAAAGTATGGGTAGAAAGGGTATGATTAACACATAATAACTTCTCGTTTAGGTTGACTTAATAACCAATTTTTTATGTTTTTAACGTGTGAATATGTAGTTACCTAATTTCGCCTTACAAAGATTAAACTTAACACTAGAGCGCACGCGCGGGGGACATAGGTCACCCAGTGCTATATATTGCTAAATATTTTTTTAAACAATCGTGTTTGAGTGTTGTTGTCTCAGGTATTCCCCGACTACCAATCACCGGACATTTTAGCAGCGTATCAGCTTCCTTGGTGCAACGAAGTGTACTCTGCGAAAATATAAAAGTACATGGGTGACGCATGTCCCCCGCGCAAGCGTTCTAGGAAGTTTTTGAAATCATACAATTACGAGTGAAAATCAAGTATACCGCTTTTATTTTTTACTGCTCTTATGATCAATTTATACTTTTAAGAAATTATTAATATACCTATGGGTAACTAAAATCGAAATAAAATACTCATATTCGAGTGTTAGGACATACTTATTTTTTATCCATACTATAATATTATAAATGCGAAAGTAACTCTGTCTGTCTGTCTGTTACTCAATCGCGCCTAAACTACTGAACCAATTTTTATGAAATTTGGTATGGAGATATTTTGATACCCGAGGAAGGACATAGGCTACTTTTTATCCCGGGAAAATGACGCAATCCCGGAAATCCCACAGGAGCGGGAACTATGCGGGTTTTCTTTGACTGCGCGAGCGAAGCCGCGGGCGGAAACCTAGTTGAAAATAAAATTTTATTGGATAAGAACAACTTATTCTTAAACTTTATAATTAGATGATTATTTTTCACAAATTTGTAGTTTCCAAAGTAAAAAAAACTGATTGATCACAATAAGTAATAAATTAGTTACTTTTCACAGAGGTTTATGTTTAGCTCATAATTTAAGTAAAATGAGAAAATATTGATATTTTTTTTGTTTCATCACTTAAAAATAAAGTTGATTCATAAATAAGTACTTCGTTTACTTTTTTAACTACGATTTTTATGAAAAAAAACGTGCGTCGTATTGGGTGACATAATATGTGACCCACGCGTGCACTCAAGGAAAATTTTAGGCGCGAGCGCTCTAGTGTTAATCATCTTATTGGTACTTAGTTAGCAAATTATTTGAATTGGAGCGTGGTTGCCTTACTTAGGTAGATTTGTATTTTTAAATTTCTTGAAAATAAGGTAGGTAGGGACCTACTTAATTGGGATTGATATGAAGAATATGCAAAATAGATTAATTTGATTTTATTTACCTAGGCAAGTACTTACATACCTACCTACAAATCGGATCGAATGGACTGTTATTAAGTAAAGACTAGATACAATTAAAAAGAGTACCTATATCGATAATATTCTTGCAGTTGATGAATTAATAAAATAGATTGGTATTCGTAGCTTATAAAAAAATTTCGTAGGTACAAATGTTGTTCATATTTTGATAGGTAGGTACTAAAACTAACTTACCTACCTAACGTACTTACGTACTGTGAAACTTTAATTTATTAATTATATAAACTGGAAATCAAAACGCGATTAGTAAACACATGGACTTTATTTTAATAAACAAATAAAATACTTTTTTACTTTTAAAAATCTCACCTTTGTATACTTACAAATGTCATTGCGCGCAGTACCGCAGACTTAAGGCAGGGTGCGTGGAGTTGCAAAGCCGTCGGAGTGGGGCGTCGCTAAACAAAAACACGTATACAAGGAGCGGGCTGGCGGTGATTGGCTAGCCGGGCCCGCCCCCGCCCCCTCTCGCGCCGGGGCCCGCAGCGCGAGCCAGCCCTCCGGCAGACCCGCATTCGTGCACTGACACTCATCGCGAACATGTGCAGCGGAGCCGAGGGAGGCCCGTGGCCGCTTGGCAAAGACGCGCCCGCAGTTACCGCCGCCGCGATCGACCACTACCGACTTCAACTCTACAACTATGCAGTCGCTGAAAGACTCCGATTATATCCACCATCAGTCGCACCATGCTATGGGCCTTATGGACCTAGATTGGCATTATCCATGTCACTCCTGCAACAACGCGCTCTACAACCTGAAGAACCGAAACCGCAGCACAGTTACATCGGCCTTATTGCTATGGCCATCTTGAGCTCGCCGGATCATAAACTTGTTTTATCTGACATTTATCAGCACATTCTAGACAATTATCCGTACTTCCGCTCCCGAGGACCGGGATGGAGGAACTCGATTCGGCATAACTTATCACTAAATGACTGCTTCGTGAAAGCCGGAAGATCTGCAAATGGCAAAGGCCACTATTGGGCGATTCATCCAGCTAATATAGAAGACTTTCGTAAGGGTGACTTCCGGAGGCGCAAAGCTCAGCGCAAAGTACGGAAACACATGGGACTAGCGGTCGATGATGACGGAGAAGATTCTCCATCGCCGCCACCACAATCTCCTCCACCGACGGCATTGCCTTTACCGTTTTGGGGCGGCGGGCGAGTTCCTGCCGGAGTTCCGACGCGGAAGAGACAGTTTGATGTAGCATCTCTGCTTGCGCCTGATGATGCTCCGGAAAAAAGAGCTCGGCGAGATAGCAGTTGTGAGGAAGAAGTGGAGGAAGATATAGACGTAGTCGCCAGTGATCAAGAGGATGTGAGATCGGGAGAAGATGAGACCCGCGCGCCGCTAGCGCCGACGGCTCATTACCCGCTCCTCGGCGGGTGGTGGCCAGCGCTGGACCCCGCTTTACTGCAGCAATTAAGGCGACACACATCATCAGCCATGTCGCCAGCACCTCCTAGTCCATCTGACCAGCAACGGCCGCCCGATGTCAAACATGAAATGGTCTAAATATTTATCCGTGATTTCTAGTGTTTATAGTGAATGTACAGTATGTGAATAGTGAACCAATATATTATGAACGTTAGCTCTATCTGTGTCACACGTCTTTCCGTGTTCTAGTGATCCTTGATTTATACAGACTATAATATAAATCCAAATTTGTGTCTTAGAACCCCTCATATTTTTTTGTAAATATTATGTTGTAACATATTGTAAAGTTAAGCCAGAAGATGCTACTTGCCACGTTTTATGAATATTCTAGCACATTCCAATTAAGTTAAAATCTAGTGTTATTTTTAAATGAAGTCTGAAAACGACCAAGCCTCTGTAAATAGTAGTAGCTAATATTTTATCTGTACATAATGTGAAGTTGTCTACTCGTTGTTGTTATGATAACGTGAAACTTATGTTGTTACTTAGTAGAAATACGATATAAAATTAAGACGAGTCTATAAAACTGAAATAAATAGTAAATATCAAATGAATAACTATTTTTATTTCCGATTGAGATATATCCCATATGATCTTAATCCAAACCATCGATTTTAAGTGAACTGCCCTAAAAGCTTAAACACAAATTAGTATCTACCTACCTATTAGCTAACTTACAATAGCTACTAACCAATCCTGAAATTTAAAAAAGGCTTTTGTTTTTTATGACTGATTCTTTAGATATTTATAACAATACTAATATAAATCAATTCAATGATAATAGTCAATTAAATAATCGAGCATTTGTTAATACCTTTATCCAAGTGATAACAATAAATTCTTGTGCCATTTTTAATGATTATGATAATATGTAATGGGTACTAAGAAATTTCCAAACGGTCAGTACAAAGGAAGGAATAAAGAAATAGAAGTGAATTTGAATTGCACAAATAGAGAATTTTGAACAAATTTAAAATACTCTATATTCTCAACTCTACATTGAAAAATTGTTCTTGTAGAGCTTTTATATCTTTATAAATACTTAAATAATTTAATAAATATATAAAATATCTACAAATAAGAGGTTATCATCCAAAATAATAATATCCACATGTCTAATTACTAGTAATTTTTGATATAAAGGTGAATTAATACCCAGATGTATGAAAGTATCTTCATGCGAAAAATTTAAATAATGATCGGTATAATGCTTTCAAATCTGCAGCTAATAGGTTTACAATACTAAACGATTCTTCAAATTCCTTCTAAGTCTACCGATTATAATGTAACTAAGGTATTTAAACATGTTCTCACGGAATACAAGAACCGATTTACAAATGAATCATCGTTTAAAACTATGTAATCTTATTTGTTTTTCCTGTAATTACTAATGACTTTTTGCATCTGCGTGTGAAATGTTTGGGCAATGTTAAGATGGCTCAAGTTTTATATTTGCTAAGGCGATAATTTGTTGGCGAAAATAGTTTTGGTTTTTAGAGTTTAGAAGGTATAATGTAACTTGTATGGAGATTTATAGATGATATATCTAATGGTTTCATTAAATAAATACACCTAGGTATAAAAATACTTGATGCCTAAAGGTAATTGTTAGATACCTATGTTTATAATTGTCATGGAAATAACAAATACATAATTAGATATTTTCAACAGATATAAATAGAACAGATAATGTTTGGAACAGATGAAGATATTGGTAAAATAGGTCTTCCAGTTCAGTACATACCTATACATAATTAAAACATTAGTAGGTACAATGTATTTATATCTAGGTATAATTAAGCTCAAACTTAAATATTTATCTTAGATTTTAGTATGATAACAGTGGTAGATAATATTTTACAATCATTACTAACCACTAGTTCGGAAAAAGCTCCAGAAAAGAAACAGACGATCGCAGGCAAGACTCTTCTAGTTTAGCTTTTTTCAAAGTACCTATCGATACAATGCAATGTACATAATAATAATAAAGCTTTATAGGTTTATATTATTCTACGTGAATGAAGGTAGTCTATTAATACTATTCTGAATGAAATGAATGAGAATTATTTATTGCAGTCTTATTATAGTTATTCTATTCTTGGTTTATTCTTGTGTATTCTTCACTTAGTTTATCATGTGTCATAGTATTGTATGCACTGATTTAATTAGAGCTTTAGAATCTATATCTTAAAATAAATTATGTACATTTTAACTAGTTTTTTTTAATAGATATGAATACAATTTTTCTAATGACTAAAACAGTAGATCTGGCTTCAACTGTTCGACACCAGATCTTCGTAGGTCTTATACTACTAGGTACTTATTTATATACCTACTGACCGATCTAAATGGTACATATAGGTACCCATGGTTTAAGTACCATACAGGGTACCAATGGTACCCTGTATATATTATTAAACATTGTTAGATATTATTTACGATAACTTGCACTGAATTAATAAATTTAGATATCGATTTCAATGTTGCGGAATTGTTTTCAAAAGCTCGTTATGATATAGTGCAAATATATCTATTAAACGCATAAAATTGTTTTTTCTTTTGTAAAATGTTTATCTAATTATAAGTTATTACATTTCCAAGATTTTTTTGTTCATATATTATGAAGTCAAGTCAAGTCTGTGTCAAGCTACTTCAACTTGCATTGACTATGCGGGCAAAGTCGCGGGCGGAAAGCTAGTATCTTGTAATCAATACACTTTCTCAAAAAATGAACTCTACGCTTAGTGCTTACTGTGAAGTCCCAACTGTACGGAAACTTTATATTCTTAGAGCTATTCTTAAAAAAACATCCATAAATTTTCTTAGCGCGTGATTCAGACTCTTTTCCAGAGATATTTGACCTTTAAAACCCTACAAAACAAGCTTTGGTAACCATCATTGATAATTGATTTCCAATACAATAAATCGAAGTTAGATTCATCTAATACGTAGGTACATCATACATGTGATTTAATTTAAAGAAAATTTATAATGTTACTATAAGACTAGGAAGGCACAGAAATTGTAATTTATAAAATTTTATTAGTCTGCAGCTGCGATATTTCTTGCGCTTAGTTTATTTATGTAATTGGTGTTTAGCTTGCAAGTTTAAAAAAATGTATTATATTGATAATCACTAAGGAGGGCTGGCTTTTAAGATAAAGCTTTTGTGGTTAAAGGGACAGTGTGAATAATTATTACTTATATTAAAGGTGCCTATAAAGTTTTTGCAAAAAATGCAAAGTTCACCTCCCACACAAAATTTTTCTACCGAATTCCCAGTGTGAGAAGGTGAATAAAAAGCAATAAATCTCTTCACACCACACAAAGGCTGAAAACTATGGTTCAAAGATTTTATCTCTGGTAATCCCGGCTTTACGCGCAAAGCATTTGAGTCAGGAAGTTGACGCACTCCTTCCTTCAACCTGTTTGTGGTTTACGGATTATCACCAGCACTATTGTTTCGTTGAATATGTGATAACATTATGTGTTAACAAAAGGGTACAAATACGTAAGAATAGAACATGTGAATGCGGAAGGGTTAGCTTTGTAAGCTCTTTAAATATGGGATTTATATCGTTATGTAAAGGGTTACTGTTCTATATATTCATTACTCATGTATCAGTTTTCTTTAATTCTGCTTCAGTTTAATAAAAACATTAGGTACATTATAAGGTTTAAATTTTATTTTTAACTTAATAATATTATGGGTCAGAAGTTTTACCAGAATATCATCTATAGAAATACTTGCTTGTGCCCTCGGGTTCGTCCGCGGATGAAACCGTACGATATGAACGATGAACACGCAGATAGAGCTAAATGTCATTTTTTTTTAATTAAGGTTACAGGCCAGTACTTTTTGGAAATATCTGCAGGTTTTCTTATGACACGGCAGGTTAGTAGGTATTCAATATTCGAATCGTATTACCTACCCTTTAGCTTTCTCTCAAAGACATACCTAATCAGGGATAAATAAAACACATTATATAATACATCACATTCTTCAACAAATAACTAATTATCAGAAATTCATTCTTGAAATATTATAATTATAGTGAAACTAATTTAATGATGTGATTCGTTTTCTAATTAGACAGATTAGACCGGGAGATACTGACACAAAATTTCGAGTCATTTGTAACAAGGATGGCGGTTCTACAGGGGTCTTAGTACGCAATGACAAAAAGAAAAATGATGGTGTGAACGCTGGTACCGGTGGCTTAGTCGCGTGGGCGTTTGTCGAACTCGTCGGAAAAATAGCGAAAGTCAAACGATTTGTAACACAAAAATTTTAGAATTTGCCGATAGCCCATAAAAAAGTAGTAGGCGGTAGTGTCATGCCATACTTTTCCGGTGTGACTTACAGCCCGCCATACCGACGCGAATGTGTTGATTTAAATAAAACAATCATTCAACCATTTGTACCAGGCTAACTTTTGCACAGGTAACTATCGTCGTGCAGCCATTTACGAAAATCGCCATGCCATACTTTTCGGACGATTCCAAATGGTCGCCATACCGCCGAAAATCTGCAAAAAATTTTTATTTCGCCAAACTTTTTGTACCAGTATTGCATTTGGATTTTTGGAGAGTATTTGATAAAATGTGACCATTATTATATTTGCCATACTTTTAGTAGGGGGAAAAAGTGCTGTCATACTTGAAAACTTAATTTATTATTAATTTATATAAGTGAAGATTTCCAACACATAGATCTTTGAAATTTTGTATTTATATTTGTTGATCCTCAAACTTACAGGAAAAATAAGTGCCATACTGTTACAAATCGTTTGACTTTCGCTTTTTTCCGACGAGTTCGACTAACGCCCACGCGACTAAGCCGCCGGTACCAGCGTTCACGCCATCGTTTTTCTTTTTGTCATTGCGTACTAAGACCCCTGTAGAACCGCCATCCTGTTACAAATGACTCGAAATTTTGTGTCAGTATCTCCCGGTCTAGATATATTACTTGCTGAATAAATAATTTTCGTAGAGCATGTGTAGCTGTATTGTAAGTGCTACAAAATATTTGGAAATGGAAAAATATTTAAAATGTAGAGTGGATCAGAAGGTATATAAATATAACCACAAAATTATTTTAATACATACAAATGAACTCACAAAGAACTATTATAGCAGACAAAAAAGTTTAAGAAATATTGAAATTTACGAATAAAAATTAAAAAGCCTTCTTATAGAGCTACACAGCTAAATTTTACGTATGGAAACTTGAAATTTTTATGAAAATTATAAAACCTGAAGCTCCGTAAAGCAGCTACTTTCTTGATTCAGATTTAAATATCCTGTATCTACCTACTTAAATATTCGAATAAAAGACATTAATGACTGTATAAAACAGAGCACATCCTGAAACAAAATGCCGGCAGCGCCACCAAAGCACTGAAAGCGTCCATTAGGCGTGCATTGAGGTGAGAGTGACCGGGGAGCGGCCCGCGAATTGCCTCCAAATCTAAACGCTTCCAATTCCAAGTGACGACAAAAGGCGACTTTTAGCGGCAACAATGAATGAATGAAGCAAATTACGGCTTTTTCGTCTCTTGAAAGCGCTCATCCGAGCGGACGGGCTGGCGCATTGTCGCCGTACGGTTTGCACGCCGAAACAAACGATCACAATAAACAGTAAAAAGGAAAGTGTAGTATTTTGCGTGGAGTGCGTTTCACAAAGGGCGCGCGTAATAGGTGTTAATGTGTCGGAATAGCCGAGCATTCTGAATGGAGCGCCGCGGGCGTCGCCCTCGCGTATTTTTATAACAAATCATCGACTTGATTATTGACGATTGTGTTTTGTGCAACTAACGGAATGTTTTCTTTCTTTATTTACGATTTGAATGAGTTAAGGGCTTGGTCTAGTAGTGCAAACAAATGCATCCTGTCATCCTATATGTAAATAATACAAATGTACTAAGGGAAAGTTGCTCCACTTAATTTTTAAAAATTAAATCATTCGTATAATTTAATATTCGTAATAAGTACCAAAAATGACAATTTGAAACAATTTTCGTGAAAATTACACCGGGTGATTTTTTTTATCACTACACAAGATTTGCGAATACTTTCTATTGATATCTTCAACTTCATGTTTATATAACTGATCAACTTTTACAAAGAAATTTGGACGAAATATAAAAAAAAATATGCTTTCCATACAAAATGCATAACTCTATACATTTTTTTCGACCTAAGTTTCTTAGTGAAAGTTGTTCAGTTTAACTAATAAAACGGATAAACAAATTTTGTATATAATAAAAAAAATGTAATGTTTGTGTTAAAAAATTATAAAATAGAAAAATACGCAAATGAAAACAAAAGATATTTATTTCTGACTAGCTTCCGCCCGCGACTCCGTCCGCGCGTATGTCAGTCTTCGCGTCTTCTACATATTTATTATATTATGTATAATATATAGATTTATATTTATAAACCTAATAAATCTTTTGCTAGCATTTTGATGCTTTATCGGTTGCACTGGATTTATCTCTTTTTTTTCAATCGCTTGAATGATAAAGGATGGGTCCTTGATGGCATCGAATGCTGAAGTCTCGAATCAATCAATTCTGACAGTAGGCAATTTATGTAAAATCTTGATAATGGTCCATCATTTTATTTTGCCTAAACATTACATACTTTTTTATATATTCTATTTTTAACGAATGATTCACTCCAGTCCAAACAGCAAATAAGCAGACTTCTGCTTCTGCAACGTTTAGTTGTCCCTGAATTTGGAAAAAATAGTCATGATTCTTATCTATGACAAAAGTGTTATTTTTTGCATTGTATTTCAAATATTAAATTTTTTTTAACCGCATCTTCCGCATTCATGTCTTTTGCCGGAATAAGACATTTAACGTCTACTAGTCCCATTTTCCCTTTTTGATATGGGAGTGTATAAAGTAAATTTTTTAGATATTTCTCGTTATACTTTTAAAAAGTTATTATTGTCATTTTGCTCATTAGGTAAAGTAATTTCGATATCAGTTTTAAGTTTTTTGATACCTGCAATAATAACGTCATAATCGCCTGCACATACTTATCGATTACACCCTGTATACAATCCACCACCCACATTCATAATGTTTTCCTGTCCTCCTCTCCTTTACGCTGTTCACCGATACATTTTAAATGAGTAAATCTGCTACCACTGAAGGATGTTTCATTGTGATCAGCAAATTTTCACCACTGTTGTCGATTATTTGTTTTTCATTTTTAATCAGCAATTGGGAATCATCAGTTTTGTTTTTTGCAGATTGGTTATGTACCCTAACAATACGTCGAAAAGGGAAAGCATCAACGAATTATCGTTTTCGTCCTCTTTTTTTATTCTTCGCGTCTCTGTTACTTCTGTTTGTTTAGTTCTCAACACCCACTGAATTTTCTATGTTATTGTGATCTTCCATTACATCTGAGTTTTGATGATGTGATGATAATCCATTCGTTTTAATATTGGTACTTAGAGTTGGTAGACTAAACTAGAAATGGCGGACTAAATTTGTCAGCGCGTCTGTAAGATCAGAATATAAAACCAACATGCTGTATTTAAGTTACAAAATTAATAATCAAACAACATGCCGCTACGTTGAAAATGACTAGAAGAAAAAATTAAAACACCTCGGATCAATTTTGGAGTAAACAAATCATTTTCCCCGTATGGGGATTTCCCCGGATGAACTTGGGAAGTACAAGTTCTCAATACAAGTTTATATTATATTTCGTATTTCTCAAACGAAAAATAAACATTTTTGGAACTTCAAAAAAATTATATTATAAGAAAATTTATGAGCTTACTTTTGTTTTAAAGAAATATACATCCCTTTACTGACACCCCGTAAAATAAAGAAATTGTTGCCAATCACCTTTGCAATCTATTTGGTTTCATTAACTTTATGTTCGAAGATAATTTTTTTTCTAGTAGTTACACGCGTATTTTTTTCGTTTATTTTCCATATCGAAATCAAATGTTTAAAAATACGAATATTTGCACAAAACTAAGATAAAAATAATCAATTAACAAAAATATTAAATTTAATGAAGTAGAGCAACTTTCACTTCGGTATGAAGGAAAATCGAGCGTAGAGCACACGTCAGAACACTCCGGCCCAAGGAGCGCGACTAAAGAAATTCGCTAGGATTTTTCCTAATTATTTTAAATATTTTTTTAATATTTAAAGAATTATCAAAATTAAAAAAAAAAAATTTTTAAAGAATTAATACTCATTGGTCTTCAACCAAATCGAATAAATTAATGGAAAAAATAACTTTTAGCAGTATTTATCAATAGATTTTGTAAGGCAAAAAATGGGAAATTTCATGAATTTATAACATTCTAATTAAGAAAATCATAAGTTTTTCGGCAATTGTATTCAGCAGTTTTTAATAACGACTATATAAGGATAATAATGCGCTGATCAGATTGTGTAAATTGTAATCGGTTGCAACGTAGTGAGTGCACAAACTTAGCTCGAAATGATTTTGGGGGAAAGAGACTTATCTTGAAGGCCTGATTAAGGTAACATAAAGTAACTTAATAAATGTGAAAAAATTCACGCGCATTGCGTATATAACACTAATTGATAAACAAGAAAAAAAAAATTCAGTTTATCATTTCATTAGCCGGGAAAAAATTGTCAAATAACTTGTTGAAAACGCAATTTTGCTAGACTGCAGCCTTAAGAGTTGAGAAAGCATTCAGTTGTTTGACACACATTGCGCAACTTGGAATATGGGCAGTTATTTTTTTAATCAGAATTTTTAGATATTCTTATAAATTATAGATACTATTCTTAAATTCTACTTATTCGTATTGCACCAAAATCCGATTTATGGCAAAGATTTTATAAAATAGGTATTAAGATCCTTAAGAAATTACTATGGTCTACTAACATTCCTTTCTCTATCTATTAAAATAATATGCTCTTACCATATTCATACTCTTACCTTAAGATAGACTTCTTCCAAATTCGCTTTTGAGTTTTGTCTAATAATATCTATTACCTACAATCTACATTACGGAAAACTGTTTCTATAGTGGAGAGTTGTTAATAAACTGTACCTGTGAATTTCTAAGTTCATACCTTCCGTACATACCTAATTATACCAAAAAGTGATTACCTACTATAAAATAGAGTAATTTGTTATTGAGATGCCAGAAATTAATGCTCTTACATCTAATATGGGAGATATAGACAGAGCTGGAAATATCTAATTGCCGATTATTTAAAAGCTATACCGCTATAGATACCGTTCATGCCTAACCCTAATAACAGACATACACACAATTACCGCAGTCCTTAAAAGTAACTTAATATCTATCAAAGAGAACATTAGAGGCGTCATTGCGCAATAAACCGGTCAACACTCAAGCAAACAAAGGGTGGGCTGGAAACTGTGAGACACCAACAAGGTGTCTAACCCATCGTGTAACTATGCTCTCTATTATTAGAAAGCTAGGGGCCAGATTCCTGTGAAGCATTTTAGAAGTAGGTTGTAGGTATGGTTCTAGTCAAACGCCAACAAAACAAACATGGCTGAAGAGGCATGGAGTGGAGACCGCCCGCAGATTCGCACTTCAGCTCACACTTCAGGGAATAAAATATGATACACGGCAGATGGGAGGAAGAGGAGTTTAAAATTAATAGAACAATTACAAATATTTACCGTGGTCTATGTCCGGATTGGTTCCGTCCATGGGAATTCGAAAAAATCACTTCAGCAAAAATTAAAATTGTTGAATTTTCCCAGAAATTTTCAAGACAACTTAAAGTTTTGTATTATAAGAGGAGAGAATCGCAGCCTCTATGATTTCCTCTTTTTTATGATCTATTACCACAGAATAGTAACTAGTAGTAGCTAGCTACTTAAGTATTCATAATTCTTTGAAGGACCTATATTACAGGTATCTAGAGGTTACAAACTACATAGGTCTTCGTTACATGATTTATATACAAATCCTGAATTCAGTCATTGCAATCACCTCTCTTCACATAAGGGAAGATGTCCTATCGTCAACTAAAAAAAAGCATATCAAATATAACCAGAAGCTACATTACATAAACAAGTGCAACCTCAGATAAATCTTTTCCTTATTTTATTTTAGACATGATACCTATCCATTACAATCTACAACGTGGGTTTGGATTGACAATCTCTTAATCAAATAAACAGCAGAGCCATCTCACCCACTTATCTACGGATTGATATCGAATAAAAAACGTACTCATTTAACAAAATAACGAATAGATACTTTTTATAACGCTGCTTTTGGTGGTCCTCTGTTGTTGATAAACACTCGATTTGTAATCAGGAATATTATTGTGTTTATTTTGTGTTTGAAATGGTGTAGGCTTGTGAAAGCTTCTATGAATTAGTATCGTAGTCTACAATAATGACTTACATTCAGTTACTAATAGCCTACACCTACCAACTAAGAATTAAGTTTACTAAGAATCAGATAAGTACTTAATATCTTTTTAACTCGGCCAAAAAAGTGTGTGGGATACATTTTTTATCTCAGTTATTAATATATGTGTGCGCGCACATACGAAATCATTATTTATTTTACAACTATCATTAGCAATTTACAAATAGCAATGCATAAGTAATACAAAGAATATAATTATTTTATATATTATTTACCTATACGGCTCAGTACGATTCTTTCATTCTTATACTATGTAACAAATTCAACTCAACCACCAAACAATTATGTTAGGTACCTACTAGGTAATTATTTATTTATTACACATATTACAAACAACATATTACAATAAATAGACTTACTTCAATTTCATCGTTCATAAAGAGATTGAAGCATAGGTACATGATCCAAATAACAACACATTCAAGTAAGCATAATTCATGAATTTAATAAAATATAAATAAATTAATCATATTATAATTTAATTTATCCACTAAATAATTATGCTACTAATTATTATTATTCGTACAACAAATACTCTCTCTTCAATTATTAACAACTACATCGTACAAGTAACAACATTCGAGAAAGCATTAATTCGCGATAATTCGCCAAGAAATTATTTAACAACGGATACAAATGATCTCCAGTCGGTTGTCCCCTCGTAATCAGCATCTGTTTCCTCCGGGGCCACAATTAAATGTGCACACGCGAGTAATTCGCAATGGGCCATGGGGCAGTGGAGCAGATCGACATTTTTCAATTCACTTAATATGGGAATAGTGAATGTTTCAACCCGCGCTCTATTGTTATTCATGGAGAGATTGAAGCGTACTTGGTGATTTGTTGGTATTTATAGAAATTATAAAATATTTATCAACTGTCTAGTTTTAGCTTAGTTCAAAATAGTAGATATTACTTGTATACGTAGTATATTATTATTAGTCTGTGGTATTACCTAGTATCTGCGGTATTTCTACTGTCTATTTTATTCCTTCGATATGGACACGAAGTGCGTAGATTTTGTCTATTATCCTTTAAATCAAGTCACGCCCCCTAATTTACCTAAATAACCATATGCTGGTGCCCGGTATGCGTTCAATAATAATTGTTGTTAACAACCTAATTATTCAAAAGAGCAACCTAAAAACTGTCATGTTGCAGATTTTTCTATTCATTGCGATACACGATACAAGTCTCGCGAACAAAATAATAAAGTTAATGCATCTTTTAAAAATAACCTTAAAAACCAAATCATGGAATATTTAATCACATACTTAACTATATGATATTCTGAGATTATATCAAAGATTTTATGGATTCTCGTATAAAAATAA
Source organism: Colias eurytheme (assembly GCF_061535395.1). NCBI lineage: Eukaryota > Metazoa > Arthropoda > Insecta > Lepidoptera > Pieridae > Colias > Colias eurytheme. Next base: position 7,934,767 of record NC_142998.1, on the reverse strand, counting down.
CAAAAGCGTTCCCATCACACATCACACCATTCTAATTCCCTCACGTTCCTGTATAAACATATCGATAAACAAAAAACTCTCAAAATTATTGATTTCAATATCAACAGTTGGCGCATTGTGCGTCGCGTGAAGTTTTGTAAGAGAACCCTTCGAGGAAGCATTAGTGTTGACACAGTACCAATGACAATGGACGCAAACTCGGGAATGTCCTTAGGAGATTATTTTGAAAGACACAACAAACGTTTGACGAGGTGACTGGAGAATTTTGAGTGCGCATTGGAAGTTAGTTGGACGAAAATTTCTAAAAGCACGTTTAATTTTCATTATTGGAGACCTATCAATAACAGATCTGATTTTTACCTAACAAGTTGTATGATAATACTTACCTATATAATTACTCAATATTACAATGGAAACAAAGTTTTAAGTTCTTATGTATCTAACTAAACATTTAAATTACTTTACTGGTCTAATATTTATCGTAAGCAAACGGTGCTGAACTTTGATATAAAAGCTTGTGACGAAATAATTGTCTAAACACAAATTATACTAATGAAAAATACTATTTACTTATTGTTAAAGCTCAAACGTTTACACCTCTATCGTTTTAACGTTAAGTGTGTTTAAAATGTGGTTAAGAAACCCTGTAACTTCTTGCTCTACAAAGAGGTGAGTTTGAAACATTGTGAATGTTGCGTTTACTGCGAATTTGGACCACGTAAATATTTATTCTGGCCGTGCTCTCAAGTATCACCATATAAAACGCAGAGCTATACAATAGAATTACAAGAAATACAAACTTTTACGATAACATATTCCCTTATTTGCTTTCCCATCAATATGATTGTTAGTAAATGCCCAGGTATACCCGAACGACAAACACAAAATTCAAACACAAGCGCATTATTTTAGATTCATTAAAGACACGTTCGTTACGTAAACAGAGTTCAAAAAACTCAAGTAAACGATATCGGTAGCTCATTAATGGACGAAAGTTTTGAGCAAATGTTTGTTGATTGCGGCATTATCGTAATTATGGATTTGTCTTGAGCACAAAGACTGGTAGTGGGTATAACAGGCTGTAGCTGGGGAAACAGAGGGCTCATTAGAAACACATCGATGTACAAGTGTAAATAAATACGCATCGAGTCGGGGAGCCCAAACATCTTCAGCGCTTGGCCGGAAACCTGGCTTACGAGTGGAGCGGACGTGGAAGGTTTTTTTTAAATATAAATGCCAACGTATTATTTTACCACGAGACAAAAACAATAATGCTATAATTTGATATCTAAAGTGCATAAGCACAGTTCAAACTACAATTTATCAAGCCCTGATCCTCAACAACTGCGAATCTCTCCTCAACATAAAATACCTCATTTTCAAGTAAGTAAGTACGTAATATAATTGAATAATGTTTTTTGAAAGAGGGACGAATATAAGTATAGAGGTTATAATCTTGTACCTAGATGTAGAATGATGAATTCAAATATTACAGTAGTTCCAAACAAGTTTAGTTTTCACTTGATGAAGAAGAGGATTAAAAAAGTTTTAAAGAGAAGATCGAAGATCGAAGAAATTAAACAAGAATTTAAAGCGTCCCTCCGCTCGTAAGCTCGCCGCGTCACCGAAGAGTGCGTACAAGAGCATTGACAACAATGCAGGAGCCGTCTCGGGTTACATCTTATATACAATACAAACAGACCGATAGCCGATAGCTGGCTAAATACGGCTAAGTGCGAGGGAAAATTTACGTGTATTAATCCTAATTTTTAAACGGATATTTTAATCTTACTGTTAATTAAACCTATGATTTTAAATGAACGGGAATCTTTTCGAGTGTGTTTCGCTTTCTCGTAAGAATGGCTGAATAAAATTGTAACAGAAATAGATGTTTTGATGAAAATGATTCTTTATAAATACATATCAGGGGATTCAACCACGCGAGAAAAGCTGCGGGGTAAAGCTTTCTTTAATTAGAGTGACGAGTAAGTTGTTTCGATTTGGGATAATTATACCTATAAAAAGAGTGTTTGTTTTGAATTCAAGTGTTTTTTTTAATGATAATGAAAATATAGATATATGATAAAAAGAAAAATGCAGATTTTTTTCTAGAAATGCTTTCTAGAATAGGCTGTGGAAAAAGTCGCGAGCAATAGTTACTTTAATCTACAGAAGATCAATTTTTCTATTAATTTTTTTTAATAGTAGAGGCTGATCCGTGAGGTTCTCTTGGTCTCTATTGTCAACAAATATAATATACAAGTAATAAGTTAATCGTACTTTATTTTATACAAAACTATAGAAATCCCAACAGAGGTCAATTTTAAACAACCAGATCGACAAATGAGCTAAAATTAAATAATGCTCGTGCAAACGGTTTGTGATCGATTCACAATATTTCGTATGGAGATATTTAAATTACTTAAAATGTATGTAAATTCAATATTTGCATAAATAAAAAAGGAACTCGTTATAAATATTTGGTCAGTATTATATAAATATTTTAAATTACAAGTCATGCTTTATACTGAGACGCTTTTTTTATTTTTAAATGTTATAACTAAGATTACAACACATTCCTAATATGAACTAGTCTTCTTATCACATATCAATAAGCTAAGGCTGCTGTACACGCGTAGAGTAAACGGTAGAGTAGAGCGGTCGAGTACTAAATATCCTATTTACTATACTAATGTAGACACCATTGGTAGTATAACCCATCGTGATCATAAAGATAAAAACAAAATAAATGCGGCTTATGAAATGAAATCGCGTTTCGATTTCATTTCATCCGCCGACGTCCATTTTTTCTTAGAGTTTCTTACCGAGTGATATTTTATCGTTACTCTACTTACAAAATAAAAATTTACGTGTAGACAGTTACTCTATTAGTAGTTTAAGAACTGGTAGAGTACTGAAAACCGGTAGAGTTGTATGCTAGTTGACTCTACCGTCTACTCTACCTGTGTACAGCACCCGTTAATACCTATATAGGTAGAAAAAAAAGCACAATAAGCACAGGCATTCGCCTTACCTGTATTTTAAGTCTATTTCAAATTTCAAATCAAAGTTGGTATTAAATAATATGTTAACTTACCTATTTGTGAGTAGTAATCTATAATTTAAATTAATTTCGTAAAATCTTAAGCTCAAAAATTCTTATTCATCACTCTCATAGCTACTTAATGCACTATATATATGTATAACTTAATCATATTAACTATTATAAAGGTAACTGAATCTGAAAAGTTGAAAATCTGAAAAGATGGCGTTTGACCTTTTGAAGACTTAACGCAATTACTATATATATTATATACTATATATATTTAGGTATACATATTAATTTACCCAAAAAACATATAAGTAACTACAGACTGCAGAACGATATATTAATTGTACGCATACGTAGTCGTGCAACTTTTTTAGTTGTCTTTCTAAATATTAATTTAAAATAGATAAGACATTTAGATATCGCTGTATAATTATTAGGTGTCGCTGAAAATCAGCTCTGCAATGAAGGCCTATGCTTTTCATTGTAAAATGCTGAGCGGCAATCCTTTTAACATTTAGGTTGTTAGATTAAGTAGATTGTAAGTACATAAATTGTTAATTTTAATATTGCCTATCTGCTAATAAAAAGTTTATTATTATTATTATTTTTATTACATAGGTGGAAATGTAGCCAGTAGCAATAAGTCTTTATTATGGATATGTAGGTGGAAAACAAGCAACGTTTTATATTGTATTATCGTCTTCAGCAAACCACTCCGTTTCGAGAGCAAGGGTCATTTCAAATTCTAATATTTGGTGCATTGTATTTGTCTTCTTGTTTACTTTAGAATTCTTTAACTTGACCCTAAGTGATACGATGCTGACGTTTGTTTATCACTTATTATACCTCCCGTATATAAGTAAAGAGGAAAAACATCGTAAATAAACAATTACTTTCTACCAATATTTTAATTTTCTATTTGTATTTTATTTTGTTTACCAAAAATATATGTTTTATTAGACAACAAAATCGCATTAAATTTATCAAATTATTTTATTAATTTTGGTTTGAATTCAGAATTACTAATATAAACTTCATCTGCATTATAATATATCCTCTAATCATCATATTGATAACCATTCCGAACTCCCAACTCCAAGTAACGTTTCCTTTGTTTCACAAACGTGCAATAGATAGTTTTTGCATAATTCTCGTACAATTCTCCGTTCTCTTCATACCTACGTGTTCTAATTTACGTCCACAACTGAAAATCAACTAGTAACCCTTGCAGAGCCATTTCCCAACACGTAACTGCGAGTAACTGACGTACGTCGTATTAGGTTAGCGTCCAAGTGTTGTGAGGACATAGAGTAACTTTGTGTTACCTGAGGTATTAAACGTTATGGCTGGTTCACACTTTGATTAGTGCGAGTGCAGGTGATGAGTAGTACTACGTGTGAACAGCGACTGTTTAGTGCGAGTGTTTAGTAGGCTGTGTAGTAAAGTGAATAGAAGCGTATTCTATTTTTTTGCGAGTGGACTGCGAGTAGCCACGTCCCGCGCGCCCTCCCTTCCCCCTCACTCGCAGTGTGCCTGCCTAAACACGTCTGGACAGGAGTGTTTAGTGTTTAGCGTAGTGTGTAGCGTCGCGAATTTCACCATTGTCCTGCACTCGCACTAATCACCTGCACTCGCAGTTGAATTGGACACTACTCGCACTACACACCTGCACTCGCACTAATCACCTGCACTCGCACTAATCAAAGTGTGAACCATCAATTAGTCTATAACATTTGAATACTACTTGGACAGTTTTGATAATGGAATGAACAATGGCAAATGGACTTTTCCTTTACTCATGTAATGACTAATGTATTTTGTTTGAAGCACGATTAAAAATCGGTAATTTAAAAATAAATTCGCTAAAACATTATATTAAATCTACCTAAAAGTAATTAGAGCAATTAATGACTATCATCAATTTACTAGATGGCTCTACCTTATTATAAATTATAATTATTTTACTTACCTTTACCTAATTTCATATCTACTTTAATATTGCTTTTAAATGGAATAGACACTAGATCTTCAGCTTACCATGTTTTACAAACCTGCATAGACAATACTCAAAAATTTCAGTGGTCCATCTGAAAAACAGATAGTCTGTGGCGCGTATAAAGGCGGTATGCAAATGGCGCGGCGGTACCACCGCCCCGGGCGCGCTGTTTGTGCGGTAATGTTTATTAGCTGTGCGAGTGTGTACCCCGCTTTACCTCCACTTGAAGAGGGTGAATATTTTTGTTTTGTTTACGCTATATTTCGGTGTAGGGCTGCGTAGATACCGCGTAGACGTGCTACGACATTTTTGTGTTTACCTATCTACAATATTTTCCTTTGTCAAACGGGTATCCGTTTAGATAGAGATTCCGGTAGAGTGTACACTCTACATAGGCTGTTTCATTGAATATTTTTACACAATTTTCTATGAGCGGAATGCTGCAACTTTTTCTTTACATAAAACCTCTTAACGTTGCGGAAGTTGCGTAATTCAAAGATCTGTTGTATGTAATATTTGCATTGTTTTCCTTGTCTATTGTTTAATACATATTTCACAACCGTAAATTGAAATTATTTAACAGTTTTTGTTAAGTTTTGTATAATTATTAATGTTAAACAATCAATGCCTATAGTAATATATAACAGAATCGAGTATCAACATTTTAAGCTAATTCAAGAAGCGAATAGAATTAATACAATACATCGATTAATACAAACAATATACATATATACATATAGGTACACCAGTCTTTCATATACATAAACCAGCCGGGAGACCTACCCACTCTCTTGGGGGAGAAAAATGCAAAGTATGTGTTTCCCAACACACACGTACTCGCGCCAACAAGCCTTTGTATCAAACGCCTTTATGCCACCTCTCAAATTAGAACAGAAAATACATGGACCTGTGTTAGATACCTATGCAAAAAATGATTTTAGTTTGTTATAGGTCGCATCGAATGCATCGAAGTCCGTCTGTTATCCTTCATTATATCTCTTGAGTCTTGGCCATTGCAGAATTCATCATATTAAAGTAATTTGAAGCTTTTAAGAGATGTTATTATACTTTGTATAATTATTTTTTTGATCTTATTAAAAAGTGGTAACCAGGTAACTCTAGCTTTTCAATTTAAGCTTTCCATGTGTAGTTTTCTAATTTCTATCAAGTACGCGTTAAATTTCATCAAATATCAAATTATCCGTTTTAAATATATTCTCGGTGGGACTTATTAAAACGAGACTTTACTTAATCTGCTTACTTGTCACGAATTTTAGATAAACAATTGTTCTTATAACTTAGTTGAATTTAAAAAAGTTAAACAATTTTCTTACATCTCAATTAAATTAAAACCAAAACGAAATTTAAAACGTTTATCATGATGTAACATGCAAAGGGCAACAGTGATAGAATAAGGACAATAGCTTGTTTTAAACCCTTCACTGACAAGGCGTTGATGGCACCTTTTGTTCCACAACATGGCTGCCATTCGTAGCAACCGCAACTACACAGCGTTTTATTATATACTCAAACAACCAGTACAAATGAACCTTCAAACATTCATGACAAGCTTGAGTACGAGCTCACCCTACTTTGGATGTCAATCTTGTTGTTTCTGACCTCTATTGTTAATTTGATTCGATTGATTCTTACCGAAAGCGATACCGCTGGCATTGTTTGGTCGATTTTACATAACGAGGCGGCAAACGTGGTAACTCTTTGTGCTGGGCCTATTGTGGGGGAGGAACCAAACGTTTGAGATGAACTGAAAGGCGCCGCGCGATGACGAGGCGCGGATTCAATTCGACTCAAGTCATGAGATGTTGAACATTTTTTTTTATAACTATCCAAACTTTTTAGATATTAATGTAATATAATTAAGCCATTAGAAAAGAAATTAAATGTGATAAAATAAAGTAGGAAGGTATACCTACTTAAAGACCGTGCACGCGGTTCGTGCGCTGTTTGGCTCAAATATGTGATTTTTCAAACCAGATTGTCCATCAACCACTTATCTCACAAACATATGAATTACTAATAATTTTAGGAAATTTTATTGTCTATGTTGTTAGTTAAGAGTTTTTTTCAATTAATACAGCATTTGTGAATACCATCAAGATAACTGAGCCGATGATTACTTGATTTCACTTTTAGTGTCAATTACGAAGCTAAAAATATCTGAAATTGCTGACAGATCAAACAAACAATTTTTTTTAACTAACTGCAAAAACTATTAAAATAGTTAGTTAAAACATTTTTTTATTTTGGACTCCTAACTTAGGAAATTAAAATCCGAACAATGTGAATTTTTTTAGAAATTATAGTCGACAAAATGATTACCTATTTTCACCAAGATATTAGACTTAATTGAATATAATTTATACATATTGGAATAAAAGAATGTCTTACTTACAAGATAAAATTTAAAAAATCAACTAAGGTATCTCTATTATTTTTCTACAATTTTTTTAAAAGTACTAAAAAACACTGCGCGCGACCCGATTCAAATCAGACGGCAGCGAGCCTTTCCAGAGAGAGGACATGTTGCTGGGCGCTCTCCTGTTGACATATGCTGTTCATAGTAAAAGGATAGCGCAAGCTTCGATAGATCGCGGAGATTTCGACTTGCGTTAAATTGAATAAGCGCTCTTGTCATGAATTACGAATTTGTTACCCAGAAACCGTTTCTTTTCACGTTAATTGTTATTTTCGATTGCGAAAGTGCGAAACTTACCTATTTTTTATATAATTTACCTAATAATTATTGAATAGTATTTAAACGAGTAGTTATAAAATACATGGACATATTTTTTATTTTAAAGTACATATTTGAAAACGCTCTCTCTTAACACTTGATATCACAGCAATAGACGTTGCGTTACATCGCCGCTTTTTAAGCCATCCAAATGATTGTTTTATATTTGTAAAGCGAACACTGCCCCTATTCTAATCTTATCTGACGTAATGTAGTATTTCAATTAGTATTACGAGCGTTTTATTTGTGAACAATAACATTTGTATAATGTTTGATTATAAAGACACCTCGAGTTGATCAAATCTTTCAGATTCCATAAAGTTATATGTCTCAGCTAACATAAAATAAGTTTTTTTTCTATCAATGGTATTATGTTATTGTTGGCTTCGGATGAATAATTAAAATTTATCTTACCTACCTTGATTATAGAAACTATTGTAGGTGTTTATGTGAATCTAGATGATCTTTCCTATAGGTAGAGTATAGACAAAGAGTCTATTTTCAGACTTTTATCTTCAAATATTTACATATTATTATTCAAATAAGTTCAACAAAACTACTGCAGAGACAAGAGATTTTACCAGGAAAATTAAAATCGTCTGTCTAACAGCAGCATGAGCAGAATTTCGAATTTTGATTTATCATACGCAATCAAAGATGGAATTTTCTTAAATGGATGATCAAATATAAATCAACAAAAACGTCTATTTCGTGAATTCCAATGACAAAACAAACGGACAAATCATTGTAGTACCGAGTACCTACGTATCCGTAATTTTCTTATAGCTTAATTAGAAAAAAATATATTTAACATCTGAATCATAGGTACCTACTTAATTTATAGCTTATTATATTTAGGGGTCTGAATCATAAGTAAGTAGGTACCTACCTAGTCTCAATATAGCATATCAGGCATGTTTATCATAAATATAAATGAATATGCTGCTTTTCTAATACTTTAAATAACTTTTCACAGAATTTAAAGAGCTAGATTCAATACTAAAACAGTGTTGGGTAATGGAGCTGCATGAAGTGAATGCATCGGCCGATTAGACGGCGGCGCGTGATTACAGAGCCGCTAATGCAACCTTCCTGCTCGCCAAATGACACGAGATTCACTATTTCAATGGTTTAACTGTATAATATAAATTAGATTTAGATGTGGACGATTAACTATATAGATGAAATCTATGTGAACATTTTTGTAATGAAATTATGAGCTTAAAAAAAGCAATGTGATAACTAACATCTTTTCTATTGCGTTTGATCAAAATTGTGTTGACGGCTTTTGTAATTATTAATAGGTACTAACACTATTTCTTATTGACAAAATATGCTTTGTAAAAATATTTATAAATTACAAGTCGAAATTTGATTTACCTAACTACCTATGTGTTTCCCATGTTTCAAAGATGATGTCTTAAAATACGTTCCACGGTCATGTAGAATCTCTCTCTTAAAATAATTTGAAGGATGTATTATAAACAACAGAAACAAAAACTTAATCCAACATACGAAGCGTTAATAGAACAAAAAACAACGTGTTTCTAATGCCGACGTGTTCTGAAGAGATGCAAGCGGCCCGATAGATGTTATTGATGAAATAATTGACACTCCACTCGATAACAAGAAAAAAACTAAAAGATCCACTCGAACTTAATAACAGACAAATTTAATATTAACATTTAACACGTCACTTATCTTAGTTTTACCCGTGGTTTTAACGCGAAATCATTTTCGACGCATTCTCACGGAGCTTATTTTTATAATTATGTATTCGCATTTCTTTTCCACAATTTCTTGACAATTTTTAATTGTTAATTGCAATGAATGTATGATTTTCGTTTCGATTAGTTGAGTGTTTTTAAATTTTTATTTTTGCATTTTTTTTATAATGCATACTGCCTGTATTTCAGTTTTAATATCTACAGACACCAGAAATTGTAACTTGGACGAATACTTTCTTCTATTGTCTAAAAACTTAGCTAACTTTCAAATAAACATTTTTTACTTATTTTAATTAAACTGAGTTTTGCACAAGAACTAAATTCGTATAATTCGTTACATTTTTTATAGTGAATTAAGTTTTAGTGTTTTGCCTCCTTTCACCGTGTAAAACGTGTAAAAAGCCACGATATTTAGGTTATTATTGAAAGTGTAGAATTAAATAGTAATTTTGTGTGAAAACGTGACAATTAGGCGCCTGGGACTTTGTATTAGCCTGTTGAATAACAGAGCGAAGCCGACATTTCCTAAAACATTTGTTTGAAAGTGTCAAATCATGCCTTCCATTTACGATATTTTGGTGAAAGAATGAACCTTTGGTGCAAGACAACCTTTACAAGTAGGTAGGTATCCGCAGTATTGATTGGAATACACATACCTACAGCTATTCAATTACAACGAAAGTTACAACGAAATTGTAACTTCACCAAATTAATTTCCTAACTCAATCCAAGTCACCAACTGCAATAAATAATTAAGAATACCTTATGTTATATGTACGTCACACTACGGCGAGAAATCATTTCGATACATTAAATTACATATGGAATCCACTATGAATAATGAATTGAAAATTAAAATTTTAAAATGTTCAATAAAAAAATTGTTTCCGCCCAAAGATTTCTCATCTCTGGCAACTACTGGGTGCCATAATGTTTGGTTGTTTACGAACTTCAAGGCGCACGCACCGAAGATATTTATCTATGACTCAATGAAAACACGAGAAAATATTTAGTGAAAACTATTTACTAAGAGATAGGAATCTGAAAGAAAATTTGGAAATTACGTGAAACATGTTTTGAAAGTATGCACGCAATCGGCAATACGGCTTCGGAGGACGTTTAGATACATATTCCAATTTCCAGGGAACAAGGCATACTTACATAGGTAGGATACAGTATACTGGAATACCTACATATAAATTTTTTATATTAACTATGTTTTTAAATCATAAAAGATTAGCTTTTATTTTATTGAAAATGTTTCTATTTAAATTTGAACATTATACTCCAAAGTGCATGTACAAGTACTTCGATTAAACTAGATTTGACGGCACAACACTAATGCACGAACATAATTTGCAATTAATGTCCGATACCGTGTTATTAAGTTTTTGCTTTCTTGAATATTTATAAAGCAATTTCACTAAAAGCAACGATCAAACGTACAAGGGGAACATTAGCGTGTCACACAGCTGTTTTTATTGTATTCACTTATTTTATTTAAAGGAATTTCTCAATTGTCATATGTTATATATCTATTAATTAAGGAGAAAGAAGTAAGTATGTGATTTAAAGTAGCAATGGTATACCTATTACCTAGAAGCTATAAACATGATCAATTTTTGTACATGTGGAGGTTTTACAATATCAAACTAAATCGTCAGATTAGGCTTCAGAATTCAGATATTAATGCACGCACATAACTTGTAGTTGATTTTACTTGTTATACAATTATTATTTCGCACACACTTTCTCGCTAAATAGAGCTGATATAGATATATCATAGCACTTCTATATGCTTTATTTTCAAAGTAGTTATTTTAATTAGCTCTACATTTAGCCGTTTTATATATTTTGTAGTTATGTATTTATTAACTAGAAAACTGTAGTTAATCTTGGAAATGAACTTACAATTTTTTTGGCCCTTCATAGAGACCTGTATTTGTCTGGTAACATAGGGACTAGGTACATTCTATATTGTACAATGTAATAATGTATTACAGTATTAGAATATTGCATCAAGTATTTTCGTTCCGATTGGTCGGACGCGCAATTCTTAACGCCTTACATAATGAGGTACCTAAGTGTGAGAAGGCAGTGTAGCTTTAAGTGGCATGTAAAGGAAGAGCTTCAGAGCGGCGGCTTCGCCCCTCTAATTACCGCTCCGATACGTCCGATAGCGCTCGCTTTTATCTCGCCTTCCATTAAGCAAATATACAGCTTGAAACCCACTAATCATACACTACACTATTTTCCAACGCTAAAACCAATTAAAAATATTTTGATAGACAAAAGTAAATTCTAATTATAGCGCGCAATGATTGCCATCGTTTCGTATACGCTATGTGCTAATGGAAGGTTTGTCAGTGCTGTAAACATATTGGTTTTACCACGCTGTTTTTAATTTATTCGTGAACAATTGTGAAGAGGCGGAAATAACAACCTATTACGTGGACGTTTGTTAAAAAATTGTTCCCGGAAGATTTCGCGTGGGTACTAGGTACTTTATATTCCGCCAAAGTGCTTTTTGTTTTTGTTTGTACTTTTAAGATGCTATCAATAAGTTAAGATAATTATAAGTTATAAAACTTGGTTAAATTAAATAATTATAAGAAACGTTTGTTACTAAGATTTTAGAACTTGGATGTTAATAGCTCGAAAATCTACATATTGAGAGTCGAAATCTGCGTTTTGTCATAGGACAGCTATTACACATAGCCAATAGTGATAGACTTAGCCGCTACGTGTCACTAATTAGCTTCAGCCTACAGTGTAATATCAGTTTGAAGTAATTTAAGATAAATGTGCCACGGTTAATGGACCGAACAAAGGCCCGCTCGGCTAATTTGCGAATTAGTGAGCGATGAGTGCTGCCGCCCTCTCGCTGCAATTCAATTAATTAACCTTTGTCGCGGACACAGCCGTGTTACATTCGGGAAACTTTGCTATGGCGCTTTGTGCAGATATTATATTGTGTAAATCTATACGGTGTGTGGTTTATATTTAAAATTGGCTCTGATTTTTGACTTTAAAAAAATAGCGTTGATTTTTATTTTTATTTTATTTAGTTTACGTTATTTTTTATTCTAACGTTGTTTATCGTCTTTCTGTAGGTAGATAATTCAGAAATAAATCCTACCGTACCGGTCAAATGTGGCTACTTGACCACATTTTTTTACTTTTTCTTAGCTAACTTAACTTATTTATATTAAACTTTTATTAACATTTTATGATTTGTTCATGTCATGAATGATTTCATCATTCACTTTTACTAGGTATTTCTTTAAAATATATTGAATCTGACATTATTTACAAATAAACGTAATACAGGTCAAGTTGACACTGATGTGGTATCTTGACCTTGCACATCAGTTTTCATAGGTAGATGCTTAAACATTCTTGTTTTAGGCTAAGTTGATATTACTTTTTAATTCTTCGACTTTTTAAATATTGCAGCCCGAAGCTTTACAATAAACTGTTAGGCTCTGGCTACCTGGTCAAGTTGCCACGGGATTTGTAATGATTTCATACAAAGCATTACATGTCGGATAGGGTTGTCACAAATAAGACACAAATTTTAATGAACTATTTATTTATTAAACTAAATTTAATACATATGTATATTGTATATGTATATTACTTAATACTTATAAGTATTTATTAATAGGTAAGGAAACATTTATTTTTCATTAGAAATATGCTAAATCGTTGTCATCAAAAAGAGTATAAGTATCTGGATTGTCCGAAATTTGCAGCAAATTTATTGATTTTATTATGCAAAACTCGAAACAGATAAAAAAAGGTAAAAATGCAGTCACGTTATTTTTTGTGTCAACCCTAGGCGTCGGTCAAGTTGCCACGCAGCGGTCAATGGCAACTTGACCTAACCTGAGGCATCAATGCCCAAGAAAATATTTCGACAGATGAGCCTAAAATTGGATAGTTCCCACTGTAAAATCAATCTCTAGGGTTTATTACACAACATATCAAAACTGTACTCATCTGAGATGTGCAGTTTAAGCTCTACAAACATAATAATACTGACACCGGCAAAAGATCCTTGGTCACAGTCACACTTCGATACGTTATATTGCGAGAACCAACAGTGCTACCGCTTTAAAATTAAAATATGTTACCAATTAATATTTTAAAAACCTACCAACATCGATACGTTAGGTCAATTTGCTTTCAATTCTACAAAATTTGATATTTTGTTGTTAAACGGAAGGTGTGGTCAAGTTGCCAAGTAAAGGTCAAGTAGCCACATTTGACGGTACCTCAATTAAAAATAAAAACAAAGTTCAAAATGAGAAAGTGACGATAAGGTAGGTATGTGGTACCCATAGAATTCTTCCACAAGTTGTAATTATACTTATAAAGGAATAATATTTCATCGGAAAATATTTTTTTTTTTAAATAATACCGTTTTTCCTTAAAATTATAGAATATTTACAAGTATTACGAGTGTCACCATAGTAATCGAAATAACAATGAATGACACAGTCGACCATTCTTATTATCACGTTTGTTCGTATTGAAGCAAAAAGTCGTGAAAAAGTCTCATATACTTAGGGATGTTATTCTAAAATAAACCGTAAATTCGTGCGTTAGGATACATATTCAAAAGCTTAATTTAATAGTTAAGTTATTTTTCACTAAAATCAAGCTGTCCAATAAAAGGCATAGTTTACTTGTGTGTACTGTTTAGCTTTCGGTTTGAATGTGTTGATTTTGGCGACAGCGGTTTTCATACGAATTATGACATTATAGCACTTCTATCATCATCAGCCCATATATGTTCCCACTGCTGGGACACGGGCCTCCTATGAGGGTACAGGCCATAATCCACCACGCTGGCCAAGTGCGGGTTGGCGGATGACACATATCGTCGAACTTTTTGATTCTTCGACATGTCGGTTTCCTCACGATGTTTTCCTTATTTATTTATTTATTTATTTTATTTATTTATTTATTTATTCATCTTTGACTTACAGTACAAAACATACCAACACGCACAAAGATAACAATTATTACAAAGTTTGACTTAAAAATAAGGTACAATTAGAGACAAACGATACAATATTAACATTAAACAGGTCCACTTCAGATTTAGCACGTAAGAATTTATTCAACAAATTGAGTGCATGATGGGTGGGTGCACTCCAAGCGGCTCGCGTCCGGAGCAGGCTCTCCGCGAACAGCGGCCGCGAGCGCCACTGCACGGAGCAGCTCGGTGCCCACACACCACAGGCCCCCAGTGCCACGGGATTGTCAATTTTGTTATTTAACAGCAGATAATAATGAACCATAAGCGCGCGCTCGCGTCGTAGCTCCAGTGTATCCATTCCAACCATCCCCGTAACGTACAAGGATGGATATAAGTAGGGATAATATCCATACATCTTGCGGAAAAGGCATCTTGAGAATTTGCGTTGGATTTTCTCTATCATTAACGTGTAAATTTTTTCATGTGGGCTCCACACGATAGCGTTATATTCGAGCTTACTACGTACAAATGCATAATAAAGGCTAATGATAACAGTTTTGTCATTAAAACGAGCAGTCTGCCTAAAAATAAATCCAAGGGCTTTATATGCATTCTGGCAAAGATCAATTATGTGGTCATTAAAACTTAAGGTACGATCGAATAATACGCCTAAATCACGTATCGAATTCTCTCTAGCTACAATCTTATCCGAAACTTTATAGCCATAAAGATGTGGGGATTTACTCCTAGTAAAAGTCATTACTTTACATTTTGCCTCATTAAGATCTAAACGGTTGATTTTACTCCATTCACAGACGCTATTTATATCGTTTTGTAATGCCTGACAATCCTCAATACTTCCTATAGCCAAGTATAATTTGAGATCGTCGGCAAACATAAGACACTGGGAAGAACTAATAACATCTGGAAGATCGTTGATCATTACCAGAAATTGAGTAGGGCCGAGGGTACTGCCTTGACTGATACCAGAATTTATTGCATATGGATCTGAACGGTAACTACCAAGTTGTACAAATTGAAAACGATCACGGAGGTAGTCTGCAAAATATTTTACCAGCCTGGGAGTGAAACCAATCATAGAAAATTTACGCAAAAGGACGTCATTATCTACGCGATCGAATGCTTTTTTAAAGTCGAAATAACTGACATCGATTTGTTTTTTCCGATCTAAGTTTTTAGAAGCGTAGTCGACGAAATTTATTAAATTTGTTGATGTTGATCTACGGGCACGAAAACCGTGCTGACAATCCGATAATCGAGAACTTATTTGTTGTGAGACATGATTATTTAAAATAATTTCAAGTAGCTTAGCAAAAGTAGATAGCACCGCGATAGGTCTATAGTTCTCAATGCTCACTTTGGAGCCACTCTTTGGAACTGGTGTAACACGCGAAGTTTTCCATACGGTAGGATACGTATCTGTTTGGAGTGACAAATTAAATATATAGTGAAGAGGTTCAATAAAAATTGATATACAGTCTTTAATAATGAACGGAGGTATATTATCCGGACCTGCTGCCGAATGCGGTTTAAGGCGCCGAATTGCAAGCTTTATATCAGATTTTGAAATGTAATCAATAGAAATACGTGATGATGCAACGCCGGATACAAGAGAAGCCTCCTTATAATCAAGTTTTGGTTTTTCATTTAAAAATACTGATTGAAAATATTTAGCGAATGCATTTGCGGCGTCAATAGCACTTACTTTAACACCATCATAGTCGTATTCGATACGCAACTTACTAGATGACCGCTGCTCCTTTACAAATGCCCAGAATTTCTTGGGATCATCTTTAATATTGGCTTCAATTTTTTTTATATGGTTCTGATAAGCCTGATTGATAAGTATTTTTACTTTACTTCTATAGTATTTAAACATTTCAAAGTTATACTGTAGACCAAACTGCTTATATTTTTTTAAATTAAAATATTTAATTTTTATATTATTTACAACTTCCGTAGTGAACCACGTCGGATAAGTATATCGTGAACTATTTATAGAATGTCTCTTTTTAGGGACGCATTTATCGAAACAGTCAAATAATTGTGTGTAAAATCTATCTACGGCACTATTTAGGTACACTAGTACACGAATAAACATCATCCCAACGCAATGTTTGAATGCACGCATATAATTCATTATACCTAATCTGCTTTACGGAAATTCCATTCGTTTAATTTACTACCAGACCGTACACATGAATCGTTTATATTGTAAGTCCTTAAATATGCTAATTTCACCAACAAAGACGGATGATAACTGTCAATGGGGACAAGTGGTGGTGTGTCACTACTTACCTGTAATTCCCTGCTACTGGCATTACTTAATACAAGGTCAAGAATTCCACCCATCTTATTCGTAATAGTATTATACTGATGCAACTTACTGAAGGAAATCATATTATTATATATTTTATAAATAACATTTTTTGATGCTGAATTTAAGTTAAAATCGCCAAATATTACAATTTTATATGACGAGAAACGTGTACTTAATTCTTCTAATATTTTAAAAATATTATAATATATGTCATCCTTAGAACAAGGTGGTATATACAACACACATAACACTATTTTAATGCCATTGCGTTTTACCGAGGCTACTGTAATTTCGAGACAATCGGTAGAACTACTTATGTAATTTTTAACACAAATATTTTTTATATCATAACAATTTCTAATAGCTAACAATACACCACCCCAACCTGATCATTACACCGATCTTTACGCAAAACAACATAATCGTTAGGAAACAACTCTGAGTCACACACACTACTATTTAAAAATGTTTCAGTTAAAGCATAAACGTCATATTGTTCACATAATATAGAATTCTTACATACATCTAATTTTGTACGCAAACCTCGCACGTTTTGATAAAACATACAGATATTTTTTAATTTAGGGGTTTTGTGTCGTTTTACGGTTGCGAAATCCACTACGCCATGGCTTAATGTGCACATCCTCCGCCCAATGAATAGGCGACATATAAGTGTCCAAGTTTTTTGTGGGGACTGTCAACTTAAAGGATGCATAGTCACCACGCGAATTCAATTGTTCCACCAAACATTTATCATTAGGGCAAATACATAACAAATGTTTTATAATTTGTTCGACTGTAGTACCTTTTTTTAAATAATAGATATGCAAGTAACTTTTACGTTCGGACGCCTCCAATAACGTCGAACCGGGCGCGGCCGTACCACGAGCTACATTTCTCGCCTCACGTCGAACACGACGCCGCGGCCTCACGTCGACCCATTCAGTTGTAGCCCCGACTCCGTTACGGTCGTCCGAAGCATCGGCATCCACGAACGCGTCTTGCGAGTTCTGCGTGACTTGCGTAGCACACGTAGTAGGGGTGATCTCGCCGTCAGTGCCGCTCGGTGGGGACGGAGATGCGAGCGGCAATGTCTTCTTCCCTGCTCGCACTTTGGGCTTCGCGACGTTGATGGTCGTAAGCGCACGAAGACGAGCATCTCGAAGTGGCCGCAGCTTAGAGTTACCCTCTTCATCATCACACTTTTTATTTGGTGAACTCAAATGTACCGTCGGATCTCGCATTTGTTTACTTTCAACAAAATCTTTTATAATCGAATTCTGTTCTAGAATAAGCGTTTCTAGTGAAGTTACTTTATCTTGCAGATGTAACACAGTCTTATTCAACTCACGAATAACATTTTCCAAAGTTTTGAACGACATATTCACAGATTTTATTTTTTAACGTAACAGCTGAGCGAATGCGTTTAACCCTTGCAAGCGCGCGGGGCAACACCGTTCCTTCACCGTTCGAGCAGTGGTGATGTTACAACATGCGCAGATAAATTGAAAAATCAATGTGTCTTGTTATTTAGATTTCTATGGTGGTACCTAACTTAGTATGCATCTCTGTTAGCTCTCATTCGACTACCTTTCTAAAGTTCGTACTTCCTAATGTAGGTTCCCACCTCATTACCTTGTACCTAAGTACACCTACTTAGTGCCTAATTATAAAAGGGTGCACTGATAAAAATTATTGAACGAGTAAGTCTAAAATATATGGATATCTATTACCACAGACTAATAATAATATACTACGTATATACTATTACGCATGTTGTGTTTGCCTGACAAATGTGTGCATCGCTACTATTGCTTATTAAATGTAACACCTGTTGGTGAACCTTAAAAATAAACTAATAAATAAAGTTAAAAGTGAATAAGGTATACCATTTATTTGACCTGAAAGAACGAAGTCAGAAACAAATTAGGGAATCGAACATTTATTACAAAAGTTTACACATAGGTGAATTTTTAACCATTTGTTTAGATATATGTTACATCAATATTACTGCTTATTGACAAAATGGAGCAATATCATAGATCATAATTGATTATTGACGTATATTCCGTAGCGCGTCGGTAATGTTATTTGGTCGCGTCTAATGGAGTAAGTGCTTGGCAAATGCGCCGTGCCACTGAGCTTTTAATGCAATTTCGTCTCCCTTTGTACGAGAATTGGCGCAATCATTCCATTTACACTTTGTTTCGCCAACATTCTCACTACCCGCCGCTACGCCGCACCGGCTTTTAGCGACAACTAAATTGCTACTCTTTTCTCTACTACACTCTGTTGGAAAATATTTTTGAGTGCTAGCGTAGTCGGGGATTTTAAGGCTTTTTTATTCAGCTTTGAATTGGGAATTTGTCGAAGTGGCTCTATCTGTTCGTGTAGATTTTGGAAGGCGGAATTAACAAGAAGGTAGGTAGGTTTTTGTGTTCTTTTCGATTCCCATTACTTCGTTAGTAGCTATATACCTACTTATCTACATGTAGATTTTTTTTCATGTGAATATGGGTGTGAACATTCGGTATTGTTTAAAGTCCAAAAATATTAAAGACACTGTTTCACAATTGTTAAATGCATGGAATTAAAATTATCATGAAATTATCAATAAGTAGATACGGTGTAGGTACATAATGAAAACTTTTTTACTTATATGTCATTCATTTTGTAAAAATGACAAACAGCAGTAATTTTTTGCCAATTGCGAAAGCTGTGCAATGTGTTTTGCTATTCTGCAATTTATATCCCCCTTAGATATATCCCCATGCAGTGAATTTATTTTATTTTAGTTTTGACTGTGTGATAATTTAATATTGTTTGCAAACATGTTTAATAGAAATTTTAATATAACCAACAATATACATTTGAATAGTAAGTAGGTACCTAACTATATACATTCACTTTGTTTAATAAAACTAAATTCACGTTGGCACACTGTTAATTGCTGTTCATTTCATTTACTTATTTGATATTAATGAAACATTAGTATTCTTCTAGCAAACCGTAACGTCATACATCCGAGTATATCTTTACACCCTGTGGAGGAAAGAGAAATCAATCCAAATGCAGAGATCACCGAAATTCTAAACTCTTCTGACGAGATTGAAGAAAGGAAAGATTCAGAAAACTACAGCTTTGCTCACGCATGGTCTTATATTAGTCAAGACTTATTCACTAATGAAGATAGTTATAGAATAAACGGGTTAGCAAGAGAAAGACGCAGGAATAAAAAAAGTCAAGATGAAGAATATTCAAACAGGCCAACCATGAATGAGACTTACGATCGTAGTCCGAACCACCTGTATCCCAGTTTTTATAGTTTAGATAGAAATTACTCCAATGATCAAGAGTACAAATCGTATCATAATCGGCAAGTTAATCGCTTCACTATTCCAAATAATCTAGGTACATCTAGTACTTCATCAGATGATCCAAATGCTGACATAGAATTAATACAATGCGGTGACGCGATTTCCAATCGCGACTACTGGAATGACACTCTTGAACCATATAATGAAGAAATCTATTTCGCCCAAGAACACGACAAAGATAAAAGAACCATTTGGATTTACTCTTATAAGAATAAACGTATTCTGTCGGACAATGATTATATGTTAACCAATATATCAAGTAGCTGTACCAGTTCAACTGATGAACTAGAATTTGAACCGACTAAAGAGGCCAATATTAATCGCATAGCCACACCTATACCATATATTCCAAGACTAAACTTGAATTTAACGTCAACATTGCCAACTGTTACAGAAGTCACAGAGCCATTAAAACAATCTTCAATGAACGATGCAGATGTTAATAATGCAGCTTCAATAAATTCTATTCAAAAGACTCCCGATACTTGGTCTAGTCATGAAAAACGACAACCTTTGACTAATCGATCTAAGTCCAATGCAAACCATTCACAAGACAACCGTAGTATTTCATCGCCAAGAGCTAAAAGATTTCATCCAATGACCAAATATGATAGAAATAATAATAAATTTCAAACCAATGAGAATTTAGTGTACTGTGAACCTAACATAAACATAATTACGAATAACGAAGGGAACGATTCTGGACGTTATGATAATGAACCAGACCTACAAGTTGTAGAAAGAGGAACAAGTGTCGATCACCTCGAAAATGAAACAATCAATTTAGAGTCGTCCAATCAATTACTAACTGAAAACCCTAGAATACAAATAACCTCAAAACCTGTTAAAGGGCAAGAAGTATCAGATCCTATTGAAAAACTTGAAGGCAATTGGATCGGTGATAATAGAACTAATGATGAACCATCGATATTATATGACATCAATAATGAGAATAATATTGAACAAAAGGAATTGGACGTTACACACGTAATACCAACAAGTGCTAATCAATTTTTTATAAGAAATTTACCTTTGCTGAAACCAGCGGAATGGAATGAATACTTGCCTATTACAGGTAGCGTTCCTTCTTTAGAACTAACTATTGATACGGACTTAGAATCAACAAAAAAATCATGGTTTAAAAAATTATTTACATGTGTCAAATGTTTGAAAATTAATAAAAACTTATAATTACCATGCATCAATAAAACACGTGATTTTCAATTGCGAATTTATTAAATTCAATCACTTTGAACTCCCAGTAATTGAAGTACTTAGACAAAATACATCTGTCACAAAGTTCGATTTACATTGCAAAGAAATGTTAAAAAGATCATTCAAAAGTTTTATTTACATGCAGTATGCTATCACAATATTGAAGGACACAGAATTTGTAAAGCACTGAATAAAAAATCAATTCATCAGATACCTGTAACGGGAATGTATGGTTGAAACCTCCTTATTTCAACTTCTTATAAAATAATACCTTGTACTTAATATAAAATGCTCGATCCGCGGAAACAAATTATAAGCGGATATTACAGACAACTGGCCAACTCAACTTTGGCTAATCAGACACCCAAATTCCATATTTTTTTAAAAACCATTATTAAGGCTTGTACGCTATTTTCACAAAAAACTTTGTATTTCTGAAGAATTACAATACAACAAATTAAAAGCATGATCATCATTCCTGCTAGGATTACAATATCATTCCTATATCATTATTTAAAACCTAGGCTAGGCTATAAAGTTAGAAATAGAGTCCCGCTCAAACACCGAGGAATGTCAGGCTACCAAGTTATATTCCAAAATTGTAGATAAAATACAGAATACAGAAATGCTTATTATTTTCACTTAAAACAGAGTAAAATTAAAATGGTAACTATGTGTCTTCTGCCGATATAAAACGAATATTAAATTGTGACTATTCGCAATTGTGCGAGAGAGATAGCATGCGATTGATCACAAACGTGCGAGAGAGATGACATGCGAATGTCTATTTAATACACATTTTTATCGGCAAGGTTAGGTAAGATCTAGAATTTCAATTTAAACATGCAATTCTTCTGGATAATTTCACCGACCGACATTTTTAATATATCCCATGAACATGCAAACAAAATTATATTTTTGAATATTTCTTTAGGATAGCAATCCTTTCATGGTAGTATGTTAAAATTTGTTACACATTTTTAAGAATATTTTACAGTGTATTTTGTATTTATATACCTTAATTTTACTCTGTTATAAATTATTGCATGAGCTGATAACAGTGTTCATAAAATAGCACAAATAAATATAATCCAGAACATTTAAAAGAACCTGAGCATCAAAAAATAAAATATCATTGAACGTGACAAGAAAAATAGTTGCTAAAGTCAACTTTCGTGTAAATTACATATTTTATTCTTCATAAGTTAACTATATAAGCTCTAAACGTATCATTTTTCTAATTAAGTATATTTTGTTCTACAATTTTAATAAGATATACGACATGTTTAATCCATCCATAAAATGTTTATAAATATCGAACTGTAATAATTATAACTATCACGTACATTGTACAGGTTATGTAACAATTTTAGCAACTAGGTCGATTTGTGTAATAATGTCCTATAATATTTATTTATTTATTTTGTCCCAATACATAAGTGGCTGTGCAATTGTAAATTTTAATTATTTAAATAAGACAGCTATAAAAACCAGCTCAAATACTTTTCGTTTCTAAGCTCGTCGTAAAAGATATGAAACATCTCTCACAAACTTAAACATAACTAGCAATTGATTCACGGTCTTACATTTTTTTACGCACCAAATGCGCCGAAAATGCCAGAGTATGCGATATGACTGAGATCAACTATAGTATTACAAGTACTGCAAACTTATCAATGAACTATTACTTATTAACGTTGGCATGAAAAGGTGGGTAGCGAGACGCGTATTATTATTGTTTCAAACATTCTAGAATATGTGATACGAATTTCAAATTGCATAACATCAAACATCGAACGGGGGTGTTCGATTTTCAAAAATTTTTTAGGGCCGATTTTTCAATGCTTGGATAAAACTTATCCGTCCATTAAAGTATTACACGATAATATTAAAATGTCACGTAAACTGTCAAACACGGGCAATTAGAATACCTTTTTAAAATGGTAGTTTTATACATTACTAGCTTTCCGCCCGCGGCTACGCCCGCGTTTTCAAAGAAAAACCCGTTCCCGTAGGATTTCCGGGATAAAACCTATCCTATGTCTTTTCTCGGGTATAAAAATATCTCTATACCAAATTTCATGCAAATTGGTTCAGTAGTTCAGGCGTGATTGAGTAACAGACAGACAGACAGAGTTACTTTCGCATTTATAATATTAGTATGGATTCGACGAATAAGTTTTATCCAAGCATTGAAAAATCGGCCCTTAATGAAATACTGTCAGCTAGGAATATTTATTTAATCTGTATTTGTATGGTCACGTGGCGGTGGGTAGCGAGAACTCGCGGCGTATGTAGAACATGATGTAGGGCTTGCACGTGGCGACCGCGGTCGAGTCCGTGGCGCGGACCGTCTGGTCGTTGAAGTGGAACCATTGCTCTTCGTTTATCGCGAACGCCGTGTAGTGCCCGGAGCCGGCGCTGTTCAACATTTTAAGGTAAAGTAAAATCCAAAAAAAGGCATGCAGTTTAAATAATATAATAAATAAATATTTCGGGACAATTTTCACACACGGCACGATCTGATAACATACTAAGCTTTCGCTTGTGTTATGGAAACCAGATGGCTGATAAACATACATACATACAGTGGTGGTCACATAATTAAAGACACCCCCTAATTGACCATAAAAGATTTACATTAGGAACTACAATTATCTGAAAAAGGTATTTAATCTAGTATTATTTTTATTAAACCATACAAGACAATGTGTTCTTTAAAATGAGGGACAAAAAATAGTTATATTCCTTGTTAGTTTCGACACTTGATCTCTGTGGGAATGTAACACAAACTTTGTTTACGTACGTGTAGCTGGCCACTTAATTAAAGACAACAAGAAATGAGTTATAATTTTTTATAAATAAAAAGAAACAGCATTGTGCTTTTCTTCGTTTTGCCGCGTAATTTCATAAATCGTTGACACTCCATAATTTTTTTTAACTTTTAAAATTAAAATTCATACGTTTAATTGTTTTAATATCAATTATTATGGTTAAAAACAAGAGTTGCGACTCGTCCACAAGAAAAATTATTTTTAACTTCCATGATAATTAAAATGTTCAAAGGATATGGTTATGAATGCTATAAAACATGTCAAGATGTTCCACACGACCGAAAACGTACTCAGAAAAGCAAATCTAAGTGAAACTACTCGCCCGAAAGATTCAAAAATGGTGTTGTTGGCTAAAAAAGATCCATTTAAAGGGTCGGAACTGATACAGTTCAGAGTTGTATGGTGCAGCAGGCTTGAAGGGGGTGTCTGCAAGAACAATTAGACGGCGACTGTGTGAGGAAAACTTGCACTGAAGAGTATCTCGGAAACTTAAGCTCGGAAAGTACCACTTTTGAAGAATGTGAAGGCAAGATTTGACTTTGCTACAAAATACGAACACTGGACTGAACGAGAATGGAAACATGTGCTGTTTTTGCATGAAACTAAGATTAATATGATTAATTCTGTCAGAAAACAATATGTATCTCAATAAGGAAATGGATCCAAGATACACAAATAAGTAGTCATACATGGGGGTGGAAATATCAATGTGTGGCGCTGTTTTTCTGGACTTGGTGTTGGACCTGTCAAAAAGACAGAAGGCAACATGGATAAATTCCAGTACAAGTATATTTAAGAGCAATCCATGCTGCCCTATGCGGAGGAAAATTTACCTTTTGTTTGGAATTTTCAACACGATAATGATCCTAAGCACACAGCAAAAGTAGTGAAGTGCTTGTTAAGGAACCAATCTGTAACTGTTTTTGGATTGGCCCCCCCTACAGTCCGGATTTAAATCCGATCGAAACCTTATACCCCAGCCACACTATGCTACTCGTCCTGCTACTCGTGCTGCTCCTCGTCCTGCTCATCGCGCTGCCGCTCGCCTCGATATTGCCGTCTGGCCACACACTGCTCTACTCGCGCGATTAATCGCGACGCTCTTCACTAGGGATGGGTCGTCGACGTATTTTTCATCAACGAGACTAGATAGTTAAATGTCGTTCATCAACTAGTCATTCAACTAGTTAAAATCTTCGACTAGTCCATGTGTAAAATAAATAACTATAACTATTATTAAATAAATTCTTAAAACAATAAATTCTAATCTCAATAAAACAATTAATAAATATTTATGCTTTTTTACAAAAATTATACTCCCTAAAAAAAGTATTACTAAAAAACTTATTATCGTTTGTTTTTATAGTTTAAATTCAAAACATTGGTCTTGTAAACCAAAAATATTTTTTTTAAAAAACTTCAAAGAAAAGAATTTATTCTTATCAATAAGACTGTTTAGCCATTGAATTCAACTAGTGCATTGGTGAGCGATGGACTAGTCGAATCGTTGAGTGTACATATAGACGGTTAATTTAACTAGTCCGTTGATTCCATGACGCCCATCCCTAATTCGCACTCGTATTGCCGGTCCTTTGACTCGCGCGCAAAAGCCGACAGCAGTGAGCAGGACGATGAGCACGACGAGTGGCATGACGAGTAACGTGGCCACACTACGTCCCTGCCTACTTCCCTCGTCACTTCCCATACCACTCGTCGAGTCGTGTGGCTGGGGCATTATGGAATCAAGAAAGAAAGAAGTCGCGGCAAAGCGGTCATCAAACGTCGACTAACTTTGCAAAGCATTTTCGAAGAATGGAACCAAATTAGTGATGCAACTTGTACAAAATTAGTTGCTTCAATGCCCAAGAGATGTAAACCGTCATTACTGCCAAACGACATGCAACCAAATATTGAAAAGTGTAAAAATGTTTTGTAAATACGTCAGGCATTTTGTGTTGGAAAAATAATCTCATTAAAATAAAAAAAAATATATTTCTCATAAGCGAGTCTAATGTCTTTTGGCCAGACCTTTGCTGGGTTAAAACTGCTAGTAGTAAGGATGAATCGATTAAAATCTAACAAACCGAAAAGTTTTGTAGATAAAAATTAGTTTAGCATTAGACAACACCTACCTGAATATTTTAAAATTATTTAACAAGTTCCAATGGTAGTGTAAAAAAAATGTTGAGAGAAGTGTCTTGGGTAGTATAAAATGCTCTTAGTGTCTTTAATTATGTGACCACCACTGTATATAATTTTAAATAAATACTTATATAGATAATTAACACCCAGACACAACGCAAACATCTATGTTCATCACACAAATATTTGCCCCGGGTGGGAATCGAACCCACGACCTCTGGCTTGGAAGGCAGGGCCACTACCAACCAAGCCAACCGGCCAGTTTGTGTTGTAACGCATATAATATACAGACTCGGTGGAATCGGTGACCGATAGCATAAATCGACGTGTGTGATTCTAAATGCATGCATGAGTCCGTACGCCATGTGTATGCATACGTGTGTATACATGCAAGTTTATGTGTAGGTACTTGTGTATGCATGCTTGTCCGTATGCCTGCGTGTGTTACTTGCATGTGTTTGTGTACATGCGTCCGTACGCCTGCGTATGTATTCGTGCATGTGTTTGTGTACATGCGTTCGTACGCCTGCCCGTGTATGCGTGCATTCGTACGCGTGCATGTGTTTGTGTGCTTGTATGTGTGTGTGTGTGTATGTGCAGTGGCACTCACCCCGAGCCGTGGTGCACAATGACAGCGGCGAGGTCGTACAGATAGTTGCCGAGGGGGGAGCGGCGCGTGTCGGGCACGTTGGCGAGCACGAACCGCGACATGTCCAGCGCGCGCAGCGGGAACGTGATCGTCGTGTCCACTTTCGTTCTGGAACAATACGATATTGTTAGTGGAATCAAAACCAATTTCTAGAATTTATGTTTGCAAAGTTTACCGTAACATTCTCGCTCATCATCAACACAAAATTTCGGGTCATTTGTAACATGATGGCGGTTCTACAGGGGTCTTAGTACGCAATGACAAAAAGAAAAATGATGGTCAGAACGCTGATACCGGATACCTTAAGATACTGTAATATTTTATAGTAGAGAATCTTAACATAAAATATTATAGTATCTTCACCGTGTGTGACGCGCTTTAAGCGTGGATACAAGGCTTAACACAATAAACTTTAGTGTAATTACGATGTTTCGCGTTATAACCGCTGAAATCCACACTAGGTGCGTCTGGTGCTACTGCGGCAGTGATAAGAAGAACAACATCCAGCCGCGCGACATGTTACGCCAGCTAGCAACGTCGCGCGCTAGCTGAAACTTCATATGCAAGCTGGCAACGTCGCATGTTAGCTGAAACTTCTGGCAACGTCGCATGTTAGCTGAAACTTCATATGCAAGCTGGCAACGTCGCGCGCTAGCTGAAACTTCATATGCAAGCTGGCAACGTCGCATGTTAGCTGAAACTTCTGGCAACGTCGCATGTTAGCTGAAACTTCATATGCAAGCTGGCAACGTCGCGCGCTAGCTGAAACTTCATATGCAAGCTGGCAACGTCGCATGTTAGCTGAAACTTCTGGCAACGTCGCATGTTAGCTGAAACTTCATATGCAAGCTGGCAACGTCGCATGTTAGCTGAAACTTCATATGCAAGCTGGCAACGTCGCATGTTAGCTGAAACTTCATATGCAAGCTGGCAACGTCGCGCGCTAGCTGAAACTTCATATGCAAGCTGGCAACGTCGCATGTTAGCTGAAACTTCATATGCAAGCTGGCAACGTCGCATGTTAGCTGAAACTTCATATGCAAGCTGGCAACGTCCCGCGCTAGCGGAAACGTCGTATGCAAGCTGGCAACATCGCGCGCTAGCTGAAACGTCGTATGCAAGCTGGCAACGTCGCGCGCTAGTTGAAACGTCGCATGCAAACTGGCAACGTCGCGCGCTAGCTGAAACGTCATAATATGCAAGCTGGCAACGTCACGCACTATTGTGCATGCCATGTTCAGCGTCACGTATTGCGAGTGAAATCAAAATAAATAGTTTAAACGCGGCTTAATATCGAAATTCATCCAGTAACATGTTGTCGACAATTAACATAATAGCCAAATATTTTCGTGAGCGGAATTGTAATTTTATCCTAATATTTTATCCATAAGTTTCTACGGAAATATAATCCTAATATTTTATTCATACGTTTCTACGGTATTTTAAACTGATGTTCTCGAAAGATATTAAAGTGTAATAAAAATAAGCTATTTAAATCACTACATAGTATAAAACAAAGCCGCTTTCTCTGTCCCTATGTCCCTTTGTATGCTTCAATCTTTAAAACTACGCAACGGATTTTGATGCGGTTTTTTTTAATAGATAGAGTGATTCAAGAGGAAGGTTTTAGTAATTAATTTATTAGGTTTTAGACAAAGCGGGCGAAGCCGCGGGCGGTAAGCTAGTCTTAAATATAAAGTATTTTTAAACTTACCTAAAATAATTATTCCATCTAAACCGCTTCAGATGTAGACACAAGACATTCGGAAGTCTCCGAATCCAAAACTGCTTGGTTGACTTTTGTTTACATTTACAACTACTGCAAAAATAACGTTCCGTGTCCGCTAGCTCTTCGATCTGCGAAATAATACATTAATTTACAAAATTATCTATCACAATTAATTAAAAATATAATAATACAATTGAAACCTATCTTATGAGAATAACCGATTTTGCACGCCTCATAAGCGAAGCGTTGAGGTGGGTACTACTGTCACTTCGCGCAAAACATCTGATTTTTCAAACTTAAAATGTCTTTATGTATCATACATTGCACTTGTAAGATAATACATACACACACATATTAAGAAAAAACACTATTTTTAACGTTCATGATATTTTTGATGTCATTTTTGTTATTTAAACTAGTTAAAAAACAGTTTAAAAAAGTTCTGTCTTGGACGTCCGTGTGTCTGTATATGCGGATCCTTTTTCTTGTTAACACGATAGCGACCGAAATACTTTACTAATCGAGTCTTTTTTTTTCTCTTACGCTTGAGTATGCTCAGGAATAGAACCCTTTCATTTTTCAGGGTCTGATTCGATGTGGTTTAATTGTTATTAAATAAACAAAAATAATAATTAATAAATATTTATTAAAAAAAAATTATGAGGCGTGCACTTTTGGATTTTCCAAATTATTTTTTTTTCTTATTTGAAATAAAATCAGTTTAAAATCATTCATGGCGAAATTTTTACCATTTCCACGAAACGAAAGTGTCTAATGATGGTAGCTATACATAAATACAAAATTAATCAATCTACCACATTATCATTATATGAACGTAAAAATATTTTTTCAATAAATATACTATTATTATATTATACCTGTACGAAGCTCGACAAACAGTCAGCGAGCGACACCGGACCGCCCTCCGGTAGCTCCAACGAAAGATCTAGAAACGGATCGAACTTCTTACTTTCCGTGCCGCACGCTAGACATCGAACCTGTGAATAAATTTGGTTGCCTGTAAAATCGGTATACGGGCGAAAGTTTTACGTGACAACGACTTTTTATGTCTGTCTCTCTCGCTCTTAGGCGGGCTAACCATGCCCGCGTGCCTCTCACTCGCTCTCATTGTGAGCGCATAACGTGAGCGGAGCGTAACGCAGTTTCTTGAAGTGTCACCCGGCAAACCAATTTATAAGACGTTGTCACGTCAAAAATTAACATATATAAGCACTAGAGGTCCGCCCCGGCTTCGGCCGTGGTACATATTTCGCAATAAAAGGTAGCCTATGTCCTTTCTCGGGTATCAAAATATCTCCATACCAAATTTCATGCAAATTGGTTCAGTAGTTTAGGCGTGATTGAGTAACAGACAGAAAGACAGAGTTACTTTCGCATTTATAATATTAGTATGGATTTGTACAATTTAAATGTGCAAATTTTTCCCGTATTATTCTTTATTCCGGTATTATTTTGCGCTTCGTTGGACTAATCCATAATATTATAAATGCGAAAGTAACTCTGTCTGTCTGTTACTCAATCACGCCTTAACTACTGAACCAATTTGCATGAAATTTGGTATAGAGATATTTTGATACTCGAGAAAGGACATAGGATAGGTTTTATCCCGGAAATCCTACGGAAACGGGTTTTTCTTTGAAAACGCGGGCGAAGCCGCGGGCGGAAAGCTAGTTTGTTATGAAATCATGTAACATATTCACATTTATTATACTATGTAATTAATAAATATCTAAACAGACGTTTTTTCGTAATTATGCTCGTAAATGTTCGTAATTTAATTTTTAAACACAAATAAAAAAAGTGCATTTTTATTGATATTTTATATTCCTATTAGATAATATGCTACTTATTCTGATTTTGAAAATATTTTATTACCTCACTCTGTAGAGTCCCTCCAAATACTGCAGTAACAATAGATGCAGAGGGCGCTTTCGGAACAAACCCTCCTTCCGCCTTATCGGGAGGCAACAACTGTAGTAACTCCGTGTGTAATCTGCAATTAAATCATTGTTAAATTATCCTCTTTCACAATATATGAAAAATATTAAACAATAGTTTGATCATTTTTAATCCATACTAATATTATAAATGCGAAAGTAACTCTGTCTGTCTGTCTGTTACTCAATCACGCCCAAACTACTGAACCAATTTGCATGAAATTTGGTATGGGGATATTTTGATACCCGAGAAAGGACATAGGCTACCTTTTATTGCGAAATATGTACCACGGGCGAAGCCGGGGCGGACCACTAGTTGCTCATATTTTAGCAATAAGAATCAGTTTCTTTATTTCGTTATTTCAATGTAGCCTGTCGGTTATTGTAATATATATCGCGCCGACAGGCCGTGAAAATAGAAATATTGTTTTTATAATGTTTATTATTGGTAACATATGATTCTCTATTTTCATTAATACATTTTATTGGTTTAAATAAGTAAGTAATTCCAAAACTCACCTATCAAGCATATATCTGAGAAACTCGTGCGCATCCTGTTGCTGGTATCCCCTGAACCTCGGCACCACCTTCCAAATGACAAGGAACAGGCATTCCGGAGATATGGCTCCTTTGGAACCACACCCGCCGTTGTTGAGATTTATCAGAACCTGTTGAAAATTGAAAAAATATATATTTAAAGCTAGTCACATTGTTATGTAATAGTATTTTATACAGTTATAGTATAAACTAGATTTCCGCCCGCGGCTTCGCCCGCGTTTTCAAAGGAAAACCCGCATAGTTCCCGTTCCCGTGGGATTTCCGGGATAAAACCTATCCTATGTGTTAATCCAAGTTACCCTCTATATGTGTGCTAAATTTCATTGTAATCGGTTTAGTAGTTTTTACGTGAAAGAGTAACAAACATCCATACATCCATACAAACTTTCGCCTTTATAATAGTATTAAGATTAAGATTATGATAAGATAGTATAAATAAGTTCATTAAAACATTCTGATCACAAATTATTACTGTATCATTGTTAAACATAAATAAAAATAGTTACATAACATTCAATAACACAGAATAAGAATCCAATAGAAAAAAAACGTTTAAGAAAAACAATAAAAAACTTGCCTTTCTAAGTTCCTCAGCCATAATAACATCATGCATCTCTTGCCGAGTATAGCTTCTGGAATGATAAACCTTCCTCCCATTGGTCTTCATCTCCAAAGATGGCAACTGACTGAAGTAACAGCTAAACTCCTGTATGTTGTTCAAACTTTGCAATACAGCATTCATGAAGCATGTATTCCCTAAATTCTTTAAGCCGACTATTTTTTTATCCCTATGATTCTTCCCATTTATTGGTGATACTTTTTTCTCTTTAGACTTGCTCGACTGCATACTGTTTTCTGATGTGTGACTGTCATTGGAATGAGATCGCTTTCTAGATCTGGGACGTAGGCTCCGCACTGGTTCTTCAACATTCTAAAATGTATATAATAATGTTAATTATCATCTCAAAAAGGTATATTATATGGGCAAAAAGTTAGTACCAGCTTAATTTTATTTAAATTTAGTATCGTTTTCTATCTTTTATTAGATAATATAGTATTTAGTAGGGGGTCTTTCAAGTATACAAATAATTTAACAACATTTTATGCATAAGGATTTCAATATTCAATCGTTTCTTTGGCTGTGAATGAACTAGTAAGAGCAATTAAAATAATGTTACGATTCAATACTAATTGGATATACCAAGAACAGCTAATTGAAATATGCAAATAATTTTATATAAATAGGTAATTATTAATCAGTCCCCTATCAAAGTTCAGGAAATGGGTCATACACTGATGACTGATGAGGTTATCAAACCTAGATGATCATTCCACATATAAAAACAACAACAACATTATAATTTACCAACAACCCTTTTAATGAAAGCCAGAATAAAACCATTTATTCCAAATACACAACAGATGCATTATAAAAAGTAATAAAAATATAAATTTATGTGTGGTTATTTTTAAATTAATGTGAAAGTATTGCATATGCTTATTACAAGCAACACATGCTTCTGCACTTGATATAAAATTATATAGACATTGAAATAAAATTGTAAAGTGCTGACTCTGAAGTCTGAACACTACAAAAGATTTTTTTCTTGCTAAATTTATAAAAATATTAAATGCATACATATAATATAATAATATTATAACATTTCCGAGTATAATGGCTTACCTTTGATACTCTAACTTTATTCTCGCTGCCCTCTGCTATACTTGGCTGTGCTTCCACATTACAAGTATCTGTATTTTCCAGGGTAGGATTACTTTCACTAGGTTCTGTTTGTGATTTATCATTTGACTCATTTCTTATATTATTTTTATCTTCACATTCATCAGTACCTTCATTTTGATCATTGTTAGGATCACAATCTTCTTTGCTGTTAGCGGTCTTAATACTTTGTCTAATTTTGTCAATAATATGCTCTTCTGTGTCATTTGAAACATATTCATCACACTTGTAGCTGCAAAATGAAGCGGTTTAAATATTTTACTCATTTTTCAAGGAATTGTGAATAAATATTTGCCTTATCATAAATCAGGCCAAATGAGAATTAAGAGATTAAGGTTGATTTGATATGATAAAAATGTATACTATGTGTTGTTTAAAGACATTCTTATATGCATAGATATCTAAATACATAAGAAAGCAAATAAAGAAATAAAATTGTCTATTTAAGATATTTGAGAGAGGATAAGTGGATATTGGTTAAAATATTTTTCAGGATTTATATACAATACTAGCGGTCCGCCCCGACTTCGCCCGTGGTACCTACATGTTTAAACTATCCTATCTCTCAAGCTGGATCGAACTGCACATGGTGTGCGAATTTTATTATAATCGGTTAAGTGGTTTAGGAGTCCATTATTCATGTCCATATACAGGGTGTACCAAAAAGTAGTGATGAACGGAAGCTGAGAGGTAGAGGACCTAGAGGGCTATCCGAATCACCCCCATGTATGTAATGCGATTTTTCGTATTTTCGGAGTTATGACGATTTTTTCAATTTTTCACCTATCGCCGAGTACGATGATATTTTCACCCCGGACATAAACCCTATTGATTATTTTCCGTGGGGATACTACAAAGACGAGAGACTGCCACAATTTAGACGAAATAACCCGGAAATTCATAGTAACAGAAGAAACCATTAAAAATGATAAAAGGGCATTCAGACATTTAAAAGACAACTTTTTACGGTGATGTCGCACTTGCATTGAGCAACAGCGGGGTTATTTTAAAAATTTCTGGTAATTAAACACCTATTTATTGGTTTTAATGATCATCATGTTAATTCAATTTTTGCACTTACCACATTTAGATTTAAATTTTTCGATTGAAGCCTTCTGAATAATAAAATGAAATTTTCAGGGTAGCTATCTGATAGATAGAGCAAGTTTTTAAAAGTCAAACGGAAAAATTTTTTTATGTGATTTTATTTTTTTACGGGCCCTTGAAGTGGTGAACATACTGGGTAATTTTATCTTTCTTGCCATTTCATTCTTTTTTTTATTCCATTCAAAGATCTAACGATAGTAAATGTTACCATACTGAATTGGCCTATCTTTCAGCTTAGCACACAAAAAAAATCAAGCATCTTCCGCAATCATTGACGTCAGCATGAGTGAAAATATCATCGTACTCGGCGATAGGTGAAAAATTGAAAAAATCGTCATAACTCCGAAAATACGAAAAATCGCATTACATACATGGGGGTGATTCGGATAGCCCTCTAGGTCCTCTACCTCTCAGCTTCCGTTCATCACTACTTTTTGGTACACCCTGTATGTCCATATATTAAGATAAAATTTATCAGAATCTTACCAATACACTGAGTACATATCACAACTCATGCATAGTTGATGGTCAAAAGTTTCTGAATGTGTCTTTGCATGTCCGTTTATGTATCTTCCACAGCTTACAATGCCACATTGTAAACATAGCCAATTCTGTTCTGTTACTGAACATTCTGAAATTGCAATTTATTATTGTATCCATCAAAATGTGTTGTTTTCTGTATAAACAAGATCTATTTATAGTGTTTTTATTTGAGTATGGAAACTTTGTTAAGAATCAAATCACATGTAGGTAGGTATTATGTTTATAGAAATCTTTCTACATAAAGGATGGGTGTTCTTTACAAAATATTTGAAGGGTGTTTCTACTTTCATACAGCAGCATTAGGCCACGCTTATGACGTCAGTGATTAGTTCAAACTGCGCAAAAATATATCTTGTTTTGTTTAGTGAGTCATTCTAATATGCTTTCCAAAACTGTATGTCTTACAATGGCTATTTATGTTTTCATGTATACCCCTTTTAGTTTAGCATTTACATTAGCCTTCATGAAATAAAAGGTCACACTACACATAGAACATTATTAGGATAGGAATATTTTTGCATCCGAAACAATCTTCACGGTCACTAATGCCTCCCCTCCCCCCTGCGAAACAGCTGATTATTTTAGTTCGCTGTATTGATTTTTCCACTAACCTCTTATTTTAAATATATGATGACACATAGGTAAGAACTAGGTTTTAATGTTAATTTAATGCACTATATTTATAGTTTGAATTACCTGAACATTTGAAGTTCTTTGTGATTGTTGTGTCCTCAATGTTGAGTTCGCTAAACAACTTGACGTTATCTAATAAATGTGAACATTCCATGATTCATAGTAATTATAAGACAATAATAAGTATTTAAAAATATCTTTTTAATTCATAAAAATTAAATTATCTTAAAACACACTAAATAAAATCTTTATTCCGAGCGAGTGCGAAATAGCTTTTTAGTTTTTACACACATTGAATAAGCGTGAATGAGTAGGAAAACATCCGAGTCTGATATTATAAACAGACGTTCGAACTGGTGCGACCGGACCACCGTACTCGTGCGGTGCGATCGACTCGCCACACGACCGCACCGCACCTAGGGTTGCCAGTATTTAAGATGCCAGGATTTAAGGGTTAACAGCATCAAAAATACGAGTTTTAGTTATTTTTTACGGGAGATAATTAAAACAGCAATGTTAAATAGAGAAAATTTATTTTTGGCATTTATATTTGCTGTTGGAAGAAACAGCTTTTAATAGCTCTTCATTTTCTAAAGCGAATGTATAAAAATCTTTGCACGATAATTTAAAATTACATTTAATTAATTTGCAGCTTCGCCTTTACAGTTTCAATATTCAATTGGTTTCGGCTATCCGTCCAGGCATTGCCGCACAAAGAAAATATTCTTTGTTTAAAAATTATGATTAAATTTACGATTTTTAAAAAACATTTAAAATATTGGAATTTTCGCGGCCGACTGAGCTAAATAAATTCGTATAAAAAAATAGATACACTAGTGACTAGATAATTTATTACGTTGCTAATATATGAAGTGATTAAAGGCGCAAATTATCCCTTTTTGAAATTTTCGATATTGTCGATAGAGGCGAAAGTATTGTAATTTTTACTGATTTTCGTTTTTATTTTTTTATATTATATGCAGGCGTTAGTAGAAGCTCTGTTTAGTACCAAAAGAAACCTTGAACTGAGTTCTACATGTGACAAAAATACCACATTCTAGCCACGAAGTTATTACGAGATATAGATTTTCAAACAATGTCAGGGTTGTCCCTAGTAAACAAAATTATATATATCATCTATCTATTACCAAGTTTTTGTTTATGTTTTAGTCGTTAGTTATAGTCGATATTTCAAAATATTATTATATGTAGGTACATAATCTTTATATGTAATAAATTAACTGAACAAAAAAAATATCTTAGATTTATAAGACAATTCAATAATATCAAATTAATACAAATTAATCTCCTTTTTTTGTGAATATTTCGAGCATTGATCATAGTAATCTCATTAAAAGTCAAACCGAATTCCTTGAAAATCTATTTCTCGTAATAAATTCGTGGTTAGAATGTTGTATTTTTTTCACATGTAGACCTCAGATCAAGGCTTCTTTTGGTACAAGTACAAGTTACAACCATTGAAAAGAAGAAAACGAAGAGAAAAGAATGGGCAAAATTATATTTAAAAGACAGGGATTCATTCAGACATATGCAGTCATATCATAAATCTTTGTAGAGTTCTAAAATTTATATTATTAATCTTTTTTCAGTATTAGCCACGTCATCCGACGCCATCGCCATTGATAACGATCGACCGACGTCCGTTTTGTTTGGCGGTAGAACTATGACTAAAGCTGTAATAAGTATATAGTCTATGACTAATGCGCTGTCCGGTGCGATCGCCCGTCCACACGCGCGAATTTGGTACGGTCCGCACCAAGTTCGGATGAAAAAACCATCGAACCAACCGTACC
Organism: Colias eurytheme; assembly: GCF_061535395.1. Classification (NCBI taxonomy): domain Eukaryota; kingdom Metazoa; phylum Arthropoda; class Insecta; order Lepidoptera; family Pieridae; genus Colias; species Colias eurytheme. Next base: position 7,897,609 of record NC_142998.1, on the reverse strand, counting down.
GTCAATAATAATAATTATGTCCGACGGACCACTGTACACACGATCGAATATGGTCCGGAGCGTACCAAGGTCACGGTGCGGTCCGTACCAAATTCGAACGTCTGTTTATAACATGACGTAGGTACCGTCTCGCTCATTTCATCGCAAGTTCAACAATTCCTGCGTTCGAATAGTTTCTGTGGCAACAATAATTATATCATACAATTATTATACATTTATTTAATTTCTAAAATAATTATTTTGTTTTAAACCTGCTTTCCTATTTTTTGGTTCCTGATTATCTCATTAGTAAGTATGCTTTTGCTTGCATGTGCCTTGTGTAGCCAACTAAAAAAATAGACAAAAATCATGTAATGTGTTTCAAAGCCAATTAAGCTTTGAAAAACAATACTACTACTACTAGCGGTCCGCCCCGGCTTCGCCCGTGGTACATTTTTACGTTTTCTCTCCGAACCATCATCAAGTAATATTATAAAAATTATCGAAATTGGTTCAGCCGTTCTCGAGTTATGCGCTTACCAACACATTTTGTAATTCATTTTGGAAGTGATGGTTATAGATTTTTTTTTATTATTTATGAATATTACCTACCTACATACATAACAATACCTAAACTATAACACATTCGTGCTGCGATTGGACTGATTTTGATGAATTTTAATTTTTAACATTGTATACTAAGGTCCGGTCGCGGAGCAGGAAGAATTTCGTACATTAACCTGTTATTACCTGTCACTGTCACTCCCTTGTAAAAATAATGTGTCTTGCTCGCACAGGTGCAATGACCGCCGTCCTTAGGGATTGTAAACCTTTAACCTGAGAGCGTAAGGTTTGTGTTTGCTTGATTGGTGTCAGGTGTTCAATTATGATTTTGTGAATTCAACATTTATAAGAATAAACCTCAAACTCTTTATGTCCAATCAAAATCCGCCGTCGAAATCGCGTGTTACTTACGTATTTCTGTAATATTGTACCTACATAGTAAATTATTTTTTGAAAAATAAGGTCATAAAGAAGTTTCACTTCTTATGTGTGTACACGCACACTTTTTTTATATAATATATCGTGGTTATTGAAAAAGTTAAAATGTAACTAAGTAATAAGTATTGTAAATGAATAAAGGACATTTATTTAATAAATTAGTAAAAAACATTTTCTCCTCCAAATATTTCATGTAAACTGCACTTCATTCAAAAATGTTTGTGACCACTGTCAGTAGGTAAACAGGTCATTGTACGAAATTCTTTCTGCTCCGCGACCGGACTTTAATCAGTAAACGAAAATTTAGCTGGCCTAACTCTATGGGCTGGCGATGCACTATGCAGCCTTCAGATTCGAAAGAATTAATTGTGTAATCTTAAGTAGATTTAATTGCAGTATGTAAATAAAAAATCAGTCATATCACTAATTGAAATATGTAACCAGTTTTATTATGGGCTTAACTTCCCAAACATCCTTAATACCTTTCATACATAAATTCAGGAATAGACTGAACAAAGTGCCTACAAGTTCACATAAATAAAATAAAACTAATTTATAGGTCAAGAAAAATGTTCATAATAACCAGACTAGAATTAATGATATATTATGTTCTACATACACATAATAACATTATGGAACTTTATTGATAGTTAAAATAAATTACTGCCCAAAAAAACTAGCAACTAGAACACTCAAGACTCAACACACACAAAATTAATGGTTCTTGTCGATTTACGAAAAAAGATTGTATAGGTGTGCATAATAGGGTTAAGGTAACTTGAAAGCAAACACAATAAATTATTTTTAAAATTTATTATCCTTAATTACGTCTGCCGCCATAGCCACCCTGAGTTGCGGGTTGCGTCAGTTGGAGCCCATTGATGTTGTTGAAGTCAAGCATTTTCAACATTTCCTTGGTGTCTGGGTCAACTTCAATGATGTCATGTTCCAGGGCCGAAACTTCCGGAACATAGTTGTCCCTCCTTTCACGCTCCTCCTCTTGCAACTTGATGGAGATACCTCTTACTTGGGAATGTCTGAGACGCCTCATCAAATGAGTGGCGAAGCTGTGAAAGAATTCCAAAAGTTTATGTTTTAATTTAAATTAAGGATTTTTTTCATTTGAGGAAAAGGTTTTTTTAATATTGTATGTTTCAGTACATAATTTTCAAGAATTATGTAGAGGACTGTAAATGTGGTTAAAGGAAATGGTGTCTATTTTATACAGTGAATTGTTAGCAGTGTTTGTTTATAAATTAAACAAATAACGACAATATTAATAATTGAACTCAAAAATTAACTTTGTGTTGGTTTGTCTGAAAATGATGTAGTAAATTACAGCTAAGTACTTTTTTTATAACAATATGTAAACAATTCAAAAATAAAAACAATACATAATTTAAAATATTTTAACCATGGTCAAGAGCTAGATTGCTTATACACACTTGTAACATAACGAATATTACTTTTACATTCAATATTCAATACATAAAATAAATAAGACCGACTTCATGTTAATTTTAGGTTAGAAAACACTTACCCAGCAATTTTGTTACGAAGAGGCTTGGTTGGAATAATGGCTATTTCCTCGCATATTCTCTTGTTAGTATCAAAATCCAAAGTCAGCCTGGTGTAGTATTTTTCAATAATGATTTTCGCTGCCTTTTTGACAGTCTTGGTTCGTACACGACCCTGGAATATTTTAAGTTTTTCTTGTAAATACTCATTTTAAACATCTAAACTTCTATACTGATACAAATATTTTCTTCAAAATCGTTTAACAATTGGTGATTAATAAGATAATATGGGATTTTTAATAGAAAATTTTGATTACCATTTTGAATACACTGCAACTATCTCTTGACAGTAAACAGAAAAGAAGTTGTCAAACGTCAATGAAGGACGATTTCCATTATATATAGTTCCATGACGATTTCATATTTCCATTTACTCTATGGTTTCTTTATTTATGGTTTGTTGATGATTAATTTGTAATATTGGGTAATTACTAAAGCGTCTTATTTACGGTCCATCTTGACGTACGTCCCGCCAAGGTCATACACGATGCACGACGCAAAACGACAGTGAATAGCGTTGACGTACGTCAATAATTATTATTATTATCTTGCTGGATGTGCACGACCAACTTTTCATCCAGCAAGCACCCCCACCACCGCGAACGTCGTGCAGATGGACAGTGAATAGCGCGGACGTACAGCAGATTAGTGTTGCCAACAGAAATTAATGTAAATACTTAGAAACGTGGCCTATTGATATGATTTTTTTGTGATAACTTAGTGAGTACATGAGCAAGCAAGAAACGGTTATTTTTGATTTTTATGTACACAGGAAATCCCAATTATCATTACTTTTGGATCAACCTTGTACACATGGACAGTTTATATTCAGAAGTTATTATTTTAAAAGAACTCCAAGGCGAATTGTTGAATAACACAGATTTTATGCAAAAGTCCACTGCAGAAAAATGGAAATTTATTTAAAAAAAATATCTTGACGAATTTGTTTGTTTTAAAAAAAATGATTAGCTATATACTCTCTGTTCCCGCCACTTTAGCATTTACTGAAAGAGTCTTTTCGGTCATGAATGTGAAGTGGCGGGAAGAGAGAAACCGACCTTCATTAAAAATTAATTAAAAATGAGCTCTTGAAATATATAAATTTAGATTTGGAATGTTTGGATTCATATAATTCATTTAAAAATAATGACAAATTCTTAGTTACTGCAAAAAGTACAAAAAAATACATTTTTAAAAATATTTATTTACTCTTTATTTACCTCCTTTAAAATCAGATATACTCTATTTCTTCAAATAAAAGTTGGCAACCCTAGCCATGCTTGATGCGCGCACGATCGTCAGTAGGATACATCCAGCACCGCGGCCTTGAGCCGACGTACGTCGGGGATTGACCGTGAATAAGACGCTTAAAGCGTCTTATTCACGGTCAATCCCCGACGTACGTCGGCTCAAGGCCGCGGTGCTGGATGTATCCTACTGACGATCGTGCGCGCATCAAGCATGGCTAGGGTTGCCAACTTTTATTTGAAGAAATAGAGTATATCTGATTTTAAAGGAGGTAAATAAAGAGTAAATAAATATTTTTAAAAATGTATTTTTTTGTACTTTTTGCAGTAACTAAGAATTTTTCATTATTTTTAAATGAATTATATGAATCCAAACATTCCAAATCTAAATTTATATATTTCAAGAGCTCATTTTTAATTAATTTTTAATGAAGCTCGGTTTCTCTCTTCCCGCCACTTCACATTCATGACCGAAAAGACTCTTTCAGTAAATGCTAAAGTGGCGGGAACAGAGAGTATATAGCTAATCATTTTTTTTAAACAAACAAATTCGTCAAGATATTTTTTTTAAATAAATTTCCATTTTTCTGCAGTGGACTTTTGCATAAAATCTGTGTTATTCAACAATTCGCCTTGGGGTTCTTTTAAAATAATAACTTCTGAATATAAACTGTCCATGTGTACAAGGTTGATCCAAAAGTAATGATAATTGGGATTTCCTGTGTACATAAAAATAAAAAATAACCGTTTCTTGCTTGCTCATGTACTCACTAAGTTATCACAAAAAAATCATATCAATAGGCCACGTTTCCAAGTATTTACATTAATTTCTGTTGGCAACACTAATCTGCTGTACGTCCGCGCTATTCACTGTCCATCTGCACGACGTACGCGGTGGTGGGGGTGCTTGCTGGATGAAAAGTTGGTCGTGCACATTAGGAATGGGTCGTCGACGCATTTTTCATCAACGAGACTAGACCGTTAAATGTCGTTCATCAACTAGTCGATCAACTAGTTAAAATCTTCGACTAGTCGATGTGTAAACTGAAACGAATTGACACGGTCGACCGACGCGCGACGGTATTGGTAATCGAACGTTCGTTAATCGTTACCTTGAACTGAGGTCTACACTCTACATGTAAAATTCCACATTCTTACCACGAAGTTATAACGAATTATAGATTTTCAAAGAATTCAATGTCAGGGTTGTCTCTAGTAAAGAAAAAGTGAGAGCTGTTTTTTAACAATTATATATTTATCACCTATCTATTACCAAGTTTTTGTTTATGTTTTAACTTGTCATTTTAAGTCGTTAGTTATAGTCGATATTTTACCATTATTCAATATATTATTATAGGTAGGTAATCCTTATTATATGTAATAAATTAACTGAATAAAAAAATATCTTGGATTTTTAAGACAATTATTCAATAATATCAAATTAATACAAATTAATCTCCTTTTTTTTCAATATTTCGAGCATTGATCATAGTAATCTCATTGAAAGTCAAACGGAATTAACGGTAAAAATATTGAACTATCAACTAGGTAGTTGATACAAACGTGTCGACTGACGAGCCGTCTACGACGAGTCGTTTAGCCGTCTACGGTGGACTATTATACGGCCACGTCGAAGAGTTAACCGTCCGCGTCGCGGACGCGTTGACGAGCGTTTCGACTCTTTTGTTTAGTCGTTAAATTCAACTAGTCCGTTGATGAGCGATGGACTAGTCGAATCATTGAGTGTACATAGACGTTTAATTTAACTAGTCCGTTGATTCAACGCCCATGCCTGGTGCACATCCAGCAAGATAATAATAATAATTATTGACGTACGTCAACGCTATTCACTGTCGTTTTGCGTCGTGCATCGTGTATGACCTTGGCGGGACGTACGTCAAGATGGACCGTAAATAAGACGCTTAAAGCATAAAATCTGCAATAGCATTCGATATAGTATTTATGTCTTCTTCACAGTCTTCATACCATAAAATTGTTAAAAACTACTACTACTACTTCAACTACTGTACTGCTTACTATACAAAAATGTCATAAAATTAGTTATTTCCATAAATAGTTTGATTAATTTTCTTATTATTTGATCCAAAAGACAAGTATTTACACAATTAAAAAAAATATATTGTCTATGCTGTAGCTTCGGCCGTCGGCGCCCGGCGGCTCGATAGTCGATGGTAAATTTGATTTATCGGTGACAGCCTATGGTGACAGCGAGGTTAATCCATTTTATTAAAAAACGGCTGGTGGTTCTTGTCGATAACTAAATATAAAATATTTTTAACCCCTGCTTATAGCTGGGTACAAAGAAGAAGATTAATTCTGATAAAATTACAAGTTTCCTAGTTTTGTTTTCTTGTGAATTCGTTTAACAAAAACCGGCAAGATGTTTTGGGGTGAGTACCGAGTACCGGCAACCATGTCACCACGTGCTACTCATAATATATTTGGCTCCAAATTAATATTTCTCCATGAAGTACATTAATGTGTTTATTAGATATTGAATAAACTACAATACTATGACTGTATTATAGTCAATCTGTATTATACGTATATATTCTTTGGCCACGTTCTTGACCAATGTGGTGGCAGAATTTATTTCAAACTGTGAACTGTCAGTATGTTCTAAAATAATTTAAAAATACCACGATGTGACTGTAAAGGGATTGAAAATGAATAATTCATCCATAAAAATGTAAAGGTTTAAGGTGAAAAAAAAATTGTCCTTTTTGAGCCACATGTGGATTTTTTATTCATCTTTATATTTTATTTTAGGTCTTATTATGGAACCTAACAAAAGGTACACCCAATTGGTGGACAAACCTTTCCACATTTCGCATGCAGCGATGGACATATCCACAGGTGATAATGAAGCCTGTCAGGTCATGGTTGTAGTTGATGGAAAGAACTTCCTTGTATGCACATTACAGAAGAAGCAAACCATTCAAATGCCCCTCGACCTGTACTTTAAAACTGGTGAAAATGTTGCCTTTTTGACAAATGGTAAGTTTTAGATTTCTATAGCTGTGTACTATAAAAATATAATTTTTGTGAGTGTGTGGATGTCTTACTTATTAAGAATTCCGCAAAACAATTAATGAAGGATATCAGCATAATATATTGTTTATAATAGATGTATTATAAGTTTAGTTCCTGATTTTATATAATTTATGCTAAGAATTATGTACGAAGAACTCGTATGATAGAAAAATAGCATACCTACTATTATCTTAATATATATAAATCTTGTGTCACAATGTTTGTCCTCAATGGACTCCTAAACCACTTAACCGATTATAATAAAATTCGCACACCATGTGCAGTTGATCCAACTTGAGAGATAAGTTAGTATTTCATATAATGCTATTGCATATAAGTGAAGTCCCATGTCCCCTAGTGGGGTAAGGGGCAGATGCATCTGTTTCACTGATCGATTTTCTTTAGGGACAAGTAGGTGATCAGCCTTCTGTGTCCTACCAGACCAAGATATTTTTTTTTTCTTCGTCTCCACCGGGAATCAAACCCAGGACCCCTCGGTGTTACGCTCACGCGTCAACCACTGTACCGAGGAGGCGGCTATTGCATATACTATCCATGTATAATGAAAATTAATTAAAATTCACAGGTAAATGCAATGTACATTTAACTGGCTACATCGATCCCGAGTTTGATGAAGAAGTCTCCGATGAAGAAGGTGATGAAGAGGAGGAAGAAGCTGATGAAGAAGCTGATGAAGAAGAACAGGAACAGGCACAGAAACCAGCCAAGAACAAGAGAAAGCTCGACACTAGCACTGACTCCGCCACTAGCTCTAAGAAGTCCAAGGTAATTTTTCATATACATCCATATTAATATAAATGCGAAAGTAACTCTGTCTGTCTGTCTGTTACTCAATCACGCCTAAACTACTGAACCAATTTTCATGAAATTTGGTATGGAGATATTTTGATACCCGAGAACTTTTTATCCTGGGAAAATGACGCAATCCCGGAAATCCCACGGGAACGGGAACTATGCGGGTTTTTATTTGACTGTGCCGGCGAAACCTAGTACTTTGTAACATTTTTAAAGAGAACATTTGGTTACTAGTAATTACGTTTATATTTTTTTTTTTTCAAAAATTTCAAATTTCTTAATGAATGGTAATGGTAAACCTGTAGCAGGATCTCAACTAGCGTCTAACCTATATGATTAATTAAAATTTAAAACTAAAGCTATTCATACATCTATAGATCATTACATTTATATTTATACAGTTGGCTTTTCTTTTGTGAAATTAATTATCTTATAATATAAAAATGAATCCCAAAATGTGTTGGTAAGCGCATAACTTGAGAACGGCTGAACCAATTTCGATAATTCTTTTTTATTATATTCCTTGAAGTACGAGGATGGTTCTTATGTAGAGAAAACATAAATATGTACCACGGGCCAAGCCGGGGCGGACCACTAGTTGTGCATAAAAGTAAAATAAAATTCTGTTTTAGAAAGGAAAGAAGGCAGCTGCTGATGATGATAGTTCAGATTCTGACAATGAAGATCAATTGCAAAAGTTTTTGAATGGAGAGGACATTGACAGCGATGAAAATGATGAGTCCTTCAAAATTAACACATCCACAGAGGTTGATGATAGGTAAGAAAATCATCTTGTTTTTGAAGTGAAAATTTCTTTAGCAGCGTTGGATATAAAATCTTAAACTCGCGTCAGGACACGTGGCCTGATCGAAAAAGCGTAAGACGGTTTTTTTTTAAGCCCTTATATTCCATGCGTAAGACGGATACCATTCCAAAATATCAAACATGCTGAACGTTAATAATCAAGTTTTCACTTCTGCTGGCACTCCCGGAGTGCAACCCGTCTTTTTTTTGTAGATCAGGCTATATGATTTCAAAGTAACATATTATGTTTCAGTTTATCTATTGTTGTATGTATGCTTAAAGAAGTGCAATATGTACCGTATTGCACTTCTTTACAAAATAATTGCAATAATTCTAGTGAACTGACACTCAATATTGTAAATTTCCTAGTACACTAAGCTAAAACTTTTCTATAATCAAAACATCAATTACCAACAGTGATGAAGAAGAAGATGATGATGATGAAGAGGAAGAAGCGGAGGATGATGAAGCGGACAGTGATGATGATGAAGAAGAAGCCGACTCTTCCAAGGCCGATACCAGCATGGACACCAGCAAGGACGACAGCCAGATCGATATGAGCAAGCTCACAAAGAACCAAAAGAAAAGGTTGAAGAAGAAACTGCAGAAGGAAAAGCAGGCGCAGGGACAAGTGAATGGCGTTGAAAAGAAGGTAGGACGAACAAAAATCTGTCGGTTTCACTGTGATTTTTTTGTTGACTTAATCAACAATCAATGTTCTTCTACTTAATAATATTAATATGGGCAAGTCTCCGCAACTCGAAAAGAAGGTAGGATGAACAAAAATCTGTCTGTTTCACTGTTATTTTTTTGTTGACTTAATCAATAATCAATGTTCTTCTACTTAATAATAAATATATGGGCATGTCTCCGCAACTCGAAAAGAAGGTAGGATGAACAAAAATCTGTCTGTTTCACTGTGATTTCTTTGTTGACTTAATCAACAATGTTCTTCTACTTAATAATATTAATATGGGCATGTCTCCGCAACTCAACATCAATTGCATCTTTTGCGTGAGAGATAGGTGTGGGAAAACAGCTAAAACCTATTAAATCTAGCTCTCTCTATACTTTGCAACCACTATACATTCCATGACTTGAGCTGCCGTTTTCTTGGATGCCATACTCGCTCTCTCTGTCGGTGATCCCCAAATTCAGATGTGTCTTGAAGGGTCCGTGTTATCATGCGTTGTTGCAGTCTGCACAAGTTAATTATCCGACGGGCAAGTCTAGATTCTATGTTTGATAGGTCTGTTGGTCCCTTTGTTTGTGGTTGTCAGTTTGTCAGGTTGTCTTCTTTTATGGTGACTCCTCCTTTTCGATGCAATTATTGGATCAGATGCTATTAGCATCCAGTGCACAATGTCAGTATTTGTGTTGATCCTTGACGTTTTCCTCTCATGAAAAAGTCGTAAACTTTTGTATTCTTTTTGACTGGTTTCCAGCACATCATCTGAAAATAAGCCCACGGGCAATGGTAGCTCCTTTATTATGTCTGCACCATGTAAAAGGAGTTTGTGCACAGATGCGCTCATTTTATACCAGTTATACTGGTCTATGCACATTATCGCATATCATGCACATTATCTCGATCCAGTACTTTTTGAAATTTTAACAATTCACGTTAAATCCGCATGACAATACACACAGAATATTGGAAAACCTTTTTATTATTTCAGGATTTAAGCCTGTAATGTATTGACGTCTGACATTTTTGCGGATTTTACGTTTAACAGACCATTATTTATTTTGGAGATTTGCTTGCTTTTTTTTGCATACGTTTTAATAAACCCCAGTTTCAGACTTTTAAAAAATTTCGCCTTTTATTAAAGCATTCTCATGTCGCTTCGAACGTTTTCAAGCTGTTAGTGGGTTTCATAACTGACTGCACTGCCGTTTTCCAGTCAAAAACATCGACTGTATCTAATTTCACAATAGTTGCATGGTGTCTCATAATTTATATATACTGTTCTGGTGATATAATGACCCCACTTTTCTATGATCCTTTTCAATATTGCCAAAAACACGATCAGCGGGCATGAAGGAATGCCCTGTGACTGGAAAAACGACTTCTGTTGATTTTATTTGCGGTTTTGATAGAATCCATTTCGAGAGCATCCCGAGAAGTATGGTATTTTTGTTTTGCCCTACGCATCCATCAGCAACCAATTCAATTCGTGAGATTGTGGTCAAATCTGTTTTATTTAGACAATCATACACCACAGACGCTATTTCATTGGAACCTTTAGCGTGAACGTCCTCAGTCCATGCGTAGCTAAAACACGTTGTTTTTCGTGAGAGGATCCTTAGCTACCTTAACCTCCTCCTTAACTACCTTCAACATTGTACAAGTATTGTATTGTATTTTTAAATTAATATAAAACAAGAGCTCATTTTTTATTAATGATACACTACTTCTGTTTCTTTCTTCTCGCCACTTCGAATTCATAACCGAAGATATTCTTTCTGTGAATGCCGAAGTGGCGAGAATAGCGAGTAGGTATGAAATTACTTTAAATAAATTTGGTAAGTAATTTTCAGTATTTTTTTAAAATATATGCTGCCATTTTTGGCCTGTAGTTTTGTCAGTAAAGTCACTACAGTCTTTTAACCCTTATTTCGACAGAGAAGGTGATAGTAAACTTATTTAAATTTTATTGTATAACCTAGTTTCCATGGTTTTTCTAAACCTCCAAAAAAAGAAAAAAAAAATCTACCCCCCACCCTTATGGAGAAAAGCGATGTCCGCCACACCGGACATTATCGAATCTTAGTAAAAATGACTGGTCCGTCCTAGCGGACTTAATCGAATACGTGAAAGAAGTTGCATAGTATAAAGTAAAAGAATATAATAGTAAAAAGGCCTTTATTTTTTATAAAAGTACAAAGAAACTGTGAAAAAAAGTAATCTAAAGGTGAACGTACTACGGGAGGATCTTCAACTACTGCAGTATCTTCTATCTGGGCTCTATACAAAAAGGTACTCTGTTTCCATTTGTAAGAGAGGGAAAGCTTTTGAATTTGCTTGGGTCTCTTTTTTGTCACAACTGATGGTTCTCTGAGTCTTCTTTTTCTATGCACAGGTGTTGGCAACGAGGGTAAAGACGATATAGAAGGTAGTTTGCAAAATTGGGTTCCTGCGACTGGTTCAGGAAAACTTGCTCTATATTTGGACTCAAAGGCGTCGAGAAGTCGTATGTAAAGGTTAGGTAGATAAGAAGTATCTAACAAGTTGATAGGTACTGAGAATAGATGTAATGTTTTGGTAATACCGACAACTCAAATCTTTTACCTTTCATACCATATTTCGACAAGGTCCGCCGTGACGGACAAGCTGTAAGACACAATAAATACAGGTGTTTCGACGAAGTCCGGTGTGGCGGACAAGTGAAAAACTCGATAATTATTAAGAATAACGTAAGCAAAAGCTATGAAATCGTATTATTTGAACGTTAGTAGACTAAATTCACAAAAAACAAATAAAAAATCTACTCAACATGGGCAAAAAATAATATTTTTTAATAAATTACCTGAAAGACTTTCATTAGTGCGCAGTTTCGCCGACATTTTTTCGCCAACTGTCAAACTCTGGGTTATTACACGCAAAATTTATTTTTCTACTAAAATTTGATCGACCTCCCAATAGCTTAGTAGTTTTTTTGTTGCAAAAATAGAATTAGACGGGGCGGTGGATTTTTTTAAAGTACTTGTCCGGTGGTACGGACAAATTCGAAATAAGGGTTAATTTAGCAAAGATTTTATTCAATATCGCTATTTCAGAGGATAGGTCGTCCATTTTGATACTCAATTTTTCTTGTTAATTTAGAACTTCTAATATTATCTCTATTTTTGGATTTTAAATAACCAATTGCTTTCACCGAAATCAAACCATTTATTAAGATAGTCTAAACATTTATCAAGAAATAACAAAAAATTCTTTTGAATTCCATAACTTTCTATAGGGGATTTTGCTTCTAATTATTGAACATTTTTTTGGTTTCGTAACAAAAAAAAAAATATCTTTTTTACGTTGTTCTAGAGCCGATTTTAAAATTGACATAATATTATATACATCTATGACTGTGATGTTATTGCCTTCAAGTTGTTTAACAGCTTAAGAGGAGGCTCCCTAAATTTTATGTGAATATGCATTAATATTCTGAAACAGTCACACTAAAGTACATACACACATATATACATACTAAAGTTCAATTTTGATTGTATCAAAATTGAACTTTAGTATATGATTTATTGGATCTTTTTCTTTCCATGTAGTTCCATGCAGTTAGTGTAGACTACACCCCTCATATATTGAAAATATTTCACACCCAATGTCGTGTCGCGGAAACTTGCCCCTATTAATATATTAATATTTATTTTTTACAATTTCTAAAGGAAAAGGCAGAACCAAAACAAAAAGCTGATAAGAAGAAAGAAGCTAAGAAAGAGCAGAAAGAAGATGCTGCTGTCGAAAAGAAAGAAAAGAAGTCGCTCAGTGGAGGTGTGTTCATTGAAGATGTGAAAATTGGAAATGGGCCTGTTGCCAAGCCCGGCAAAACTGTAATGGTGAGAATTTATCTCTTTTATCTTTATGAAATCAAAATAATTCCATTTTTAGTTTTATAGCATTCAAATGCTTTATACTTAGATGTTAAATTTTAGAGTAAAAAAAATATTTTCTATTCACTAATTTTTTCTATTCTTTAAAAATTTCCTCATCCATGAATATATCAAAGTACCTACATGTATTCAGTGTTTATTTTACCTTATAATGACTTTCTTTAAAACGATGAGGAAACATTTTCAAATATCTGTATAATTTTTTGTGCTATGTTTGTTATTTAATGCGTATTTTTATTATGTTCTTCATACAAAAACATTATCATTGGTCCTTGCAGGTATACTATGAAGGCAGGTTGAAGCAGAACAACAAGATGTTCGACAACTGCCAGAAAGGGCCTGGTTTTAAGTTCCGCCTCGGAGCCAAGGAAGTGATCTCCGGTTGGGATGTAGGTGTCTCCGGTATGAAGGTTGGGGGCAAGAGGAAAATCATCTGCCCACCTGCTATGGCGTAAGTTTTATTTGAACACTAGCTGCTCCGCGCGGTTTCACCCCCGTGGCTCCACCCCTGTTGGTCGTAGCGTGATGATATATAGCCTATAACCTTTCTCGATAAATGGGCTATCTAACACCGAAAGAATTTTTCAAATCGGACCAGTAGTTCCCGAGATTAGCGCGTTCAAACAAACAAACAAACTCTTCAGTTTTATAATATTAGTATAGATATTGGGGAAAGAGAGGGGATTGCAACTCTCGATTTTTTTCCCTTGTCCCCATGATTTTTGTACGGCGTTGCGGAATAATGGATTAAAAGCAGTATAGCAATAGTATGACACAGATGTCGTACATGGTCAAATGACCAAATTTACCCCCGGTAACTCTCGGAAATTAAATAAAAATTCCGACTTTGTGGACCACCATTTTTGTACGGCACTGAGCGGTTTCTTATTATTTTTAATGGATCTATCGATGGTTAAGAATGCCGTACAAAAATATATGACCAAAATTTACCGAGTCTACCTGTACTTTTGAATTCTCATCTGCACTCAGTTGGACAGCTTACAAGTGACGGCATAGTGATGAATCTTATTATTTTATGCTCTTCTATCGTTCTAGATATGTCCCCTGGTGGTTCATTTGATCCATATTTTTTTCCTATGCCGGCCTGTAGTCTATTACTAAAATAGTTTGTTACTAAGTCAAATTTTGTATGAATAAAAAAATTATACAGCATAATAACCTATTAGAACATATTATGTAAAAGACATCCGTTTATATGGAACTAGAGGTCCGCCCCGGCTTCGCCCGTGGTACATATTTCGCATTAAAAGGTAGCCTATGTCCTTTTTCGGGTATCAAAATATCTCCATACCAAATTTCATGCAAATTGGTTCAGTAGTTTAGGCGTGATTGAGTAACAGACAGACAGACAGAGTTACTTTCGCATTTATAATATTAGTATGGATAGAATGATTAAAATAAAATTATACCTTTATTTCAGTTATGGAGCCAAAGGATCCCCTCCAGTTATTCCACCAAACTCAACATTAGTATTTGAAGTTGAACTGAAGAATGTCAAATAAAATATTTTTAAGTGTTGATTATTACTGTTTGTTTTAAATATGTTTAAATGTCGCGCCTAGTGCGAAGTTACTACAATGATGCCATTTTATATGCTCTAAAGCATCTTTTATTTAACATCATGTTAGGTATCTGTATTCCATACGTGAATAAAATTGCCAACATAAAAAATCTTTGTAATTACAAGTAAAGGAGTTCAATCACTTTGTATGAGTGTTAGTTTCTTGATGGTTTCTTGTTGTGTATTCAAGTCTTTGCATTTTCATATTAATTTTAATAAAATTTGTAGGCTTATAAGATTTCTGTAATCATTCTCTGAGAATTTCTTAATAATGAGGTAACATATGATTGCATCAGATGATGATTAATTATCTATGATTTATGTAAAAAAACATATCGCAATTCATCATTTTTACAACTATTATGAAGTGTAAGCTGAACCAAACTTCTTCCCAATTTGGTTAACCTCCTTTCTTGTAACTATTTTAATACTATTTTAATTTTGAATAAACTTAATTGCCATTTTATTCACACGCCTACTTACATATATACTTCATTTATTTTTTTATCAATGAATAGTTAGTAAGGTGCCCTGTGAGGAGTGCTTTCTAGCATTAAGACTACATAGGCTATAATGTAAAAAATAGTGACCATTTCATTCTCATAATTATAAAATAATAGTAAATAATAAGAAAAATTTTAGGAAATCAATTTAAATAAAAGTAAATTTGACAGTGTAAACAAATTGGACATGGATGAAAAAAATTTTTTCAGTGAAATTTCAATCTGGTCAGGTATTTTAGTTTAAATATAGTACAGGACATTAACTATAAGATACTGTAAGCCTTAAGTAAGTGATACATAAATAAAATAATTCAAAATAAAATAGGTTTTTTATTTTTCCTACTAAATGTTTATTAGGAAAATAAGTTTAAAATTTCTTTAATAAAACAAAATGCCTACCTAATTTCCTATCTTATTATAGGGTTTTAAGATTTACCAATACTCAAGTTTAGTGCACAAAATTCGTTTGAAAATCAATTATGCTGTTCATCATCACTAGCCTATATTAATTATTGTTCCTATTTCTGAGACATGTCACCACAAAGCAGATACAAGAAGAGATGGCTGTGATTTTCTATATAGAATCACATGAAGCTTGAACTAGAATCTGTGACATCAGGACAATACTGATGGCATGGCAACCTTGCCTACAGCATCTTTTCTTTGTATCTGCTTTGTGCATGTCACACATTATCAAGCTGATTCTTAGACATGCTTGTTTCTATCAGAGTCAATAATTACTGTTGATATGGAATAAAAAAAGGGCAAAACGAAACTGTAGTAAATGCTATAAGCATGTTTTACTTTAAAGCAAGAAATAAAATGCATTATGAAATATTATAATAATATATTACTTAAATTTACAATAACCATTATCCATTGTTCTACAAACTTCTTGCTGTTGACTCAAATCCATATTGTTACACGTCAAGGTAATATAAATCAAGGTCATGGCCTATTAAAAATGCAGACTGGACAAATGACTGTTCAATAATATGTATATCGAAACTAATAAATAATAATTTAAATTTATTCAACAATCATTCGGACTTTAGCCTTACATCGGGGCTTTGTTTACTGTCACTTAATTCATTCTCGGGTTTTTCAGTCACTTTATTATCTTTCTTCTTAAATGCACAAACGCCACCTTCACATTTGAATGGGAATTCTGTTGTTACATTGCCATCAGCATCCTTCACAGCCCATGGATTCCAAAAGCGTAGAACATACGGTTGAATAAATTTATGCCACAAAAACAGCAAAACAGGAATTATGAAACAAGGAACACACACCATCTTCAATTATTGATGCTAATTATTGTAATCAATAGAAAAGAAGGCTTGACTTAAAACAATTTCTGATTTGCACTCGAAACCTGATTATTATTGCTTTTACGCAGAAATGATTACTGCTAATCCTTATTATTGAAATCGCCAACACGATTACTTTTAAAAATTGTAATTCACTAAAAATTTTGTTTTGACATTTATCTGTCAGTAGTCATTTGACATCTTGTGACAAGTTTTGTTTTTATTGTCAGTAAAGATAAGATAAGATAGATACCACAGAGTACACATTATTATGATAGATACCAAGGCTTGAGTAGAGTCTGTCTAAAAAGTCAGTTTACATGGGTAATTTAAAGGGTAATTTTAAAACGCAACCTAGCAACACTGCAAATAATGTATAGTTTATACGTACAATCTATAAAAATATTTATATTAAAATTTGATAAAAATATTAAAATATTATGATAAGTGATTTAAAAATATTTGAGTATCTTTTGAATTTGAATATCTTAATAACCTTGTAAATTATCTCCCTCGCACTACTGCTCAAAGGTTTTGGCATTTTATACGAATATTAAACAGGAAAATCTAAAAAAATAGAGAAAAGCTAGGTTATAATTTACAATTTTGACAGCACCTGCAGGGTTACCAGTATAAGTTTTTAAATTTCTACTCAAATTACCCATGTAAACTGACTTTTTAGACAGACTCTAACAACGGGTCCACACTTAGATCAATAAGTTTTCATCTAAGGGTCCACATGACACAATCAATATGATCAATAATTATTATGCTTTGCGAAATTTTGTAGAACAAAAGTTTAAATTACAGATCCCATGAACCATCGTCCACGAGTGACGAGACCATAATATGGCGTACCGCGTTAAGTGGGCGTAAGTTAATCCATGAATTTTGAACGCTAACAAAGTGTGAAATGGAAGGAATGTAAACATAAATGCGAATGTGTGCGAATAAGATGAGTTATTCAAAAAAACATACTCATTCGTTTATCTCATACATTTAAATTTTTAATCGAAAAATTTAATCGCTTTTCACTTTTACAAATAATTGAATTAAATACGCTAATTGTAAACTGCTTAGAATATTGGCGAAGGAAACTTTTTTTTTACTCCAAAAAAGTCAGAACATGCTGCAGCTCAGTGAGCGCAAACAAATTTGTTTGGAACGTATTTTCCGATTTATCCGAAATACGATTATAAACATGATATACTTAAAGACAACTTTATGTTTCTACTCAACAGGTAGTGAATAGTATCGTATTAGATGCTTGATATCTTATAATCCATACTATCCATACTAATATTATAAATGCGAAAGTAACTCTGTCTGTCTGTCTGTTACTCAATCACGCCTTAACTACTGAACCAATTTGAATGAAATTTGGTATAGAGATATTTTGATACCCGAGAATGGACATAGGATAAGTTTTATCCCGGAAATCCCACAGGAACGGGAACTATGCGGGATTTTCTTTGAATGCGCGGGCGAAGCCGCGGGCGGAAAGCTAAGTAGTAATATCTAAATTGACGTTAAATTATTAAAACCTGAAAGTTTTTTAAATTGGTAAGTACCCGCATTTTATGTATTTTCTGAATAAATCATCTACTAAGAACTAACTCGGTTTTGGATAAGTATTCACGATATCACGATAAGTCATTATATTTAGTTATTGAAATTTATATTTTTGGTTTTATGGCATTCAAATGCTTTATAAATATAAATTTATAAAGAATATAAAAAATTCGATCACGAGGTGGGACTCGAACCCGCATCCTATCGCGCCATTCCGGGGCGGATGCCTGACCAATTCAGCCACTCGTGACCCGCCATTCTATTCTTACACCTAACACCTTTACACATAACACCTTTGACCTATTTTTATAGGTACTTGTAAATGGCATGCATACTTGTATAAGTATTACATGCATAATAAAAAAAAGTCGTTGGCAGGAAACTAGTAACGAAATAGGTATAAATAAATTATAAAATAAAAAACATTATTTCAGTTATAATAAAATTTAATTTATATTAAATAAATATTTTTCTTCATAATTTTTCCAGGAAGTTGATTTGAGCATTTAGACTACAGGCCCATGTTGAAAAAATTATGGGTCATTTGACCCACCACCTGACCTATCTAGAATGATATAAGAGCATAAAATAATAAGATTCAGCACTATGACGTCACTCGTAAGCTGTCCACCTGAGTGCAGGTGAGAATTCGAAAGTTCAGGTAGAGATTTTCTCCCCTTGTCTCCATGATTTTTGTACGGCGTTGCGGAATAATGGCTTAAAAGCAGTATAGAAATAGTATGACACAGATGCCGTACAAAAATGGTGGTCCACAAAGTCGGAATTTATTTTTATTTTTCGACAGTTGCCGGGGTAAATTTGGTCATTTGATTTTGAACGGCATCTGTGTCATACTATTTCTATACTACTTTTAATCAATTATTCCGCAACGCCGTACAAAAATCATGGAGACAAGGGGAGAAAATCTCTACCTGAACCTTCGAATTCTCATCTGCACTCAGGTGGACAGCTTACAAGTGACGTCATAATGCTGAATCTTATTATTCTATGCTCTTATATCATTCTAGATAGGTCAGGTGGTGGGTCAAATGACCCATAATTTTTTCAACACGGGCCTGTAGTCTAATTGAGTAACAAAATAACAATACGTTATAAATGCTAACAGATACAAATCAAAAACTTAAATATAATTTTATTAAAATGATATTTTGTGTTGATTGTGTTCATTCAATTTAATTTTATTATTTATATATCTACTTTAAAATTTACCCTGCTTTTTAGTTTTTACATATAACTAATATAGTAACAATAATAGAATTGTTTGCACCATTTATCAAAATATAACTACTTACCTACCTACCTACATAAAAATTTATGAAACCCAACTACTAACGTTTTTTTATATTATATTCTTTTAACCACTCCTTTCTTCATTCCCAGTCATTGCACTTCCTAGCCTAATTTTATCACAATCATATTTATTTCTAACGGTCGTCTAGCTAAAATAAATTAATTACTTTAATAACTAATTTTGATAGTAAAGATTTTATAACAATACAAATAACATTCGTCATTCATTAATAGCTATTTACACATGCAAAAAAGTTTATAAATTAAATAATATTCATTATATTTGACAAATAAAAAAGGATCAATTGTAAATAAAATTTAATTTTCCAGGAATACTAAATTATTTTGAGATCTTTCTCACAGCACACAGTACAAACGAACATATAACAACAGACGATAAAAATATAATTTAAATTATCTTTACCTTAGAGGTAACTTAACAACTGTAAATAGTTATTTGCCTAAGTAATAGGGAAAATATATAAAATATTGACATAATATAAAAGCTTATCCTTGCTTGTAACCACACATTTATGTGGGACAAACTCCATTATTTGCTTACAGCGAGAATAATGGTCCCAGACGCAGCTTATTTATGACCTATGTACATAATGGCACAGTGAAATATCAAGAATAGTAGCAATAAGGCACGTCATAACATTGTATAATCAGCTTGAATGTTATCTAGAGCCCCACGAAGGGAAATCGGTAGTTCCGGTACTTTATAAATTGAATCCGAAAATGGAGGCAATTTTATAGCCTTAGCCGATTTTTCATAACTAGTGAAGGATAAATACAACTGTGAAACCCGATTGATTTCGTCTTCGGTCATCTCAACGGCGCGTAGCTGTTTCCTAAAATCGGCGTCAATTGATTCGCCGCACTTTGGACATATCTCTTCAATGACGTATTTGGTACCAGCCTTTGACGCGTGTTTACATCGAAGAGGTTCAATGAATTTATATCTTTTAGATTTGTGCACTTTTAATTCCCGTTTCTCCTCATCGGAAAGTAGCACGACGAGTTTGTTGCCGACGCGGTCGGAGCCGCCGGCGCGGGGGATAACTTCGCCTCCACCCTTCATCAAGGCGTTATATAGTTGCTCAGTTGGATTGTTAAAGTCGTAATAAACGCACCTCGACTCGGAGCTGGCTTTGTTATTGTTTTCGATGTGGAGACTGTACCTTAGACGGATTTTCTTTGGTTTGGTGCTATACTTCAGGTACACGTGTATTGGAATGTCTATCGACGAACAGCCGGACTCCTGGATCTCATATGGCGGCTCTTGCAGCACTGGAAATGTTTACAATTGCGATGTAATAAACTTATTCATAATAACGAACTTATAAAAGATTTGCGTGGCAACGGACTATCATATTGTAAGATAAGGATAATGAGCGTGTATATCATGCGACTGTTTTTAACACTATAAACATGATACGCTCAAATATAAGTTAGCATCTCATCTTATAATTAGACAAAACCTGTTCCGCTGGATTCTGTCTGTTCAGCCGGTACAGTCGATCGACTGGAATCTAATTTACTATGAGCAGAAAATTAATCGGTTGCGGCGTATTGAAATCATTATTTCTGAACGCGTGACAAAGTGATAACAAGCGAGTTAATAGCGTAATATAAATTTGGTACATGGTTGGAAACAGGTCGTTATGAATGAGTGTTTCGAAAGTCGAGACGTGGCAGGTCTGTAAGTGCGTTGACGTCTGCACGTCATACATGGTGTTACCTCTTTTCGGATAGACGAACGCGCTCGCCGGGTGAAGATGGAAGACGACCTTGTGCACGAAGGCGCTGATGTCGCGGCCGCGCGCGCCCCGCACCCACACGCGCCAGTCGAGTGCGAGCGCGCGCCCCGACGCCGTCCGCCGCGGCTCGCACGCGTGCCCTACCTCCAGCCACACTCGTACACACATCTATAACATCGTATCGAACACATGATAAATATATTCATATAACTTATCAATACAGCTGCTCGCCGCTCGCGTCTTATACTTCGATATTATTATTCGACACGCAGCTATTTATTTCGGAAAGTAATGAGTATACCTATACCTATTGAAAATATTGCATTTTTTGTATAAGTTTAATATGTATTAATAATTAATATTATACTATCAAAAATAATGCTTTCGCACTGATGAAAGATGTCCTACGTATCCCATATGGAAATATGATGAAAATTTCCATCTTCATTCCACTTACTATTATGTAGGTATTAGGTAAGCGTTTAAAAGCATTTAAAGGGAAAACAATTTGATATATACCTACTATTAGATTTTCATAAAGTTTAATTGATCCTTTGAAAAACCAGTAATTCCAATAAAGATGTTAGGTTGCGTCACAAGTTTGTCTACTTCTGGCCTTGGCCGTGAATGGAAGTTGGTATGAAATCATTGTTGCGATAATAGAAGTTGCTGAGAGCAAAATCTTATGTAACAAATTATCATTCAAGGAGGCCATTGAACAATATTTTAATATAACCAACGATCTTAACAATGCACATAAGTATTAAGTACCTACTTATTCAATGAATCTGCATTCTGCATTCAATGTGTCTGAATTCTGAAAACGTAGAATGATGAATTTCTATCCCATATAAAATCCTACATTAGTTTTAATTATGCGGATGCTAGTCCCGGCTCCCGGCAAATGTTCTGCCTTACTCTTATCACTTAGGGGTATGAAAAATACTTAGATGGCCCGTGGCCGATTCTCAGACCTACCCGTTATGCATAGAAAATTTCATGAGAATCGGTCCAGCCGTTTTGGACGAGTATGGTAACCATATGGTAACTAACATTACACGGGAATTTTATATATTAAGATTAATTACATACACTGCAGATCAAAGTACCTGATAAAAAACTATTTCTAAGGTTTCCCCTTTGCAACTTACACAAGCCGAATTTAATTATTTTAAGGCCACAAACATATTATTTATTTATTTATTTATGTAATTATTCTTCTATAGATAGGTTAATACTTCATTATATATCGAACTTTTTTGCCACTTTTGGCATCAACATGACAATGTTTTGGCATTTGAGCTTGGCGAACTCTATCTTTTTTTATTTGTTACACTATTATAAAGTTTTGCCTATACCACAGAATACATAATAGTAGCTAAACGCTACAGAACGGACACTCTCCGCCTCCCGCCAAAATTAAACTTACCTCACCCCCGCGCGATCAGACATAAAATGGGCCATATTTTTCTGCAAGGACGATACGCAACGAAGATTGACAACATTAATCAAATTGACTTAAGGGGCCCTGCTCCGAAATGTATGTTTCTAAATCATGGTTTTTGGATAGAAATCATCATATTTAAAATCCTAAAAAAATATATAGCACAGATAAACGTTTGATCTAGTGACTTTTTTGGATAAAAACACAATATTAAACATTTGACTCGATCAAAAAAAAAATCAGAAGTAACATCGATTTTAAAAGCATAATCAGTTTTATGAGAATTAGGGGAACGCTATGTTTATGAAAATTTGACATTTCATTTACTAATCAGGTTTTACAGGGAAATTTTTGGATAGATTTTTAATTTAGCCCTTATTTTTTTCTATATAAAATATAATACGTAAAATGCGACTCGTGCGCACCACGTCAGTGCCGCCAGAGTCCAGCCGGACGTTATCGAGGGAGGACCTGTGCTAGTTTTGCTCCCGACCACGTTGCAGTCGCCGCTCGCGTATTAGAACCGAGCGGCGAGTAAAACGGCGAGCATGTCACGGTATAAATAAATCAGTAGTTTGATTTTGTTAGTTATCCTAGGATTATTGTTGTAAATATAAATTAACTTCTTATTCTATACTATTAAACGAACAATATTTGCATATTAATATATTTGTTTGTAAATACAGTGTGGAAATTTTCGATGGGCCCTGGGTGAAAGTACTAGAAATACTGGAGATAGCAAATTTCCTTTATTTTTAAAAAGAAATAGAACTGCATTCAAAGATTTTCAAAAATTCATTTTCTTCGACCGGGAATCGAAAGAACTATTAAAACCGCATCAAAATCCGTTGCGTAGTTTCAAAGATTTAAGCGTACAAAGGGACATAGGGACAGTGAAAGCGACTTTGTTTTATACTATGTAGTGATTTTAAACTATGTTTTAAAAATTACCTTGCCTGAGATCCTCTTTTTTATGGGTTATTGAATAGGAATAGCGGCAAAGTTTTGAAGTACTAGTAGAAAGACTATTATGATGTTGGTTGATCTGTATTCAATGAGTATGACAAATATTATTTTTATGAAACAACAATCCAAGATGGCGCCGACGAAAATTTGACTCTTTTCGTGATGGGTGTCATTTTCATGGTTTTTGGGGTAGCAATTAACGAATATGAGGTCAAAACTATAATCCAAGATGGCGCCGACGAAAATTTTACATCTTTTCGTCATGGGTGTCATTTTCATGGTTTTTGGGGTAGCTATTAACCAATATGAGGTCAAAACTAAAATCCAAGATGGCGCCGACGAAAATTTTACATCTTTTCGTCATGGGTGTCATTTTCATGGTTCTTGGGGTAGCAATTAACGAATATGAGGTCAAAACTATAATCCAAGATGGCGCCGACGAAAATTTTACATCTTTTCGTCATGGGTGTCATTTTCATGGTTTTTGGGGTAGCTATTAACCAATATGAGGTCAAAACTAAAATCCAAGATTGCGCCGACGAAAATTTTACATCTTTTCGTCATGGGTGTCATTTTCATGGTTTTTGGGGTAGCTATTAACGAATATGAGGTCAAAACTAAAATCCAAGATGGCACCGACGAAAATTTTACATCTTTTCGTCATGGGTGTCATTTTCATGGGTTTTGGGGTAGCTATTAACCAATATGAGGTCAAAACTAAAATCCAAGATGGCGCCGACGAAAATTTTACATCTTTTCGTCATGGGTGTCATTTTCATGGTTTTTGGGGTAGCTATTAACCAATATGAGGTCAAAACTAAAATTCAAGATGGCGCGGACGAAAACTTTACATCTTTTCGTCACGGGTGTCATTTTCAAGGTTTCTGAATTCTGCTCGAAAAATATGTAAACGGTTGTAAGAAAAATATACTTACCAAATTATCGACGGTAACATTGGGGATTTGTAAATAGCTGTCTCAAAAACCTTGAAAATGAAACTCATGCCGTAAAGATGTAAAATTTTCGTCGACACCATCTTGGATTTTAGTTTTGACCTCATATTGGTTAATAGCTACCCCAAAAACCATGAAAATGACACCCGTGACGAAATTTTGTCAAATTTTCGTCGGCGCCATTTTGGATTTTAGATTTGACCTCATATTGATTAATAGCTACTCCAACTCTTTGAAAATGACACCCATGACGAAAACATTTCAAATTTTCGTCGGCGCCATCTTGGATTTTAGTTTTGACCTCATATTGGTTAATCGCTACCCCAAAAACCACCCACATTTGCTACTTAGGAAAAGTTCAGATTTAAAGATATCATAGGTAATGTGACGAATATAATTTATTTCATTCCGACCGTTTCTCGGAATAACATACATTTACTAAGAAGGGTTTAATATATTGCCGGTAACATAATATTATGATGTATGATAATAATTAATAATTCATAAAAAATTATTTTATACATTTCTTAAAAAGCTTCGATATTGTATACAATAATACAAATCATTAATTGATTATTATTCAAATTGTTGTAAAATAGTCACACTTTTTTAAGTTGGTTGAATACACTAACTTACTTATTACATACTTATATTCAATTATTATTTTGCCTTTTTTATTTGTTTTACTTTTAATTATTACTAGCGGTCCACCCCGGCTTCGCCCGTGGTACATATTTCGCAATAAAAGGTAGCTTATGTTCTTTCTCAGGGCTTAAAGATTATCTGTGCCAAATTTCATCAAAATCGGTCCAGTAGTTTATGCGTGAAAACCATACATACATACATACAAACCTTTCCTCTTTATAATATTAGTATAGATTACCAATATTTTCAGAAGAAAATAAATTAATGTATCCAGAACGAGAGTTTCATTTTAAACTTTAAATGTATGTATAAAATAGACCAAAAAATTTTTACGAGAAATTAACAATAAATTATCTTTTATATTGTTTCTATCGATTTGAATAATAAAATAAAATTTGAAAAAGGAATGTTTCCTTTCAGAAAAATTTGCTATCCCTAGTATTTCAAGTATTTTCCATTCAGGGCACATCGAAAATTTCCACACTGTATATTATATACAAACAAATATATAAATATATAGCTCGTTTAATGGTATAGGATAAGTAGTAAATTTATTTATCAACAACATTCCTACGATAGCAAATAAAATCGAACTACTGATTTATTTATACTGTGGCATAATCGCCCGCCTTCATAGGTCACCGGAGTTCATGCCGCGCCGGCTCCTGCGCAACGCGGGCGCGAGCCATCTCAGTGCCTAAAATGCCTAAACTTTCAGTACAAAGGGCTCTTAAAGTAATTTTATTATTTTGGATTTGTGATTATCGTTTTTCGTAGAAAATGGTTAGATATTGTGCTGTTTACGGATGTATTTCATCAGAAAAACGCGAATTTTTTTTACGCTAGTCACAAATGTGCCAACCATAAAGCGTTAACACACACATTTGCAGTCTCTACAGTGTGACTGTCAAAACGATCATTTTGTATGGAGTGTCCGGGGTGTGCCTATACTATAAAATACATCTTATATATAAAATTCTCGTGTCACAATGTTAGTCTGCATACTCCTCCGAAACGGGTGGACCGATTCTCATGAAATTTTCTGTGCATATCGGGTAAGTCTGAGAATCGGCCAACATCTATTTTTCATATGTACCACGGGCGAAGCCGGGGCGGACCGCTAGTATTATATAATACCTGTGTAATTATATAAAACCTACGTACCTATATAATGATTCATAAATTACGAGTTACGAACGTATATGCACCGTATATAGGTACGACGAATTTAACATAGCCAGCATTACCATGCGCTTTTTAATAGGATTCTAAATAAATAAATAAATTAGGTAAGTAGTGTAAACTGTAATGATAGAATGTGTTTGTTGTTTTTTTTTTTTTCATTTTTTGGAGTCAACTACTTATTTTTCTTACATGTTACTATAGTACAAAATAGAAACATATGAGAGAAACAGTTAAAAGCAAAAGCTACGGAGACCTGAGTTGAACAATCTTTTTATATAAACTATCTACCAAATAAATTTTAAACGTTTCTAATTTTATTATACCACGCTATTAAAAGTAAACCTGAACTCTGAAGAAGTATTCACGATTCAAATTACAATAAATCTGCTGAATTGAAATGATTGTAACGTATTTTATTGCGAAGGCTAAATTAAAGCTAATCTTTTAAACTAATTGGATAATCTAATAATTATAAATTATTTCCTCTAAGCTTCTTTAAGTTGTTATCCTTTCAAGTGTTTGCTTATCCTATAAATATGTAACAATAATCATTATATTACGCTTTTTTCTTAAATAGTGGTTACAAAAACGGAAATAAACGGTATAAAAAGCAATTTATTGCTAAATTCGAAATTATTTAGGTCATACTTTGAATAATATAAATCCTATAAACTATCTACCTAATGTTTTCTACACAGAACATTAAATTTTTTTTATTATGAATTATGACGTAGTTCGAAAAAGTTCACTTTATATCATGATATTGTAACCACGTCTTTCCTTTTTTGTTGGAAGATTTCAATGGATTTGTATGTAAAAATATTAGCTAGCAATATTTAAAATGCAAAGATGCTAATACATATTCCTACTCCGCGGTACTCTACCGACGCGAAACCACCAGCACTGTACGGCGTACCATAGAACATATTATTATACTCTAATGCGACACTGTACTCACTGTGGTTTTGTTCTCACGAATTATATTGTGAACTTCCTGTGTATATGGGGTCGTACGATATTGTTATTGTACTTTAAAATTATCTTGTATATTCTAGATATTCTACTTTCTGATTCCATCATCTATAATAGGTATAAGGTAGTATTTTAAATACAAAAGCCTTTCTGTTGAGCTTTAACGATTTTTGCGTGGCACAGTTTTGTATGAAATTGCTTGCTTGAACTTGAACTTGCTTTACAAAAATCTGAAATATAAATTTATACTTATTGCTTGAGTTTTTTTGCGCGTATTACTCGGATTCATTATTTATAGTCAATCCCGATGGGCATTATCCAATTTTTCCGTAAAGCCAATTTGCGTATTTTTTTGGTAAGTCACGAATCTCTGTGGAGACTCAAAAGCGGAAACATTGGAATCAGCTTTATTACAAAGTAATAATAGTATGACATTCATTCTTAAAATAACATGAGGACAAAAGCTGTGATTCTGTTAAAAAATCGTAGGGCTAGAAAGTAGAAGTTTTTATTTTCTCTTTTCTTAGTTTATTGTAGATAATTATTTATAGAGTTATGGCTACCTGCCCCTAATTATTCTTTGACGTGGAAGAAGTCAATTAATTAGTACTACCAGTTTGAAAACTTAAACTTTAATACATACTTAGGATAAATGAATTTAATTGAAAATAAAAACCGGCCAAGTGCGAGTCGGACTCGCGCACCGAGGGTTCCGTATGTGATGTAACTAAAAATTTATGGTTATCGTAATTTTTCCTTTATGTATACTATAAGACGTTGCTTCGTACCAAATTTCAAGATTCTGAGTTCACGGGAAGCACCCAGGTTTTGATTCCCTTGCAAGTGTCGAAAATTTGCGGCATAAACGGCTGTATCTTTTGATTGCGTTGGCTTAGAAGTTTGATTTTTTCACAGCTTCAAGGGACAGTAGATCTGAGTAATTGATATAAATTTCAGCTTCATACCTCCACGCGTTCCTGAGAAAAAGGGTCTTGACAGACGGACGGACGGACGGACGGACAGACGGACAACAAAGTGATCCTATAAGGGTTCCGTTTTTTCTTTTTGAGGTACGGAACCCTAAAAAGGAAAAATTTAATTTAAATGTAGTTAATCAGTCTTTGTTCTTTAGTTCTCAGTTCTCCTTATATGTCTCGTAAGAGTCCTAAGAATTCGACGAAATGTACCGCCCAAGAAGAAATTTAAGTCTGATGACTTAATATGTTTTTGTTTTAATGACATTTGTAAGTAATGAAAAGCACATTTAGTTTTTCATTACTTATAAACAACTTATAAATGTCTGCTAAGTATGCCCAAATAAAGAGTACATACAGATACCACATTCATAAATTAAAGTACCTAAATAATAACGTTCTACGTTCGATGATTTTTTTGTTATGAACTAATCATGAATGGTAATGGTAAATGGTAATCACTCGTATAAATAAAGGTAGGTACTTAGTATTTTATATTTGAAAATTAGCATTATATAAAATTTTACTGCATATAATATACCAGAGATTCTTATATCTCGCAAAACATTACAATATGTATTGTCTACTAGGTCGTCGAACTTTGTTTAAAGGATTTTTAAATCCTTGTGTAATTTTCAACTTCCTTTTTGTCACAACATTTTAATAAGTAGGTACATACTTTATTATTTACAAAGACAGTTAAATATGTATTAACCTATGGTATTAACTAATAGACTATATTCATAATTAAAAAAATATTTACTTCAATATGACTGTAACAGATTTAGCCAATCTTCATTACTTGGCAATGGCAAGCCAAGTTTGGTCGTTTATAATTAAATAGTGGTAACTATTATTTTATATTTTATTGCAAAATGTAATGGGTGACCTCCGTCGGAATATCCACATCACAAATAATAATTAAGATAAGATTTGTGTTCTATTGTAACTTTGTAAGCTGTTATGTAATCTTTGTCAATTACTATTGGCCATAGGATGATTTGATTTAGCAACCAATTCATTTCAAACAATTAATATAATACTATCTTTTATCATTACCAGTGATTTTAACCGCTTTTAAAAATTAAGTCCCTTTTCCCTTCAAATTTCTTTAAGAATAACATAATCTAATATCACAGACTAATAATAATATACTACGTATACAACTAATATCTATCTACTAAATTGCAGAACGATCGGTTTGCTAGTTTAGCCGTGAAAGCGGAACATATAAACAGAGCGGGTACTTTCGCGGTTATAGTAAATTAATGACCGTAGGATTTTTTTTTCAGGTAAATTAGTTTTTAGTTGAATACTATCAGAAAGATAACGTTTGTGACAGTGGAAGGTCCTTTGAGGCAGTATGACTGTTTTTAGAATAATACTTTATATTTTATGGTGAATATAAACGAATGAAGTCGCGGGCTAGTATGGAAAGAAAAAAGGTCTGACTTTGATTTCATGTAGGTATAAAAGATAAACGCGCCTATAAATAATTCTGGAAATTATTGATTCGTTTTTTGAGCAGATTCTAACTGTAATGTTGCCAGCTTCGTGAATCATGTTATGCTTTTGCTTAGGTTATCATTTTGACTGATTATGTGTTTACATTGCTTATACATTTAAAATTACTTACTCAGTGCAATTAAATCATTAAATACTCAAACACACCTCATTTTTACGTTCTTTTAAGTATATTTATTTTTAAATAAAACGTTAACGTTCTGTGGTTTGATATCTAATTGATTGTAGATAATAAATGTAGGTACAATCACGTACAATGTATTTGTCATTCTATCAGCGTAAATTGGCAACGATCATTTTATGGCCTCTTGATAGTTTTTGTTGATATTTTTTCCTCATGGGCGCTCATGCTAGACAGTAAACAGCTGATAAAATACCAGCTGTAGTAGATAAATAGTATGTATTTTGTCAAGGTGTAGATTATAGACAATATCTATTA
Source organism: Colias eurytheme (assembly GCF_061535395.1). Lineage (NCBI taxonomy): Eukaryota > Metazoa > Arthropoda > Insecta > Lepidoptera > Pieridae > Colias > Colias eurytheme. Next base: position 7,867,367 of record NC_142998.1, on the reverse strand, counting down.
GGAAAAATTTATGTAATCTTGCGTACCTACGCTTAAGAAATCTTATCTATAAAACCTATAATCAGGGCTAGTTGTGGGCTAGGATGGATATCATTTGGTAATGTACCTTGTACCTACTTCATAGTGGAAATCAGTCAGCAATGTTTCATAAAACATTGCCGATTGTTTTCGTAGAGCTGTAATGTGACAATCATAATATGTTTATTGACCAATAACACAGATTAATAGTCATCGATTTAGTAAAAGACATTAGTACTTTTCCGGGTTTGGATACCTCATAGGTACCGATCACTTATTATATTTTTGTCTTTTAGATTTTATATATTTAATAATACATAGAAGCCAGTTCCATTTGGGCTTTGGTTTAAAGCCCTACATTAAAAGGAATAACTCAATGATTTATCTTGATGCTAAAGTATTATTTCAGAAACATCCCTCTATATTTTCTTCATTTGACTTAAATTAAGCCTAAGCACTCGAAAATCACCTCAATATTTCATTCTCATATATTTTTTGACCCTCGACACTGTATCGCAAAAAAATCCAATTAGTAGTCATACTCTTGCGTGCCAACCCGCGTTGTTGTTTATTTACAGTTTTATAATATTCTACAGAGATACGGAGGAAGTGTTCTCGGGGTCACGCAAAGTGATGAGTTCAACGATATATGATATGATATCCCTGAAGAAAAACATTTAACTACACATATATATAATAATATAATGCAATTGTAGAATGTAGACTCTACATTCTACAATTCTACACAGCTCTACATTGTAGAGCAAAAATTCAATAAAATAATGATTGCATAAATGGTGTATATTTAAAAATATTTATCATTTTATCCATACAGTTGGTAAAATAAGTTTTTGCATCAGTTTAAATCGTTTTGGTCACGCCTATTGAACATTAATAGAAAAAATATCATATAATTACTAGCGATAAGTTTTTAATTCTAATTACGAGGAAGTGTTCTGAGCTGCATAAATCTTTAGCAGGTGTTTGATAAAACTGTTTGTATCGGAACCAGTTATATTTGGTATGCGGTTGAGTGCGTTCATTTCCCATAACAACAAATTGTTTAGTCATCCTTCGACTCGATTATCTGTGTGTATCGACTTCGAATGATGTTGATAAGGAAAATGTAAATACGAAGGTAATTAGGCACAGTGTATCATCGCAATGTGTTTTCCAAATCACATGAATGCACAAGCGCGTCGTTCACACCGTCACACGCTCAGTCGCTCAGTTCGCGCTCGGAGAATCGCAGAATCACCTCGCAATATTTTTTATGCGACGAACACTCACCGGCTTCTCATGTTGCTGTCGGGGACCTTCAGTCATTTTCTAAAATGTGATAAAACCGCCGCTCCTCGTGCGGTGACGGCTGACATCTGTAACAGGCCATCGAGGTCACGTTAGATCTCCGAAGAGCACCGATCACAATAACATTCCTCGCACAAAAGCTCACTTGTGTTGTGTTGGTGACAGGCAAAGATGCATTAGGCAGCTGTGGGATTTCGGCGGTAATTCAAGCGCGCAGCATGTCTGACACGGAGTCGTGGCCGAGGTGCGTTTATCACTGGCACGAGAGCCGGCCATGAGCGCGCGGCGCGCCTGACGTCAGCCCGTGACGTCGGGCCGCGAACCGCTTCCTCCGCGCCGCGCCTCGCTCTGACGGTAGCAGCAGCTGACGTGTAGGCGCCCACGTCTCGTTTTACGTAACTTTCGCGCCAAACTTCTATACAGCACTGACCTGCAAACATATTAATTAAATATAATATATTATAATTAGCATAATTAATCTTAATGAATAACATCAACGGTATCATATGAATATTTCTTATTCAACATTATAGTTTGTTAAATACTTTATCGCCTTTCAAGAGTTGTTAGCAATCACACATATTATACATTGATTTCAAGAACATAAAAAGGATGATAAATATTAGACCCTACGTTTAGGTTTCTAGCTTCTACATAATATTATTTACTTCTGATTAAATCTCTAAATATCTGATAATTAATAATTCAAGCATAAAGTCTCCTGAAATCCAGATTTAGACAATAAAGTTTATAGTTACATAATACATCACAGTGCAGCTCAGTACGCTAAAAAACAAAATAAAAGTGATAACAGTGTTTGTTCATACATTTTGCTAATACACTGATAAAGGCGCATTAGTAAAAAAAACTGATCAAATGACCAAATTCAGTAAACTAGACTTCAAATTCGAAGCTTTTGAAGCTTTTTCGAAGCTTGTCTCTATTCATCATATTACATATATATCTAGATTACAGTTTCTACAGGGAAGAGCCGGCGAGAAAATCTGTAGGTAGATCATCATGTGTTCATTTTTCATGCATCACGATTTTCATCTTCCATATATTCATTGATATATTTTGACGCTATAGTAGACTCTCTGAATGGGTAGGTAATTAATTATTAGTTCATTAATCGTAAACGTTTACCCTTTTTCCTATTAAGCACCTAATCGTTTGCTTAAGCACCCTGAAAAAAAGGAAATGTTAAATGTTTCAAATTTATGTCTATTTCAGAGCACAAATTACCTTGGTATTGATTTAAATGTATAAACAAATATGAAATAATCAATCACATAATAATTTCCATACATATAGATATATTAACATGCAAAAAACAAATAATAAAAAACACACCATATCAATACAACCAACAACATTAATTGAATAGACTAAAGTCTAATTAATGCAATCATTTATTTTATTCATAAAAAAACTGCTATATATCTACTGACAATCAAGCGACAATATAATCTCTATCTATTAGCAAACAAACAAAATTATGTATTTACCTTCAGTAGAGCCAAAAATTGAATGTTTTAATACTATTAAATAGAGAGGTAGAGCTGTTAGGTAGAGCATAGAGCGCACGGAAAGCGCGCGGAATATGTGAAAACGCTTGGGCATAGAGCTCTGTAGTATAGAGTAGTAGGTACCTGTATAAAAAATACTGTTTTTTACTTCCGCCAGCTGACAGATATTTACTGTAAGAACGCTAAATGAATTTTCTTTTCAGCACCAACAAACTTGTAGTTTTCAATTCAATCCTACTCGATGCCTTTTTAATAGATTTTTTTTATCAATATAAAATATGCAGATTTATATCTATTAGAATATTGCAATTAAAAATTCATTTTAAAAAAGGCAACACGAATGTCTGGTTTGAAAAACTGAAAATAGATTAATAGAGTATCGGAAATTTTCGTTATCCGAAACAGCCCTTATCCCGTTCATTTTGGTTAAATTATTCTAGTTTACTGTATAATGTATATTTATCTTTAATCTACGATAGGCTCGGACTGAACTTTGGGCTGGGGTGACAGTGCTATGCCTGTCTGGCGGCAGTGTAATTATTATTATTATTAGGGAAGAAAAATTTACACACTATACAGATATCACCCAAATCAGAAGCAGAAGAAGTCACTTTTGCCACAAAAGATTTTGCAAACAAGGCTACTGGGTTTAAATATTATAATATCCTGTGTGTGTATCAACCAGTCAAATCATTTAATCATCGCCTTTAAAAACGGCCCTATTATACCTATATATATTTTCTTTTTCTATTATAGGAGAAAATGTGTCCGGAAGGTGGGAAACTTTGAGGACTTTCCCTCATTTAATATGGTGCAACAAATAAGCAATAATTGGTGAGTGACACTGATTCATTTTTGCAATAAATTATATCTATCCTATCAATTCCGAATATTTTATCTGTAATTACGCCATACATTAAATGCTGTTTTTTGATCAAACTTTGATTATTTATATAAATTTTTAAAGAATAGAGGTTATAAAGCATTTAAATGCCATAAAATAATAAATATCAATTTGATTATTTAGATTTGGTATCCTAATATCTCTTTATACATAATATTATGTTCTTTACTTCACTAATAACATTTTTTCCATGCTTTTCATTAATTAATATTATTGTTACAACTACAAGATATAGAGAGGGCATCATTAGATATTTAATAATCCTATAATGTATGTGGTTTAGGTTATTACTATCTGTATATCTGCTTAGATGAACAACGATAAAACCCTTTAATTTCTTTTAATAACACTCGCATTTCTTTAATGTTTTTGTTTAGTCACGTTGCATTAAATGTTTCCATTTCTATGGAAATTAATCATACGTAATTTGTCGTCCACATTTAAAGAATCAAATAAGGAAATTAAACATGATTTTATGATAAATGCAATGCAAGATAACAATAAAAAGGCGTGATTTGATTATATTAGGTACCTATCGGCCATCGGGTTGTGATTTAAAGTGATACCTATATCAGGAATTCAACATTTTACAGAAAACAATTTATGAATGTCTTATAATAACATACTTATCTACGTAATTTATGGGTTCCATTGTTTTATCGTCTCGTCATCGTTATTCATCACAATTCACAAACCGTTTGCGGCAATATATCATAGAGCTCCAAAATTATGCGGATTTGTATTAAGATACAAGGTGATAACCTGTGTTGATAACATAAAACTATAATGACATATTTGCTTACAGATAGAGAAGAAACAGAAGAACAAAACAAACAACAACAAGGGATGGAAATTAATTTAGAATTTCTACGACGACTATGACGGATTGGCTACGACGCGGACGCTACGAGAAATAACTAATCTAGATACTTGAAAAGAATAATACCCACTGGCTGAGTTTCATAGAATTCCATTCACGATAAAATATTAAAAAGTTAATAATTTAAGACTCAAGTCTCAACGATAATTGTATAAATTGAGAGTATGCAACGTGTGAAAGTAGATAATAAACAGCAATGTTAGCTAAATAGCCATTTGAAAAAAATTCACAAAAACAACGATTTCAGACTGAAACTGAAATTTAGTTGATGAAAGTTTATTCTAATCAGAATAATTTATATTTGTAATAATTTGCACCTTATTTGCACAACATGTTTTTTTATGTATAAAATATAATAATGACGTTTTATCTGTATAAATGTAGTATGTAATTGAAATTTTACCAAATGCCATCAACAACAAGTATCATGTTAGTAAGAACACAAGGACTCTACTCAAGTGCTATATTTCATAAATTTACTGCAATTTATTTATTCAATGTGCAGACTTTTAGTTTTTGTAAAGGCTTCCCCATGCTACATACTATGTTAGATATTTATTAATAAAAAAAAATATTAAACCACAATAAATCTTTGAAAATGTGTTTTATTTATTAACATTCTCTCACGAAAAGGCAGTTCTTTATGGATAAGTGAAAGTAATAAAAGAACCAATATAAAATTGCCCAACAACCATATTATCCTATACCTAATTCATTGATAATAATGAATCTTATAATTTAAGCAATATTTAAGGTTTATAGAGGTCTGTGATAGCGATTTGTTTTATTTTAAACAAAACATCTACTAAATAAAAAAAATATATAGTAATTACTATCTATAGAATTTGTCCTGAAGGAATTCGATTACTGCTTACAGATTTCAAAAGAATAGGTACCTGCCAATAATAGCCAAGTTCCTAAAAGTATATCATATTATTATCATAACAAAGAACAAACCGATAAAGATAAGAAACAATTAAAAAGATTGTACATTTAAATTACCTTGTATTCTCCGTTTTTATGTTGATAAAATCAAATAGATTTCGACTTTGTCGTGTAGGTACCTACGTAAGAAACCTACAACGTTTCGGTAGCAAATTATACTATGTATATATACGTACACGTTTTTATCATCTATACCTATAAAATGTATTTAGATAAGATTAAAGAATCAATATTTGTACATATTCTTAAGTATATGAGTTTTTGTAATATAATAAATAACGTTATATGTATACCTACCTACACATTATGTTTATTGTTTATTTATAGACCACCAATAATTCCTCAAATATAACATGAAAGTTATATAATATATACCCATTGTGATACTGATCTTTTAATAAGCCATGTGAAAAAATTATATTCTATATCATCGAGATATATTACTAGAGGGGTTATTCCAAACAAAAACATTGCGCGCGGCCGATGTGGTGGGGTACGTGTGGAACGAGCGAGGCGTGGCTTCAAGTTCAAAGATTAAGCAATGCGTGCAGATGCGACACATTGTGCAATCTGTTTACTCGGTACTATCTGGTGGTACTGATACTAGGGAATTAATAAAACGAGGATTTTATATTAAACTATGTATTTTAATTTCCTTTAAATAATATCAATTTATTAAGCTTTTGTCGTTTTGTGTAGTAATCAATAGTTTTATCAGTTTTTGCTTCATGATGTAATTTAAATGGATACGATGATTCAATGTTGATGGCGTTTACGTATAAGAAACTCACATTTTGAAAAATCTCACGCGAGATTCGAGGATGGGGGAGGGGTTGAATAAATTCTCACGACATCTCACCAGGGGGGGAGGGAGGTGCAGAAAATTTTAAAAAACACCTCACGTAATTTATGGACGCCCCCTTACTCGATCACAATTTTTGTAACTTTACTATAAACGGAACTACATTTAAAAATATACTTTATTTATTGAGTTATAAGGTTGCTTCCATTCTGTTTATTTACATTCTCAAAAACATCAATCGCTGCAGAGGTGGCTTGCGACAAAGGCGGCTTGTGTCAAAGGCCTCGGCGATATCATTTAAGAACATAATATTATGTACTTTAGGCAAACTTGTTATAAGATCTATTTTACTTTCTTATTAGTCCATTTGACAAGGATATTGGGTAAGATACCTATTGGAATAATTTTATTATTATGTATGTACTTATTAAATCCGCGAATAAAAAAAATTTTTAGTCGTGAATATAGAAATTGGGTCGCATTTTTTTAATCCGCGAATAGTAAAAACACGAATAAAGGAAGCGCGATTAAGGAACTTTTACTGTATTAGTTTCTGTGTGTTTTGTGTTTATTTGTAATTGTTGTGCATAATAATTTATAAATCCTATTGGAACAACTATTGATTAGGCTTTTTTTAATAAATAAAAATAGGTAAATAAATAAATATTACTTAATATAACCTACCGTTTTACTTTGCGTAGTCGGGTAAAAGTATAAATATTTAGGTACTACACCACGGTAATCTTTCCTAGTAGATATTGTATATACATAGTTAAAAAAATCCAGTTACATTTTTTTAACAGACTCATCGATAGTGTCACGTCTGTGCTGTTAGTCTATGAAAAATGGCGCGAAACGCAGAACGCGTGGTGATTTTTCGCAAAATGATAACAATATTAGTAAAATGCATGACTTACTCATAATAAGGAAACTTACTGGTGAAAAGTCACTCCTCGGGCTTTGTTTGTATTATGGGAACTGTTAAAACAATATCTAAGCAAACACGAAGGCATTTTGAACAGAGCAATAACACGTGTTGACGCGGCAAGCGGGGGGCACAGTCCGACACAGACTAAAGAGACTTGTGATTCTTACCTCTAGCTCGTGTTAAAGAGAGTGTAGTAGCGATCGCCTCTCTAGTACGTAGTACATTCTATCTCTATGTTCTATATAGGTAAAATAATATTGCTTAATTATTACTACCACTTTTATAGTAATTAGTGTAGGCTATCGAGATATAACTATAATGGGAGTTGGGATTAGCTCCAAATTTAGAGGATATACACATATTATACCTACATATTAGGGTAAGGTTGCTCAAGTCGTACCACGGCGTTAGTCGTACCCCACCAATATCTCGTCTGATACCATTGAATTGGGCCATCTAGTGTTGTTAACGTGAACTATTTAGTCGCGCGAGCAAGCGTAAACAAGTGGTCAGGCGGTCGGCTTCGTGCAGCGAAAATAATTCAAAAAGTAAGTTTTTTATCACTTTTCATGTAAAATTAACGACTCATTCATAAGCTTTTTACGGCAGGAATGTTATCTTTATATTTTGTCTTTGTTTACAACGATTTTTAATGCTTATCTGTCAATCGTTTGGGCATACTCAAACAGGAGAAAATTTTTAGGTTGTGTTAGTAATTTTATTTTTCAACCTCAAAGATAAGTATGCTTAAGTCGTACCTGTTAAAAATTCTTTACTCGTACTTATATTTAGGTCTAAGATTTTGTTATTCACTAAAATAATTACCAAATAATATGCTTAAGTTAATCTCAGACTGAATTATTTGTAATTTTAACTTACTTAAAATTGATCTCTTATTATTAAGAATTTTTCTATATAGTTTATTATATCTTCACTAAAGTGTATTTTCTAAGTACGACTTAGGCTGTATGTGGTACGAATTAGGCAACTAGGCGCCTTAATCGTACCGAAGGTATGTTTTTGAAAAACGTTAAAATATATATTTTAATATTAACATTGTAAGTTTCTGTGATTTTTTAATAATAGACAACTAAATAAAGATTCAGTAAATGTGGATTATTTTGTATTATTTCAATTGTCGTGAATATTATAGCATAATTTCCTTAGGGGGTACGACTTGAGCAACCTTACCCTACTGTAAGCTGAGAAACCATCATACCTGCAGAGAAATCATCATAACGAACATAGAGCTAGAGATAGAGCAAGAGCATTCTTTCGTGAGTGTAAACGAAAACTCGTATTCAGTATTGTTCTGTATTAGAACATTGCATATAATTTTTTCGAACGCACTGAGAACAACGAAATAAAGCCAGCCTTTCCCAACCATTTCCATCAATTTGTCCGTAAGTAAATAAAGCATTTTTGTTTGAAACTTCTTTTCCTAATATCCATACTTTTTTAGTTATAGAACGTTTAATGTAGGATTGCTCTGCGTAAAATTAAAAATTTCAAGGTATCTGTGCATTTCTATATGCATATAATGGTACAAATTCAACAACCTAATTCAAAAAAATATCCCGATTATATATGTAGGTACTTACTTAAAAAATAATAGGGTACTGAAACAGAAGCAAAAAAAACAAGAAGTAAAAAAATAATAATTTATTTCACGCAAAAGAGATGTACAACAATAATTACATATTTTGTAGACACAATATATTACAACAAATACGCGCATTCATTTAAAAAAATAATAATGAAAACTATATATGTAATAAACACAATATATAAACATTAAAAACGTGACATGACCATATCCACAATTATTTATAAAATAAATATTCTTACAAACTGATATGTAATTTGCATATAAGTAATACATATTAACTATACAGGGTGAACTCTCGTTAACTGTGCACAGGCGATTGTTCCGTTATTACAGATATAAAAAAAAACTTTGAACTGACATCGAAAGTACTTTGCCCATTTTTTTTAATTAAACGAGAAATATCCAAAAATTTTACAATAGTTATGGAATAATCGCCTGGGCTCACTTGACGATTACAACCGGTAAATTGTAATTCTGGTTCAATACGTCCCTCTCTACTTACAATACTTACATTTTACGAAGACAGTGGTTAAAAACTAAAAAGCATATTCAATAAGATTGTAGTTGCAAGAAAGTAAAAGGTATTATTGGGTATACGCAGAATATTTTTAATTTTTAACAACTGCTTTTTACAAAAATCTATGAATCAACAATCAACATATTGGCCATAATGCCTTATTTGAAAAAAAAATCCAGTCCTGGATATATTATACAACACAGTTTATAATTTAAAATTTAAATTTATAATAATAAAAAGTTTTTGAATTAATTGAAAAAGCTTTGACTTCGATAAAATAATAATTTTAAATTTAATAAATGAATTTGAATTTGAAAAACTCAGAAGCATGCTTACCTATACACGCATGATTGTGTTTGTTTATGATTATTTTTATCGGTGAAATATACAGTTTTTACAGTTACAATAATTTATACAACTTGCATAGTGTTTACTATACCTACTTGTTACAATCGGATGCAATGTCATACTAATAATATGTATAAACATTATAAGTAAAAATTTGTAAGTATGGATGGATGTTTGTTACTGTTTCACTTTACCTCAAATCTACAGGACGGATTTGGATGAAACTTTACAGGAATAAAATTTATTCATCAGAATAATAAATGAGCTAGTGAAATACTTGAATTTGCACGGCACAGCCTTTACAATATTACTTATTAGTGGGATTGTTTTAATTACAAATTCAATGGGTTTTGGATATTAAAATGTTGAACATGATCAATACTTCTATACTAGAAATATAAATAAAAATTCCGAAACCGAAAAACAATAATATTTATATATTTACTCACAATGCTTACCATGCTTACATCGCAACCCTGAACTGTGTACTGCACTCTGATAAGCAATTGTATGCACAACATCACATCTGATGAATAATGTGCATATCAATCAAACGTATGCATATTCCTACGAATACATCGATAATCTATTTGATCATTATCTTAAAAGTATTTTTTTGTTTGTAACCTATTATCTAGTGATATAGTTGCAACATCGTTCGTTCTCCGAAAAACACTTTAAAAAGCGCATTTTCCAAAGAAATTTCCGTGACAGGGCTGGCACCCTTATATTTGACATGTATTCTTACATTATATTTTACAATAACAAAAGAAATACTAACGAATGAATTCGAAATCAAACAACCGTTTTAAAACTATTTAAATAAAGCAGCCTAGCATTAATTGAAAACGTTTTCTATATCAAGCTAAAAATATAAGCTGACACCGATTAGGAAGGGTCTCTGGTCTTTATACCAGCAATCTTCTAACATAGCCTTGGCAAGAAAATTGTCAAGGGACTTATAAATAACCTTCTTAACATATTATAATATGTATTATTATAAGAATTTTCAAGGCAAGTTCAAGGACTCAAGGTGCAGTTAAAACATATTGAGATATTGATACATATTTATAAATTGTGTATAAAATAATTGAATACAGTAACCAATTCCAGAAATATTAAATTTTTTTCATTCATTTGTTTTTTTTCATTTAACTATGTATATGTTACGGCTAAAGGTAGGTGAGAACATAAACTTAAGATTAGCCGGCTAAACTTAGGTTTATTTTCGACGAGGTGTTAATGTTAGTTTGTTCTATCTTTAGCCGGCTAAACTTAAGTGTAACCGCAGGCCCGTGGCTAAAAATGTCGGGGTGGGTAGATTTGGTTACTATAATACATGTAAGGAACAGGGCGAGTGTTTTCTGGCACTTCGCCGGCTGCTGCCGCAGCACGCTCGCTGCGCTCGCTCGGCTCGTGCGGGTCTTAAGAGTTCTAACCTAACCTAACCTAGCCACCAGCTTTCTGCCCTGAGTCGGGGTGGGTAGATTTGGTTACTATAATACATGTAAGGAACAGGGCGAGTGTTTTCTGGCACTGTGCGGGCCCCTCAAGCCCTCCACCGGCCCGGCGCTAACCAAATCTACCCACCCCGACATTTTTAGCCACGGGCCTGCGGTTACACTTAAGTTTAGCCGGCTAAAGATAGAACAAACTAACATTAACACCTCGTCGAAAATAAACCTAAGTTTAGCCGGCTAATCTTAAGTTTATGTTCTCACCTACCTTTAGCCGTGACATATATATTTTATAGTCTAACTAACTTAACTAAAAGTTCAATTATTCCAAGTACGCACAATGAAAGAAGCTATGAAAAAAGCTTATTATGATGATACTATTTTCTATTATATATCGCACTCATATGTCTTAAAATTATTTTAAATACTTTGAAAAATGCATTTCGATATGCATTAATTATATCTATTGTCAATCATCAAACGATTAAAAATTTTATCAATATTTATTCAGCGATTTTAAATCTGATTGCAAAAGTAACGATAAAAGTTGATGTCACTTCAAATGTTCCGATTATCTGGTTCTATAAATACAAGAAGAGGTTTTAATTAATTATTAATTTGTTTTTGAGTAACAAGTGAGAGTGTATTGTGATATTTAAGTGCTTGAATTGTTTGATATTTAACATGAAAGGTACGATAAAAAGTGTGTTTAATTTTATTATAGCCAATTAAATTAAGTTTCTGTTTGGAATGGAAAAAGTACTTCCATTTAGATTCACAATAACTTATAATAGAATATCTTAAAAAAATAATATCAAATAAAATTATTTTAAAGGTGAAGTGATAAATTTTATTTAAAGCTTTCATCGATATAAGCTTTATACAAAGTTATTGTGTATTTGATAAATACATAACATTTATATTTAATTAATAAAATTAAAATTAAAAGTTCATTAATAGAGCAAGAATTAAATCACGAATATTATAATGATTGAACATATTATACATTTTGAATATTTCACTTATACCAATATTTACATAAGTAAAATATGTTTTGTATTAAAAAAAATTAAGTGTATTATGTATAAATATTTTTTTTATTTTGATTAGGTTGTCTATAAATTGAGAATATAATTCAAATTGCTGATGAAGTATTTTTTTATTTCAGTCGCAGCCATAATAGTGGCTTGCGCGATTTCGTCGGTCTTCGGAAAAAATATACAGCTTAACGAGAATGGCTGTCCCGCGGACTACAAAATTGAGCAGCTATACCCCCATTCAAATTGTAATATGTTCTACCAATGCTTCCATGGGGAACTAGTAGAACATAAGTGTGCACACGACCTCTACTTCAGTGTAGAGAAACAAGAGTGCGACTATCAGAGTAATGTTGATTGTGGCGATAGACATATTCCTGAACCGGAAGACAGTAGAAACGATGGTGGAAATGACAACGGTGGAAACGACAATGGAGGAAATGGCAATGATGGAAATGGAAGCTGTAACTGCAGTCCCGGTGAAGCTTCATCTATCTGTGGTAAAGACGGATCGGATGGTGTATTGATTGCACATGAGAATTGTAACCAGTTCTACAAATGCTCCCATGGACTGCCCGTTGTGCAAAATTGCCCTGGAAAGCTTTTGTACAATCCTTACAAAGAATATTGTGACTGGCCTGAAAATGTAGAATGTGGGAACAGAGTGATCCCCGATTGTGACGGCAACGACAACGATGGTGGCAATGACAACGGTGGAAACGATAACGGAGGCAACGATAATGGCGGAAACGACAATAATGGTAATGGAAGCTGTAATTGCAATCCCGGAGAAGCTCCATCCATCTGCGGTAAAGACGGTTCTGATGGTGTATTGATTGCACATGAGAATTGTAACCAGTTCTACAAATGCTCCCATGGACTGCCCGTTGTGCAAAATTGCCCTGGAAAGCTTTTGTACAATCCTTACAAAGAATATTGTGACTGGCCTGAAAATGTAGATTGTGGAGACAGAGTTATCCCAGACGGAAACGACAATGACAACGATGGAGAAAACGACAACGGTGGAAACGATAACGGAGGAAACGATAACGGTGGAAACGACAATAATGGTAATGGAAGCTGCAATTGTAATCCAGGTGAAGCTCCCTCTATCTGCGCTAAAGATGGTTCTGATGGTGTATTGATTGCACATGAGAATTGTAACCAGTTCTACAAATGCTCCCATGGACTGCCCGTTGTGCAAAATTGCCCTGGAAAGCTTTTGTACAATCCTTATAAAGAATATTGTGACTGGCCTGAAAATGTAGATTGTGGAGACAGAGTTATCCCAGACGGAAACGACAATGACAACGATGGAGAAAACGACAACGGTGGAAACGATAACGGAGGAAACGATAACGGTGGAAACGACAATAATGGTAATGGAAGCTGCAATTGTAATCCAGGTGAAGCTCCCTCTATCTGCGCTAAAGATGGTTCTGATGGTGTATTGATTGCACATGAGAATTGTAACCAGTTCTACAAATGCTCCCATGGACTGCCCGTTGTGCAAAATTGCCCTGGAAAGCTTTTGTACAATCCTTACAAAGAATATTGTGACTGGCCTGAAAATGTAGAATGTGGGAACAGAGTGATCCCCGATTGCGACGGCAACGACAACGATGGTGGCAATGACAACGGTGGAAACGATAACGGAGGCAACGATAATGGCGGAAACGACAATAATGGTAATGGAAGCTGCAATTGTAATCCAGGTGAAGCTCCATCCATCTGCGGTAAAGACGGTTCTGATGGTGTATTGATTGCACATGAGAATTGTAACCAGTTCTACAAGTGTGCGCATGGAGTGCCCGTTGTGCAAAATTGCCCTGGAAAACTTTTGTACAATCCATACAAAGAATATTGTGACTGGCCTGAAAATGTAGATTGTGGAGATAGAGTGATCCCAGACGGAAACGACAATGATAACGATGGTGGAAATGACAATGGTGGAAACGATAATGGAGGTAACGATAACGGTGGAAACGACAATAATGGTAATGGAAGTTGTAATTGTAATCCAGGTGAAGCCCCCTCTATCTGTGCGAAGGACGTTTCTGATGGTGTATTGATTGCACATGAGAATTGTAACCAGTTTTACAAGTGTGCGCATGGAGTGCCCGTTGTGCAAAATTGCCCTGGAAAACTTTTGTACAATCCATACAAAGAATATTGTGACTGGCCTGAAAATGTAGATTGTGGAGATAGAGTGATCCCAGATGGAAACGACAATGATAACGATGGTGGAAATGACAATGGTGGAAACGATAATGGAGGTAACGATAACGGTGGAAACGACAATAATGGTAATGGAAGTTGTAATTGTAATCCAGGTGAAGCCCCCTCTATCTGCGCTAAAGATGGTTCTGATGGTGTATTGATTGCACATGAGAATTGTAACCAGTTCTACAAGTGTGCGCATGGAGTGCCCGTTGTGCAAAATTGCCCTGGTAAACTTTTGTACAATCCATACAAAGAATATTGTGACTGGCCTGAAAATGTAGATTGTGGAGATAGAGTGATCCCCGACTGCAACGGCAATGACAACGATGGTGGAAATGACAACGACGGAGGAAATGACAACGGTGGAAACGACAACGGAGGCAATGATAACGGAGGAAACGATAACGGCGGAAACGATAATAATGACCCTGGAAGCTGCAATTGCAATCCAGGTGAAGCCCCCTCTATCTGCGGTAAAGACGGATCGGATGGAGTATTAGTGGCTCATGAAAATTGTAATAAATTCTACAAATGCAATCATGGTGTGCCTGTTGTCATGAAATGTCCCGGAACCACATTGTATAATCCTTACAAGGAATATTGTGACTGGCCTGAAAATGTAGAATGTGGGGACAGAGTTATCCCAGACGGAAACGACAATGATAACGACGGAGGAAATGACAATGGTGGAAACGACAACGGAGGCAATGATAACGGAGGAAACGACAACGGCGGAAACGATAATAATGACCCCGGAAGCTGCAATTGCAATCCAGGTGAAGCCCCCTCTATCTGTGGTAAAGACGGATCGGATGGAGTATTAGTGGCTCATGAAAATTGTAATAAATTCTACAAATGCAATCATGGTGTGCCTGTTGTAATGAAATGTCCCGGAACCACATTGTTCAATCCTTATAAAGAATATTGTGACTGGCCTGAAAATGTAGAATGTGGGGACAGAGTTATCCCAGACGGAAACGACAATGATAACGACGGAGGAAATGACAATGGTGGAAACGACAACGGAGGCAATGATAACGGAGGAAACGACAACGGCGGAAACGATAATAATGACCCCGGAAGCTGCAATTGCAACCCAGGTGAAGCCCCCTCTATCTGTGGTAAAGACGGATCGGATGGAGTATTAGTGGCTCATGAAAATTGTAATAAATTCTACAAATGCAATCATGGTGTGCCTGTTGTAATGAAATGTCCCGGAACCACATTGTTCAATCCTTACAAAGAATATTGTGACTGGCCTGAAAATGTAGAATGTGGGGACAGAGTTATCCCAGACGGAAACGACAATGATAACAATGATGGTAATGACAACGGTGGAAACGATAACGGAGGCAATGATAACGCAGGTAACGATAATGGCGGAAACGACAATAATGGTAATGGAAGCTGTAATTGTAATCCCGGAGAAGCTCCATCCATCTGCGGTAAAAACGGTTCTGATGGTGTATTAATCGCACATGAGAATTGTAACCGGTTCTACAAATGCTCCCATGGACTGCCCGTTGTACAAAATTGCCCTGGAACACTTTTGTACAATCCATACAAAGAATATTGCGACTGGCCACAAAACGTAGAATGTGGAGATAGGGTCATCCCTGACTGCGATGGCAATGACAATGATGGTGGAAACGACAACGGAGGAAACGATAACGGAGGTAACGATAATAATGATAATGGTAGCTGCAATTGCAATCCAGGGGAAGCCCCTTCAATCTGCGCTAAAGACGGTTCTGATGGAGTATTGGTTGCACATGAGAAATGTAACAAGTTCTACAAATGCTTTACTGGACTGCCTTTTGTCATGAAATGTCCCGAAAACACATTGTACAACCCTTACAAAAAATACTGTGACTGGCCTGGAAATGTAAAATGTGGAGACAGAGTGATCCCAGACGGAAACGACAATGATAACAATGATGGTAATGACAACGGTGGAAACGATAACGGAGGTAACGATAATGGTGGAAACGACAATAATGGTAATGGAAGCTGCAATTGTAATCCAGGTGAAGCTCCCTCTATCTGCGGTAACGACAGATCAGATGGAGTATTAGTCGCTCATGAAAACTGTAATCAATTCTACAAATGCGCCCATGGAGTGCCCGTTGTACAAAATTGCTCTGGAACACTTTTGTACAATCCTTACAAAGAATATTGCGACTGGCCCCAAAACGTAGAATGTGGAGACAGAGTGATCCCAGACTGCAACGACAATGGCAATAACGGTGGAAATGACAACGGTGGAAACGACAATAATGACAATGGAAGCTGCAATTGTAATCCCGCTGAAGCCCCCTCTATCTGCGCGAAAAAAGATTCATCCGGTGTTTTGATTGCTCACGAAATCTGTAATCAATTCTACACATGCGATCACGGTGTACCAGTCACGCAGAAATGTCCTGGAATACTTTTATACAATCCTCACAAAACATACTGCGACTGGCCGCAAAACGTGAAATGTGGAGATAGAATAATCCTACATTGATAAATTCTATAAATTAATCTTATTGTACAAAAATTTCAAACAAATATAGATCCAAATTTAGTTGTTGGCAATTAATAGTTTATAAAAACTTTAGCTCATACCAACAACGCTCTTTAATGTATAAGTAATTATAAGCTTTATATTGGTAATTTTCATTTTTAGTATTTAATAACATAAAAATGTATTAAAATAAAGGCATATTTGTATGTTTATCTCTTTATATTTTTAAATAAATTAATATAATATATATTTTGATTTTCATTTTTAATTCCGTATCAAAAATTTTCCTGCAAATTATCTCTTGAATTTTTTTTTCCAACCTTTTATTATATTACCACTGATTTACCGTTGCTTCGCTGATTCGAAAATAATCAACAAGAATCACGATTACTCTTTCAAAAGTGTTTATATTCATATTGAAAAATTAACTGTATTCAAATTCATAAGCTGCATTTAATTGTGGCTTATGAGTACAAGGCATATGCGTATTCATCAGCCTTTCATTCAGCATTCACATACTTTTTTTTAATTAACGTGTTATATTTACGAATTTTATTGCATTGCCCATAAGGGGCCATAGCATAATGCCCTTAGGTTTAAAACTTTTTTGAGGCACTAGATGTATAGTTTTAACTTTGTGATTAACATAATCTAATATATTGTATTTGTTTTATCTTAATATGTCCGAGTAGGTATTATATTAATTTTGTCGTCAGTATTTTTTTATTATTTGAATAATTTCTACCTATCAGTAATTTGAGATACATATGACTTATGTAAAATATGCAAACACCTTGCAAACACATTATTATTGAAAATTAGTTAACTGGGTTATTTCACTAGTCTTTAAAAATAATCTTTTAATCAATCATTATCCAGATCCATACTGACAGTGCCATAATATTCCCTATGTTGGTGGTTAAAATAAAACACACTTATGAATGCATTATAAAATTTATTATTACATAATCAATAATTGTAGAAAAGTAGTTGCAAAGCCGGGTCGTATCAATCAATCAGAGGGCGTAGTTCTAACTGGTATCCTTCTACCAGCGCAATCCACATTTCGTGGCCAATCGCACAGCGATAGTTCTTCGTTGAATCGGAGATAATCTGGGCAATTTCTTTCAACCTTTTGACCATGAGTACACTGGTAGAACTTGTCGCAGTCTTCGTGGCGAAGGTACAGCTCTGTGCCGTCCAGTGGACACTCGCACGCTGCCGCAGCAACCACTGCCAGCATTACTAATCCTGCAACGGCTAATTTAACAAAATTTATTAAAGAAAATAAAAAAGAGCGTGTGTGCCGAGCACACGTATCAGAAGAGAAAGATTCTTTAGCAAGGTTCAAAAATTCCTCGCCTTACTCCATCATATTTTGAAATTTTACTCTCAACGCGCTTTAACAAGTTTCCCTTCAATATATATTTATCTTCAGTTGTAGTCTGTTAATATAGTTTTTATTTCTGATCTCAACAATAGGTTGTCGAATTAGTATTATTTACCCACCCCGCCTTTTCTTTCTTGCTGATCGTAGATATTAATTCAAACTCAATATGAACACAGATTACACCTCTTGTTGTTACGTGGAGTCTATAAAAATTTAATAAATTCACAAATTTAGACAACTCTGGAGTTTATAAATGTTAAAATAAAATTTCAGACTTACAAAATAATTTCTTGCGTAACCGTGGTTTATATTGATACATACCTTTCATCTTTTAGTCCTTTCGATTGTATGATACCAACGATACAATGGGGATATTTTATACCGAATTTTATCGAAGAAGCTCTTCAGAATTAAGTGCTTACTTATGTTGATTAACAGGAATATCTAATTAAGTTATTATTCTATGAGTACTACCCACTCGAGAGATCTAATACTTTAAAATAGTAACTATTATTTTACTTCTTCAAATATGATTATTTTTATACTATTGAGAATAGTTTTTTGTTCTTTAATATTGAAATTACTTCCCGTATGATGCTCGCATTGCATTCTTAGTTAGCAGCATAAAGAATTAGAAAAGACATCGTTTGTTAAGATATAATTATTGCTACATACCTAGTATTAAACATGTCGCTTTCTCTATCCATGTCTCTGTATACTTGAATCTTTTAAAATGGTTAACAGATTTTGATGTGGTTCGTTTTTAATTTTCTGTATGTTATAATTTACTTACTACTTAGTACTTTTAAATATTGACCTGAATATTCCGTTTGACTACTGGAATATCGCAGAGCATAGACACAATAAACAATGAAACTAAATAAAACAGCAGATACAAAAAAATATAACGAACAATAAAGCTGCTTTAGTATCAATGAACGGCATTTTAACAGCAATTTGCAAGCAACATTGCTACAATTTACGAGAAAAACATCCCTTAAAAGCTCATAAGCGGTAGGAGGCGACTTGACGCCAGACGGGCGGGAGCCAATCTTCAGATGTGATTATGAGAGGCTGCGCGCAGTTCGCTCCTACCTACCGCGCTGTTAACACAAACTACAGAACTCAATCATAAACAAAACAACAACAATAACAATAATAAACATGAAGTTAAACCTATTCCTTCTTCTATTATATCTAGTTACATTTATCGAAGCAAAAGGTGTGAATAAAAACAATGTCGAAGGTATTAGAAAATCGCTCGAGGAACATCAAAGTTACATATTGCTAAACAAAAGCAAAGCCAAAAATATTTCATTGAAAATAAATAATGTGACCAATATTAAAATTAAGGATACGATGTCAAAAAAACCGACAAACATGCCGAGAATAATTAGTCGGGAACAGTAAGTTGTAGACTTTTATTTCTACACTTTTATTATGATGAAAATCTTAATATCCAGATGTTTATAAATAAATAATGTTTTGAGGAATGAGCATATCCACGCAAAAATAAATCTTAAGTTTGCTTTAGATTATTTAAATAAAATTACAGAATATAAAAAGGTGCACTTGGGTGTGCATTTTAACTTTAGTTAATATAATTGTAGATACAATTCTAATTATTATACGTCATATTTTATGAAAAACTTATTTAAGTTTTCTAAGTACAATTTATTGGATATTATTTGTTTTTGATTATCACACGAACATGTTTTTAGGATAAAAAAATGGGTATACGAAATACACGAGCGCCTTTATGAAGTAGAAAGAAAAGTTGTCCGTAGAGACGTTTTATCAAAAGGGTTCTCTGATACAAAAATTGAACTACGAAATGGAAAAGATATATTAGAGAAAGCTGCGAAGGCTTTAGAGGACCTTTTAGATAGAAGAGTTAAAGCCGCTGAAGCTATAATGAGAAAGGCTGAAGAATTATCGACGCATAATCTAGAAAATAAAATACAACCACCTTTTAATTACACTTTTGATCACAGTGTGGTGAGTTAATTAAGACATTCAAAAGTAAAAATGTACATCTGAAATATATCGAAGACTTTAAATATTTCAAATAATAAGTGAAGTCCCGTGTCCCCTAGTGGGGTAAGGGGCAGATGCATTATGCATACATCTGTTTCACTGATCGATTTTTCTTTAGGGGCAAGTAGGTAATCAGCCTTCTGAGACATTTTTTTTTCTTCGCCTCCACTGGGAATCGAACCCACGACCACTCGGTTCTACACTCACGCGTCAACCACTGTACCAAGGAGACGGTCAAATAATACCTATCAATTAATATTAATACAAAATAATTAGTCGCCTTCATTCTATAATTATTTATATCTATTTGTTTTGCAGTTAACAAGGTACAATTAACGGCGCTATGTTAACCATTATATCTATAGATTCGATCTTCACTTTGATGTTGGTTGTTGAAATCAAGCGCCTACTTGGCGCCTTCATTAACGATCGTTAATGCTAGAATAACTAGTTCAATAATTTATTACGGAACTTACTCAGACTTACAGGTTTAATCATTTTCGTATCTGATTTTAAGTTTAAAGTTTTTTTTTATATCATTTCCTTATATATGTATTTTCAAGTCCACGAAATTATTGTGCAGAAAATTAAAATATTTACAACTCAAATTTTCATAAAAATAAGGAAAAGTGTAATTAATAACAACTTCGCGAAGATCAATATCTATAAGTTAAATAGTAAGTAGGTACACTTAAAAATTCTGTTTTATAATTTTGTAGGATTTAGATGTTTTAAAAAAAGCTGAGCCCACTGAAAGCATGTGGGAGATGTCGACATCATGTAAAAGCCTCAACAAATTGAAACTACAGAGCAGTGCACATTTCAACGCACGGGTTTCCTTGGAGACGAGCAGTGTGCACGTCGTCGCTGAAGTATTTGCTTGCGGTAAATAAATTAAAAATACATAATAATATATGTTGAATAGAATGTTAAAAATAAATCAAAATTATTCAAGTAGGTACTATAAATAAATTGTGTAGTGTAATTTGTGAATTGTGTATGCCTGCAAAGAGATTTTTTAGGGCTAAAATTCAAAAGAAACATTTTTTTATTTATGTTCGTAGCATGACGTAGGAACTATTTAATTAATTATTTGATTAATTATTATTATTAACTATTTATTTATCTATTTTATTATTAACTATTTTATTAATTATTTATTTATTATTATTTATTTAATGTGTGGTATAACGACAAATTAAATGCTTATTTTCTGTTTGAAAACTCAATTGAACCAAAAGTCAATTAATTTCAACAACTCTATTTTCGAGCAAAAATTTTCATATACATATTCGATAATACAGTCGATAATCATTATTTGTGATTGTTTGCCAGACCCTCGTGTCCAGCAACATCTTTATTGGTCTGAAGGTCTACTACCCACCTTTCGTGAGAACTACGCTCAAGACGCTACCCTTGATTTCCAGTACATGTGCAGTGCTAAAGGATTCCTTAGACATTATCCGGGTAAGATTACGATTTACGATAATATAAGGGATTTAAAAAGCTTTACGAAACAGTTTATGTTATATCGTCAGCTACAAACTTTCCAAATAAACTTAGATTTAAACAAAAAACCTTTCCCTATATTACATTAGAATATCATTCATATTCTACTATAGAATACAAAAAAAATCAAAGCGTGAAAAGTAACTTGTCTATGGTTCAAGAACCAAACCTACTCAAGAAAGCTATTCCCGTTTTAGTTCTACATGAAAAACAACTAATACACGAGACAACTTAAAGAAGACAATTAATAATTGTATTTTACATACATTTCTAGGAAAAGTAGAGCCTCGAATGCGCCCTAATCATGGCTCTATTTCTCTTTATTAGCTGCTTTGTTCTTTAAATCTAATCTGTAAATCATTCTTCATATATTTCTTCTCAAAGCTGCGCTCTGGCAGAGTCTATACAACCTAAATGTGGAAGCTGAAGACGTGTATGATTGCCGCCTACGGCCGTGGTATGTGAGCGCCAGCGGGGCGCCACGGGATGTGCTCATACTACTTGATGCATCGGGATCTATGGACAACTCTTCTAATCAAGTCATTGGTGAGATTTAAATTCCTATAAAAACAGCGTGTATGCTGAGCACACGTATCCGATGTGAAACTTCTTTAGCAAGTTTCATAGATACCAAAATCGTCGCCTTTCTCCATGACGTTACGGTGTTTCCATGACGCGAACTTGAAATTTTACTTAAGACTATAGCTGTAATAATTTGGCCTTATTAAAATAACTTTTATGTAACTTTATTTATTACAGCGGAGATTTTCACATCCACTCTACTAAATGCACTCACAGACGATGATCAAGTAAACGTATTACGATTTCACTTAGTTGTAGAATCGCCTATAAGCTGTTTTAACGAGAAGCTTGTTCCAGTAAGTATTGTTATAATAAGACCACGGTAACAACTAATTGGACTTAAAAATATTAAACATTCACATAACAATTTTTTTAATATATTTAAGGCAAATCACGTTAACTCAGCGGCTATGATGTCAGCACTTAAGTTACAAAAAATGGTAAACGAATCATTAATAGGAGATGCTCTAGCATACGCTGTACAGTTGTTAAAGAAACAGACACATTTGAACCGCCCACAGGCTTGCCAGCAAGCTATTGTGCTAGTCACCGACAGTCTGTATTATAATTACACTACTTTAATGCGTCAACTCGATCCTGAAGGTAAAATAAGGTATGACAAATGAAAATTATCCAGACAACAATTACTTAAACATAAAATCATGACCGTTTTTTGGTATTATGCTAACCGAAGTTTCTTTGAGGCATGAAAAATGTAGAGTCGTAATTAAAGACTCTACCTGTCGCTGTCAGCACTCAAATTAACCTAATTTCATTCCAGAAAAAATTTAAGTCTATCGTATTATATTAAAGAAAACTTTTTTATAGGCTATTTGTGATGTGGCTCCACGATTTGAACGGCTTACGTGACTACACACGTCTATACGGTGACGCAGTGAGCTGTGAGCGCGATGGTTACTTCGCGGAATTCATCACGCACTCTGACGTCACAGAACAGGTGATCAAGATCCTACGGGTGCTGGAACGGCCGCTTGTGGCGCAGCGAAAGAAGCGCCTTAGGGTGTATAGCGACGTTTATGCGCATATAGAGGTAATTTCCCATTTATTATTGGTTTATTTTGAATTTCGTTCTCATTGAAGAACACCCAAGAGCAAAAGCTTTGCTTATAGGACACTAAGGATTTAGCAGGTCGGACATATATTGATTTATCCATAATCATATGATGTAGTAAACAAGAAGGTGCGTATCATCATAATTATGCATAATGTGATATCGCAATTCGCTATCAAAGAGTCAGTTGTAATATTTCATGCTTTCTGTGTTTGATTTTTTTTTATGCGACATGATGCAGGGAGAATTTGAGATATTGCATAAGACAAAAAACTATTAAATGGAGATCAATTCAAAAGCTCATTAATTTTCAATAGCTATGGAACTAATTTTAAGCTTTATTTTAGGACCCAAGACGTGGAGAATTTCATTGGGAGCAAAAAGAAAGCGCAGAACAAGTATATCGATACAAACAATTGAGAAGGAACAAAGAGAAATTCCTGAAAGACGTTAGCAACGGTGAAGCGCATATGTATAAATTAGTGAGTATAAAGAGGTTGCCTCTTCTCGAAAAAAATAGCACAAATCTGTACTCAACATGACCTTTCCTACTTTACCTAAATACTCAAACAAAAAAATATATTTTGTGCTTGAATATGGTATTGATAGAAATAATAAAAATAAAAATTAATAAATTCTAGAACAACAAAGGTCAATACTACGAAGGAGAGGACATGAACTACAGACTACAAGTGAGCGTGGCTGTGCCTGTTTTCGAAAGTACAACATCTGAGGTAACAACTGTACTACTAGATTATTTACACTAATATGTGTAACTATGTGAATATAATATTCTGCCAATTTTTATTTAATGTAGTTGAAACTTGTTTTATTTCAGAACATCACGGTTATGTTAGATGAGGTGAGAAAAATTGTAGCTGAAAAACAACATAAATGCATTTTTCTAATTGACGGAAAAAAATCTAATCGAATACATTTTTCCAAAGGAATATTAATTAAAATAATAATTATGTGGAAAAATTTAACTGATACAATTACGATATATATCTTGCAACGATAGCAGTTCACAACACGTATATTATTTTTTAATTTAAATTAAGTCGTAAATCTGATAAATGTCTCACTGATTTTTATCGTTTTCGATTACAGGAAAAGCAAAGGAACTCTACACGAACGGTATGTATGATTAATAATCTTCCACAATCAACAATTTCTTTGAACATTCACCGAACACTTGAAACTATTGTCTACTTTAACAGTAATATGGACATTTAAAATATAGTTAATTGATTAATTATGTTCGTAAATACTCTAGATACATAGAAGCTATCAAGATAAAATAGTTGAATGATTACTATTTTATTTATGCTCCTATGAATCAACAAAACAAAGCATTATTATCTTAATAATAACAACACACATTTCCTTAATCCTTTCATTTTAGTTAATTATGTTTAAGATATAAAGTATAATAGAATATTTTTTTAATCCGTAAAGTCAAGATCAATAATTAAAAAGTAGATTTCATTTTTCTCAGTAGGTATTCCGTCATTTCAATTAAGTACCTATCTTCTATTATCTCTTCTATCTTTTTTCAGTATCCTGTAAATAGACTGTTAGGTGTCGCTGGTGTCGATATTCCACTGGACCATTTAAAACTTATATTGCCTTATTATTTGGTAAGTCTGTTGCTCTCTTGTGAATTACAATGTATGACGCCGATGCCCTGCTTATGTTTCACTGAGAGATTTTCTTGACTAGACTGCTTTGTGCAGACTTTTTGTCATCTTCCTACACGAAAGGGTTATAGGTGGTTATAGTAATCAATTAAACTTTAAAGTAACGGCTGAACTTATAGACACTTATAGAACGACATTGTATAACGTTACTGTGACATTTAATTTGTTTTATGCTAAAACCACAGACTAATAATAATATACATACTACGTATCTAAAACTTATGTTGCATAGTTAGGCGCAGGTGGCTCCCTCTGCCTCTTGGATCACCGCGGTAACGTTGTTCTGCATAACAATACGAAACCAGTCGTAAGTATCATATTCAATTATTTTTATTACATATACATATATGTATATATACTACATGGATAGGTGTATTGTGTTTTGTTTTACATTTTGTGATTATTTTTAACAAAAAGCTCAAACTGCTTTTTATTTTCGGGTAAAGTCAAATCAAATCAAAACTTTAATTATAATTAAAGACATGTGTCACGTAAAAGACAATATATTAAAACTTGTTATTAAGTCGATAATAATCGTTAAATATTACATCGTAGTTGCATTATATTTTGATCAATAGATATCGAAAAGAGTTGAGATATAGATAAGAATGTTTTTTTCGCGAATTTCTTTGAAAGTGGTCCGGATCTTATAAATTCCTACATATCAGCACAGACTAATAATAATATACTACGTATACAAATATCAGTATTGTTCAGCTATTAATAAAATTTACCCACATATTTAGACACTTGAATTTCCAAATTACATCTTTTCTGTCTAAAAAGCATCAATTAAAAATTATAAAATATGTTCCTTTTTTCAGAAGCTCAGATGTAAAGTTTTATAAAATACGTTGGAATAGTTCTTTAAATTCTTATTCCTTAAATTACCATACTCTATACAAAAAGATGGCCCGCCTCCTCGGTACAGTGGTTGACGCGTGAGCGTAGAACCGAGGGGCCCTGGGTTCGATTCCCGGTGGAGACGAAAAAAAAAAAAAAAATGTCTTGGTCTGGCAGGACACAGAAGGCTGATCACCTACTTGTCCCTAAAGAAAAATCGATCAGTGAAACAGATGTATGAATAATGCATCTGCCCCCTACCCCACTACGGGGACACGGGACTTCACTTTATACAAAAAGAAAGGCCTACAACATACTCACAATGTCTCTGGCACTGTGGGTAGGTACATATGGGCGACGTGAAGCACTTACCACCAGGTGACGCGTCTGCTCTGTTGCCTCCTATTGCATAAAAAAATGCTATTTCTTTGCCATGTACATATTTCAATTTTATACAGGCTACTCATTTTATTATTAACTAGCTGCTCCGCGCGGTTTCACACCCGTGGCTCCACTCCTGTTAGTCGTAGCGTGATGATATATAGCCTATAACCTTCCTCGATAAATGAGCTGTCTAACACCGAAATAATTTTTCAAACCGGACCAGTAGTTCCCGAGATCAGCGCGTTCAAACAAACAAACAAACTCTTCAGCTTTGCAATATAGATTTATCAAATAATAGGTACATGATAAGACTATTTTATCTACTAAAATTACAGTTCGAAGGCGATATTCTAAGACCTGGATATAGAACTGTAGACTTTTTAGATGTTGAGCAACCAGCTGTCGACCACTATGCTAGGCATTATCCACAGGAATGGCTTGATGTAAGTTTCCAGAAACTAAATTATGCTTTATAATTAAACCACAAATAGACTTTAAAATTATTTTAAAACTAATAACTTAATTAAGTATATATTTTACTATTAAGTTTGAAATCTACGCAACATCTACGTAAGTACGTAGGTATACTTAGGTATGTTATAATGCATAACGTGAACATAGAGTTGAACATGAAATGAACATGAAAATCGGGATGTCCAAGATTTCTTAATTCCGAAAATGCTATTTCAATGTCTAATTTAAGTATTTTATAACAATTAAAGTTTGATAATACAATAAAAAACGCAAATCTCTCAATTATATTTTTTCAGTTCCGCAAAGCATTAGTGATCGAAGAACCTCAAGGCTTTAGGTCAATGTATGCTAAAAGTATTTATGAT